>NW_024097339.1:0-600000 GCF_016545835.1 Crotalus tigris
TAGAGCAGCCTAGAAACGTAAGTGCCCTTCTAACCATAACCAAGTACTCCGAATTCATTGCCGATGTCCATTTTACTATAAAGGTTCATGGTGACCTAACCCTAACCCTAAGTGGACTTTTCCTCCAATGGGATTTTCCCATATATTTTACCAGATAAAATAGATAGGGCATCGTAGAAAAGTCAGTGCCCTCCTAACCATAACCAAGCACTCTGAATTCATTGGCGATGTCCATTTTGCTCTACAATTTCATGGTGACGAAACCCTAACCCTAAGTGTAATTTTAGTCTAATGAGATTTTCCCATGTGTTTTACCAGGAAACATACATAGGGAAGCCTAGAAAGATCTATACCCTCCTAACCATTCCGAAGCACTCCAAATTTGATGGAGATGTCCATTTTGCTCTATGAGTTCATGATGACCTAACCCTAACCCTAAGTGGAATTTATCTCCAATGGGATTTACAAATGTATTTAACCAGGAAACATAGAAAGAGAAGCCTAGAATGATCTATACTCTCCAAACCATTCCGAAGGACTCCAAATTTGTTGGTGATGTCCATTTTGCTCTATGATTTCATGGTGACATAACCCTAACCCTAAGTGGAATATTCCTCCAATGGGATTTTCCCATGTATTTTACCAGGAAAAATAGATAAGGCATCCTAGAAAAGTCAGTGCCCTCCTAACCATAACCAAGCACTCTGAATTCATTGGCGATGTCCATTTTGCTCTACAATTTCAGGTGATGAAACCCTAACCTTAAGTGTAATTTTAGTCTAATGAGATTTTCCCATGTATTTTACCAGGAAACATAGAAAGGGTAGACTAGAAAGTAAAATGCCCTCCTAACGATTCAAAAGCACTCCGAATTTGTTGGCATTCTCAATTTTGCTGTATGAGTTCATGGTGACCTAAACCTAACCCTAAGTGGAATTTTCCTCCCATGGGATTTTCCCTTATATTTTATCAGGAAACATAGAAAGGGCAGCCTAGAAAGAACAATGACCTCGTAACCATTGAAAAGCACTCTGAATTTTTTGACATTGTCCATTTTGCTCTATGAGGTCATGGTGACCTAACCCTAACCCTAAGTGGAATTTTCCTCCGAAGGGATTTTCCCATGTATTTTACCAGGAAAAAAAATTTAGGGCATCCTAGAAAAGTCAGTGCCCTCCTAACCATAACCAAGCACTCTGAATTCATTGGCGATGTCCATTTTGCTCTACAATTTTATGGTGACGAAACCCTAACCCTAAGTGTAATTTTAGTCTGATGAGATTTTCCCATGTATTTTACCAGGAAACATAGAAAGGGCAGCCTAGAAAGAACAATGCCCTCCTAACCATTTAAAAGCACTCCGAATTTTTTGGCATTGTCCATTTTGCTCTATGAGTTCATTGTGACATAACCCTAACCCTAAGTGGAATTTTCCGCCAATGGGATTTTCCCATGTATTTTACCAGGAAATATAGATAGGGCAGCCTAGAAAAGTCAGTGCCCTCCTAACCATAACAAAGCACTCCAAATTCAATGGCCAAGTCCATTTTGCTCTACCACTTCTTCGTGACCTAACACTAACCCTAAGTGGAATTTTCCGACAATTGGATTGTACCTTCTACTTTACCAGAAAACATAGATAGGGCATCCTAGAAAATTCAAAGCCCTCCTAACCATAACCAAGCACTCCAAATACATTGGTAATGTCCATTTTGCTCTACACGTTCATCGTGACGTAACCCTAACCCTATGTGGAATTTTCCTCCAAAGGGATTTCCCCATGTGTTTTACCAGGAAACATTGATAGGGCAGCATAGAAAAGTCTGTTCCCTCCTAACCATAACCAAGCAGTCCGAATACATTGGCGATGTCCATTTTGCTCTACATATTCATAGTCACGTAACCCTAACCCTATGTGGAATTTTCCTCCAATGGGATTTTCCCATGTGTTTTACCAGGAAACATAGATAGGGCAGCATAGAAAGGTCAGTGACCTCTTAACCATAACCAAGCACTCCGAATACATTGCCAATGTCCATTTTGCTCTACATGTTCATCGTGACATAACCCTAACCCTATGTGGAATTTTCTTCCAAAGGGATTTTCCCATATATTTTACCAGGAAAAATAGAAAGGATAGCCTAGAAAGATCTATACCCTCCTAACCATTCCAAAGATCTCCAAATTTGTTGGTGATATCCATTTTGCTCTATCAGTTCATCGTGACCTAACCCTTATGCTAAGTGGAATTTTCCTCCAAAGGGATTTTCCCATGTGTTTTACCAGGAAACATAGATAGGGCAGCATAGAAAAGTCAGTGCCCTCCTAACGATAATAAAGCACTAGGAATTCATTGGCAATGTCCATTTTGCTCTAACACTTCTTCATGACCTAACAATAACCCTAAGTGGAATATTCCAACAATTGGATTGTACCGTGCACTTTACCAGAAAACATAGATAGGGCATCCTAGAAAAATCAATGCCCTCCTAACCATAACCAAGCACGCTGAATACATTTGAGATGTCCATTTTGATGAAACATAGAAAGAGAAGCCTAGAAAGACCTATACTCTCCAAAACATTCCGAAGGACTCCAAATTTGTTGGTGATATCCATTTTGCTCTATCAGTTCATCGTGACCTAACCCTAACCCTATGTGGAATTTTCCTCCAATTGGATATTCCCATGTATTTTACCAGGAAACATTGATAGGGCAGCATAGAAAAGTCTGTTCCCTCCTAACCATAACCAAGCACTCCGAATACATTGGTGATGTCCAATTTGCTCTACACATTCATAGTCACGTAACCCTAAACCTATGTTGAATTTTCCTCCAATGGGATTTTCCCATGTGTTTTACCAGGAAACATAGATAGGGCAGCATAGGAACGTCTGTTCCCTCCTAACCATAACCAAGCACTCCGAATACATTGGCGATGTCCATTTTGCTCTACACATTCATAGTCACGTAACCCTAACCCTATTTGGAATTTTCCTCCAATGGGATTTTCCCATGTGGTTTACCAGGAAACATGGATAGGGCAGCATAGAAAAGTCTGTTCCCTCCTAACCATAACCAAGCACTCCGAATACATTGGCAATATCCATTTTGCTCTACACATTCATAGTCACGTAATCCTAACCCTAT
This sequence comes from Crotalus tigris, assembly GCF_016545835.1. Lineage (NCBI taxonomy): Eukaryota > Metazoa > Chordata > Lepidosauria > Squamata > Viperidae > Crotalus > Crotalus tigris. The sequence goes on from NW_024097339.1 coordinate 3,151, forward strand.
GTGGAATTTTCCTCCAATGGGATTTTCCCATGTGTTTTACCAGGAAACATAGATAGGGCAGCATAGAAAAGTCTGTTCCCTCCTAACCATAACCAAGCACTCCTGATAAATTGGCAATGTCTAATTTTCTCTACACGATCATGGTGACGTAACCCTAACCCTATGTGGAATTTTCCTGCAATGGGATTTTCCCATGTATTTTACCAGGAAAAATAGAAAGGATAGCCTAGAAAGATCTATCCCCTCCTAACCATTCCAAAGCATTCCAAATTTGTTGGTGATATCCATTTTGCTCTATGAATTCATGGTGACCTAACACTAACCCTAAATGGAATTTTCCTCGAATGGGATTTTCCCATGTAATTTACCAGGAAACAAAGATAGTGCAGACTAGAAAAGTCAGTGGCCTCCTAACCATAAGCAAGCACTCCAAATTTGTTGGTGATATCCATTTTGCTCTATGAGTTCATAGTGACCTAACCCTAACCCTATGTTGAATTTTCCTCCAATGGGATTTTCACATGTGTTTTTCTAGGAAACATAGATAGGGCAGCCTAAAAAAGTCAGTGCCCTCCTAACGATGATGAAGCAGTACGAATTCATTGGCAATGTCCATTTTGCTCTACCACTTCTTCGTGACCTAACACTAACCCTAAGTGGAATTTTCCGACAATTGGATTGTACCGTCTACTTTACCAGAAAACATAGATAGGGCATCCTAGAAAAGTCAAAGCCCTCCTAACCATAACCAAGCACTCCAAATACATTGGCAATGTCCATTTTGCTCTACACGTTCATCGTGACGTAACCCTAACCCTATGTGGAATTTTCCTCCAAAGGGATTTCCCCATGTATTTTACCAGGAAAAATCGAAAGGGTAGCCTAGAAAGATCTATACCCTCCTAACCATTCCAAAGATCTCCAAATTTGTTGGTGATATCCATTTTGCTCTATCAGTTCATCGTGACCTAACCCTAACCCTATGTGGAATTTTCCTCCAATTGGATTTTCCCATGTGTTTTTCCAGGAAACATAGATAGGGCAGCATAGAAAAGTCTGTTCCCTCCTAACCATAACCAAGCAATCCGAATACATTGGCGATGTCCATTTTGCTCTACACATTCATAGTCACGTAACCCTAACCCTATGTGGAATTTTCCTCCAATGGGATTTTCCCATGTGTTTTACCAGGAAACATAGATAGGGCAGCATAGAAAGGTCAGTGACCTCTTAACCATAACCAAGCACTCCAAATACATTGGCAATGTCCTTTTTGCTCTACACGTTCATCGTGACATAACCCTAACCCTATGTTGAATTTTCCTCCAATGGGATTTTCCCATATATTTTACCAGGAAAAATAGAAAGGATAGCCTAGAAAGATCTATACCCTCCTAACCATTCCAAAGATCTCCAAATTTGTTGGTGATATCCCTTTTGCTTTATCAGTTCATCATGACCTAACCCTAACCCTAAGTGGAATTTTCCTCCAATGGGATTTTCCCATGTGTTTTACCAGGAAACATAGATAGGGCAGTCTAGAAAAGTCAGTGACCTCCTAACGATAAGAAAGCACTATGAATTCATTGGCAATATCCATTTTGCTCTAATACTTCTTCGTGACCTAACAATAACGCTAAGTGGAATTTTCCGACAATTGGATTCTAACGTCTACTTTACCAGAAAACATAAATAGGGCATCCTAGAAAAGTCAAAAGACTCCTAACGATAACCAAGCACTCCGAATACATTGGCGATGTCCAATTGTCTCTACACGTTCATGGTCACCTAACCCTAACCCTATTTGGAATTTTCCTCCAATGGGATTTTCCCATTTGTTTTACCAGGAAACATAGATAGGGCAGCCTAGGAAAGTCAGTGCCCACCAAACAATTATAAAGCACTACGAATTCATTGGCAATGTCCATTTTGCTCTACCACTTCTTCATGACCTAACAATAACCCTAAGTGGAATTTTCCGACAATTGGATTGTACCGTGCACTTTACCAGAAAATATAGATAGGACATCCTAGAAAAGTCAATGCCCTCCTAATCATAACCAAGCGCTCTGAATACATTGGCGATGTCCATTTCTCTCTACACGTTCATGGTCACCTAACCCTAACCCTATGTGGAATTTTCCTCCAATTGGATTTTATCATGTGTTTTACCAGGAAACATAGATAGGGCAGCCTAGAAAACTGAGTACCCTACTAACCATAACCAAGCACTCCGAATATATTGGCAATGTCCATGTGGCTCTAAACCTTCATGGTGACGTAACCCTAACCCTATGTGGAATTTTCCTCCAATGGGATTTTCCCATGTAGTTTACGAGGAAAAATAGAAAGGGTAGCCTAGAAAGATCCATACCCTCCTAACCATTCCAAAGCACTCCAAATTTGTTGGTGATATCCATTTTGCTCTATGAATTCATGGTGACCTAAACCTAACCCTAAGTGGAATTTTCCTCCAGTGGGATTTTCCCATGTGTTTTACCAGGAAACATAGATAGGGCAGCACAGAAAAGTCTGTGCCCTCCTAACCATAACCAAGCACTCCAAATTTGTTGGTGATATCCATTTTGCTCTATGAGTTCATAGTGACCTAAACCTAACCCTATGTTGAATTTTCCTCCAATGGGATTTTCCCATGTGTTTTACCAGGAAACATAGATAGGGCAGCATAGAAAAGTCTGTGCCCTCCTAACCATAACCAAGCACTGTGAATACATTGGTGATGTCCATTTTGCTCTACACGTTCATGGTCACCTAACCCTAACCCTATGTGGAATTTTCCTCCAATTGGATTTTCCCATGTGTTTTACCAGGAAACATAGATAGGGCAGCATAGAAAAGTCTGTGCCCTCCTAACCATAACCAAGCACTGTGAATACATTGGTGATGTCCATTTTGCTCTACACGTTCATGGTCACCTAACCCTAACCCTATGTGGAATTTTCCTCCAATTGGATTTTCCCATGTGTTTTACCAGGAAACATAGATAGGGCAGCATAGAAAAGTATGTTCCCTCCTAACCATAAAAAAGCACTCCGAATACATTGGCAATGTCCATTTTGCTCTAGTCACGTAACCCTAACCCTAAGTGGAATTTTCCTCCAATCGGATTTCCCCATGTATTTTACCAGGAAAAATACAAAGGGTAGCCTAGAAAGATCTATACCCTCCTAACCATTCCAAAGATCTCCAAATATGTTGGTGATATCCATTTTGCTCTATCAGTTCATCGTGACCTAACCCTAACCCTAAGTGGAATTTTCCTCCAATGGGATTTTCCCATGTATTTTACCAGGAAACATAGATAGGGCTCTGTAGAAAAGTCAGTGCCCTCCTAACCATAACCAATCACTCCAAATTTGTTGGTGATATCCATTTTGCTCTATGAGTTCATAGTGACCTAACCCTAACCCTAAGTGGAATTTTCCTCCAATGGGATTTTCCCATGTGTTTTACCAGGAAACATAGATAGGGCAGCATAGAAAGGTCAGTGCCCTCCTAACCATAACCAAGCACTCCAAATTTGTTGGTGATATCCATTTTGCTCCATGAGTTCATAGTGACCAACCCTAACCCTAAGTGGAATTTTCCGACAATTGGATTGTACCGTGTACTTTACCAGAAAACATAGATAGGGCATCCTAGAAAAGTCAATGCCCTCCTAATGATAACCAAGCACTCCGAATACATTGGTGATTTCCATTTTGCTCTACACGTTCATGGTGACATAACCCTATGTGGAATTTTCCTCCAATGCGATTTTCCCATGTGTTTTACCAGGAAACATAGATAGGGCAGCCTAGAAAAGTCAGTGCCCTCCTAACGATAATAAAGCACTACGAATTCATTGGAAATGTCCATTTTGCTCTACACGTTCATCGTGACATAACCCTAACCCTATGTGGAATTTTCCTCCAACTGGATTTTCCCATATGTTTTACCAGGAAACATAGATAGGGCAGCATAGAAAGGTCAGTGACCTCTTAACCATAACCAAGCACTCCGAATACATTGGCGATGTCCATTTTGCTCTACACATTCATAGTCACGTAACACTAACCCTATGTGGAATTTTCCTCCAATGGGATTTTCCCATGTGTTTTACCAGGAAACATAGATAGGGCAGCATAGAAAGGTCAGTGACCTCTTAACCATAACCAAGCACTCCGAATACATTGGCAATGTCCATTTTGCTCTACACGTTCATCATGACATAACCCTAACCCTATGTGGAATTTTCCTCCAATGGGATTTTCCCATGTGTTTTACCAGGAAACATAGATAGGGCAGCCTAGAAAAGTCAGTGCCCTCCTAACAATAATAAAGCACTACGAATTCATTGGCAATGTCCATTTTGCTCTACACGTTCATCGTGACCTAACCTTAACCCTATGTGGAATTTTCCTCCAATTGGATTTTCCCATGTGTTTTACCAGGAAACATAGATAGGGCAGCATAGAAAAGTCTGTTCCCTCCTAACCATAACTAAGCACTCCGAATACATTGGCGATGTCCATTTTGCTCTACACATTCATAGTCACGTAATCCTAACCCTATGTGGAATTTTCCTCCAATGGGATTTTCCCATGTGTTTTACCAGGAAACATAGATAGGGCAGCATAGAAAAGTCAGTGACCTCTTAACCATAACCAAGCACTCCGAATACATTGGCAATGTCCATTTTGCTCTACACATCCATCGTGACATAACCCTAACCCTATGTGGAATTTTCCTCCAATGGGATTTTCCCATGTATTTTACCAGGAAAAATAGAAAGGGTAGCCTAGAAAGATCTATACCCTCCTAACCATAACCAAGCACTCCGAATACATTGGCGATGTCCATTTTGCTCTACACATTCATACTCACATAACCCTAACCCTATGTGGAATTTTCCTCCAATGGGATTTTCCCATGTGTTTTACCAGGAAACATAGATAGGGCAGCATAGAAAGGTCAGTGACCTCTTAACCATAACCAAGCACTCCGAATACATTGGCAATGTCCATTTTGCTCTACACGTTCATCGTGACATAACCCTAACCCTATGTGGAATTTTCCTCCAATGGGATTTTCCCATATATTTTACCAGGAAAAATAGAAAGGATAGCCAATAAAGATCTATACCCTCCTAACCATTCCAAAGATCTCCAAATTTGTTGGTGATATCCCTTTTGCTCTATCAGTTCATCGTGACGTAACCCTAACCCTAAGTGGAATTTTCCTCCAATGGGATTTTCCCATGTGTTTTACCAGGAAACATAGATAGGGCAGCCTAGAAAAGTCAGTGCCCTCCTAACGATAATAAAGCACTACGAATTCATTGGCAATGTCCATTTTGCTCTACACGTTCATGGTCACCTAACCCTAACCCTATGTGGAATTTTCCTCCAATTGGATTTTCCCATGTGTTTTACCAGGAAACATAGATAGGGCAGCATAGAAAAGTCTGTTCCCTCCTAACCATAACTAAGCACTCCGAATGCATTGGCGATGTCCATTTTGCTCTACACATTCATAGTCACGTAATCCTAACCCTATGTGGAATTTTCCTCCAATGGGATTTTCCCATGTGTTTTACCAGGAAACATAGATAGGGCAGCATAGAAAGGTCAGTGACCTCTTAACCATAACCAAGCACTCCGAATACATTGGCAATGTCCATTTTGCTCTACACGTCCATCGTGACATAACCCTAACCCTATGTGGAATTTTCCTCCAATGGGATTTTCCCATGTATTTTACCAGGAAAAATAGAAAGGTAGCCTAGAAAGATCTATACACTCCTAACCATAACCAAGCACTCCGAATACTTTGGCGATGTCCATTTTGCTCTACACATTCATGGACACATAACCCTAACCCTATGTGGAATTTTCCTCAATGGGATTTTCCCATGTGTTTTACCAGGAAAAATAGAAAGGGTAGCATAGAAAGATCTATACCCTTCTCACAATTCCAAAGCACTCCAAATTTGTTGGTGATATCGATTTTGCTCTATGAGTTCATGGTGACCTAACCCTAACCCTAATTGGAATTTTCGTCCAATGGGATTTTCCCATGTATTTTACCAGGAAACATAGATAGGGCAGCATAGAAAGGTCAGTGCCCTCCTAACCATAACCAAGCACTCCAAATTTGTTGGTGATATCCATTTTGCTCCATGAGTTCATAGTGACCAACTCTAACCCTAAGTGGAATTTTCCGACAATTGGATTGTACCGTGTACTTTACCAGAAAACATAGATAGGGCATCCTAGAAAAGTCAATGCCCTCCTAATGATAACCAAGCACTCCGAATACATTGGTGATTTCCATTTTGCTCTACACGTTCATGGTGACATAACCCTATGTGGAATTTTCCTCCAATGGGATTTTTTCATATGTTTTACCAGGAAACATAGATAGGGCAGCCTAGAAAGGTCAGTGACCTCTTAACCATAACCAAGCACTCCGAATACATTTGCAATGTCCATTTTGCTCTACACGTTCATCGTGACATAACCCTAACCCTATGTGGAATTTTCCTCCAATTGGATTTTCCCATGTGTTTTCCCAGGAAACATAGATAGGGCAGCATAGAAAGGTCAGTGACCTCTTAACCATAACCAAGCACTCCGAATACATTTGCAATGTCCATTTTGCTCTACACGTTCATCGTGACATAACCCTAACCCTATGTGGAATTTTCCTCCAATGTGATTTTCCCATGTTTTTTACCAGGAAAAATAAAAGGGTAGCCTAGAAAGATCTATACCCTCCTAACCATAACCAAGCACTCCGAATACATTGGCGATGTCCATTTTGCTCTACACATTCATACTCACATAACCCTAACCCTATGTGGAATTTTCCTCCAATGGGATTTTCCCATGTGTTTTACCAGGAAACATAGATAGGGCAGCATAGAAAGGTCAGTGACCTCTTAACCATAACCAAGCACTCTGAATACATTGGCAATGTCCATTTTGCTCTACACGTTCATCGTGACATAACCCTAACCCTATGTGGAATTTTCCTCCAATGGGATTTTCCCATATATTTTACCAGGAAAAATAGAAAGGATAGCCAATAAAGATCTATACCCTCCTAACCATTCCAAAGATCTCCAAATTTGTTGGTGATATCCCTTTTGCTCTATCAGTTCATCGTGACGTAACCCTAACCCTAAGTGGAATTTTCCTCCAATGGGATTTTCCCATGTGTTTTACCAGGAAACATAGATAGGGCAGCCTAGAAAAGTCAGTGCCCTCCTAACCATAACCAAGCACTCCTGATACATTGACGATGACTATTTTGCTCTACACATTCATGGTGGCCTAACCCTCACCCTATGTGGAATTTTCCTCCAATGGGTTTTCCCCATGTATTTTACCAGGAAAAATAGAAAGGGTAGCCTAGAAAGATCTATACCCTCCTAACCATTCCAAAGATCTCCAAATAAGTTGGTGATATCCATTTTGCTCTATCATTTCATCGTGACCTAACCCTAACCCTAAGTGGTATTTTCCTCCAATGGGATTTTCCCATGTGTTTTTCCAGGCAACATAGATAGGGCAGTCTAGAAAAGTCAGTGCCCTCCTAACGATAATGAAGCAGTATGAATTCATTGGCAATGCCATTATGCTCTACCACTTCTTCGTGAACTAACACTAACCCTAAGTGGAATTTTACGACAATTGGATTGTACCGTCTACTTTACCAGAAAACATAAATAGGGCATCCTAGAAAAGTCAAAGCCTTCTAACCATAACCAAGCACTCCGAATACTTTGGCGATGTCCATTTTGCTCTACACATTCATAGTCACGTAACCCTAACCCTATGTGGAATTTTCCTCCAATGGGATTTTCCCATGTGTTTTACCAGGAAACATAGATAGGGAAGCATAGAAAAGTCTGTGCCCTCCTTTCCATAACCAAGCACTCCGAATACATTGGCGATGTCCATTTTGCTCTACACATTCATGGTCACATAACCCTAACCCTATGTGGAATTTTCCTCCAATGGGATTTTCCCATGTGTTTTACCAGGAAACATAGATAGGGCAGCATAGAAAAGTCAGTGCCCTCCCGACCATAACCAAGCACTCCTGATACATTGGCGATGACTATTTTGCTCTACACGTTCATGGTGGCCTAACCCTAACCCTATGTGGAATTTTCCTCCAATGGGATTTTCCCATGTATTTTACCAGGAAAAATAGAAAGGGTAGCATAGAAAGATCTATACCCTTCTCACAATTCCAAAGCACTCCAAATTTGTTGGTGATATCGATTTTGCTCTATGAGTTCATGGTGACCTAACCCTAACCCTAATTGGAATTTTCGTCCAATGGGATTTTCCCATGTATTTTACCAGGAAACATAGATAGGGCTGCGTAGAAAAGTCAGTGCCCTCATAACTATAAACAATCACTCCAAATTTGTTGGTGATATCCATTTTGCTTTATGAGTTCATAGTGACCTAACCGTAACCCTAATTGGAGTTTTCCTCCAATGGGATTTTCCCATGTGTTTTACCAGGAAACATAGATAGGGCAGGCTAGAAAAGTCAGTGCCCTCCTAACCATAACCAAGCACTCCGAATATATTGGCGATGTCCATTTTGCTCTACACGTTCATGGTGACGTAATCCCAACCCTATGTGGAATTTTCTTCCAATGGGATTTTCCCATGTATTTTATCAGGAAACATAGATAGGGCAGCCTAGAAAAGTCAGTGCCCTCCTAATGATAACCAAGCACTCCGAATACATTGGTGATTTCCATTTTGCTCTACACGTTCATGGTGACATAACCCTATGTGGAATTTTCCTCCAATGGGATTTTCCCATGTTTTTTTCCAGGAAACATAGATAGGGCAGCCTAGGAAAGTCAGTGCCCTCCTAACGATGATGAGGAACTACGAATTCATTGGCAATGTCCATTTTGATCTTCCACTTCTTCGTGACCTAACACTAACCCTATGTGAATTTTCCACCAATTGAATTGTACCGTGTAATTTACCAGAAAACATAGCTAGGGCATCATAGAAAAGTCAATGCCCTCTAACCATAACCAAGCACTCCGAATACATTGGCGATGTCCATTTTGCTCTACACGTTCATGGTGACCTAACCCTAACCCTAATTTGAATTTTCCTCCAATGGGATTTTCCCATGTATTTTACCTGGAAAAATAGAAAGTGTAGCCTAGAAAGATCTATACCCTCCTAACCATTACCATTCCAAAGCTCTCCAAATTTGTTGGTGATATCCATTTTGCTCTATGAGTTCATTGTGATCTAACCCTAACCCTAAGTGGAATTTTCCTCCAATGGGATTTTCCCATGTATTTTACCAGGAAACATAGATAGGGCTGCCTAGAAAAGTCAGTGCCCTCCTAACCATAACCAAGCACTCAAAATTGTTGGTGATATCCATTTTGCTCTATGAGTTCATAGTGACCTCATCCTAACTTTAAGTGGAATTTTCCTCCAATGGGATTTTCCCATGTGTTTTACCAGGAAACATAGATAGGGCAGCTTAGAAAATCAGTGCCCTCCTAACGATAATGAAGCACTACGAATTCATTGGCAATGTCCATTTTGCTCTATCACTTCTTCGTGACCTAACACTAGCCCTAAGTGGAATTTTCCGACAATTGGATTGTACCATGTACTTTACCAGAAAACATAGATAGGGCAGCATAGAAAAGTCAGTGCCCTCCTAACCATAACCAAGCACTCCGAATACATTGGCGATGTCCATTTTGCTGTACACATTCATGGCCACCTAACCCTAACCCTTCGTGGAATTTTACTCCAATGGGATTTTCTCATGTGTTTTACCAGGAAACGTAGAAAGGGCAGCCAAGAAAGGTCCATGCCCTCCTAACCATAACCAAGCACTCTAAATTTATTGGTGATGTCCATTTTGCTCTACAAGTTCATGGTGACCTAACCCAAACCCTAAGTGGAATTTTCCTGCAATGGGATTCTCCCATGTATTTTACCAGGAAATATAGATAGGGCATCTTAGAAATGTCAGTGTCCACGCCCTACTAACCATACCCAAGCACTCTGACTTTGTTGGCGATGTCCATTTTGTGCTATGAGTTCATGGTGACCTAACCAATGGGATTTTTCCATGTATTTAGCCAGGAAACATAGAAAGGGCAGCTTAGAAAGAAGAATGCCCTCCTAACCATTCCGAAGCACTCGGAATTTGTTGGTGGTGTTCATTTTGTTCTATGATTTCTTGGTGACATAACACTAACCCTAAGTGGAATTTTCCTCGAATGGGATTTTCCCCTGTATTTTACCCAGAAATATAGAAAGGGCAGCCAAGAAAGATCAGTGCAATCCTAACCATACCTAAGAACTCTGACTTTGCATTGTCCATTTTGCTCTATGGGTTCGTCTTGACCTATCCCTAACCCTAAGTGGAATTTTCCTCTAGTGGGATTTTCCCATTTGTTTTACCAGGAAACCTAGAAAAGGAAGCCTAGAAAGTTCAATGCACTCCTACCCATTCTGAAGCACTCCAAGTTTCTTGGTGATGTCCATTTTGCTCTATGAGTTTATAGTCACCTAACCCTAACCCTAAGTGGAATTTTCCACCAATGGGATTTTCCCATTTATTTTACCATGAAACATTGATAGGGCATCCTAGAAAGGTTAGTACCCTCAGAACCATAACCAAGCAGCCTGAATTCATTGGCAATGTCCATTTTGTTGTAAAAGTTCATGGTGAGGTAACCCTAACCTAAGAGGAATTTTCGTACAATGGGATTTTCCCATGTGTTTTATCAGGAAAAATTGATAGGGCAGTCTAGAAAAGTAGTGCCCTCCTAACCATAACCAAGCACTCCCAATTCATTGGTGATGTCCATTTAGGTGTATGATTTCATCGTGACCTAACCCTAACACTAAGTGGAATTTTCCATCAATTGGATTGTACCATGTACTTTATCAGAATTCAGAGTGCTTGGTTATGGTTAGGAAGGCACTGACTTTTCTAGGCCGCCCTATCCCATTGGAGGAAAATTCCACTTACGGTTAGCGTTAGGTCACCACCAACTGATAGAGCAATATGGACACCACCAACAAATTTTGAGTGCTTCACAATGGTTAGGAGGGCATTGTTCTTTCTAAGATGCCCTTTCTATGTTTCCTTGTAAAATACATGGGAAAAACCCATGGGAGGAAAATTCGACTTAGGGTTAGGTCACCATGAACTCATAGAGCAAAATGGACATCGCCAAAAAATTTAGAGTGCTTTGGAATGGTTAGTAGGGTATAGATCTTTCTAGGCTGCCCTTTCAATATTTCCTGGTAAAATACATGGGAAAATCCCATTGGAGGAAAATTGCACTTTGGGTTAAGGTTAGGTCACCATAAACCTGGAGAGCAAAATGGACATTGCCAGTATATTCGGAGTGCTTTGTTATGGTTAGGAGGGAACTTCTTTTCTAGGATGTCGTATTTATTTTTCCTGGTAAAATACACTGGAAAATCCTGGTGGAGGAAAATTCCACTTAAGGTTAGATCACCAAGAACTGGTAGAACATGAATTCGGAGTTCTTCGTTATGGTTAGGATACCTTATCTATGTTTCCTGGTAAAATATAAGGGAAAATCCCATGGGAGAAAAATTCCACTTACGGTTAGGGTTAGGTCACCATGAACTCATTGAGCAAAAACGACAATGCCAACAAATTCGGAGTGCTTTTCAATCGTTAGGAGTGTATTTTACTTTCTAGGCTGCCCTTTCTATGTTTCCTGGTAAAATACATGGGAAAAATCTCATTAGATGAAAATTCCACTTAGGGTTATGGTTTCGTCATCATGAAATTGTAGAGCAAAATGCACATCGCCAATAAATTCAGGGTGCTTAGTTATGGTTAGGAGGGCACTGACTTTTCTAGGCTGCACTATCTATGTTTCCTTGTAAAATACATGGGAAAATCCCTTTGGAGGAAATTTCCACTTAGGGTTAGGGTTAGGTCAACATGAACTTGTAGAGTAAAATGGACATTGCCAATGAATTCGTACTGATTGGTTATGGTTAGGTGGGCACTGATTTTTCTAGGATACCCTATCAACATTGGTAAAATATATGGTAAAATTATATTAGAGGAAAATTTCCACTTAGGATTAGGGTTAGGTCACCATGAACTGGTAAAGCAAAATGGACATCGCCAATGAATTCAGAGTCCTTCGTTATAGTTAGGAAGGCACTGGCTTTTCTAGGCTGCCCTATCTATGTTTCCTGGTATAATATATGGGAAAATCCCATGGGAGGAAAATTCGACTTAGGGTTAGGGTTAGGTCACCATGAACTCGTAGAATAAAATGGACAATGCCAAAAAATTCAGAGTGCTTTTGAATGGTTAGGTGGTCATTTTTCTTTCTAGGCTGCCTTTTCTAAATTTCCTGGTAAAATACATGGGAAAATCCCTTTGGAGGAAAATTCCACTTATGGTCAGGGTTAGGTCAGCAAGAACTGGTAGAGCAAAATGGACTTTGCAATGAATTTGGAGTGCTTGGTTATGGTTAGGAGGTCACTGACTTTTCTAGGCTCCCCTATCTATGTTTCCTGGAAAAATGCATGGGAAAATCCCTTTGGAGGGAAATTCCACTTAGGGTTAGGGTTAGGTCACCATGAACTCAGAGAGCAAAATAGACAATGCCAACAAATTCACAGTTCTTTTCAATCGTTAGGAGGGCATTTTACTTTCTAAGCTGCCCTTTCTATGTTTCCTTGTAAAATACATAGGAAAATCTCATTAGACTAAAATTCAACTTAGGGTTAGGGTTTCATCACGATGAAATTGTAGAGCAAAATGGACATCGACAATTAATTCAGAGTGCTTGGTTATGGTTAGGACATTTCTAGGATGCCCTATCTATTTTACCTGGAAAAATACATGGGAAAATCCCTTTGGAGGAAACTTCCACTTAGGGTTAGGGTTAGGTCACGATGAACTCATAGAGCAAAATGGACACGCCAACAAAGTCAGAGGCCTTTGGTATGGTTAGGAGGGTATTGACTTTTCTAGGCTGCCCTATCTATGTTTCCTAATAAAACACATGGACAATGCCAACAAATTGCCAACAAATTCGGAGTGCTTTTCAATCGTTAGGAGGGTATTTTACTTTCTAGGCTGCCCTTTCTATGTTCCCTGGTAAAATACATGGGAAAAATCTCATTAGACTAAAATTCACCTTAGAGTTAGGGTTTCGTCACCATGAAATTGGAGAGCAAAATGGACATCGACAATGAATTCAGAGTGCTTGGTTATGGTTAGGAGGGCACTGACTTTTCTAGGATGCCCTATATTTTTTTTTCCTGGTAAAATACATGGGAAAATCCCTTTGGAGGGAAATTCCACTTAGGGTTAGGGTTTGGTCACCATGAACTCACAGAGCAAAATGGACAATGCCAAAAAATTTGGAGTGCTTTTCAATGGTTAGGAGGGCATTGTTCTTTCTAGGCTGCCCTTTCTATGTTTCCTGGTAAAATAAATGGGAAAATCCCATGGGAGGAAAATTCCACTTAGGGTTAGGGTTAGGTCACCATGAAATCATAGAGCAAAATGGAGAAGGCCAACAAATTCGGAGTGCTTTTGAATCGTTAGGAGGGCATTTTACTTTCTAGGCTGCCCTTTCTATGATTCTTGGTAAAATACATGGGAAAAATCTCATTAAACTAAAATTACACTTAGGGTTAGGGTTTCATCACTATGAAATTGTAGAGCAAAATGAACATCGCCAATGAATTCAGGGGGCTTGGTTATGGTTAGGAGGGCACTGACTTTTCTAGGATGCCCTATCGCATTGGAGGAATATTCCACTAAGGGTTAGGGTTATGTCACCATGAAATCAAAGAGCAAAATGGACATCACCAACAAATTTGGAGTCCTTCGGAATGGTTAGGAGAGTATAGATCTTTCTAGGCTGCCCTTTCTATGTTTCCTGGTGAAATACATGGGATACATTGGAGGAAAATTTCACTTAGGGTTAGGTCACCATGAACTCATGGAGCAAAATGGACATCTCCATCAAATTTGGAGTGCTTCGGAATGGTTAGGAGGGTACTGACTTTTCTAGGCTGCCCTATCTATATTTCCTGGTAAAATACATGGGAAAATCCCATTGGAGGAATATTCCACTTAGGGTTAGGGTTATGTCACCATGAACTCATAGAGCAAAATGGACAATGCCAAAAAATTCGGAGTGCTTTTAAATGGTTAGGAGGGCATTGTTCTTTCTAGGCTGCCCTTTCTATGTTTCCTGGTAAAGCACATGGGAAAATCTCATTAGACTAAAATTACACTTAGGGTTAGGGTTTCGTCACCATAAAATTGTAGAGCAAAATGGACATCGCCAATGAATTCAGAGTGCTTGGTTATGGTTCGGAGGGCACTGACTTTTCTAGGATGCCCTAAATTTTTTTTCCTGGTAAAATACATGGGAAAATCGCTTCGGAGGAAAATTCCACTTAGGGTTAGGGTTATGTCACCATGAAGTCATAGAGCAAAATGGACAATGCCAAAAAATTCGGAGTGCTTTTCAATGGTTACGAGGTCATTGTTCTTTCTAGGCTGCCCTTTCTATGTTTCCTGATAAAATACATGGGAAAATCCCATTGGAGGAAAATTCCTCTTAGGGTTAGGGTTAGGTCACCAAGAACTGGTAGAGCAAAATGAACATCACCAATGAATTTCGAGTACTACGTGATGATTAGGAGGGCAGTGATTTTTCTAGGCTGCCGTATCTAAGTTTCCCAATAAAACACATGGGAACGTCCTACTGGAGGAAAATTCCACTTAGGGTTATTGTGAGGTCACTATGAACTCATAGAGCAAAAAGGATATCGCCAACAAATTTGGAGTGCTTCGTAATGGTTAGCAGGGTACAGATCTTTTAGGCTGCCCTTTCTAATTTTCCTGGTAAAATACTTGGGAAAACCCTTTAGAGGAAAATTCCACTTATTTCACCATGAACTCACAGAGCAAAATGGACAATGCCAACAAATTCGGAGTGCTTCTCAATCGTTAGGAAGGCATTTTACTTTCTAGGCTACTCTTTCTTTGTTTACTGGAAAAATACATGGGAAAATCCCTTTGGAGGAAAATTCCACTTAGGTTTAGGTTACCATGAACTCATAGAGCAAAATGGACAGCGCTAACAAAGTCAGAGGCCTTTGGTATGGTTAGGAGGGTATTGACTTTTCTAGGCTGCCCTATGTATGTTTTCTGGTAAAGTAAATGGTACAATCCAATTGTCGGAAAATTCTACTTAGGATTAGGGTTAGGTCACAAAGAACTGGTAGAGCAAAATGTACATCGCCAGTGAATTCGGAATACTTTGTTATGGTTAGGAGGGCAGAGATTTTTCTAGGCTGCCATATCTATGTTTCCTACTAAAACCCATGGGAAAATCTTATTGGAGGAAAATTCCTCTTAGGGTTAGGGTTAGGTCACTATGATTCATAGAGCAAAATGGATATCGCCATCAAATTTGGAGTGCTTCGGAATGGTTAGGAGGGTATAGATCTTTTTAGGCTGCCCTATGTATATTTCCTGGTAAAACACATGGGAAAATCCCATTGGAGGAATATTCCACTTAGGGTTAGGGTTATGTCACCATGAAATCATAGAGCAAAATGGACATCACCAACAAATTTGGAGTCCTTCGGAATGGTTAGGAGAGTATAGATCTTTCTAGGCTGCCCTTTCTATGTTTCCTGATTAAATACATGGGTAAATACCATTGGAGGAAAATTCCACTTAGGGTTAGGGTTAGGTTACCATGAACTCATAGAGCAAAATGGACAGCGGTAACAAAGTCAGAGGCCTTTGGTATGGTTAGGAGGGCACTGACTTTTCTAGGATGCCCTAAATTTTTTTTCCTGGTAAAATACATGGGAAAATCCCTTCGGAGGAAAATTCCACTTAGGGTTAGGGTTAGGTCACCATGACCTCATAGAGCAAAATGGACATCACCAACAAATTTGGAGTGCTTTTCAATGGTTACGAGGTCATTGTTCTTTCTAGGCTGCCCTTTCTATTTTTCCTGATAAAATATAAGGGAAAATCCCATGGGAGGAAAATTCCACTTAGGGTTAGGGTTAGGTTACCATGAACTCATAGAGCAAAATGGACAGCGCTAACAAAGTCAGAGGCCTTTGGTATGGTTAGGAGGGTATTGACTTTTCTAGGCTGCCCTATGTATGTTTTCTGGTAAAGTAAATGGTACAATCCAATTGTTGGAAAATTCTACTTAGGGTTAGGGTTATTTCACCATGAACTCATAGAGCAAAATGGACATCACCAACAAATTTGGAGTCCTTCGGAATGGTTTGGAGAGTATAGATCTTTCTAGGCTTCTCTTTCTATGTTTCCTGGTTAAATACATTTGTAAATCCCTTTGGAGATAAATTCCACTTAGGGTTAGGGTTAGGTCATCATGAACTCATAGAGCAAAATGGACATCTCCATCAAATTTGGAGTGCTTCGGAATGGTTAGGAGGGTATAGATCTTTCTAGGCTTCCCTATGTATGTTTCCTGGTAAAACACATGGGAAAATCTCATTAGACTAAAATTCCACTTAGGGTTAGGGTTTCGTCACCATGAAATTGTAGAGCAAAATGGACATCGCCAATGAATTCAGAGTGCTTGGTTATGGTTAGGAGGGCACTGACTTTTCTACGATGCCCTATCTAGTTTTTCTGGTAAAATACATGGGAAAATCCCATTGGAGGAAAATTCCACTTAGGGTTAGGGTTAGGTCACCATGAACCTTTATAGTAAAATGGACATCGGCAATGAATTCGGAGTACTTGGTTATGGTTAGAAGGGCACTTACGTTTCTAGGCTGCCCTATCTATGTATCCCGGTAAAATACATGGGAAAATCCTATAGAAGGAAAATTCAACTTAGAGTTAGGGTTAGGTCATCATGAACTCATAGAGCAATATGGACAATGCCAAAAAATTTGGAGTGCTTTTCAATGGTTAGGAGGGCATTGTTCTTTCTAGGCTGCCCTTTCTATGTTTCCTGGTAAAATACATGGGAAAATCTCATGGGAGGAAAATTCCACTTAGGGTTAGGGTTAGGTCACCATGAACTCATAGAGCAAAATGGAGAATGCCTACAAATTCGGTGTGCTTTTGAATCGTTAGGACGGCATTTTACTTTCTAGGCTGCCCTTTCTATGTTTTCTGGTAAAATACATGGGAAAATCTCATTAGACTAAAATTACACTTAGGGTTAGGGTTTCGTCACCATGGAATTGGAGAGCAAAGTGGACATCGCCAATGAAATCAGAGTGCTTGGTTATGGTTAGGAGGGCACTGACTTTTCTAGGATGCCTTATCTATTTTTCCCGGTAAAATACATGGAAAATCCCATTGGAGTAAAATTCCACTTAGGGTTAGGGCTAGGTCACCATGAAATCATAGAGCAAAATGGACATCACCAACAAATTTGGAGTCCTTCGGAATGGTTTGGAGAGTATAGATCTTTCTAGGCTGCTCTTTCTATGTTTCCTGGTTAAATACATGGGAAAATCCTATAGAAGAAAAATTCAACTTAGGGTTAGGGTTAGGTCACCATGAACTCATGGAGCAAAATGGACATCTCCATCAAATTTGGAGTGCTTCGGAATGGTTAGGAGGGTATAGATCTTTCTAGGTTGCCCTATGTATGTTTCCTGGTAAAACACATGGAAAAATCACATTGGAGAAAAATTCCACTTAGGTTTAGGGTTAAGTCACCATGAACTGGTAGAGCAAATTGGACTTCGCCAATGAATTCGGAGTGCTTTGTTATGGTTAGGAGGGCACTGACTTTTCTAGGCTGCCCTATCTATATTTCCTGGTAAAATACATGGGAAAATCCCATTGGCGGAATATTCCACTTAGGGTTAGGGTTATGTCACAATGAACTCATAGAGCAAAATGGACATCACCAACAAATTTGGAGTCCTTCGGAATGGTTTGGAGAGTATAGATCTTTCTAGGCTTCTCTTTCTATGTTTCCTGGTTAAATACATTTGTAAATCCCATTGGAGATAAATTCCACTTAGGGTTAGGGTTATGTCATCATGAACTCATAGAGCAAAATGGACATCTCCATCAAATTTGGAGTGCTTCGGAATGGTTAGGAGGGTATAGATCTTTCTAGGCTTCCCTTTCTATGTTTCCTGGTAAAATACATGGGAAAATCCCATGGGAGGAAAATTCCACTTAGGGTTAGGGTTAGGTCACCATGAACCGTTATAGTAAAATGGACATCGGCAATGAATTCGGAGTACTTGGTTATGGTTAGAAGGGCACTTACGTTTCTAGTCTGCCCTATCTATGTATCCCGGTAAAATACATGGGAAAATCCTATAGAAGGAAAATTCAACTTAGAGTTAGGGTTAGGTCATCATGAACTCATAGAGCAATATGGACAATGGCAAAAAATTTGGAGTGCTTTTCAATGGTTAGGAGGGCATTGTTCTTTCTAGGCTTCCCTTTCTATGTTTCCTGGTAAAATACATGGGAAAATCCCATGGGAGGAAAATTCCACTTAGGGTTAGGGTTAGGTCACCATGAACTCATAGAGCAAAATGGAGAATGCCTACAAATTCGGTGTGCTTTTGAATCGTTAGGAGGGCGTTTTACTTTCTAGGCTGCCCTTTCTATGTTTTCTGGTAAAATACATGGGAAAATCTCATTAGACTAAAATTACACTTAGGGTTAGGGTTTCGTCACCATGAAATTATAGAGCAAAATGAACATCGCCAATGAATTCAGAGTGCTTGGTTATGGTTAGGAGGGCACTGACTTTTCTACGATGCCCTATCTATTTTTTCTGGTAAAATACATGGGAAAATCCCATTGGAGGAAAATTCCACTTAGGGTTAGGGTTAGGTCACCATGAACCTTTATAGTAAAATGGACATCGGCAATGAATTCGGAGTACTTGGTTATGGTTAGAAGGGCACTTACGTTTCTAGGCTGCCCTATCTATGTTTCCCGGTAAAATACATGGGAAAATCCTATAGAAGGAAAATTCAACTTAGAGTTAGGGTTAGGTCATCATGAACTCATAGAGCAATATGGACAATGGCAAAAAATTTGGAGTGCTTTTCAATGGTTAGGAGGGCATTGTTCTTTCTAGGCTGCCCTTTCTATGTTTCCTGGTAAAATACATGGGAAAATCCCATGGGAGGAAAATTCCACTTAGGGTTAGGGTTAGGTCACCATGAACTCATAGAGCAAAATGGAGAATGCCTACAAATTCGGTGTGCTTTTGAATCGTTAGGAGGGCGTTTTACTTTCTAGGCTGCCCTTTCTATGTTTTCTGGTAAAATACATGGGAAAATCTCATTAGACTAAAATTACACTTAGGGTTAGGGTTTCGTCACCATGAAATTATAGAGCAAAATGAACATCGCCAATGAATTCAGAGTGCTTGGTTATGGTTAGGAGGGCACTGACTTTTCTACGATGCCCTATCTATTTTTTCTGGTAAAATACATGGGAAAATCCCATTGGAGGAAAATTCCACTTAGGGTTAGGGTTAGGTCACCATGAACCTTTATAGTAAAATGGACATCGGCAATGAATTCGGAGTACTTGGTTATGGTTAGAAGGGCACTTACGTTTCTAGGCTGCCCTATCTATGTTTCCCGGTAAAATACATGGGAAAATCCTATAGAAGGAAAATTCAACTTAGAGTTAGGGTTAGGTCATCATGAACTCATAGAGCAATATGGACAATGGCAAAAAATTTGGAGTGCTTTTCAATGGTTAGGAGGGCATTGTTCTTTCTAGGCTGCCCTTTCTATGTTTCCTGGTAAAATACATGGGAAAATCCCATGGGAGGAAAATTCCACTTAGGGTTAGGGTTAGGTCACCATGAACTCATAGAGCAAAATGGAGAATGCCTACAAATTCGGTGTGCTTTTGAATCGTTAGGAGGGCGTTTTACTTTCTAGGCATCCCTTTCTATGTTTTCTGGTAAAATACATGGGAAAATCTCATTAGACTAAAATTACACTTAGGGTTAGGGTTTCGTCACCATGGAATTGGAGAGCAAAATGGACATCGCCAATGAAATCAGAGTGCTTGGTTATGGTTAGGAGGGCACTGACTTTTCTAGGATGCCCTATCTATTTTTCCTGGTTAAATACATGGAAAATCCTATAGAAGAAAAATTCAACTTAGGGTTAGGGTTAGGTCACCATGACCTCATGGAGCAAAATGGACATCTCCATCAAATTTGGAGTGCTTCGGAATGGTTAGGAGGGTATAGATCTTTCTAGGCTGCCCTATGTATGTTTCCTGGTAAAACACATGGAAAAATCACATTGGAGAAAAATTCCACTTAGGTTTAGGGTTAAGTCACCATGAACTGGTAGAGCAAATTGGACTTCGCCAATGAATTCGGAGTGCTTTGTTATGGTTAGGAGGGCACTGACTTTTCTAGGCTGCCCTATCTATATTTCCTGGTAAAATACATGGGAAAATCCCATTGGCGGAATATTCCACTTAGGGTTAGGGTTATGTTACAATGAACTCATAGAGCAAAATGGACAATGCCAAAAAATTCGGAGTGCTTTTCAATGGTTAGGAGGGCATTGTTCTTTCTAGGCTGCCCTTTCTATGTTTCCTGGTAAAATACATGGGAAAATCTCATCAGACTAAAATTACACTTAGGGTTAGGGTTTCGTCACCATAAAATTGTAGAGCAAAATGGAAATCGCCAATGAATTCAGAGTGCTTGGTTATGGTTAGGAGGGCACTGACTTTTCTAGGATGCCCTAAATTTTTTTTCCTGGTAAAATACATGGGAAAATCCCTTCGGAGGAAAATTCCACTTAGGGTTAGGGTTAGGTCACCATGAAGTCATAGAGCAAAATGGACAATGCCAAAAAATTCGGAGAGCTTTTCAATGGTTACGAGGTCATTGTTCTTTCTAGGCTGCCCTTTCTATGTTTCCTGATAAAATATAAGGGAAAATCCCATGGGAGGAAAATTCCACTTCGGGTTAGGGTTAGGTCACCATGAACTCTTAGAGCAAAATGGAGAATGCAAACAAATTCGGAGTGCTTTTGAATCGTTAGGAGGGCATTTTACTTTCTAGGCTGCCCTTTCTATGTTTCCTAGTAAAATACATGGGAAAATCTCATTAGACTAAAATTACACTTAGGGTTAGGGTTTCGTCACCATGGAATTGTAGAGCAAAATGGATATGCCCAATGAATTAAGAGTGCTTCGTTATGGTTAGGAGGGCACTGACGTTACTAGGCTGCCCTATCTATGTTTCCCGGTAAAATACATGGGAAAATCCTATAGAAGGAAAATTCAACTTAGGGTTAAGGTTAGGTCATCATGAACTCTTAGAGCAAAATGGAGAAGGCCAAAAAATTTGGAGTGCTTTTCAATGGTTAGGAGGGCATTGTTCTTTCTAGGCTGCCCTTTCTATGTTTCCTGGTAAAATACATGGGAAAATCCCATGGGAGGAAAATTCCACTTAGGGTTAGGGTTAGGTCACCATGAACTCATAGAGCAAAATGGAGAATGCCTACAAATTCGGTGTGCTTTTGAATCGTTAGGAGGGCATTTTACTTTCTAGGCTGCCCTTTCTATATTTCCTGGTAAAATACATGGGAAAATCCCATTGGCGGAATATTCCACTTAGGGTTAGGGTTATGTTACAATGAACTCATAGAGCAAAATGGACAATGCCAAAAAATTCGGAGTGCTTTTCAATGGTTAGGAGGGCATTGTTCTTTCTAGGCTGCCCTTTCTATGTTTCCTGGTAAAATACATGGGAAAATCTCATCAGACTAAAATTACACTTAGGGTTAGGGTTTCGTCACCATAAAATTGTAGAGCAAAATGGAAATCGCCAATGAATTCAGAGTGCTTGGTTATGGTTAGGAGGGCACTGACTTTTCTAGGATGCCCTAAATTTTTTTTCCTGGTAAAATACATGGGAAAATCCCTTCGGAGGAAAATTCCACTTAGGGTTAGGGTTAGGTCACCATGAAGTCATAGAGCAAAATGGACAATGCCAAAAAATTCGGAGAGCTTTTCAATGGTTACGAGGTCATTGTTCTTTCTAGGCTGCCCTTTCTATGTTTCCTGATAAAATATAAGGGAAAATCCCATGGGAGGAAAATTCCACTTCGGGTTAGGGTTAGGTCACCATGAACTCTTAGAGCAAAATGGAGAATGCAAACAAATTCGGAGTGCTTTTGAATCGTTAGGAGGGCATTTTACTTTCTAGGCTGCCCTTTCTATGTTTCCTAGTAAAATACATGGGAAAATCTCATTAGACTAAAATTACACTTAGGGTTAGGGTTTCGTCACCATGGAATTGTAGAGCAAAATGGATATGCCCAATGAATTAAGAGTGCTTCGTTATGGTTAGGAGGGCACTGACGTTACTAGGCTGCCCTATCTATGTTTCCCGGTAAAATACATGGGAAAATCCTATAGAAGGAAAATTCAACTTAGGGTTAAGGTTAGGTCATCATGAACTCTTAGAGCAAAATGGAGAAGGCCAAAAAATTTGGAGTGCTTTTCAATGGTTAGGAGGGCATTGTTCTTTCTAGGCTGCCCTTTCTATGTTTCCTGGTAAAATACATGGGAAAATCCCATGGGAGGAAAATTCCACTTAGGGTTAGGGTTAGGTCACCATGAACTCATAGAGCAAAATGGAGAATGCCTACAAATTTGGAGTCCTTCGGAATGGTTTGGAGAGTATAGATCTTTTTAGGCTGCTCTTTCTATGTTTCCTGGTTAAATACATGGGAAAATCCCATTGGAGGAAAATTCCACTTAGGGTTAGGGTTAGGTCACCATGAACCTTTATAGTAAAATGGACATCGGCAATGAATTCGGAGTACTTGGTTATGGTTAGAAGGGCACTTCCGTTTCTAGGCTGCCCTATCTAGGTATCCCGGTAAAATACATGGGAAAATCCTATAGAAGGAAAATTCAACTTAGAGTTAGGGTTAGGTCATCATGAACTCATAGAGCAATATGGACAATGCCAAAAAATTTGGAGTGCTTTTCAATGGTTAGGAGGGCATTGTTCTTTCTAGGCTTCCCTTTCTATGTTTCCTGGTAAAATACATGAGAAAATCCCATGGGAGGAAAATTCCACTTAGGGATAGGGTTAGGTCACCATGAACTCATAGAGCAAAATGGAGAATGCCTACAAATTCGGTGTGCTTTTGAATTGTTAGGAGGGCATTTTACTTTCTAGGCTGCCCTTTCTATGTTTTCTGGTAAAATACATGGGAAAATCTCATTAGACTAAAATTACACTTAGGGTTAGGGTTTCGTCACCATGGAATTGGAGAGCAAAATGGACATCGCCAATGAAATCAGAGTGCTTGGTTATGGTTAGGAGGGCACTGACTTTTCTAGGATGCCCTATCTATTTTTCCTGGTAAAATACATGGAAAATCCCATTGGAGGAAAAGTCCACTTAGGGTTAGGGCTAGGTCACCATGAAATCATAGAGCAAAATGGACATCACCAACAAATTTGGAGTCCTTCGGAATGGTTTGGAGAGTATAGATCTTTTTAGGCTGCTCTTTCTATGTTTCCTGGTTAAATACATGGGAAAATCCCATTCGAGACAAATTCCACTTAGGGTTAGGGTTAGGTCACCATGAACTTTTAGAGTAAAATGCACATCACCAATGAATTCGGAGTTCTTGGTTATGGTTAGGAGGGCACTGACATTTCTAGGCTGCCCTATCTATGTTTCCCTGTAAAATACATGGGAAAATCCCATGGGAGGAAAATTCCAGTTAGGGTTAGTGTTAGGTCATCATGAACTCTTAGAGCAAAATGGAGAAGGCCAACAAATTCGGAGTGCTTTTGAATCGTTAGGAGGGCATTTTACTTTCTGGGCTGCCCTTTCTATGTTTCCTGGTAAAATACATGGGAAAATCTCATTAGACTAAAATTATACTTAGGGTTAGGGTTTCGTCACCTGAAATTGTAGAGCAAAATGGACATCGCCAATGAATTAAGAGTGCTTGGTTATGGTTAGGAGGGCACTGACTTTTCTAGGATGCCCTACCTATATTTCCTGGTAAAATACATGGGAAAATCCCTTTGGAGGAATATTCCACTTAGGGTTAGGGTTATGTCACCATGAACTCATAGAGCAAAATGGACAATGCCAAAAAATTCGGACTGCTTTTAAATGGTTAGGAGGGCATTGTTCTTTCTAGGCTGCCCTTTCTATGTTTCCTGGTAAAATACATGGGAAAATCTCATCAGACTAAAATTCCACTTAGGGTTAGGGTTTCGTCACCTGAAATTGTAGAGGAAAGTGGACATCGCCAATGAATTAAGAGTGCTTGGTTATGGTTAGGAGGGCACTGACTTTTCTAGGATGCCCTATCTATATTTCCTGGTAAAATACATGGGAAAATCCCTTTGGAGGAATATTCCACTTAGGGTTAGGGTTATGTCTCCATGAAGTCATAGAGCAAAATGGACATCGCCAATGAATTCAGAGTGCTTGGTTATGGTTAGGAGGACACTGACTTTTCTAGGATGCCCTAAATTTTTTTTCCTGGTAAAATACATGGGAAAATCCCTTCGGAGGAAAATTCCACTTAGGGTTAGGGTTAGGTCACCATGAAGTCATAGAGCAAAATGGACAATGCCAAAAAATTCGGAGAGCTTTTCAATGGTTACGAGGTCATTGTTCTTTCTAGGCTGCCCTTTCTATGTTTCCTGATAAAATATAAGGGAAAATCCCATGGGAGGAAAATTCCACTTCGGGTTAGGGTTAGGTCACCATGAACTCTTAGAGCAAAATGGAGAATGCAAACAAATTCGGAGTGCTTTTGAATCGTTAGGAGGGCATTTTACTTTCTAGGCTGCCCTTTCTATGTTTCCTGGTAAAATACATGGGAAAATCTCATTAGACTAAAATTACACTTAGGGTTAGGGTTTCGTCACCATGGAATTGTAGAGCAAAATGGATATGCCCAATGAATTAAGAGTGCTTCGTTATGGTTAGGAGGGCAGTGACGTTACTAGGCTGCCCTATCTATGTTTCCCGGTAAAATACATGGGAAAATCCTATAGAAGGAAAATTCAACTTAGGGTTAAGGTTAGGTCATCATGAACTCTTAGAGCAAAATGGAGAAGACCAACAAATTCGGACTGCTTTTGAATCGTTAGGAGGGCATTTTACTTTCTAGGCTGCCCTTTCTATGTTTCCTGGTAAAATACATGGGAAAATCTCATTAGACTAAAATTACACTTAGGGTTAGGTTTTCGTCACCATGAAATTGTAGAGCAAAATGGACATCCCCAATGAATTAAGCGTGCTTGGTTATGGTTAGGAGGGCACTGACTTTTCTAGGATGCCCTATCTATTTTTCCTGGTAAAATACATGGGAAAATCCCAATGGAGACAAATTCCACTTAGGGTTACGGTTAGGTCACCATGAACTTTTAGAGTAAAATGCACATCACCAATGAATTCGGAGTGCTTGGTTATGGGTAGGAGGGCACTGACTTTTCTAGGATGCCCTATCTATTTTTCCTGGTAAAATACATGGGAAAATCCCATTGGAGGAAAATTCCACTTAGGGTTAGGGTTAGGTCACCATGAACTCTTAGAGTAAAATGCACATCACCAATGAATTCGGAGTGCTTGGTTATGGTTAGGAGGGCACTGATGTTTCTAGGCTCCCCTATCTATGTTTCCCGGTAAAATACATGGGAAAATCCTATAGAAGGAAAATTCAACTTAGGCTTAGGGTTAGGTCATCATGAACTCATAGAGCGATATGGACAATGCCAAAAAATTCGGAGTGCATTTCAATGGTTAGGAGGGCATTGTTCTTTCTAGGCTGCCCTTTCTATGTTTCCTGGTAAAATACATGGGAAAATCCCATGGGAGGAAAATTCCACTTAGGGTTAGGGTTAGGTCACCATGAACTCTTAGAGCAAAATGGAGAATGCCAACAAATTCGGAGTGCTTTTGAATCGTTAGGAGGGCATTTTACTTTCTAGGCTTCCCTTTCTATGTTTCCTGGTAAAATACATGGGAAAATCTCATTAGACTAAAATTACACTTAGGGTTAGGGTTTCATCACCATGAAATTGGAGAGCAAAATGGACATCGCCAATGAATTCAGAGTGCTTGGTTATGGTTAGGAGGGCACTGACTTTTCTAGGATGCCTTATCTATTTTTTCCTGGTAAAATACATGGGAAAATTACTTGTCAGAATCTAGCTGGAAAGGTTGCAAATGGCAATCACATGGCCCTGGGACATTGCAGACACTGCAGTCATTGTAAATTCAAGATGGTTGCCAAGTGGCTGAATTCTGATCATGTGATCACAGGGATGCTGCAACGGTTGTATATGCAAGGATCGATTGAAATCAATTTTTCCTGTGGCATAACTTCAAACAGTTGTTAAACAAATGGTTGTAAGTCAAGGAATACCTGAACTTTATAGGTGCTTGGAGAAGAATGAAGTACTATAACTATAGACTTTCCTTTAAACATGGTCTCCAACTGCTATATCTACTGTAAAATGATTGCAGTGAGATTTTGATTAAAGTGATATCGTTGATTTTCTTGTGAATTTTCTTTTAAAGATACCTTCCTTCTAAAAAGCAAAAGAACACAGTTTTAGTTTCCCTTTTCACTCATTGCATTTTGTTTTTCAGGTCAATTATATAGATTTTCTCCATTTTTTTTTTTAGGGAGGGAAATGAGTTATTATGCATTCTATTCTTGCTTTCACATATTAATATAGCTATTAAGTGTGGGGCTAATGTAAATATCTGCAAATTTAAAAAGCTAATGTACATAATTACTTGCAAATTCTTTGTTGGCACTTTTTCTGGAGTCAACAAAAGAGGAAGAAATAGAACTCACTGGATCATCCTTTCTTCTGTTTATGTGAAACATAATCTCAATATGTTTGTCCCACTGTCCTTGGTACTTCTCATTCTGTTCTTTGCTTCCTCTGCTCCTCGTATTTTGAACAATGTTTTCTTCTAACCAGAAGAGAATGTATGTACCACAGGGTCAAATTGTTTGACTCTTCATCCTCTTTGAACT
This sequence comes from Crotalus tigris, assembly GCF_016545835.1. Classification (NCBI taxonomy): domain Eukaryota; kingdom Metazoa; phylum Chordata; class Lepidosauria; order Squamata; family Viperidae; genus Crotalus; species Crotalus tigris. Next base: position 30,272 of record NW_024097339.1, read on the forward strand.
TGGTTGTTTTCTTGCAAAAGTAGCCTGGTAAAGCAACATTTATTTTTAATCATTTACTATTAAATTTGCATATTGCCTGACTGCCAATTCTGGGTGGCTCACAAATAAAAATATTTTTTTTTTTAAGAAAGATGCAATCAAAAGTAAAAATAAGAAATAAAAGGTAATTCATTCATAAAGGCCTGGGGAGATCTTCAAACTCCTTGTGATATCTGCAAGAAAACATTTGCAAGAAAACACCCAATATTAAGAAATCAGAATTTTCCATTCTGTACAAAATGCATCTTTTTTGTAATAGATGGATTACTCTTTTTCAAATCCAATTTATTTCAGATCCAATTGTGTTCTTTCCAAAATTCATTTTTTTCTGTTTTTGATTTAATCTTTGGAATTTTTTAAAAAATGGTATTAATATTTAAAACCTTTTTTTGAATGTGTTGTTTGGTTGTTGTTATTGTTGTTGTTGTTGTTGTTATTATTATTATTACAAAATATCAGTTTCTAAATTCACAACTCTAAATCATTCTGGGCAGCAGTCACAGCAGGGGTGTCCTGGGCAGTTGGTGTCAAAAAGTCAATATGTCAGACTCTGTCGCTGAAGCTCAACTCTTCAAAGAGTTGTAATGTCATGAAAAGCTCACATTATCCTCTAGAGAAATCTCTGCACATCTTTCTCCCCAACATTGGTGCTTTCAAGTCCAGAAACAAGAAAAATATCCAAGTCTGTGATGGAAGAGTGCTAATCTAAATGATTCCATTACATGCTTCTGATACTAAAATACTCTAAATAATCAAGATAGCTCCTAGGAAAAAAAATATTTAGAAGTTGGGCAACTGAGGTCAGATTTTTAACAGCTAAGAGCAAAATAAAACACTTGAGGAGAGCTGTGGGTGGAAGTATATATTATTATTATTATTATTAATAATAATAATAATAACAGTAACAATAATAATAACAACAACAATAATATCGCTTGTATGGAACCATAATTTATTTTGCTCTTAAACAGCTTTAAAACTATCATTACAATTTACCTATTTTTCTCATTTCAGAATAATGGGAATCTCTGTTGTCCATTTCCAGCAGCGATGGACAGAAGAAGCTCTGATAGCCACCAATAGAATCCTCAGTCTGCAAGCTGCTGAGGATCTAGATGAAAAGTAAATCTTTAGAAACATGTACTGATTGTCCTCAACATATGATACAATTTCTGTTGTTAAACAAAGTAATAATAATAATAATAATAATAATAATAATAATAATAATAATAATAATAAAGTTGGAAAGGACCTTGGAGGTCATCTAGTCCAACCCCTTGCTCAGGCAGGAAACCCTATACCATTTCAGACAAATGGCCGTCCAGTCTCTTCTTAAAAACTTCCAGTGTTGGAGCATTCACCAGTTCTGGAGGCAGGTTGTTCCACTGGTTAATTGTTCTAACTGTCAGGAAGTTTCTCCTTAGTTCTAGGTGGCTTCTCTCCTTGATTAGTTTTCATCCGTTGCTTCTTGTCTTGCCTTCAGGTGCCTTGGAAAATAGCTTGACTCCCTCTTCTTTGTGGTAGCCCCTGAGATATTGGAATACTGCTATCATGTCCCCCCTCGTCCTTCTCTTCATTAAAGTAAACATACCCAATTCCAGCAGCCTTTTCTTATATGCTTTAGTCTCCAATCCCCTAATCATCTTTGTTGCTCTTCTCTGTACTCTTTCTAGAGTCTCAATATCTTTTTTACATCGTGGTGACCAAAACTGGATGCAGTATTCCAAGTGTGGCCTTACCAAGGCATTGTAAAGAGGTATTAATACTTCACGTGATCTTGATTCTATTCCTCTGTTAATGCAGCCCAGCACTGTGTTGGCCTTTTTGGCAGCTGCAGCACACTGTTGGCTCATATTTAAGTGATTGTCCACTAGGCCTCCTAGGTCCCTCTCACAGTTACTACTGTTGAGCAAGGTACCCCCTATACTATACCTGTACATTTGGTTTTTCTTGCCTAAATGTAGAACCTTACTTTTTTCACCATTGAATTTCATTTTGTTAGATAGCGCCCAATGTTCAAGTCATGTGACTTATATGTAATTGATTAACTTTTGTCACCCTGTAAAACCCTTTTTATTTATACTCTCAAGTTGTTCATATTTGCTATCCAGAAATAGCAGATTTTTAAATATTTACCCTAAGTGTTTGGCCCCTTTTGTTGTTTTCTTCACCTACATTGTTGTCCTTCTGTATTAAGATGACTTAAAGCTTCATAATAAGGTGTGATCTATAGTTTTCAGAATAAAGGTGTTACTAAATATCATAAAGTACGAGGAGGAGGAGGACTTGATAGATTTGAACAATGGGCCCTATACAACAACATGAAATTTAATGTGGAAAAAAGCTAAGTTTTACATCTAGGCAGGAAAAACCAAAGGCACAAATACAGAGTAGGCAAAACCTGGCTCAAAAACAGTAACTGGTCTTGGAGTCCTAGTGGACAATCACTTAAACCTGGGCCAGTTGTGTGCAGCAGCAGCCAAAAAAGCTAATGCAATCTTCGGTTGTAACAACAGAGCATAGAATCAAAATCATATGAAATATTAGTATCGCTTTATAAATCCTTAGTAAGACCACACCTGGAATAATGCATCCAGTTTTGGTCACTACATTATAAAAAAGATGTTGAGACTTTGAAAAAACAGTGCAAAGAAGAGCAACTAAGATGATTAAGGGCCTGGAGGCAAAAACATATGAAGAATGGTTGCAGGATTGTGTATGGTCAATCTAGAGAAAAGAAGGACCAGTATAGCAGTATTCCAGTATTTGAAGGGCTGCCAGAAGAAGGAGGGGCTCAACTTATTTTCCAAAGCACCAGAAGGCAAGACAAGAAACAATGGATGGAAACTAATCAAGGAGAGAAGCAAACTAGAACTAAGGAGAAACTTAATAATAGTGAGGACAATTAACTAGTGGAACAGCTTGCCTCCAGAAGTTTTAGGTGCTTCATCACTGGAGGTTTTTAAGAAAAGACTGGACAGCCACCTATCTGAAATGGTATAGGGTCTCCTGCTTGAGCAAGGGGTTGGACCAGAAGACCTTCGAGGTCCCTTCCAGCTCTATTCTGATAGAGGAGGAGGAGGAGGAGGAGGAGGAGGAGGAGGAGGAGCTCTCTCAGATTTTAAAAGGCCCCAGATGCTTAATGAATAAAATTCTATACCCAAATTATCCAGAGTTGATAATTGCAAATCTGCCATCTACATTTTAGCTAAGTATACCAAGTGTTATTTTAAACTTCAGTATAGTCTTCTAAACCAGAAAAAATGAGTAAACCATAGTTTAGTATGTCATAGCTCAGATGGATCTGTTATCTCCTGTTCATTTGCCCTTCGGGAGAGGGTTAAAAAAACACTCTTAATTATTTGATCCTAAAGAACCTACAACTTCTTCCTGACCTATAAAAAATAATGCTTCAATCCCTGCTCTAGTTTTATCTTCAACATTATTGCCCTCTTGTGGAGTCAGACAGTATATTTCCATTCTCTCAATGGCTTTCACCTACTGGTACTTCAGAAAGTTGTGATTTTTGTACCATCATTTTGTAGCAGGTCAGGTTTATTGATCTAAGGAAAGATGGGCAACTCATGAATTATATGTGAACAGAGTCTCTTTTCTTCAGCCCATAAAGTTTATCCAGATTGCCCTGCCAAAATTCAATGGCAAAATAGAGAAAATTAGTGGTACCATTTTTTAGCTTTGTTTTTGTACCAGACTGACAGTCTGTGGAGATTCTCAGTCATCCAGATCATGGTTGCCCCAAAGATGGTTTTTCACAAGGCAACTGGACTTTCTTGTTTTTCTTCGAAGATGTTTCGCTTCTCATCCAAGAAGCTTCTTCAGTTCTAACTGGATGATGGTGGTGAATGGAAGGATTTATATTCCTTGCAGTTGGCTGGTCATTTGCATTCTTTTAGAGAGACATTGAGGCCACTTAGAGGTTTATCTATGTCCTCAAGATCACCTAAGTAGTGCAAATGAGGGTGGAGCCTTCTTGGAACTGTTGAAAGGACTGTGTTGTAGATTGGAGATAGATGATGTCATATCCTTCCCCCTCTGTTGAGAGAGGGCTGTTCAGTGTTGACATAGATCTATCTATGTCTATCTGCAAGGAATATAAATCCTTCCATTCCCCACCATCCGAGCTTCTTGAATGAGAAGTGAAATGTCTTCAAAGAAAAACAAGAAAGTCCAGTTGTCTCTTGAAAAAGCATCTTTGGGACTACCAGACTGACAAGGCACCATTTTTGGTCTCTGAATGGCTTGTATACCCTATTCTGGCAGGTTCAGCAGAGGTGTGTATATCGAAAAAGGCAAGCTGGCATCACAGCCTGGCAGTTTGATCAAAGTCCCACATCTATGTGCTGTGGTCCAAGGACTGGAATAATTTCATTATGGGTAATTATGTTACATTGCTGGAATATTGAATACTAGAAAAATGCAAGGGAGAATATGATTAAAATATATAAAATTATAACTCATGTTTATAACCTAAACATTGTTACAGAGAGCTGCCCAACAATACTGAACAGTGAATATTTCAGAAGTGATTAAAATAAGTATAGTTTATCTGTAAAATTCTTTGGATATGCTGATAGCCACCAAATTGGGTTTAAAGAAGTAGATATAGGCACTAAGAATATCAGTAGAACTGCACATGGTAGCTATACATTACCTCCAGATTAAGAATAGAATAGAATAGAATAGAATAGAGTAGAGTAGAGTAGAGTAGAGTAGAGTAGAACAGAACAGAACAGAACAGAACAGAACAGGTTAGAGCTGGAAGGTCTTCTATTCCAGCCCCCTGCTGAAGCAGGAGAACCTATACTATCTCAAACAAGTGACTGTCTAGCTCAGCGGTTCTCAACCTATGGGTCGCGACCCCATTTGGGGTCGATCGACCTCTTTTCGGGGGTCACCAAAGGCGTTGATCCGCCATTTTGTCCCCTCCGGGGGTGGCAGCGTGCCTCCGGGGGGCGGCACCGCGCATGTGCGCTGCACGTGGGGGCGGCGGCGCACCTCTGGGGGGCGCCGCCACGCATGCACGCCGCGCGTGGGGGCAGCGGTGCGCCTCCGGGGCGGTGCCGCGCATGCGCGCCGCGCGTGGGGGCGCCGGCGCGCTTCCGGGGCGGTGGCGCCATGCATGCATGTCGCGCGTGGGGCGCCGCCGCGCATGCACGCCGTGCGCAGGGCCCCGCCCCCATGCACACCGCGCATGCGCATAACGTTTGTGTGACGGGGGTCGCCGTCACACAAACGTTGAGAACCGCTGGTCTAGCTTCTTCTTAAAAATCTCCAGTGATGGAGCGCCCATGATTTCTGGGGGCAAGCTGTTCCACTGGTTGATTGTCCTCACTGTCAGGAAGTTTCTCCTTAATTCCAGGTTGCTTTTCTCTTTGATCAGTTTCCAAACATGGTTGCTTCTCCTTGTCCTTGCGCTCTGGTGCTAACATGATCCCTCTCTTCTTTGTGGCAGCCCCTCATATACTGGAATACTGCTATTATTATGTCTCCCCTATTTTTTCTTTTCTTTAGACTTGCCAAACCCAAGTCCTACAGCTGTTTTTTGTATGTTTTAGTCTCCAGGCCTTGGATCATCTTAGTTGCTCTTCTCTGATTTTTTTTTCCAGATTCTCAACATCTTTTTTGTGATATGGTGACCAAAATTTGCTCTAGTATTCCAGGTGTGGTCTTACTAGAGTTTTATAAAGCGGTACTAATACTTCATGTGTTCTTGATTCTATGTCTCTGTTTATACAGCCGAGGATTGTATTAGCTTTTTTGGCCACTGCTGCACACTGCTGGCTTATAGTCAAGTGATTGTCCACTAGGACTCCAAGATACCTCTCACAGTTACTGTTTTTAAGCCAGGTCTTGTGCAATCTATACTTGTAACTTTAATTTTCCTGCCTAAATGTAAGACTTTGCTTTTCTCCACATTGGAACTCATTTTGTTGGATAGGGCCCATTATTCAAGTCTGTCAAGATGTTTTTGGATCCTCAGTTTGTCTTCTAGGGTGTTGGCTACTCCTGCCAGTTTGGTGTCATTTGCAAATTTGATGAGTTCCCATTTAATTCCCTCATCTAAGTCATTGATGAAGATATTGAAGAGTACTGGGCCTAAGATGGAACCTTGTGGTACCCCACTGCTTACTTCTCTCCATGTGGATGTAGTGCCATTGAGGATTACTCATTGAGTACAGTTTGCCAGTCAGCTACATATACATCTGGTGGTGATGTTGTCTATTCTACCTTTTTCTAACTTACCAAGGAGTAGGTTGTGGTCTACTTGATCAACTGCCTTACTAAAATCTAGGTATACTACGTCCACAGCATTTCGCTTATCTACTAGTTTAGTCACTTTATCAAAGAATGAAATAAGATTGGTTTGGCATGATCTGTTTTTAACAAACCTATGCTGTCTACTAGTTATAACTTTGTTTGCTTCTAGTTGTTTGCAGATCTGCTTTTTGATTATCTTTTCTAGGATCTTCCCAGGTCTTGATGTTAAACTAATTGGTCTATAGATTCCTGGGTCCATTTTTTTCCTTTCTTGAGGTTGGGCACCACATCAACACTTTTCCAATCCTCAGGTACTTCCCCGGTACTCCATTATATATGAAAGATGTGGTATAATGGTTCTGAGATAACATCTGCTAGCTCCTTCAGAACTCTAGGATGTAATCTGTCACGTCCCAGCAATTTATATTCATCAAGGTTGAATAGGTCTTCTCTTACCATTTTCTTGCTTATTTTATTTTTTTGCCGTGGTTTTTTTTTATGTTGGATTATAGTTTTTTTTGTGTGTGAAGACCAATGCAAATAATGAGTTGAGCCGCTCTGCTTTCTCCCTGTTGCCTGTAATTTCCTTTGCCATCTTTTATCTTTAGTGAACCTACAGTTTTCTTGTTGTTAAGATGTTGGAAGAAACGGAGACTTCCGGTCTTGCGCAGTAGCACAGCAGCCAAAGGATTTTGGAGCTCCATGCCCTTTGACTGAATTTCTTCCTGTTAGGGGACCCTAAATGGGCCAGAAGCCACCTTAAAGAGGTGGCAAAGAAAGAAGGAAGTCCCACAGACCACGGAGGCAGATAGCGGTCAACCCAATCAGTCTGGGAGAAGCCTTCCAGAAACCAACAGGAGAAAGGTTAGCCTAACTTCAGAGTCTAGCCCAAGCTACAACCAAGTGAAGTCAAAAAGCACTGTTTTAAGCTGATTGTAAACTGTGTGTCTGAATCTGGATAAGATCATCAATTTTCCCTATCCTACTTATTAACTTTCCTGGAAAAAAATTCCCAAGAAGCAAAAAACCTCTGAACATGAAGGAGGGGGATTTTTGCCCCATCCTTTTAATAATGGAAGCAGTGAATTAAATCTTTTATGGAGGACCAAAACATATAGAAATGAAATGAATATAAAACCTAAATTTGGATAAGTTTGGAATTGTTGAATGGTTAAGATTCTCATTTTAAAGGCAATTTTCTATTTTGATAATTTGAAAAATAACCTGGTGCTGACATCTAGTGGTGGATAAAGACTATGACAGCTATGGCTTTTAAACAAGACTTGGCAAAATATGGAAAAAAACTATTCTGTGCTTGTGACTTTCAAAGCTATAACAATAGTGAATAGCTGTGACAAAAAAAAAAAGCATTTTGGGTTGCAGACAAAGAGAGGATTATAAACTTCAGGAAACCTTTTTGAACCTTTCTGGATTACAAATATCACTAAACTGTGACTCTAAAGCTATTTGCAGAGAAAAGAAAACCTCAATTCTTGACCACTATGGAAAATAAGAAAGAATTTATCAAGAAAAAATAAATATCTTTCAAGAGGAGACATATGAGATTCTGCAACTAATTCAAGCAACAATGATTTCAAACCACAAAGAAATTCAAAATAATTTTGAAAACATAAACCAATTCATCTCCAATTAAACTTTACAACAAAAATATCCCAGGAAATAACAACAGAGAAGGAGCAGATAAAATAGATAACTGAACACAAATTCGAGGATAGAGATTCAAAGATGGAACTTAACACAACAAAAAAGTATGATTTAACATTTACAAGAAATATTGGTTTTGGAAAAGGCAACTTATAATTTAAGACCACAACGCAAATTTGAGGATAAGAAAAAAAACTGGATAAAATGGATTGCAGAGATGTCAGGAGCACCACTAGAACTAGAGAGACAAAAAATGATAAGAGATACACAGAGAAAAAGAAAGAAAAAGATTTTTAACAAACATGAAAGAGCAAATGCCTCTTACAAAGATATTGTACTTGACTTATTTTTTTATACTTACAGTGACACCTACAAGAATATGGAAAGACTCTTTGATTCAGCAGAATATATTGATTAAAGATATCAGGCAAAAGAAGAAGACCAAAATAAAAATTAAGAAAATAGATGATGGGATTTATCAGAGAGAATATTTAAAAAAGAAAGACCTGTTTGAATATGGTTAAAGTAATAGAAAGATTTTGGATATGAATTTTACTTTAAGAGGGGGGAGTCCCTCAAATAACATAGTACTCTCTCTTCTCTTTTCTTATTTTTTGATATAAATAATATAAAAGAGTTAGAATGGCTTATATATAAAGACACATTTTAGATATTTAAATGTGATTAATTTAAAAAAAAAATACAATGGATTGAAAAAAAAGGTTTTGAATAAGAGTTAAAAGACCAGGACTAGATTTATTAAATGGAATATTTAAGGATTAAATATATTCTTAATTATGTTAAAAAAGAATGGAAATTTTTTGGAAATAAATATGTATTAGCTTAGGGGAAACATGGACTTTCAGTAGTATACTATCTTTTTATCCCTCTTTACTCTTGTTCTTCATTTCTCTTTTTTTAGTCTTATTTATTCCTTAAGTAAGGTAAAAGTTATGTGATGGTTTACATGAGAAAAAATAGAATCAAATATTTAAATGTAATTAACTTTGAGAAAATCTTAATCAGTAAGAATGTCTTGAACATTGTGGGAAAAACAAATGTAAACAAGAACTGTAAGTGGGATCTATGATGAGGCAACCAGAATGACTAGATAGAAAAGAAATATTACATTGATGTGATTATTATTTGTGGAAATATTAGAAAAAAATTATTTTCAATTGTTATCTATCAAAACAATGAATTGTATTAACTTAAGGTTGGTAAAAGAGAACATTATGGGAAGAAAAGGAAATCAAGAAAAGCTATTATGTGGATTATAAATCATAGAAACCAATTGTTAACAAATGTTTTTTTAAATGTAAACCCAGACAATACACTGTTTACTGCATATTAAGGTGACCATGTTAAAAAATTAATAAAATATATTATATACAAAGATGTTGGAAGAAACCTTTTTTATTATCCTTGATCTGTTACAGTCTTTGTTCATTCTGAGCCTTTGCTTTCCTGACTTCATCTTTGCATTTTCTGGCTGTCTCCTGATAATCGGTCTTGGTTACGTGCCCCTCTTTCCATTTTTTTTTGTATTTGTCCTTTTTGTCTTTAAGTTTGTCAGAGAGATCTCTGTGCAGCCATGCTGATTTCTTCTTGAATTTCTTGTTTTTCTTTTTCAGTGGTATTGTGCTGGTCTGGGCTTTTATGATCACATTTTTCAGAGTTTCCTTGCTCCTTGGATTGTTTTCCCCTTTAAGATTTTCATCCATGGGATCTTTCCTAGGTTCTCTCTGAGTTTGCTAAAGTCAGCTCTTTTGAAATTTAAGACACTGACTGGATTGTTTTCTATTGCCAGTGTTTGCATTATATTAAATTCCAGTATGACGTGGTCACTTTCACCCAAGTTCCAGAAACTTCAACTCCCTCTATCACTTCTTCTCTAATAGTAAGAATTAAGTCCAGTATAGCTTTATGTCTAGTTCTCTCCTCCACCTTTTGGATGACAAAGTTGTCAGCTAGGTTGGTTAGGAATCTGTTTGATCTCCCACTCGCTACAGAGTTTGTCTCCCAGTTGATATCTGGGTAGTTGAAATCTCCCATTACTAATGTGATATGCTGGGCTATAGCAATAAACATCTCCCCACCAATTCTCCCCACATGTCCTCTCTGAGCAGAAGGAAAAATTATTTACATGCTATAAGTATTTGATTGATCATTTGTTGTTGTTGTTAATTGCGAAGTCGTGTCCGACCCATCGCGACTCCATGGACAACGTTCCTCCAGGTCTTCCTGTCCTCTACCATCTTCTGGAGTCCATTTAAGTTCACACCTACTGCTTCAGTGACTCCATCCAGCCATCTCATTCTCTGTCGTCCCCTTCTTCTATTGCCCTCAATCTTTCCCAGCATTAGGCCCTTCTCCAGTGAGTCCTTCCTTCTCATTAGGTGGCCAAAGTATTTGAGTTTCAACTTCAGGATCTGGCCTTCTAAAGAGCAGTCGGGGTTGATCTCTTCTAGGACTGACCGGTTTGAACGCCTTGCAGTCCAAGGGACTCGCAGGAGTCTTCTCCAGCACCATAGTTCAAAGGCCTCAATTCTTTGGCGCTCAGCCTTTCTTATGGTCCAACTTTCACAGCCATACATTGCAACTGGGAAAACCATGGCCTGGACTATACGCACTTTTGTTGGCAGGGTGATGTCTCTGCTTTTTAGTATGCTGTCTAGATTTGCCATAGCTTTCCTCCCCAGGAGCAAGCGTCTTTTAATTTCTTGGCTGCAGTCCCCATCTGAGGTGATCTTGGAGCCCAGAAAAATAAAATCTGTCACTACCTCCATTTCTTCCCCATCTATTTGCCAGGAATTGAGAGGGCCGGATGCCATGATTTTGGTTTTCTTAATGTTGAGTTTCAAGCCAACTTTTGCACTCTCCTTCTTCACCCGCATCAAGAGGCTCTTTAGTTCCTCTTCACTTTCTGCCATTGATTATTATGGGAACATAATTATTATGTTCATCATCCTTTCATCCAAGAAGGTTTTCTATATGTTTCTAAAGGTTCTTGTGGATAGTACATGTTTTTCTCAAGCTCAGATTGTCTACTAGAAGCCTGAGAATTTGAGGATTCTGCCCAGTATCTTAGCTGTTCTTAGCATTGCACTCTCCTGGACAGAGACTTCTAACATTGTTCTGTTGGAGCCATTCTCCCAGCTGAGGAGTCACAGCCCAGAGTGTTCCTACCCCTACTGTGATCCCTTTGGCCTTTATTTTCCAAGATCCTCTCTAGTTCCTCCTTCAGGTCTTGGTACGTCTCCAGCTTGTCATACTTCTTCCCAGTGTTGTTATCACTTGACACCATTGCAAGTATCCCTACCATCTTTTGGTGTTTGTCTATTACCACAATATTTGGTTGATTGTACAGTATCTGCATTGTATATCCTACCACTATGTGTTGGACTGTCTCTGAGTCTACATTTTGGTTCTGCTTTGTGTTGCTATGAACAGTGCCTCAACTTGCTGTATTTTAGTCCAGCCTTTTCCAGCTATTGATAGGATTTCCCAGTATCAGCTATTCAAGCTATTGGTTGATTGTACATCCCATGCAGGGTCTTGAATTAGCATGGCACTTTCTCTGCTTGATCTTCCTCCCAATTTTGCTGCTGCCTCAGACATTCTTTCAACAACTCATCTTTAGGTGCCATCTTAATGATGTACTCCTGGATGCTCTGGGTTTTATCCAGAACTGTGACTTAGCACTTAACCCTCACCAGACCCCACCTTCCCTCTTTCTTATTAATGTTAGTTACACTAATTTTAACTACACTGGTTGTTAGTAACAATCCATGGGTGTTGGATTTGGAAACCTCCATAACTGTGAGGAGATTTTGGGTTTTCACCTTAGCAGTTCCATGTATCTCCTTTATCCAGCTACACTGTCAGGGAATCTGATGACTGGCAGGGTATATGTGTGGATGGTGAAGATATTGTTCTTCCCTTTGAGCTGGCTCTTCAAGACCTATTTTTTATGGTACTTGGATGTCTTCCTTATATTCACATCATGGTTCCCATGTGACTGTTGGATATTAAGGTATTTGTACCTGGTCAGTATGCCTGCTATGTGACCCACTGGTAAATATATATTTCCCAGTTGCCCAACTGGATAATATTAAAGCTCCTTTTTCTTTCAGAAATAGCTTCCTACATATATTGTGTAGCAAACATAATGCATTGTCCAGAGAGACCAAACACTTTCTCTTTATCACATCGTGACAAAAGACTGCATTCTCTCTGGACTAGGATTCATGCTACAGTTCACAACAAAATGTTTCTTTATTCTTAAATAAATAGCACCAAACATGGATGGGTTTTTTTCTTCACCCAAGCTCTTTTTATTTATCAGTAAGATCCAAACAAAGCTCTGATAATATGTATAATAGGAAAAATATGCAAATATTTTCAAAAATCCACAGGGAAGGAGCAAATACTTTTTTCAGCCCTGTAAAGCCATCTCAGATATGCCCCACACTTTCTAATAAATTCTATAATACTTCTAGAGAAGGCTGTGGCATAGAAAGTCACTCTTGTTTATGCATGTAGAGATTCCAGGACCAATCACTGTTGACTGGGGAATTCTGGGAGTTGATGTCCACACATCTTAAAAATGTCAAATTTGAGAGACACTGGTCTAGATGAAAAGAATGACTGGTTGTTGAAGCTGGAAAGGATCTAGCAGGACTCTCTGTGTCTAGGAATATCATCCGTAGTGATATTTACATATTATTCAAAGTTCCTATGGAAAAAAATATAAAGCAAAGAGTGCAGCCCAATACCAGAGGATCTCATGCATCCTGAAAGACATGGGATACAACTCACAAAGACCTCTAAAATTTATTCCAATGTTTGGGGACATCAAAACAAATATGTTTTCCAATTATGTTGGAAGTATCTCAGAGAATATTGTTCTAAACAGTTTATTTCTCTAGGCATAGTGGAACTACATCTGATTTGCTAGATATTTAATTATGTATTCATTCATTAATTTTATATGGCCACCTATCTTACAAAAAAGTGATCTTAGGCAGCTTACAATAAAACTATAACACAGTTAACATATAAACATGTTAACCATCTCTGCAAGTTCCTTCATCTTCACCAACCATTTCACCATTGTAGATAGTGCTGAGTCTTTCTACTTTTTAATATACAATAGTCTCACTGCAGTTGTCATATAAAAAAAATTAAGTTCCAGGACTTGCCTAGTTGTCTATCTATTAGCCTGATAAGAAAAAGTGTAAGCACGTCCTAACTACAGGCACGAAACCCATGCACTAGGAACGATGCAGGATTCAACAAAGACTTTCGTTTTATTACTTTACTAAGTTGAAAAGAAAGTCAGCCCTGGGAAACCTCCCGTCCCAGTGCGCTAAATAAACCCCGCCACCACACCCATAGTCCACACCCCCAATCACCAGTTACCACTCCACCCACACCGCCCCCTCAAGCCCCTCAGCGTATAACTCCACCCACACCACACCCTCATGTCTGTCACACCCAGCATTCCAGTTACTCGAAGACCATCATATCAGCCCAAATCAATCCCCTAGTTAATCACGGGGGGAGGGGAACACACGCGTCGCCAACAGTTCAAATCAGTCCTCCACATTAGTAGGTCATGGAGAAAGGGAAACGCGCGTCGCAGGCAGGACGTCATCAGCTGGGCGTCGGCAGCTCGTTGGAACTGGCGCCGGCCATTCGATGCGCGGCGTCGCCAAGACTGCCTAGCTGCGTAGCGGTATGTGTGGTTGGTAAGTTGCACGCTGGGTCTGACATTCGGCCTCCCCTCACCACCGGGCCCCCTGGAATAAAACATTACAGGTCAAAATATCGTTTGGGTAACAAAATCCATATACTACCTAACCCCCCCCCCCCGTTAGGTCTCGGCTTATGTGGCCATATTTTATGCTATCTTCGGAGCAGCTCCGGGGCGAAGACCTTTTCACTCTGCACCCATGAGGCATCGGATAGGGGATATCCTTTCCATAATATCAGGTAGTATACTTTGCCCCCCCCGCCATCGTGAGTCCATTATATCCTGTATTTCATACTGTCCCGGAGTTATAGGTCCAGGAGGGTCTGTATAACTGTCCCTTCCTATCGGCTTTAACAAACTCACGTGGAAGACCGGATGTATTCTACCAAGGAAGGTCGGCAGTTGGAGTTGCACCGTAACAGGATTAATGATGCGTATTATGCGAAATGGACCAACGTATTTCGGCGCCAACTTCTTGCAGGGCACCTGTAACTTAAGATATTTGGTCGAAAGATATACCTGGTCACCTACTCGGAACTGGGTTGACATTCTACGACTCTTGTCTGCCTGTTCTTTTGCTGTTTGTCCCGCCTGCGTCAGCGCTTTCTTTACTATATGCCACACTTGGCTAGCACGGGACAGCCAATCCCCTGGCTTCTTGGCCAGGGAAGTCAGTGGTTCACAACCTGGTAAGGGATTCAGATCGTAGCCATATACTACTTGAAAGGGGGTCAACCCGGTGCTCTTATGCACTGCGTTGTTGTAAGCTAGCTCGGCAAAGGGTATATAATCCATCCAATCCGCCTGTTGGTGAGATACATAGCAACGGAGATATCGTGAAACGGCTGCATTGGCTCGTTCCGCTGCCCCGTTGGTACATGGATGGTATGCGGAGCTCAACCCTTGGGTGGTTCCAATACAGGCAAGAAATTGACGCCAGAATCGAGCCATGAATTGAACTCCCCGGTCTGAGATGATCCGTCGGGGAGCTCCATGTAATCAGTAAATGTGTTGTACAAATAGTTTCGCTAGTTGCGCTGCAGACGGCAGTCCTTTGCAGGGTATAAAATGAGCCTGCTTTGAAAACAAATCTATCACCGTCCATATAACCGTGTAACCTTTTACATTTGGTAACTCCACAATGAAATCCATGCCAATGTCCTGCCATGGCCGTACCGGATCAGACACTGACTGTAGCAATCCCATCGGTTTTTTCGGTATTACCTTTGCCTGTGCACAAACTCTACATTCTTTTACGTATGTTTCAATATCTTTTCTTAAGCTTGGCCACCAGAATCGCCGTCTTGCTAGGTGTAATGTTTTTACAAAACCGAAGTGACCTGCTACTTTGGAGTCATGACATTGATGGTATACTCGACTCCGCACTTTCTGAGGGATATATAACTTATCTCCATACCAGGCTAAACCATTACGATGGGTCAATATACCGGGATTCGCTGATAGCCAAGGATCGGTTACTAAGGCTGTTTTTATTTCCTCTTCAAACATTGCTAGCTTTGTGCAGACTTCTACCTTTTCGGACTCCTTATCACACTGAGGTATGACAGCCTGGACCACCTGTTCCCTCTTGCTATCGTATTGGGGCATTCGGGAGAGTGCGTCTGCTAGAAAGTTCTTTCCGCCCGGAACCACCTTCAAACAGAACCTGAAACGTTGAAAATATTGTGCCCATCGGACGTGTTTAGGCGCTAGTTTTCTTGGTGTTTGAAGCACTGTTAGGTTCTGGTGGTCCGTCCAGACCTCGAAGGGGTGCTGCGCCCCCTACAACAGATGGCGCCAGGTGGACAACGCCCATTTCACCGCGAATGCCTCTTTTTCCCACACTGCCCAACGTCGTTCTGTTTCAGTGAATTTTTTTGAAGTGTAGGCACACGGTCGTAGCATGTTTTGCTCATTACGCTGTAACAAAATAGCGCCAACGGCTACATTGCTAGCGTCAGCCTGTACAATAAAGGGTTTATCTGGGTCGGGATGTACCAACACCGGCTCCTGTGCAAACAAGCTTTTTAACTTTTCAAAGGCCTGTTGGCAGGCCATGGTCCATTCCAACGGTTGTTTTGGCCGGGGTTTTCCAGCAGTGTGCTTGGTGCGTAACAACTGAGTCAATGGTAGAGCCACATCAGCGAAGGACGGTATGAACTGACGGTAAAAATTAGCAAACCCCAAAAACCCCTGTAATTGGCAACGAGTTTTTGGGGCTTGCCACTCTAATACACTACGTAGCTTATTAGGATCCATCTCTATTCCCATCGCAGAAACCCGGAATCCTAAATAGTCAATACGGTCTTTGTGGAATTCGCACTTTGATACTTTACAGTACAGTTTGGCATCCAGTAATTTTCTCAACACCGTCCGTACCAATCGTAGGTAGTCCTCCAGTGTTCGCGAGTATATGAGTATATCATCTAAGTATACAAGCACACCCCTATAAAGATGTTCATGCAGCACTTCGTTGATTAACTGCATGAATACAGCCGGAGCCCCTTGCAGTCCGAAAGGCATCACCTTGAACTGATAACTCCCTAATGGACAGTTAAAGGTGGTTTTCCACTCATCTCCTTCCTTAATCCGTATCCTATAATATGCCTCACGGAGATCCAACTTTGTGAAAATCTTGCCAGTGGCCAAATGGGCAAGGAGGTCTTTCATGAGAGGTAGCGGGTAAATGGGTTCTACACGTACCGTGTTAAGTCCTCTGAAATCGACACATAACCGTAAGCCTCCGTCCTTTTTCCCCTGAAATATTACGGGCGCTGCTATCTTAGAGCGCGCCGGTTCTATGAAGCCCCTAGCCAGGTTTTTATCGATATACCCCCTCATTTCCTTTAGCTCTGCGAATGTCATGGGGTACATTCTGGGTTTAGGCAATTTTGTCCCAGGAATAAGTTTGATGGCACAATCGGTCGCCCTATGGGGTGGCAGGCTATCACACTCATGTTCACTAAATACCGCTGCCAGGTCGTTATAAACCGACGGGTATCCAAGTCGGTCCCCATTCGGTAGTGGTTCTACAGCGCCCAGCCCTTTGTCTCCACTATGGTCAGGTGGAGGTAGCGGTTGAGGACCCACGGGCAACCGCAAGTGCCGGGATCCATCCTCCCACCAGATGGTTGGTGTCCACTTATCCAGCCAAGCCAATCCAAGAATGAGGGGCTCGGACATAGAAGGGACCACGATGAATCTGATAACCTCCCAATGACCACCTACATCCATTCTGACCGGCTCTGTCACCAACGTGGTTGGAGCCCCCCCTAACAAGGATCCATCCACCTGCTCGAAGCGGATCGGGGATTTTAGTCGAGTCACCCTAATCTTCATCTAATTAAACACCGGGTGCAGCCTGTATCGAGCAATGCCTGAAAAGCCCTCGCTTCGCCAGTAATCGGACCTGTAAGGGTTACTGGAATGGTGAATGGGATGATGGGTTCACTCACCATTGGATCTTCCACTGGACCCTCCTCCTCGTATTCCTGCAACATGGGGGATATATCACCGGAAGGTGGCTGCATTGGTGTCTGCCCCGTTTGGTAGGCTACCCGTGACTTCTCCACCGTTTTCTGTGGTGTAGACCCTGGTTTGCCGATCGCCGTTGGTGTGCCTGTTAGTGCTGGTAGCCCGCACTCCGCCACCCGGTGCCCTGGTCGGTTGCATCGGAAACACCTAAAGACGGCCTTCGGACGTGCTGTCTCCGGTACGGCCTGGGTGGTCCGGCCTGTGGGCTGGTCCTGGCTCCGGCGGGGTGGTGGTCTATTCTCACGTCCACTGGGATGCTCCCGCAACCCAATGTCCAGTTCCATGGCAGCTTTAAACCAATCGGCCAGACGTCCCCCTATCCCTCTAACTATACATGCCCGGCGTATATCGGTATCCAGGCCAGTACGAAAGTGGTGAACCAGTAGATGATCCGGCCACGATCGCAGTCTCCCCGCTATTTTTTGGAACTCACGGATGTAGTCTTTTGCTGGTCTCCCTCTTTGTCTCAGGCCCACTAACTGGGCCTCCGCCCATTGTAAGCGGGTTGGGTCTTCAAACCTGATTCGTAATGCATCTAGGAAGAGTCCCACATCAGTTAGCTCTCTGGCCTGGTCACTATAGAGGTCAGCGGCCCATGCAGCTGCCTCTCCTTGTAGACTCGATGTGACTGCAACCACCATTGACCAATTGGACGAATACAGGGTGGAATAGCGATCGAGGTGGTTCAGTACATGACTAAGAAAGACTGCCAAGCGATCTGGATCCCCGTCAAATGTAAGTGTTATCGGGGGAGGGTTCCACACCATATTCTGGGGCCAGGGAGCTGGCACTTGTCCTCCGTACTGACCAGCCTCCAGGGATGGCCTAGGGCGAGCCCCTGCTCCTCCCCCTGTAGGTCCTGTTCCCGTTCCATCAGGGTCTACCGGCCTGTTCCCCAGTCCCCGCACCCCCATTCCATAACGGGCATGCTCCATCCCCACCTGTCGTGCAACCGGGTCCCGCAGCGTGAAGCGGTCATCTGGGTGCAGGTTGAGATCTGGACCGGACAGCTGGAACTGGGAAGTGTAAGGTCGACTGTCCTTGGCAGGGCTACGAATAGTAGCGGAGTATATACGTTCCCCAAACTGGTCCCTGAGCACATCCAACGTGTACTGCCCCGGGGCTGTGGAGCAGCTCCATTCCTCCTCGTGCTCCCCAGTTACCCGGCGCTCCCTCCAACCAGTAAAGCTCGGTGCCAACCATTGTCCGCGGCCATCCTCAGGGAGCCCCAACGTCGGGCTAAACCACCATTCGCCCCCCGTATCCGCCGGACGTTGCTGCCGGTTTGCTGGACCCTCGATCATGGGAGCACACACTTTTTCCTTCCGCCGTACCACCGGTGACTCCTCCCCCGTGCCGCCTGCTGCCAGGCCCTCCAGCTGCTCACCGGACTCCTCCGAGTCCTCTCCTATTACAGGGTCCTCTCCCTGCGTTCCTTCGGCCATGACACCCCGTCTCCGATGAGCGCCGGGTGTTGGGGCGCCTAACGTGAGAGAGGGCTGACTTAATGTAAGCACGTCCTAACTACAGGCACGAAACCCATGCACTAGGAACGATGCAGGATTCAACAAAGACTTTCATTTTATTACTTTACTAAGTTGAAAAGAAAGTCAGCCCTGGGAAACCTCCCGTCCCAGTGCACTAAATAAACCCCGCCACCACACCCATAGTCCACACCCCCAATCACCAGTTACCACTCCACCCACACCGCCCCCTCAAGCCCCTCAGCGTATAACTCCACCCACACCACACCCTCATGTCTGTCAGACCCAGCATTCCGGTTACTCGAAGACCATCATATCAGCCCAAATCAATCCCCTAGTTAATCACGGGGGGAGGGGAACACACGCGTCGCCAACAGTTCAAATCAGTCCTCCACATTAGTAGGTCATGGAGAAAGGGAAACGCGCGTCGCAGGCAGGACGTCATCAGCTGGGCGTCGGCAGCTCGTTGGAACTGGCGCCGGCCATTCGATGCGCGGCGTTGCCAAGACTGCCTAGCTGCGTAGCGGTATGTGTGGTTGGTAAGTTGCACGCTGGGTCTGACAAAAAGTCTCTGGTATTAGCAATGGCAATAGCACGAAGACTTATATACTACCATAAAGTGCTTTACAGCTCTTTCTAAAGTACTTTGCAGAGTCAGCATATTGCCCCCAATGATCTAGGTCCTCAATTTACTTACTGTACATTGGAAGGATGGGAAGCTGAGTCAACCTTGAGCCAGTTCCTGGCAGTGCATTGTGCCACCACAGCTCCTTTTAGTTGTACTTTAATCTTTAAAATCTGCTGAAATAATGTCTACATTCATATTTATTTTTTCTTTTTTGCTTTTTCACATGTTCACCGAACATGATAAAATGTCCCTTTACATTGTCCACACTTCCAGCAAAGATTCAAAGAACTTTTATACATTCTGGACAATTTCTCAGTGATCATTTTATAAAAATTCTCTTTCAGGCTACAACGTGAGATAAATTTCAATCATATATTTTCTCATTTTTTTTTCCTTTTGTATATTGTAACCAAGTTTTTAGCCATTTTATCATAAATTCTTTCCCTTGTTATTTTTCTATCTCATATTTCTATAAAAGTGTATGCATTTTATCAATAACATGTTTATTGTTAGCACATAATTCTGTTTCAAACTCACATTGTTCAAAACCATAAAATCTTTTATCCACTTTAAATCTTTCTAATAGTTGTACATAGAAAACTTTTGACAAGGATATTCTTCCATTGTAAAATCCTCTCTTGATTTTATTTTACCATCTTCTTAAGAAAATTCTAGTACCGTATTTTCTGGCGTATAAGACGACTTTCTAAAGCATGGAAATC
This sequence comes from Crotalus tigris, assembly GCF_016545835.1. Lineage (NCBI taxonomy): Eukaryota > Metazoa > Chordata > Lepidosauria > Squamata > Viperidae > Crotalus > Crotalus tigris. The sequence continues at coordinate 50,381 of NW_024097339.1, forward strand.
AGTGCCGAAGTCGGGGGTCGTCTTATACGCCAAGTCATCTTATACGCTGGAAATTACGGTAGTTTCCAGCTGATAAGACGACTTTCTAGGCATAGAAATTGGCACCGAAGTCGGGGGTCATCTTATACACCGAGTCGCCTTATACACCGGAAAATACAGTACCTCACAGTAAATCAACCATTTATATTTACTTTCCATTTATTATCTATAAAATGCTTTTGAATCAAAGGCCACTAAGGTATTTTCTTAGAGAAACCTAAATTTCCATCTATTCCATACTCTTTTAATGGTCTGCCTGACATGATGACTTCTGAAACCTAGATTCACCTTAGCTTTGTCATACGATACCCTAAATATCCAAACCATCCAAATACACCATTTCTCTCTCTGTTTTCTCTCCACTTAGAAACAACTGTGATCTAATTCCTCTCATGCTTTTACCCGCTGCTAAGTGTGCAAGGCCAACATGGTGGAAACTGCTCACTATTTCAGCTGCTTGAGAAGGGCAGCTATTTTTCAATGCACACTTGACCTGAATGTGCCTTGCTTAATGACCACCGTTGCAAGCAGTCTTGAGTAATCCTGTTCAACTGCCTATTTTCATATGCAGGTTATGCAATGAATAAAAATAGAGCCTTTTGAAAAGGAAGCATTTGATTGCAAATGCTTGGCTGGATATTTTTTCCCCTTTGTTTCTTCACCATCCAAAAAGAGCACTGAGCAATAGTATTCATGCACTGTGTGTGGAAGGTCAACCACAGCCACTTTGCAGAAAGATGGAAAAGATCTCTGCTGGAAAATCCCTGGAGCAATCCTAACGATTTGTCTACTGAATGCTGCAAGGGACTTTAAAATGTGTGATTAGGACTGTTGGCATAGGTGTTAAAAGGCAGAGGAGTGCAGTGATGGAGAGACAGACAAACCAGCGGAGTGAGACAGGCAGGATACCCTAGTTGCTTCACACTAACTCAGAAGTGGAGTTGCAACCTGAAGAGGGGGGTGAACCTCTTCTCCTAAGCACCTGAAGGCAGGATAAGAAGCAATGGGTGGAAACTAATCAAGGAGAGGACCAACTTAGAACAAAGGAGAAATTCCCTAACAGCTAGAACAATTAACTGAGGGAGTGATGGCTCATTGCTTAAAGATGCTGGACAGCTGACAGCCCAGGTTGGAGACCTGCCCATTCCTTGCCCCAGCTCCTGCCCATCTAGCAGTTTGAAAGCATGCAAATGCAAGTAGATAACTATGTACCACTTTGTGGAAGGGTAACAGCATTCTGTCATCTTTGGTGTATAATCATGATGACCACATAGCCATGGAAAATGTATTCAGACAATTCTGGCTCCCTCAGCCAAAACATGGAGATGAGCACCATGTCCTAGAGTCAGAGACGATTTGACAGGGAAACCTTTACCTAGACTTTGAACAATTAATCAATGGAACGATTTGTCTCCAGAAGTTGTGGATTGTCCAACAGTGGAGGCTTTTAAGAAGAGATTAGACAATCATTTGTCTGAAATGATATAGGGTTTCCTGCCTGAGCAGAGGGTTGGACTAGAAGACACCAAGGTCCCTGTTATTCAACTCAAATGGGAAATTATTCACAACTTTAACATGTACCACATTCAAAATCTGAGTTTTCCCATGTAGTTTTATAGATATTTAAATCAATAACATTGATTGAATTTACTGTGCTTATACTCTCACTTGGGGATTTAACCATGGTTCTGGGCATCCATGCTTATCTTAGCGCTCAATAGCAATTTAAACCTCTAAAATTATATAACATATCAGGTTATTTATTATTAATGATATACTTGGAAATCATAATTTCCATGACATTTTAGAATTCCTTGTTTATTCATTTGTACTTTTTTCTTTTTTTATATATTTATATATCTTCTTTAAAATGTCTAATAAAAATGCAAAAAGGAATTTGAGTGATAGCAAGTCGTAAAAAGAAATAATTGGAATTCTGCGCACCAAATAGTTAAGCAACTGAATTGGCTTGATGTTGCAATAAATAAATAAATAAATATAGATTGGAAACAGAGCAACACATTTTTAAGATTAAAACCTTCCATTGGTCAAGTTGGACTCTTGATGACTTTATGGACATATCCATTTTGAAAGTGTGCCTCCCCCCCCCTTTTTTTTTTTACATTTTTTCCTCTCATTTGGTGCAGCAATGTCATGGCTTTGACTACATGTTCCTTTGCCTGACTTGTAACCCAGATGTATCACTACCTTATCCCACATATACTATATCTCTGTTATGGGATACTTTCACCCACAGGCTGAATTCCAGACATTGGTTGTAACAAATGTTTGTTAAGTATTAGTTTTAATTATTGCAGGGGTTTGCAATATGTGATTCATCTCTACATATGCTAAAGCAGAAAGATGAGATCATGAATTTGCTATTTGTGGGAAGATACAACTGGTGATGTTCCAGCCAGAAGGTAGTATGGGTTGATAAGGACAACAGTGAATCTTATCTCTTAGAGATTTTATTGTCTGTCCACCAGAGGAAGAGGGGCAGGAGGTGGTTTCAGAAAGAGTCATTTGAAGGAACTATAAAAAACTGCAGGTAGCAACCATCAGAGAAGAAAGCAATGCATGGGTACATAGTAAATGGCCAAGGCATACTACTTTATGAAGATACGCTAAAGGTTTCCTGTTTATTCTATTCACCACCCAAAGCACCCAAGTTATACAAGACTGTCCAATCTTTTGGACCCCCTCAAACTAGTTAACAATAAGAATCAGACTGGGCAATTTTTACCTCACCACAAATTCCCTAGGATGATTATTGCGATAGGCAGCAACCAAACAGCATGCCTATTTATTTATTTACTTATTGACTTTTTTATAGCACACATCTCCCTATAAAGTGACTCTGGGCATTTTACAGATTATACCAGATTATACTTTCACCAATGTGGTTGTTAGTATGCCCAAAATCTAACAAGCTAATCTCTCAGTCTAAATAATAAGGAAGAAGCCAACCCCCCTCCCCACCCCCCACCCCAAAAAAGCTTCCAGCCAAGAAAAGATAAACCCAAGCTGTGAACAGGGTTGAACACACTGCAGGAATAGGCTTCCTCTCCTTTGTTGGTCAGCTGATGTAATTCATTCCTGCAAGTCTTAGGCCTTAATTTGAGGAAATGGGAGGCCATACTGTCTACAAAGGAGAAAGACATTGAGCCATCAGAGCAAGGAAGAAAAATATAATGAAATTCTGTTCCTAGGACCAATTCCGGATAGACCAAAGTATCAAGATCAAATTAACTCTGTTTTCTCCCTCACTCTTGTTCCCCACCCTCGACTTAAGATAGCTTCAACCTTTCTCTATATCAGCTTGCAATACTTTGTGAAGGGTGCACAAACATTTTTGCACATTTTCAGGCATTTGCAATAGTGGCAGATATCTGTAGCTCAGGTATAGGATATGGGTGAGGGTTTGTTCTTCAAGCTTGTGGGTCAGTTTCTGAATGTTTCATTACCAGGCTAGGTAATGTCTTCAGCAGAGTTTAGGGGATGTCAGTGTCAGTATTCTGTTTATAAGGGCTTCAGGTGTGAGTGTGTCAAGTGTGGATCTGTGGTGAACCCCTCAGGATCCAAATCAACTGCACAGCCAACTGGAGAAAGCACCAACCCTCAACCAATCCACACAAGCCCTCTTCCCCGCCAGTCGTTCACCTCTCAATGACCCTGACCTGATGTAACCTCCCCATCACAAGACCCATCACAAGACTCATTGATGATTCACATCTGGCCCATCACAAGACCCACCACAGACCCTCACTTGACATACTCACACCTGAAGCCCTTATAAACAGAAGAACACTGACACTGACATCCCCTAAATGCCACTGAAGATGTTACCTAGCCTGGTAATGAAATGTTCAGAAACCAACCCACAAGCTCTGAGAACAAACCTTCACCCTCATTTTCAGACATATTTATTCTGATACCCAAACTTTCTATACTTTCCATAATAGGAAAATTCTTTCACCTAATATGATGCGTGAGGAGTGGGGGTTGCAAATTATGTTACATTTCATATCTAGGCTTGGGAAAATTGAATTATGCAGGGAAGAGTAGTTATTATCGGAATGTTAATACAAGAAAGAAAAGCATCAACCTTGCCATTTTCATCCTCAGTGATACCTGACACTCTGTAAGTTCATTAAAAAAAAAACATCTCTTTAAGTTCATACATTTTTTTTCCAAAATTTCTCCATGACATATTTACTAACTCAGACCAACTGTAACATTTTAAGGTACCATTTTCACATCTCTTATGACTCAAACTTTTTTCCACATTGCCTAGCCTTTTGCCACTCAATAGGGACTGCCAAAATGCAAGAATATTTTAAATGTTTTTATTCATATTGGTGAAAACTTCACACTGGTGGTTTTCAATGTTGGATAGAACTATCCTGGGAAAATCTTTACACCATGCAGAAGCAGCATTTACAGAAATGATTGAAAAGTCCAAAGGTGAAAGAATTGGAGTTGTAGATCATTTCTTGGTGAGCGATTTTCCTCACTCCCAAGTTGCTAAAAGGCTCAGCACATTATATAGGGTTAGGTTTTACATTAAATTCAAAATATAATTTCTCATTTAATATGAGAAAAAAATGTTAGAAATGAAATTAAGAGCTCTGTTGGTACGGGTGGGGGATTGAGAATGTCAGGATGGTGGCCATGTTATTTATAAAAACTGTAGGGCTTCAATCTTGGCATCACAACTGTCATCTTGATGTTTTTGCTCCATCCCATTTGAGAATATGCTCTCACAAAACGATTAATATGATGTATGGCAGTGCTTCACAAACTTTTTCCTTCATTGCCCAAAGCCACTTATCAGAAAGTCTTATGAAACTTCAAGGACCACTCAAAGTTCCCTTCCATCAGCATTGGCATAACCTTGAACAGTCATTGAATGGATGGTCATAACTCGAGGACTAATTGTATTGTAAAACAGTACTATTGAATGATCTTTGTCATGTCAGCAAATTACCATTGGTAAAATAATAGATTTCCATTTAAAAAAAATATTTTGAGAGATTTCTGAATATTCTATAGTCTAGGTGGTTCAGTGGTTAGAAAACAGTATTGTAGGCTAACTCTGCCCACAGTCTAGAGTTTGATCCTGACTAGCTCAAAGTTAACTCAGACTTCCATCCTTCTGAAGTCAGTAAAATGAGGACCCAGATTTTTGGAGGCAATATATAAATAATACTTGCACATTGTATACTGCCCAGAGAGTGCTATAAAGCTCTATGGGGCAGTATATAAGCCTAAGTGCTATATGTGGTTGCTATTTTAGCACACATAGCAATCTTTAAGTTAATTTAAATGTCCTGGGAGATGGGTAATGGATTTGTTATCCTTATCCAAAAAAAAAAAGTATTTTTACTCAATTTAGGGCAATTTATCCAGATTTGAAAAGCACAGGTATATGGCATTAATCATAAATCACTCATATATTAGAAGGCAAAATCATGAGTTAAATGACACCCTGGTTTGTATCTATAGAGATTCTCAGTCATCCAAGTCATAGTTGTCCCAAAGGTGCTTTTTCAAAAGGCAATTGGACTTTTTTTTATTTTTCCTTATGTTTCATTTCTCAATCAAGAATCTTCTTCAGTTCTGGCAGATTGGTGGAGAATGGAAGGATTTATATTCCTTGAAGTCATCTGGTCATCAACACTCTTTCTGAGAATTGTTAAGGCCACTTGGAGGTTTATCTGTATCCTCAGGGTCACCTGAATAGTGCAAATGGGTGTGGAATCTTCTTAGAACTGCTAAAAGGACTATGTTGTAAACAGAAGATAGGTGGTATTGTATCCCTCCCCCTCTTTATCCCTCCTCCTCTGTTGAGAGAGGGCTGTTCATTCTTAATGTAGATGGCCTCTTTGATCCCTCTTTCAAACCAGCAATCCTCTCTGTCCAGAATGTGGACTTTGCTCTTTTCAAAACAGTGGCTTTGTCTTTTTATTTATTTATTTATGAGACTTATATACCGCTTTAAGTGCAAGCACTCTCTGAGCGGTGTACACCAGTAAGCAATGTATATATATATTTACATTGCCCCCAACAATCTGGGTCCTTTTAAATGCAGATGGACTGCTGAATCCTCCCCTGCTGGGTTTTTGTCATATGTTTGTGAAGTGGTTGTTTGTTTCTCCAATGTACAGATCTGTACATGTTTCACTGTACTGTATTGCATATATCACATTGCTCAGTTTGTGTCTGAATATTTTATCTTTAAGATGGACAAGCTTCTGCCTTAGAGTATTCTTGGGTTTAAACTATGCACATATGTTGTGTTAGGGGGAAATCCACCTGAGCTTTTCAGATATTCTTGCAATGTATGGAATGACAACATTGCTTCATTGATTGTTCTCTTCTTTGTCTGTTATGGAGGAGTCCTGCTGGATATTTTTGTGGATTTGATGAAGGCCCAGCTGGGATTGCCACAAGTTCTGAGGGCTTCCTTAGTGTGTTTTAGTTCTTTTCTTTTCCATCTCTGCTAGTAGGCAGACCTTCAGCTCAGTGGTGTAGGGTTCAGATCACTCCCATTTTGTACTCCAGTGAGTGATGAGATTCAAAATGTAAATATTGATCTCTGTGTGTGGGTTTTCTGTGAACTTCAGTGTTGAGGCTCCTGTCTCAAGACAGAAGACAGAAACCTCAACATTGTAGTTTACAGAAAACCCACATGCAGAGATCCCTGCTCCTCCAAAAAGGGACATGGAAATTATGAGAAAACCAATAAAGGAACATTTAGTCCCACTAGTCTGCAGATTAACCAGCTGATAATCTAGCCAGCTGATTGGTTCTTTGGTGGCATAACAGCATCCACAGCTAGTTTGGGCCTTTTTAAGAGCATCTGATTTCCATAGTTAGCAGGCTAAGCCATCTTCTCCATCTACATTTTCAGCATACAGTACAAAGGGGGAAGCTAAATGAGAGGGTGTGAGGGCAAGCAGAAGAAGAAAGAAAGACTGCAATCAATCAAGGAAATGGGAAGTGATGTCTGTACCATTTCAGCAACAAGAGGCAATAAGCTAGGCTGACATCCAGATGCCAGGATCCACAATCACAGTAAGTGTCCCAAATCTGCTTGATCCCTGCTTGGCATCTGGCTGGTGAGCTCAGCTTGATGCTCAGCAGTAAACCCACTTACAGTTCAGGCTGAAGCTTGGCAGCAACTTTGCTCTGCAACTCGATTTTCATTTATTTATTTACTTATTTATTTATTTATGAGACTTATATACCGCTTTAAGTGCAAACACTCCTAAGCGGTGTACACTAGTAAGCAATGCATATAAATATATATATATATTTACATTGCCCCCAACAATCTGGGTCCTCATTTTACCTACCTCGGAAGGATGGAAGGCTGAGTCAACCTTGAGCCGGTGAGATTTGAACCGCTGACCTGCTGAACACAGTCAGCTAAAGTGGCCTGCAGTACTGCACTCTAACTGTACCAAGCTGTACAAAATCCCCAACATCCTCAGTAAGACATTCTAAAGGGAGACAAGGTCTGTACAATATATCACTTTAAGAAAGTTATGAAGTGAGCTAAAGCCTTGGCTACAAGTTAAAGCCTTGGTTACACTGATAGGCCAGCTCATCAGAATCTGGAGGTGAGGTTAACTTGGTCTGGTCAGGGCAAAGGTCTTGTACTGAGGAAAATGTGGAAGTAATAAAGTATTGTGTAAAGCTTTTGTCCAACCACACATAGTCAAAAGAAGCCCCGACAGAGTTTTGAATCTGGAGTTTAACTAAGATGTATTTAATGACTGGGTGATTATTAAAAATGCTTAAGGCTGGTTTTTTGCTTTGCGTTAATTTGTTAGCTTCTTATTCATTTTCTATTTTTAAATTAAAACATGAGCACCTTAAGGGGGAGTTTTGTTACTGCCATGTAACACCATTGCTAAAGAGCTGCATCAGTTACTGATGTGTTGCTGAGCGCAGCTCATTGTGCTGGTCATGAGCTACAAAGTCCGATATATCTGGAGATACGGAGTTTTTTAAAATCACCTTTCCAAAATAGACCTGCCCATTCTAAGAAAATAGAGAATGCTTGATGAACATCACTTCCTACCATGAAGGTCCCAGAAGCAGGTCCATTCTTTGAGAGCTCTTGACCCTGCTTGACCCCCCCCCCCCCGAAAAACAAGGACAGCCCTGCTCTTATTGCCTCTGAAACCCTCATGAAGACCTAGTGGTTTAGGAAAGTCATCAGAGACTGATCAATACTGATGCTAAATGGGTGCTGTTATTCTTAAAATATTTTATTAATATTTTTACCCTGATGTTGTAGAACATTTCAGTTTGTTTCAACATCTGCCTATCTTCACTGAGATTGATTTATCAATCAGTACAGAGGCTGAAGAAGGGAGGGCTTAAGGTCCCTCTTTACATATTTATGCAAATTATAATGCACATAATTTAGCTTCTGATGTATTGATTGACATAGCATAGGTGTGATAATGTGCATGGTAATGAGGTGAGATAGGGAGGTAAAGGTTCAAATAGAATGGCACCCATAAGTTAAAATAAAGAATAAAAGAAAAATCTGTCAGAAATTGGTAATTTCTCAAGGTGCCATTTAAAACAGCTTTATGTTCTTGGAGCTGTTTGTTATTCCCCAGATGACCTAGTTAAAATTCTTCCTGGTTAATACTTTCACTATCTTGTTACTACTTGCCACATTCCCCCCACCTGAGTGTTCCTTGTGTCCAATTGATTTATAGCTCAGTTAGCACTTTGTTTTCACTGGAAGTCATGTTTGGATTAGGGGATTTTTTTTTGTATCTGACCACTTTACCAAATTTTTACTTTGGTATATTTCAGAATGTGTTATGGTACCACAATGCCCATGGGATTACTTGTTACACTCCATGGAAGTGGAAGTTGAAATTTAAAGAAGCAGGACAAGAAGAGTATGCTTATGCTTTTTGACTTTTGTGTTGAAGACTTTGGTGTTGGAGAAGATGCCTGAGAATACTGTAGACGGGAAAGAAAGCAAATGGATGGATCTTTGAACAAATCAACCCCATTTTATTATTTTATTATTTTATTTTATTTTATCTTTTTTATTTTATCTTTTTTATTTTATTTTATCTTTTTTATTTTATCTTTTTTATTTTATTTTATCTTTTTTATTTTATTATTTTATTTTATCTTTTTATTATATTTTATTTATTTTTTATTTTATTTTATTTTATTTAATTAATTTTATTTTATTTTATATTAATAAATTTCTATGACACCCATCAGAGTCATTCCCTACAAGGTGACTCTGGGCAGATTTCTCACTTGAACCACAAATAACTAGGCACAAATTGCCCTATTTTGGACATATGTGAAAACTAGCTCTTTGGGAAAGTTTCTAATGTTGGGAAAGGTGGAAGGAAAAAGAAGAGGATAACTAGCAGCAAGATAGATGCACACCGTTATAGTGGTGATAAAATTGAAAGGACAAGTTAGGGATAGATCAATATGGAGAAAATCTATGTTGCTGTGCTAGCAGCTGAATGTCTTGGCACATAATTAAAAAAATCATTTTGCATATTATACCTTAACATGAGTATAGGAACTGATGAGGAGTCACATGGTTTCTTCTGGTTACTAGACCAGAGAACAAGGGTTATTTATTCTCACAACAAACCTTTGGTTCTCATGGTGTTCAAACAGATGCTGCCAGAGATCTTACAGGTGAGACACAAGAATAATAATCTTCCTTCTCCATCCCAGCAATAGGTGTTCAGAAAATTTTCAGCTCTCCAAGGTAGACAACATAGATTTACTGTGACTGACAGACATTCACATCAAAAGCTCCTGTAGAACTTACAAATGCATTTCTATCAGGACAAGAGAAAAACCTTCTCAGGAGTCACTCCCAAATGACAGAACTTTCTGTCTTGCAAAGCTAAACTGGTTTGCTAGTCTATGTTATTTTATTTTAGCCCATTGGCTAGGACTTTCTTATTTAAGGAAGACTCATGTTTCATAAGGAGAATATTATTTATTTCTGTATATTATCTGCAAACATTGAGCATCCCCTCCTTATTTCAAAGGATATTTTTTTTTGAATTAGTTTTAATTGTTGTCATCCATCCTCAATGGTTTGTAAAAACAACAAAAGCTATGCTGATAAAAATAGGTTATCCTTCCCCCATGCATCCTTATTTTTATATTGATTTGTTAGTTTGTTCAAATGATATTGCTACCTATCTTGCAGAAGCAACACAACATTTTGATGCAAATGGTTTGACAGCAACAAAAGTCTGTCCCAATCCTTGGGACATTATAGGCAGAAAATTGTTGCATGCTGAAGGAGTCCACGCTCAATTCAGATCCATAAACTCTGATCCATAAATTAGTAATCCCTTGTAGAGAGGATGTGAGCAAATGACAGAATCATAAGGAGCAGGTTCCATATTATTGATCACTGTTTCAGATGGATTCATTCAAAGTAATAAAACAAATTGACTCAAAAAAGTAAGCTCAAGAATTATCTCATGATATTATCTCATGATTAAGAGTTCCTGTATATAACCTGATATACTGGGCTATTGATTTCAATGGACTAAAAGAGTAGGAGGAGAATAAAAATGACATTGATGCAGCACAAATTGGAAAGAGAACAGCCTATAGATTCAAGACAGAGACCAATAAGAAGGAAGCTTGTACCAATAAAGGAGAATATTTGTAGCTCAGGCTTGAAATGAGGGTAGTTGGTGCTCTCTGAGCTTGGTTGTTCTCTTGCAGATGTTTCATTAGCCAAACTAGATAACATCATCAGTGCTAGAATTAGACTGATGATGTCACCTAACTTGAGAAATGAAATATCTGCAAGCAAACAATTAAGCTCAAACAGTACCAAGGACCTCCCAAGAAGTTTGTGTTTTACTAGAACTTAAAATTTAACCACATTAAACATATAGCCATATTTTTAAGAATATACAAAAGTTACTTCTTTGTTTAACATTTCTAGGCTGCCTCACACCTTCTATAGTTTCTAAACCCAGACAAGGTCAACTGGCTGAGACAATACCTTTATTAGAACTTATCAATTTTTGCAAGACAACATTTGGAGGAGGTTTCTGAGTTCTCCAGAATATTTCATCAGACAAGTCTGGGAAATATTCAGATCAATGTTTATCATGTCATTTAAGGAAGAGAGGCTTTCACTAGGCTTCCTTTAATCCTCACTAGAGGTTTTGATGCTCTTAAAATAATATTATATTATTGGATCTCTCTGCATCTTCAAATGTTTTGCTAAATGTTGGAGGGATTTCCAGTAAAATAAGACTTGCCTCCTCTTTTTCTAGCAAGTAAAAGACATTATAAACCTGACATTTGATTTCTCTTTGCCTTCTTTTCTTAATAGACATCTTGCCAATTGACTCTTGGGGAGATCATGCAATTACAAAGAGTCACACTCAGCAGTTGTATCAATTCCTCACTAGAAGAAATAGGAAGCAAAAATTAAATGCAACTGTATTTGTGTGTGTGAGTATATAGCTGCAATCATATTGATTCAATGCATGCATATCAATGCATACAGCATTATAATCTCCATTTCCTGTTGTGTATCAGTTACTGCACACAAAAACACATAGCCATGCACACAATCACAGCCATACGCATATGAAAATGAATGAGAACCAATGTGATATAAGGTGTGGATTAGGAATGGGGAGCCTAGTTCTAATCCTCTCTTCAGCAGGGAAACTGGCTACCTGACCTTGGGTTAGTCACTCTCTGTCCATTCTGAACTGGAAGATGAGAGATGTCTATGGGTAATCCTTGATTTACAACCATTCATTCAGTGATCATTCAAAGTTATAATGGCATTGGAAAAAGTGACTTACAACTTGGTTCTGCACTTAACAACCATTGCAGCATCCGATTATGGTCCTGCGATCATAATTTAAGCACTTGGCAAGGGGCATGTATTTACAACAGCTGTCAAAATTCTGGGATCACGTAATTGCCATTGGTGACTTTCCCAGCTGACTTTGGACAAGCAAAATCAATGGGAGAAGCTGGATTCATTTAACAACCACACAAGTCACTTAACAACATCAGTGTTTCACTTAACAAGTCTGGCAAAAAAAGAAAGATTGTAAAATCAGGTATGACTCACTTTACAACTGCCTTAGTAACAATGGAAATTCTGGTCACAATTTTGGGCATAAGTTTAGGACTAACTGAATTTACCAACATGGACTGAACCAGTCTGATAGATTACTGTCCATATGCTTCAACGAAAAGGCCTCCATTCTGTGATGAATTGATTCAGGCCGTTTATGAGATCTTTCTGTCTTGGACATGCCCACATATTTGTGTACTTTCCTTTCCTTTCCTTTCTTTTCCTTTCTTTTCCTTTCCTTTCCTTTCATTTCCTTCTTTCCTTTCCTTTCCTTTCCTTCCCTTCCCTTCCCTTCCCTTCCCTTCCCTTCCCTTCCCTATAGAATAGAGCAGAGTAGAGTAGAACTGCAATAGACCTTGGAGGTCTTCTAGTCCAGCCCCCTGCTCAAGCAGGAGAGCCTATATCGTCTCAGACAGATGGATGTCCTTTCCTTTCTTTTCCTTTTCTTTCCTGAAATGGTCTGTATCATAAAAGGAGAGACCAAAATACATGCTGTTGGCTATTCATCAGCCAATTCCAATTAATGTCCACAGAATATTTCATCCACTGCAAGTAATAAAGACAGTACATTTTGTTAACCAGCCAGGAATATAATGAAACTCAGGCCCATGGTGTCAATATGAATAAGGAAATACTTATGCTATTGATGGAATACCTTAAAGGTTCCTGATTTCTTTTCTTGTTCCACTCTTAACTCCCAAATGTGCTTTGCATTCAAGTGTAATTGTAACTCTGTTGATAAAACCAGCATTTATTTTTGTTCTTTTGTTTTTAAGCTATGCATTCTGTTCCTCAATAAATATTCACAAGGCAGCTTTGCACAATAGAAAACACAATAGAAAACAATCAATACAAAATGATCATGACATGTTTTTTTTAAAGTATAACACAGAAGATTGAGGGGGGGGACTCAGCAGATTAAGAAAAACAGCCAGCGATAAAATCATCATAGTTTAAGCATTAAAGCAGCTTCCCTCAATATGGTTTGGGAAAGCTGAATTTAAAACTTAGGAAAATAGAACATTTTTTTTGGCACCAAAAAGTTAGCACAGATGGAGCCACAATAGCCTCTCGGGGAAGTGACTTCTTCAAGCTGATTTTCACCTGATCCCCAAACTCCATATGTTTCCCTTTGGATAGAACAGACATTTAGAAAAAGACATGGAATCTAACTCTAGAAAGGACCCAGACATTGCTTTAGATGTTTTGATCCCAGACCTGCCATGTAATGCTGTGTCAGAATCTGCTATGCCATTTTAAGCATTCTTTTCCTGTAAACAAGCCTTCTGTTTGTCTATCTTATTCCTAGGGTGTTTGAGAATTTTCTTCAGGTTTCTCCTGGTGGTGTTTTTTTCAGTTTGTTTTATGATTTGAAGTGGGAGGAAGCATAACTGCTGATATTTTTATTTTCCTGTTACAGGTACTCCTTGACTTACAACCATGCATTTAGTGATGGTTTGAAGTTACAACAGTACTGAAAAAAAGTGACTCATGACTGTTTTTCACCTTTATGACCATTGTAGCATCCCATGGCCACAGGATCAAAATTCAAAAACTTGGCAACTGACTCATATTTATGACGGTTGCAGTGTCCCAAGATCATATGATCCCCTTTTGCAATCTTTTGACAACCAAAGTCAATGGGGAAGCCAGATTCACTTAACAATCTTGTACTAACTTAACAACTGTAGTGATTCACTTAACCACCATGACAAGAAAGGTTGTCAATGGAGCAAATGGGGCAAAATTCATTTAACAAACATCTTGCTTCGCAACAGAAATTTTGGGCTCAGTTGTGATCATAAGTCGAGGATTACTTGTACAGATCTTCCTGTCCTTCTTATTGGATGATGTCCTTCCTAGCCTGAAAACTCAATAGGAGGAATTTCTAATATGTCTTCCCTTAGGACTTAAATTGAAGGAAACCCGTAGATCTCCAAACAAATGAACATTCAGTGAAACACAAGACAAATACACTTCAAGGCCATCCTTTAGTGAAATGCATGAAAAGATCAATCCTCAGCCCAGGGACATCTTACTAAAATACATTCTTCTTTGAAAAAAATGAAAGTCACTGCTCTTTCTTCAAACTGAATGAAAGTTAGTAAGAAGGGGGGAAGAATAAGCTTTCTATATGTCTCTATCATAAAGTTTTCAAAGGGGGTATAATCATTGTAAACTGCAAATGGGCCACTAATTGATGAAACACTTTGAGAATTGTGAGAGAGCCATGGTTCATATATGGCACTAAGGTATAAGATGATTGGGACACATAGTGTAATGTGTACCAATATCAGGGCTTAGTGTGATGACTTCTCAACAAAACAGGGATAAAAGAGCTGGCTTTGGTGACACAAGGGAACATAGATATTATGTTTTCTTGTTCCTAGTCAAAAACCCAGAAGACTAGACTTTATAGTAGTTGACATTACCAAATGGTTTCAAAGGTATCTCAGTATTGCAGTAACCTAACTTGAACAATGTCCAAGTAATCTCAAAGATGGAGGAATTTCAGTTAGGAATTTCAGATGTTGTGGAAGAAGAAAATTAGGACTGGAATAGGAAAAAATCACAGGAAATTTATAGATCCTTTGTTCATTTTTATCCAACCACAGCACAAAAGCTGTTCCGACAACTCTTTATGCTATATTCTCATCAAATTGGGATTTCAGATTGGGATGTATTATTTAATTATTACCTTGTCTCCAACCTTTCATTTGTGGCAAAGGTTGTTGAACAGTAGTGTGGAACCAGCTATGGAGCAATCTGAGCTCATATCCATATCCAAACCTAGGAATAGATCTGAGATTGTATTGGTCACTCTGATTGATCTATACTGAGACCTAGATTGGGGTAGTGCACCTGTATTGATCTTTTGGGATCTTTTAGCAACTTTCAGTGCTCTCAAGTATGGAATCCTTGAGCCGTGGGAATTCAAGACTGGAGGCACTGTCTTGCAGTGATTTTACTCTTCCTCAGTGGTCCATTCCAATCATTGATAGTAAAGAAAGAGGGAAGGGGATGTCACCGAAATTGTTTTACTGAGGGTTATTCCAGGGAGTTGATGCTTTCCCCTCTTGGTGTTAAACATCTACATAAAATCACTGAGGAAGATCATCCAGTGCTTTCAAGTCTGGTATCATCAATGTACTGATGATCCTCAACTGTATATTGCAGCTCCATGGTGGAATTTGGTTAGATTACACCCCTAGAAGATAGCATCAGCCAGTATCTACAGTATAGTCCACTTTGGATTGATGCAAGCATCAACTCTCTTTCAGAGCCTTCTGCTTTTAGCAGTGATAAAGTCCACTTCTTTCATACCTGGTTATACCATTGTTGTTGCTAGGTCTTCAGGCTGATTCCCAATTCAGATTTGAATCAACCTGAAGAGCAGTTAATCAGTAGTGATGGCAGAAGATCTGTATCCCAAAGTAGGATAATGAATCACATTTGTATCACAGCATGAGATAAAATTGACAATGCTCTCTTGTCCAGTGTAGTATCCATTATTATACAGTATCAGTCAGCTAATATAGCGGCTCCCCCCCCCGGCCCTTTGAACATACTGAAGTAAAACATTTGCAAAAATCCAAAATACATTTTGACAGAAGGCTTTTCCCTCAGGTCCAATAATTTGTCAAAAATTATCTCTTCCCCAGCCCATATTAACAAAATTGGTTTCTGTCTGTTTTCTACTGGCTAGTAATGTTTGTTGAGAAGGGAGGGAAACAAAACCAGCATAATCCACCAATCCCTTCTCTTAATTTCTCTTAATGTAGTAAATAAAGACATCACCATTAGTGATGACAGGATAGGAATGCTAGAAGGCTAATGAAGTTTATTCTTATGTATGTTTTCACCAACTAAAGGGCTGGTACTTAGATTTTTAATGCAGCTATGAGAAATACTTTTTATTGGGCCATCTTTAGTTGTGACAATTTTACCAGCATCTACATTTTATTTTTATACAAAGCAATTCAACTTCCAAGGAGAGGATACCCAATGCCTTATCAGACACTTGCCAGAAGTTCATAAAATGAGAGATTCTGCTCTTTTTAAGCCTTTTTGCTGTTGTTGTTTTAATACATTCCCTCCCATTATTGCCAAGAGTAGATTATAAATTTACACCAGCTTTAGGGCTAATGTAGTTATCTGCTAGATAAGGACAGCAGTGTGTGTGTGTAAATCTTTACATACTGGAGATCTCAAGCCCCTTTTCAATTAAACATCTTTCTGAAACAGACAAGAAGTGTTTCCATAATTCTTAGGTATCATTCAAATATTGTTTAAACCAATTCCAAATTTAATCCAGCTGCACATTCTCTGCCTGGTTTGAAAGCTCAAATGAATTTCTTCAAAACTGCCATCAGTTTAGTGTATATACTTAGAGATATTGATTTGCTTTCCCATTCTTCACATAAACAATTCTACCTGCCAAATTCTCTTGATTTTGCCTTCTGCTCTTTAATACATGTCCAAAGAATTATATACTTTAGGGTTATTACATCCTTGTTAACAATCTCATAACAGAGTTGGAAGGATCATAAAGGTCTTCTAATTGAATCCCCTCCTCAAGCAGGAGACCCTATACCATTTTAGACAAATGTCTAACCAGTCTCTTTTTAAAAGTCTCCAGTGATGAAGCACCCATAACTTTTGAAGACAAGCCATTCCATTGGTTAATTGTTCTTACTGTTAGGAAATTTCTCCTTCGTTCTAGGTTGTTTCTCTCCTTAATCAGTTTCCATCCATTGTTTCTTGTCTTGCCTTCTGGTGATTTGGAAAATAGGTTGAGTCCCCTCTTCTTTGTGGCAACCCGTCAAATATTGGAACACTGCTGACTTCCAGTTCCGGTTCGCGGCGACTGCAGTCATGCAAAGAGACTCGTCTCTTCACCGGCCAATTCTCCTTTGCTGGTAGATTCCAAAGGGGGTTGAAATTCGCCCTGGAGGGGCAATCACCAATTTGAGGAGGCTTTCTGGTGACTGCAGGAGGGCAGAAGCTTCTCCTGTGGCTCCAGTTAACTCCTTAGGGCCAACGGAGCAAAGATCATTCTGCAAGATGGCTGATCATCCAGCTGCGCCAGCTGAAAGTCACAAGAACATCTAAGAACGATGTTAAGAAACACCACGGATGATCCAGGTGAGACCCTTCTTTTCCTCTCTTCATCCTATTTTTCTCTTTGCCTGTAAAAAGCCCTCTTGAAAATATTTCCCTGCCCTGAGAGAGTGGTGTTTGTTTGCTTGGGAAGAAAAGCGCTGAATAAAAGGATAGAATAACTAACTTTAATGACTATATTTTGCTTCTAACTGAGGTCCCCAAAAACCCTTTTATAGAGCTTTTTTCTAAAAAAAAAAAAGAAGAAATTCATTTTATTGGTGTCTGGGAAGATTTTGTAACCCACTGAGGACATCTTGTGGTGAAACTTAATACTGCAATTGCCTGCTTCTGTTTGGAGATGAGGTTAGTTTGATCTTCAAATTATTATAAAAGGGAAAAGATACAGAAGTTGATGCAGCTGTTAGAAACTGTGGGTGTGGACATTGGTTAACTCTTATTAAATATAGCCTCCACTAAAAGATAAAAGGACTGCTTCTAACTATTATTGAAATGGAGAAACCTTATTTACAACTAAACTGTAAATTTATATTGGAAAAAATTCATGAAGCCACTGAGCAAGTATACACTAAAATAAAAAAGATTACTACAGAAATAAGAGTCAGAAACCTTACTACAAACCCTCAAACTGACTTCCACACTTCAACTGAATATCCTATAGGCCAAAATACATCGGAAGAGGAATTAACCTATATTAAAGAGGAATTTATATTACCTCATAAGCATTCTATTGAGATTTCTAAGGATCAAAAGGTAACCTTAATCAAACTACATACAACTCCAAAAATAACAGGAATTGATGTACAAACACGACTTACTGAGAATGATGACAACTTTGATAACCAACTACTAAACATAAAACTGGATACAACTGAATGTCTTACTCAGCTGAACCAAACATTGAGACTTGAATTTCTAAAACAACAAGGGTCTAACTACAAAGGAGTCAGGCTCCTAAAACAGACTATGGGATGTCTTCCATTGACCCAAATGACATTACAAGGAATAAAGGGAGATCTGTCTGCTGAAATGGAGGCTTTGTTATGGAAACCTGCTTGGCACAAAAAGAAAGCCAGAATAAGACTGAAAAAAGAAACTTAAAATTACATGTAATGGGTTAAAAAGGCCTTGTAGAGATACAGATTGATTTAAAGTTTAAGATTCAGATTTACAAGCAAGAGGAAAACTTGTGATTAGTAGAATATATATGTGAAGCAAAGTAAGAATGTGCCTTTTGAAATAATATGTTTATTTTATGTATGAAAATTATTTTGTAACGGAACAAGAATAAGAAAATGGAAGAGGCTTCTGAAATTTGGACTGATCTAACAATTGAGTTTGTCAAGCTAGTAAGATGATATTTTGTGTAACAATATGTGTGTTTTATATATAATTATTTGGACGAGATTTAAATCCTACCTAATGGACTGAAATGATTTTGTGTTTTGTCTTGTTTTGTTCTATTATAGAAATAGATTGACTGATAGACTATATATACATAGAGTAGAGTAATATTTTTTATCTTAAGTAGGATAATTATTTTGTAGTGGAAGAAGAAATAAGAGAGATTTGTGATAAAATCAATGATTTATTAGATTAAGAATTAGAATACATCTGGAAATATTAGAACATTATTGTTGGAATATTATGTGTATTTTAGAAGGGGTACCCGAAATGCTAATAATATGTTTATTCAAGATTAAATCGGATTGTGGTAATTGTAAATTAGTACAGCTTAAAAACAGGATTTCGATCTATATAAATGTAATGTAGAAATGGATTATTCTAAATATGTTATACTATTTGAAGGAAACAGAGAGGGAACATCTAATGTATTAATTTTAGTTATATATATATATATATATATATATATATATATATATATATATATATATATATATATATATATATGATTTTGTTTTTGAATATTGATTACCCCATCACCACAGTGTTTCTTGAGCATCTTGTTGTAAAAGTTAAAAAACCAATAAAACTTGTTTTTTAAAAAATATTGGAACACTGCTATCATATCACCCCTAGTCCTTCTTTTCACTTTAATTTTTAATCCTGTATTTTAATCCTTGCTCTGCTTACATTGTTATCAAAGTTTTTCATTCTGTGACACTCGAGCTTTTATCAGAGTAATCCTGTACTTTTGATATTGTCTACCTAATGTGTACATAATTGTGCTATTTTGTATCATTATCATTAAGAAATCTAAGTATGGTATTTAAATGGCTCCATGTAAAGGTCCTTCAAGTCCAACTAAACTCTAGGTGACTTCCTAACTTTTCATTGTCATTTATCATTGTTTATTGTTCTGACTTCCCAATCTAGCATTGCTGAAAACAGACATTGTAAAAGATCCCTGTTAATCTATCATGGACAAAAATCATAGATGATCTGGGTGGATATAGGGTTTAAACTGGGATGATATGTGAAAAGGGAAGGTGATTATATAGATGCAGATTTCATGTAACACAATTAAAAATACCTTATCAATTCATAGTTACAATGTGTTAAAAGTGAGTTTGCTGAGACCTTTCCTATGCAGAGTTTAAGGTACCAGTTTCAGCTGTTTAGAAACCTAGATGACTTAAGCCTGACAATCTGAAAAGGTACCAGCTCAATATTAATTTGGCCATTACAACCAATAGAATTAACAGATCTCAGTTTCTTTACTTTCATTTGTTAGAAATATATTTTATTTATTTATTAAGTTTGTTTGCCACCCATCTCATCACAACTTACAACCATATAAAAGAGGGCTTTTCCTTCCTTCCTTCCTTCCTTCCTTCCTTCCTTCCTTCCTTCCTTCCTTCCTTCCTTCCTTCCTTCCTTCCTTCCTTTCTTCCTTTATATAAAGCATGGAAATAACTGGAAGCCATTTCTTTGGAGAAACTGATTGTTACTTTAACAACTCAAGTGTCTGTGAAGATTCTCAGTCATCCAGGTAATATTTGTCCCAAAGATGCTTTTTCATGAGGCAACTGGACTTTGTTATTGTTGTTGTTTGTTGTTTTGAAGACATTTCACTTCTCATTTAACAACACAAGCCAAATTGTTCCAATAAACAAGATCACATGGAGAATTTTTTTTTTTTTAAGGATCAGAAAAATGAATTATATTTCTTCGGATCCTTGAGCATGGGATCAGTTGCTTCAGATCAAGGACATCTACCAGTGCTATGGTCATACCACTAGATCAGGGGTCACCAACCCCTGGGCTGTGGACCACTACCAGGCTAGGGCCTATTGGAATCAAGTTCACCAAAGTGGCTGGTGAGCATGCAAAATTGCATTTGCACATGGGCAGAATTTAGGTTGCACAGGGGAAACCATTTTTGCCTGTTGCTGCCAAAACCTCCAACGCCTCTACTACCGCCACCAGACTGTGAAATCGAAAAGGTTGGGGACTCCTGCACAATCTTGTCTTGGGGCAATAAAACTGAAGTTCAGGCACATCTAAAACACTGAATATTTGGAATACAAATGTAGAATCACACTCTTATTTTTTTTCCATTCTTGATAGAATTTTGATGCTTAGGATTCCAATTAACATATTTTTTTCCAAGATCTCCCATTTCTTTGTTTCCTTTCCCCTTTATATTTCATGATTGCTTTTGCAGGAATTGGCAATGAGAGTATCTGAGCCCCAAAGAAAGTTTAGTCTGATTAAATATTGAATTTATTCGGAGGCTAAGAATATTTAAGGTTTTAAAAATCTTTAATTAAAGTCTTTATTTTATTCTCTAATACAATGCATTATTAGCATTCCATTGACTTCTAGGACCTTTTCCAAAATGAATTTTAACTCAAAATTGCTGTATATTTTGCCCTTTCCCATTATTCTTCATTCTTTGTGATTGTAACCAGCTCAGTGATATGATGGAGTTCTGAGCATTCACATGAATTTCTAGTAAGCCCCAGATGTTATGTATGAATTGTCATTGCAGTTGAAGCTTGGGGCAATTCACTAGTTTCCCTGAGTAGCAAAAAAAAAAAAAAATATCCCCTTAATTGTAATGGATCCATATAAACGATTTAGGACCAAGCTTGTCATTTTCATTTTTAACACATTCTTTTTGAGGAAACAAGAATGAACAATTATATGCCCAGGAAAAAAAATAATCTCACTAATGGAGCTGTTAGATGAGAGCAAAAGAATCCATCTATTGTTTTCAGTTTTTGCGCTTAATTGCATTTGCTTCTCTCTCGGTTTCTGATTCCTCAGCTGGATTAGAATGAAAGCACCAAAATGAAACTAAAATGGAAATCAAATCTTGGCAACCTGCATTTCTTAGTTCTGCCCTTAAGAAGAGCTCACTAGCAAAAAGCTCCTTAAGCTCTCTGATTTATCAACCCCACGAGCCACAAAGCTGGCTGTAAATCAAGCTATTAGCATTATTGATGGAAGGCACCCTCATAAATAAAGGTAGCAAATTTATGCAGCTTTATAGCTTCAGGGATCTTCTTTTCTTTCTCCCCCACTTTTCTGCTTGACGTGTCTAATTTGCACTTAAGTGATTGAGCCTTTTGAAAAAGGAGTTATGGGCATTGTGCAAGATGGTTGGAAATAACTGTTGACTTTCTCCATTGTGCCCATTCACTAATAGACAGCCAGACCCCATCAATCACAGTTTAGCTTGTGCTGTCCGTGCAATCCTTAAACTCAATTGAATTCCATTTGATAAAAATATAAAACATCCAGTCCAACAAGGGTGAAGAAAGCAAGCCCAGGCTATCTTGCCATGTATATATTTTTTCTCCCAGTTTGCTGTCAAAGTTTTACTATTTTCTGCCTTTTTCTCACAACAAAAACAGGTAGTAGGAAGTGACAATAAAGGTCACCCAGTCTCTATTGTAGCATCTCTGGCAGACAGTCATCCAACATCTGTTTGAAAACTTCCAATAATGGAGAACTGTGGCAACCTGTTCTGGGCAGGTTGTCCATTCAAGAAGTTACTCCTGACATCTCTTTGGAGTCTACCTTCCATGAGGTTTTAACCAACCTTTCCTTCTATGTGACAGTTCTTCAAGACTGCTATCATATCTCTCCTCACTTTTTCTTCTCTTGTCTAAATATTCAGTTGGGGGAAGGGAGCACCTTACCATAGTATTGAAATCCTATGCCTATTTGAAAAAAATGTCATTGGATAGACAAAAGATGGGTGTCCTCTTTTGTCATCATAGCATAAAATAAGTTATGGCTTTTCAGCTAGATAGGAAGATGGGGTCTGGCAATGTTGACAGATCTGAAAGACCCACAGGCAAGATGTTCTCAGAACCCTCAAGTGTTCAACTGAATATGCTCTCTTGCAGGAATTGTGTATGTCTAGTCTAACAAAAAGAAGGCGTGGGATGACATGATAGCACTGTTCCAATATATAAGGGACAGAAAAGGGAAAGCACAAAGCACCTGAGGGCAAGACAAGAAGCAATGGATGGAAACTAATCAAAGAGAGAAGCAACCTAAAATTACAGAAACCGCTAGAACAATTAATCAGTGGAACAACTTGTCTCCAGAAGTTGTGAATGCTCCAACGCTGGAGTTTTTAAAGAAGAGATTGGACAACTATTTGTCAGAATGATATAGGATTTTCTGCTTGAGCAGGGGGTTGGACTAGAAGAACCCCAAGGCCCCTTCCAACTATGTTATTCTGTTATTCTTTCTTCCTCCTGCCTCAACTCTTGTCATCTTCCTCTTCCACCATGAATTGGAACTGGCAGAAATAGCATGGCACCAGTGGTGAGATTCAAATATGTGAACAACCGGTTCTCTGTGTGGATGCCACTTCTGGAATTCCATTCTGGGCCTGGGCAACAAAAAATTAGCTGCTGGTTCTGCCAAAGTGGTGCAAACCAGCTGAATCCCACTACTGCATGGCACTCTTTTTGTTTGTGTATTTTCTTTTTATGTTCAGACCTGCTGCACAATTACACCATGGAGTGCTTCAGATCTGATTTCAGAATGATTTTTTCATTGTGACTGTTTTTAAAGCAGTTGCTTCTTTTCCTAGATCACATGGCAGCTTCAAATGACAACTATCTTGATTGTGAAAAAAATTAGAGATGAAAACTATGTTCAAAAATGTATGAATGATCCACAACATCTTTAAGGAAATGGGTCAAAAGTGCTTCGTATCTTTATTGTAGAATAAAGCCATGCTCCAGCCGAGCAGCTTGATTTCTTGCAGACCTATTGTAGCTTGTGCTAGGACAACCAGCAACCCTAGCACTGCATGTTGGTCCTCAAAGTCTTGGAGACAGGAGCTAATCCTTTCTGAAATGTGTTAATGTAATTGTTCTCATGTAACAAAAGATAGAAATAAAATTTCTATCTTGCAGAATTGGACATGTTAATGTCAGGAGGCTAAAATATCAATCCTATCCTAACAGCTAGATTAAAAGAAGACAATGAAAACTCATGGATATATGTTAAAGTATAAGAAATCCAGATTATCAGCTTCATCTAGCATGCTTCATATTTGCTCACATATTATCACCTCAACAACCTTTGCCACAAATGGAAAATTGGAGACAGGATGGTAGTTAACAGAATAACAGATCAACAGAAGAACAGAGTTGGAAGGGACCTTGGAGGTATTCTAGTCCAACTGTCTGCACAAGCAGGAGCCCCTATACCATTCATGACAAGTTGTTATCCAGTCTCCAGTCTCTTCTTAAAAGCCTCCAGTGATGAGGCCTTCAGTGATGGGGCAGCTTCTGAATGCAAGCTGTTCCATTGGTTAATTGTTCTCACTGTCAGGAAGTTTCTCCTTAATTCCAAGTTGCTTCTCTCCTTGGTTAGTTTCCATCCATTGTTTCTTGGCCTGTCTTCTGGTGCTTTGGAGAATAGATTGACCCTTCTTCTTTGTGGCAGTCCCTCAAATATTGGAACACTGTTATTATGTCATCCCTAGTTCTTCTTTTCACTAGACTAGACAAACCCAATTCCTGCAATCATTCTTCATATATTTTAGCCTCCAGTCCCAACATCCAATCTGAAATTCCAGTCTGATGAAAATACAGCATAAAAGGTTGTTGGAATAGATTTTATGTTTCAGCTGGATACAAATAAAGCAAGGCTCATGAGTGAATTAAATCAATGCTGTGGTTATTAAGTAAACCCATTAATTTGAATGGGTTTATCTCTTTTTTTGCCTGTTTCTGGCAAAAAACATTGTTAATCACTGTCATGTGATCATGGGATGCCACGACTGGTCATAAAATTGACCTGCCTGACATGCAGGGTGCATATGTGATTATTTACAGCAGGGGTGTCAAACTGCTGGCCCACGGGCCGGTTGCATCATATGGAGGCCGTGCCCATCCCAGCTCCGGCAATGCAAAAAAAGTCATGATACTTTGCGACACGTCAAGTGATGCAGTGACTTTGACACCATGATTTACAGTGTCCAGGGATGCTTTGAATTAAATATATAATCATTAAGTGAGAACTTTATTACAACAGCATGTTGCCATTCCCTACCAAATGTTTTGAATGGAGACGAGATACAGAGATTTTCTATTTCTATACCTGATTAGGACAGACCTGTTCTAAGCCCTCTTGTCTAAAAAGTTAACTGCAAGCAAGGTTGCCAGTTTCAGTCATCGATGTTCCTCTTTTCTTTTCCCCATTAAGAGTGCCTTGTCCCCAAACTGAGATCAAGCAGAAGCTAGCCTAGCTCCTATTACCATTGTAGCATGTGCTGTTCTTGTTCTGTTGTATTTTGGCTACCCTAAATTTTAATTGCAATGGAGAACAGTTTTGAAAAGGTTTCTTTTCCCTCTCGTCTCTTGCCAGAACCTTTCCTTCATCTTTAATCAGGAAAATGGCACCTGTGTGCAAAGGCCTGCCAGCTTCCATCAGTGCAAAGCAAAGCTGTACTATAAATACTTGATAAAGAGCCAAAGCACAGGAATCAAGCAAATGATGGAAGAACTGGCCAGGGTGCTCTCTCACCGCTGCCAGTTTCTGCAAAATGGACTGTGGAATGCCAAATGCTCAGCAGGATGCCTCCAGACTAGGGGAATTTGGCTCACCAAGTTTACCCTTTAAATGCATTTAGGGAATTATTTTACAAATGTATTGACTACCCATTCCCAAATAGCACTAGGTGGCCTGCAATATAAATTTATAAACAGGAAAAAAATCCATAAACAAAAGCATTTAAAATCAGCTACATGCCACCCCTGACATCTAGAAAATAAGGGACTCCCTTGGGTTGAGCTTTGCTCTGGTGACTGCATGACATATAATCTCTGTGTAGTTTTCTTGGTAAAATACAGAAATGGTTGATTACCTCATTTTTCTGGAACCTTTTTTCAACCTTTGCAGACGTCATGGACATGGAGATAGTCTCTTATCTGGATGAAAATTTGGAGGAGGAAGATAAGCCAGGTCCTGGCACTTCTGAGGAAGTGAATGTATGTCCATGTGCATGGACACATGAGCCAGGGAGTGGAGGGTTCCAGCTTGATGGAACAGCCACAACTGCAGCAGATTAACTTGGAGGCTTCAGGAGAAGAACAGGAGCAGCTACAGTACCTATGGTCAGCAAGGATAAGGAGGTAGAGTCCCCACTTTCCCCCAATCCAAAGACACACAGGGCAGAGAGGTGGCAGGCACACAACACCAGTTATCCAGGTTACTCGCAAAGAGGCAGTCCCACTCATCATTAGGGACCATTCCAGCATTGCCTATTTAATCTCGCCCAAAGAAATGGGCACTGCTGGAACAAAAATGCTCCACTGAAAATTTAAGATTTGTGGGTTGGGCTGTAAGGGAATAAAAGGTGCTGAAGATCATTTGGGTCTCAGCTGTGTCAGGTTTTACAAAGAAAAGTGAGAGAGGCACAGAACAGAAATAACTGTTGCTTTGATGTAAAAGAAATGTATCACATTTCCATGAAAATAGATTTGCCACTACACTGACTTTATCAGCGAATGGTATCTGCTTGGATCCAACTTTCTTTGGACTAAAGATTTATGCTTAAAAAAAGGTGACAGCTTTTTCTGGAGGAGAACAGATGTTTCTGAGAGTGAGATACAGGAAAAGAGTTAGATGTGTAAAATGTAGGTCTTTAGGGAAATAACTATTTTAAAAAGCCACCCTATCTTTTAAAGTTGTGTATACAAAGAAGCAGTTACATAATCTGTTGAACTTTAGATAAAATTGCATTTAAAAGGTCTGATTTTTGGGGGTGGGGGTGGGGGTGGAATTTAGGTACCAAAGAAAAATATCAAGTATAATTGAGAATTTTTGTCTGGCTTTTTTTAAAAAAAAAAAAAAAACACTAATCTGGAGATTTCTATAAAGCTCCATAGGTTGGAGAAAGTTGCTAATGAAAATATATTTTAAATAAAGATTTAAATTATAGGAATATTGGACTGCTAATTCAAACAATAAAACTGAACTGGGTTTATAAGGATCCACAAATAGGTAACATGTTGCAAATTGTCATAGAAATATAGGATCCAATCTGGATCATTCAGAGGTTATGTCTTCCGAGCTTTTGGACTCCTGCTGAAGCCCATCCTCAGGGAACTTCTCTCTCTCACCAGAATGTGTGCTTTGGGCTATTCTATACAGTATGTACTATTTGTGTCATGCCTGGTTATGTGTGTGTACGCATAGAATAGCCCAAAACACACATTCTGCCAAAAAGAAGTTCCCTGAGGAGGATCTCCAGCAGGAGTCCAAATGCCCAGAACATAAAATCTCTGGTCCTGGTGACTGACTCAGATTGGATCCTGCAACATTATCCTGGGACATGTATATTTGCCTTCATTCATGTCATAGAAATCCCCATACAGAGGGACTTGTTTAGAGTATTTCTCTGAACAGCTCTTCAGTGTTTATTTTTTAATATTCTATCCAAATCTTAAAAGACACTGGGCAAACACTAACCCAAACAGAAAAAAGAGAAGAAAAGATAAAAAATAAATGTATACATCTAGAAGAAAATCTTGCCAAGAAAACTGAAGGGATTAATCCAGACAGTTGCCAGGGGTTAATGTTGATTCCAAGATATAAAATAAATATACATTTTAAAAACATACAGGCAAAAAAAATAGATACACACACACACAAAGATATGGGAGTGAAATGAAAAAGCAAAACTACAATAACAAAAATGTGTGATATTTTTAATTACTTGCAGAACATCTGTAGGGTGGGAACCATGCAAATCTTCTACCAGATGGTCTTCCAAGGGCAGGCACTGCAATAGAGAAGGTACAGTGGCCAGGCGCCAATAAATTGAAGGTATTGTCCTCTGTTAGATTGGATTTTATAGAACCTTTGCATCCATCCATGCTGAAACTAGCAATTGAGCAATGACAGCAGGAGAGAAGTCCTCATAGCTGACCTAAAAATAATGGGCTAACATTCCTGCCCTTTTTTCTGTTGGACCCATTTCTGACTCTCTACCCTCAAGGAAACTTGCAAAGGTTATTTTCAAAGCTCTCTGGAGAGAGATAAGCAAACCCAGTTATGTTTGTCATAGCCATTTGGGGACCCAACTGCTTTCATAAGCTGAGTCATGGCAGGCTATTAGCTCCTGCAGACCTCAACAGTGAGTTGTTTCTGTGTTAGAAATAATGTTTAGTTGTTTTCTGTGACAGATAACTTCCTCTGAGATGTTCAGGGTTGGCTTGAGTCATTTTGCTGTGAGATTGAAGCAGTATTGTGAGTATTTTAGAGAGTTAGAATATAACCTTAATAGTGATTAATGAAGCAGGTTTGATAACAATAACAGAAAAAAAATATTTATAAGAAACATGTGGATAGGCAAAACCTAACTCTTGACTGCCAAGAGGAGAATCAAAAAGCAAATGTTCTATGAAAATGTTCCTGGGAAGAATAGCAGAAGAGAGGAACCTCAGATTAGCAATCTCATAAAACAAAGAGTGGTCAGAAAGATAGATAAAAAAGACACAAATTTATTTATTCTCTATCTGCATTATCTTTCTCCCTTGTAACCAAGGGGTTGTGAATTATTGAAGAGTTAATGCTGTTGGATCAATACATCCAGCAATGTCAGTGTTTCTATAGGAGATGACCAGGCTGAGCCCGAGGGAGGTGCCAAATACATCATCAGTTCAAGTCCCTTTATGCCCACAAGAGATCTATCAATCAATCAGAATAGAGCTGAAAAGGAACTTGGAGGTCTTCTAGTCCAATACCTCCTCAAGCAGGGATTGGACTAGAAGACCATTAGAAGACTATACCATTTCAGACAAGTGGCTATCCATTCTCTTCTTTAAAACCTCCAGTGATGAAGCATCCACATCTTCTGAAGGCAAGCCATTCCACTGGTTTATTGTTCTCACTGTTAGAAAGTTTCTTTTTAATTCCAGGTGGCTTCTCTCCTTGATTAGTTTCCATCCATTGTTTCTTGTCTTGCCTTCTGGTACTTTGGAAAATAGGTTGACTCCCTCTTCTTTATGGTAGCACCTCGAATACTGGAATACTGCTATCATGTCCTCCCTAATCCTTCTTTTATTTAGACTAAGTCCGGCCCAGCTTGAACTCCATTAACTCTTATCTATTGCCAACTTGCTTTGACCATTAGTAGTTCAGATTCTTGTATAAACATCTGAACTCCTGGTTTCCTGCGCTTGATATTTTCTAGATAGTCTAAAGTTCTAGAACTGATAGACATCCTTTGTTCCTCCAATGAAAGAGAATCTGGAAGGAATACAAGAATGTGAGATGAATTACTTTAAGGAAGAGAAATAGGTTCAAAAGATACCTTATGTCTTTGGTCAAGGTGTGTAAAAAGTAGATACTTTTTGTCATAGATACTGAAACCATAATCCTGAATATAGCCAAGAATGGGATTAGAGATGTGTGGATATTGTTTGTGATGATGACATCATCACAGTGGATGGACATCATTCTGTGGTGGATTAAGACAATGGTTCTCAACCTTTTCTTCATCATGGACCTCCTATAAATATGGACCATGGCCACAGATCTCCAAGACTTAACTCAAGATTTAACTCATAATATTTCTTCAAGCTTTCACGGACCCTCTGTGATGACATCATGGCCCCCCCCAAGGGTCTGTGGACTACAGGTTGAGAACCACTTGTTAAGATATTCATTTTGCCTGATGTTACTTTCTCCCTGAAACTTGGGAAGAAAAACTGGTTTGAACATCTTCTTGTTTGTTTGCAAAAGCGAATGCAAAAATGACAGAGGATTAATTGGTGAAGAGTGCCTGAACATTCTGATCCAAATGTATGAGAAGTGACAATAAGCAAAAGTAGGGAAGTGTTTTGTGGCTTTACACCAGGCAGGAAGTAAACAGACCAAACTATTGCTCTTTAGCATGTAACTCAGATAAGTATAATTATGAGATGGTCAGTAATTATGCATTTGTTGATTTTAAAACAGTGATAATAAAGTTCATAAATTGGTGTTAATGAAGGGGTTTTTTTGCGAATATGGAGCTGAAGGGTGGTTGCCAAATGCAGTAAAACAGGCATATAATAAAAGCAAAGCATGTGAGAATAAATTGAGTTCTTCCTGAAAGGCTCAGTGGTGAACAAAGAGTAGGACAAGAATTTGTATCATACTCTTTTAACAGTAGACTGGAAAATAAACCCTTTTTATTTGAGTTACAGACCTGATAATTGACCCAGAAAACAAAAGCAACAGAACAGTTTTCCAAGGGAGACCTTGTCCAAAAGCAAAACAGAGCACTGAGTCATCAGGAAATAACTCCCAGGCAAAATAAACAGACCATGATCTCTTGACTCTGAAGTGCTTTGCAAACGGTTGCCTCCAGCAATCAACCCTGCCCACACATTCTCTTTTTGTTATTCAGCCCCCAAGGCGTGGCTTCTCACTGCTTTCTCTTCCTCCCCTGGAGTGGCCCCATTGCCTCCCTCTGTTCTACTCTTGTGACCTGTGTATGTTTACGAGCATCTCTGAGGTCTTCTAGCTGTGCTTCCTCCAAGTCCAACTCAGCTTCCCAGCACAGCTGGCTCTCAGCTTGATCATGAGTGGAAGGACCAGCCTTTTCATTAGTTTGTAAGTCCTTCAGCTCATCAGAGCCTCCCTCTGATTCTGATGGCTCTCCAGCGCCCTCCTCCTCCTCCTCTGATTCCCCAGACTCAACTACCGGGATCACAGGCTGGCACAGAATCACAACAGAGGACTCTGGTAAAAGCCTAAGAGAAAACTCAAGAGAGAGTTTCTCCCCGTAAAAACAAAAAGTATCATGAGAAGATCAGGCCTTATTATCTAAGACATATCCTGTTTTCCCAATAAAAAAAAGCAATACCAAAAAGAAAAAAAAAAGCAGTATCGAAATGTAGTTTCCACAACCTGAAAAAGTCTGAAAGCCCCTAAAACAGGCTTTATAATGTAAACAAGAATTATAATCTTCTAAAGTACGCTGTCTGGGAATTCTGGGAGTTGAAGTCCATATATTTTAAAGACTCTGAGACTGAGAAACAGTGATGAACATTTAATACATTAAAGGCCAAGAAACTGTATGACAGATTGCATGCTTACAGTAATTGCACATTATGCAAAAGATTAAAACAAGGAGATGGATTTGTGTGCTTTGACAGATTATTAACTAAAGTTGATAAACTGGAGGGTGAAATATTAAGACATGCAAATGCTGGGTAGTGGGTGTATAGTAGGAATAATAAATGATTTTGAACAGAAAGGAAATGGCTACATTTAATGACTCTTCCATGGAAGTGAGATTTGGGTAGGTCCAGAGAAACATGCTGTAAATATGGATTTTTACAGAGTATAAGCAGTGCCTTCACTTTTGAGGTTCCAGGCAGGAAGAAGGAATAGTAGAGGAGCAGCGATTTTCTTCAAAGCTAAATTGGGTGTTGTTGATTTTGACTTATGACCACAGTTGAGTCCAAAATTTCTGTGGCTAAGCAAGACATTTGTTTAGTGAGTTTTGCCCCATTTTACGATCTTTCTTGCCACAGTTGTTAAGTAAATCACTGTAGTTATTAAGTTAGTTTATTAACAGTTGTTAAATTAATCTGGTTTCCCCATTGACTTTGCTTGTCAGAAGATTGGAAAAGGTGATCACATGACTCCAGGACACAGCAATCATCATAAATAGGAGTCAGTTGCCAAGCATTTGAAATTTGATCACATGATCACAATCATGTCACTGTTTTCAGTGTTGTTGTAACTTCAAATAGTCACTAAATGAACTGTTAGAATAGAGCTGGAAGGGCCTCCAAGATCGTAGATTCTAGTTTTAGATTCTAGTTTTAATTAATAACTGTGAACTAAGAAGAATAGACTAATAAAATTAAGGAGAAACTTCCTGACAGTCAGAACAATTAATCAGTGGAACAACCCACCTCCAGAAGTTGTGAATGCTCCAAAATTGAATGTTTTTAAGAAGAGATTGGACAACCATTTGTCTGAAATGGTATAGGGTTTCCAGCCTGAACAAGGGATTGGACAAGGTCCGTCCAACTTTATTATTATTAGTATTATTATTATTGTTATTGTTGCTGTTGTCTGAATGTGCTCCTCCTTTTTGGTCTTTCCCAAGACTGCTGACAGCTATTATCATCCTTGATTAATTAGGGGTTTCATACATCCAATAAAGGAGTTTATAATTCCTTCTGAGCTGCATCAGATAAAAGAAAAGCCCTTTGTGTAGAATAAGTCTATGAGAAGTTTCGGGAAGAAGTGGTGAATCAGAATAAATCTGCTCCATTTTATTCATATTGCCAAATAAATGTTAGAATTCCCATCACTTAGGATTTGAAAGTATATTGCTTAGATCAGTGTTTCTCAACCTCAGCTACTTTAAGCTATGAGGACTTCAACTCCAAGAATTCCCTAGACAGCATGCATTAAAGTTTTTAGCTCAAAGTTGCTGAGACTGAGAAACAGTGGCTTAGATTAAACTATTTTAGGGATAGAATGTTGGATGAAAACTAGGGAGAACAAAGTTTTCTTAAATCCAGTTCCATTAGCTACTTAATTGATCCTGGAATTGGCCAGGATGTCGGATAAGATGGTTTCCACCATATTTTCTAATTCTTACATTCAATGATTGTATGTTTTTCTTTAGCAAGATTTTTAATTTTTTTCATCCTGTTTATTCCTAAAATTAAATGGGTGATCCTATAGCTCAGGGGTGTCAAACTGTCAGCTTGCAGGCCAGATGCGTCACACGGAAGCCATACCCACCTCAGCTCTGGCAAGGGGGAAAAAGTCATGATACGTCACGACATATCACGTGACGTGGCGAGTTTGACACCCCTGCTATAGCTATTCTATTTTATTGCTTTCCTATTCTATCCTACTGATAGAATCAAGATCACGTGAAGTGTTAATACCATTCTATAATGCCTCGGCAAGACCATACTTGGAATACTGCATTCAGTGTTGCCACAATGTAAAAAAGATGTTGAGATTCTAGAAAGAGTGCAGAGAAGAGCAGCAAAGATGATAAGGGGATTGGAGGCTAAAACATATAAGGAAGGTTGCTGGAATTGCACTATGTAAAAAAATGTTGAGGAAAAAAAGTACAGAAAGAGCAACAAAGATGATCAGGGGACTGGAGGCTAAAACATATAAAGAACGGTTGCTGGAACTGGGTATGTCTAGTTTAATGAAGAGAAGGACGAGGGGGGACATGATAGCAGTGTTCCAATATCTCAGGGGTTGCTACATAGAAGAGGGAGTCAAGCTATTTTCCAAAGCACCAGAAGGCAGGACAAGAAACAATGGATGGAAACTAATCAAGGAGAGAAGCAACCTAGAAATAAGGAGAAATTTCTTGACAGTTAAAACAATTAATCAGTGGAACAACCTGCCTCCAGAAGTTGTGGAGTTGGGAGTTTTTAAGAAGAGATTGCACAGCCATTTGTCTGAAATAGTATAGGGTTTCCTGCCTGAGCAGGGGGTTGGATTTGAAGAGCTCCTAGGTCCCTTCCAACTTTATTATTCTGTTATTCTGCTTTAACTTGTTTTTAACATTGTTAACCTTTGCATTTGTTTTTATAGCTATATGTCACGATGATTCTTAAAGAAAGAGCAATGAAATCAAGTTCATCCATAATAAAAAAAAATCAGGATGGCATTCATGTACCAGATGATACACATGTGAAAAGGGGAAGAGCTTCAACCACAAAATTACAACCACCATCTTTTTTTTTTTTTGCTCCCTCCTTTTGAAGATATTGTTGATAGAATAATATAAATAAATAACAATAATACCCAAATAACCTGGCTTCCTTTGAGACTGAAATACCCAAATTTTGCCTTGAAATCTTGGAACAAAAACTGGGATTAATAAATAAGAAAATAATGTTATATTAATGAGGCAAAATTCTGTTGCTGGAATTTTCACAGATTATTTTTTCACCCTTATACAAGAGAAACCAAACAGTGTGGTACTTTCAATTAAAGAAAAAATAAATAACAAACAGAGGACCTCCTGTTCCTGAAAAGGAAATGAGGGACACACCTTTATTAATTAACCCAGAGAGTGGCCACAGTGTGAGTTGTGTGAATCTTGCTGGGCTTGTTAATAAGGCTAAGCCATATACCCTGTGTCTATATGTATATGTATATACATATACATATACACACACAAATATATATATGTTTGTATGTATATATATTCTTACCCTTATGGGTAGTATGTGTCTTTTCCAATCTTAGGTCCTCTATCAGAGGCCTGGGAGTTTGAGGTTCTGCACAGAATCTTAGCTGTTCCTAGATTGCACTCCTCCGGACAGAGAACTCTTATGTTTTTTCCCATTGGAGCCACTCTCCCAGCTTAGGAGTCACAGTCCCAAGTGCTCCCATCACCTCTTTGTCCTGTACTTTCCCCATTCTCTCCAGTTCTTCCATCAGCTACTCCATCCTGATGCTTCTCCAGCTTCTCATGCTTCTTCTTCACTATGTTGAAGCATTGAGGAACAAGCTCAACGCTTCTCAGTAAGTGTGGACACAGGTCTTCTTGTCCATTCCATGTTCCCTCATATGTTCCACAGATAAATTCTCATTAGATTTGTCATTGTAGTAGCATTCCATCAATTGCGGGTTCTCTTGTCTCATCCATGTATGGTTTATTCCAATAGCCCGCTTATCATCAGAGTTCCCTGGTTCTTCATCAATTGACATGGACCTTGTTAATCCAAGTAATGTCCAAGACAGCTTGACTCTCTTAGTTTGTGTCACTCTCATATTTTGTTGAGGTCGGCAAGTGAAGCATTAGGGGGATTTTGCCCATGGACCCCCATACGTAAGATAGGTACTAGCCTGAATTTGAATCCCTGTCTCCAACATCAAAAGCTCGACCACTACACTATCCAATCACTTTTCAAAGGTGGCTATATATATTTCTATTGTATTTTGTGATCTGGTATTTTGTTGGTTAGCAATCATGTGGAGCCAATGTTTAAATTGAAATACTTGAGGAGAAGGTTCTTTTCTTCAGTTCTTAGCTGCAGTATGAATGTCTCCCTTCGTGTGACATCTTTTACTATTTGTTGTTCATCATTTACCATAATCATCCTTCATTCTTATTACACAAAATTATGCTACTCTCTCAGTTCAAAGAGTTTGTAATTAGTTTTCCATTATGTTTGTCATCTGTATAACAAACATCAACTCATCTGAAAGGTATCCTTTCCCCATATGATTCTTAAGAGGGAGTGACTCAGAGTGCAAATACTTTTAAATTTAAAAGATATCTGTTCTTATTAAATCTTTTGTTTTGGATGTCAACAATTCAGAAATCTGAGGTAAATATAGATTATAATGGTGGTGACCGGCAAATCTCTCTACAACAATGAGCTTTGAAATCATTTTACTTATTTATTTTATTGCACTTATTATTCTGCCAATTACCTAGTTCTTTTGGTACCTGAGAGTTTTTGCAAATACTGTATATGTATAATGACTGTTAACAAATCCAGTTAGCTGACCTTAGCTGAGTTTCTCTTACCTATACATGCAAGCAAGAGAGACATCCTGTGTTTTGATTCTGTTTAGTGAAATGAAATTTACTTTCAAATTGTGCTTCAAAGGAGAGGAGATTAGTAAAACTATTGAACTGATTTGTGGATCAGGTGACTGAGTGAAATGTATGCCTTTCATTATATAGCAATAGCAATATATTTAGACTTATATACCATCACATTGTGCTTTACAACACTTTCTGGGCAGTTTACAATGTCAGCATTTGCCCCCAGCAATCTGGATCCTCATTTTACTGACCTTGGAAGGATAGAAAGCTGAGTCAACCTTGAGCTTCATCAGGATTGAACTGGGCACAGTTTGCCAGCAATACTGCATTCTAACCATTGTATCACCAGAGCTCCTACATAGATATCAGTCAGCAATGTACGACCATCCTGATTTTACTAGGAAGGTTAAGCATCAGAAGGGAACTCCTCCTATTGGGTTGAAGACAGCTAGGGAGACTTCAGGTTTCCTATAATTATAGGAAGCTCTAAGAGAATACTAAAGAAATTCAAAATAAAACCTCAAGGACACTGAAAAAAAGGCAGGAGTCTCCTTCTCAAAAGAAGAAATAGTGTAAAAAAATTGCAAGAGTTATAGAGACATAGCTTCTGACTTTCTTTGCAACAGTTATAATTATAACTTTATCTCTTACTCTATTGTTATAACATACCTACTTTTTTTCTATAAACTATTCTGTTTAGTCATCAAAACCCCAAAAGCATAATTTTATTTTTTTTCATTTCATGCAAAAAGTCCATAAGGCATTTCCAGAGACTAATAAATACAGATGTTGTCTTTTCTTTGAATAAAGAAGTCTATTTAGCCATTGCATGATAGCTACTGGTTGGAAAGATCTTGGCTGCCATATGCAGCCAGAAATCCATATAGGAAGAGAGTGAAGAGACCAGTGGTGGGATTCAAATACCTGAACATCCAGTTCTCTGCGTGGATGCAGGCCTGGGCCTCTGAGGCCTAGAATGGACTGCCGGAAGTGACATCCACGCACTTCCTATGGGGTGTTCTAGGCCTCGGAGGCCTCCTCCAGGCCTCTGAGGTCTAGAACGGACTTCTGGAAGTGACATCCAGGCACTTCCTGTGAGCCATTCTAGGCCTGGGAGACCTCCTCCAGGTGTCTGAGGCCTAGAACAGACTTCCAAAAGCAGCATGGGTTCAGCCAGTTTTCCAAACTCAACAAAATTTAGCTACCAATTCTACAGAACTGATGCGAACTGGTTGAATCCCACCACTGAAAAGGACCACAGAGTCCATGAGCTGTAGTTGGATTGCATGTGGATTAGAGGAACCCTAATACTTTTTTTAAACAATCTGCAACTACTATAAATCATGGGGATCGTATTCATTGGTTACCTAAATCATCCCTAATCTTTGTACTGCTGGACATATTAGGAACAATGGAAGAGTTGGTTTTTTTCCCCCAGAAAGGGTATTTTTCCATTATCAAATTAGTAACCTGGGGTTCTCCAAGGATTTGTGTTGAGGGTCTACTTGTTTGAAGAGGAATAAATATGATAGGTATGATTTGGGATGGGTAATCATTTCATTTTCTGTATTTCTTATTCATACATTCCTCAGATGTTCCTATCTTCTTCATAAATGGAATAAAAAGAAGAATGAAATTGAGAAGAACGAAGAAAAAAAATGAGTTGGTGGAGGAAGCAGATTGAATAGACTCATTTGTAGTTTTGTTTGAATATGATGTTCCTTCCTGCCTAGGTAGCTGAGATGATTTCCAGAAGGATGTTTTTAGCACCCACACACAAGGCAATTAACAGGTTTCTATTCTGGAATTCAGGCCACTCCCAGCTGTGTTGTTTGTTTAAATTTGCAATGGATTCTGCCCCAGCCATTTGAGCAGAATTGCAAGTTGGTTATTAGCTGCCTATACCTGCTTAGTCTAAATCTTGTCTTAATCCATGAACATGGCCTCCTCCAATCAGGGAGAAAGTTCAAAATAATTTTATTGCATTTGCAATGCTCCCCACTGACTTGACCTGCTGTCTTGTTAATTATATTGGGGGAATTTTCAGTTAATACTTTACCTGGAATATTAAAACCAAAAGGTTTTCCCTGATGGAATATCTCCAGTACAATTCAACCTGACTCAGCAATGTTCCAAAAGAGCAATGCTATCTTAGAAGAAAGAAGAATCAAAGCTTGGGGAACAAACAGGGTGAACTAGAAGTAATAGTACACGAGGGAGGGTATGACATAGTTGGCATTACAGAAACCTGGTGGGACGAAACCCATAAATGGAATGGGACTGATGGATAGATACAAATTGTTCAAAAGAAACAGGTCTAGAAAAAGAGGAGGTGGAGTTGCACTATATGTAAGAGAACACTACACATCTACAGAAATGCACAAGATCCAAGATAAAATCTCTCCAGAATGTATAT
Source organism: Crotalus tigris (assembly GCF_016545835.1). Classification (NCBI taxonomy): domain Eukaryota; kingdom Metazoa; phylum Chordata; class Lepidosauria; order Squamata; family Viperidae; genus Crotalus; species Crotalus tigris. The sequence goes on from NW_024097339.1 coordinate 88,100, forward strand.
GGGTCAATATAAAAGAGAAAAAAAGTGACATTACCATAAGTGTATATTACCCAACCAATCAGAAGAAATAGACGAACTGTTTGCCAACTAGCTAACAAATATATGTAGGAAGCATACCACAGTAGTAATGGGAGACTTCAACTATTCAGATATCAACTGGGAGACAAACTCTGCAGCGAGCAGGAGATCAAACAGATTCCTAACCAACCTAGCCAACAACTTTGTCATCCAAAAGGTGGGGGAGGAAACTAGATGTAAAGCCATATTGGACTTAATTCTAAATAATAGAGAAGAAGTGATAGAGGGAGTTGACGTTGACGGAAACTTGGGGAAAAGTGACCACATCATACTGGAATTTAATATAACGCAAACATTAGCAACAGAAAACAATCCAACCAGTGTCTTGAACTTCAAGAGAGCTCACTTTAACAAACTCAGAGAGAACCTAGGAAAGATCCTATGGATGAAAATCCTAAAGGGGAAAACAACCCAAGAAGCATGGGAAACTCTGAAAAATGTGCACAAAAGTCCAGACCAGCACAATACCACTGAAAAAGAAAAACAAGAAATTGAAGAAGAAAGCAGCATGGCTCCACAAAGATCTCTCTGACAAACTGAAAGACAAAAAGGATAAATACAAAAAAAAAATGGAAAGAGGGGCACATAACTAAGGCTGATTATAAGCAGACAGCCAGAACATGTAAAGATGAAGTCAGGAATGCAAAGGCTCAGAACGAACAAAGACTTGAAACAAAAATCATGGATAATAAAAAAAAGTTTCTTCCAACATATTAGCAACAACAAAAAGTCAAGGAAACTGTAGTGTTGTGGGAAAAACCACGATACTTACATCAGAAGACAAGACCACGAAGGGTTGGAGAAAACAGGTTTTTATTCGTGCACGATGGTTCAGAGTATTAGCATGACAAATTCTGAACCCTGAGTTACTCTGAGGGTGTCACTTTTATACAGCTTGCCGCCCACGCTTAACCTAATAGATGACTTCTTATCCACCTTCAACACACTAAAACAGAGAAGTTTATATCTTGAGGCTACACAAGGAAAAAGGAGAAGTTCACACAAACGGTTGTCTTACCACACCTTTCTGCACGGGTGCTATCTTACAACATCTGTGACTTTTAGTTGACACTGACACTTCTTGTAAAATGGTTTCTACATAGCATGAACACATCTCTATAATTATGACACACAGGTTATATGATTTAGGTTACATTTCACAGCCAAACTTAATATTATCTATTAACTATTATCAGCAACAAGCATTCCTATTAAGACATAGATATATTGAACTATTTCCTGCCCACCTCATTTCCTCCCCTTGAAACTTCACTAAAATCATGAGATTATTGAGGAGTTTCATACCTTGGAGGATAACATAAGGTAGCATATTCCCCTTCCTCTACAAGGGCCATGACCTGGGCTATGGCTCTTTTCTCAACGAGCATAGAGAGAGTCTTGGAAATGGTGCGAGTAGCAATAGGCAAAATACAAGGTAGAATTAGACAACCAAGGGCAATGATTCCCACGAGGGCGACGATGGCTTGCAAACCAGGCAGCTTGGGAAACCAAGATGTAAATACCTGGGTAAAGTCAAAACCTTTCCATTCTTGGTCAGCACTATGGGTAAGTTGCCTCACCTCAGTGGTCAACTGCTTAATGGCTTTTCCTGTCTCATCAATTTGCAAACAACAATTGGAAAGATTGAACCTGCCACAAACACCTCCTTCCTTTGCCAAGATGTAATCTAGGGCCAACTTATTCTGATATACTGCTCTTCGAATCTTATCAGTAGTATCAGACAATATATTGAGAGCCTTTAAGATAGGGGAGCAGAGTTCCCTCAAATTCAGTGGGCTCTGGGCTTTGACCAGGAGAGACCCATTTTACATAGTCCTGATCCCAATATCCCAAACAGATTAGATGTCCTACCGGCACAGTATGGTTTCTGAAGAAACAGTCCCTCCCAACCAGGTTAGTAGCCAAAGTCCACACAGCTCCTGAGAAGCGAGTCCGAGCTGTCACGTTTCCAGCATTAAACATGTTGTTATAAATTTCAGGGGTGGCCTCTAAAGCTTCCCATGGCCATTGCTCCCCCATGTCGATACCACCACATACAAAACAATTCTTTACAGTGAGTGTCTTTGCCACCTCCTCAGCCATTTCAATAAACAAATTAGTAGCTGTTGTACTTACAGGGAGGGGGTCATCTTCCAGTTTCTTCAGATTATCATATACAGACCAGCCTAAAGACCTAATTTGCCCATCATAGATTCGTTCTACTTGGACCGTGAGGTAGGTCTTAGGGTCTTCACCAGTCCCCTCAATACCAAAGCCATATAAACAAAGTGTATCCCTGTAGGAAGGTCCACAAAACATTCATCACAAGGAGGGACGTGGTCTGAAGGGTAAGGTTGTGGGTCCCCCAAGAGATATTCATCACCACTTACTCCCTTATGATCGCCCTCCCTTGTGGAAAGACCCTATCCCACAGAGGTTGATACAGGTTCTGGAGAACTTAAAGTGGGGGATGGGGTGACAGCCTTACTGATATTCAGATCATCGGGTTCAATTAGCCAGTCCTCAGGCACACCCTTAACCCCCTTCTCTTTGACTGTGATCCCTCTATACAGAAACAGAGAGTTAATTATAACAGTGATTAACAACAACATTACCACCACCCAAATTGTTGGGATGAGCCCTTTCCTAATACAGGCAGTTTCCCTCATCCTCTGGGTGGAATCCATAACCAATTAAAAAGACTTTTAAGACTAATGATGTGAACGCAGTTTCCAAGGTAGGGACCTGTTGTTGCCCGTGCGATGGGTGTTAGCTTCCGGAGTAACACCTGCAGGGGTTTGCTTCACCTCTCCCGTTCGCAGGGGTGCAGCGTCCGGGGTGTCACCAGAAGGGGAGAGGCTCCTTCTTCTACGATGCAGGGATAGTTTAAAGGGTTGAGTTGGGTTACTATTCACTTTCCATTGGGTGGGGGCTGCCAATTTAACCCTGGACCAATGGATCCACAATTTGATCTCAGCCACCTTAATAGCAAGGGGAGAACACATAACAACAGTATACAGCCCTTTTCCACTTTAGGCTTAAGACCTCCCTCTTCCAATCCTTTACCCAGACCTCCTGTCCCGGTGGTATATTATGTGTTAGTGTAACCAAGACATGGGGTCTTTGGGTTAGAACATATTGGTGTAGCCACTGGACTATAGTGTTAAGAGCCTGCAGCTGTTCTAATTTAACAGTATCTGCCACTTGTTCAGAGTTCTGGACACCTGGTTTGAGTAAGTTGGGGACTCTGCCATACAATAATTCAAAGGGAGACACGAGCAGCCCCCTTTGTGGGGCACACCTTACCACAACCAGGGCCATATTTAAAGCATCTGGCCACTTAAGCTGAGTCTCCTGACATATTTTTGCCAATTTTTCCTTAATGGTCTATGTATTCTCTCCACCCTTCCTCCTGATTGAGCATGGAAACTACAGTCAAGCTTCCATGTTATTCCTAGCATAGCTGCTATCCTTTGGGTGGCTCTATGGATAAATTCAGGACCATTATCTGAAGAGATTCTAGATGGCAACCCATACCTGGGAATAATAATATGAAGCAAGGCTTTTGCGACCTCAGTTGCTTTTTTCTTCTTCCTCTTTGTAGGGATGCAATCTAGCCATCTAGTGTATGTACATACTATGACTAGCATTGCTTTATAGGGACCTGAGCATGGCATGTCAGTAAAATCAATCATCAAGGAATCGAAGGGATAATTTCCTCTGGGCTGATGTTCTTGAGGCAGTTGGGGTCCTTGCCTTGGGTTGTTGGTGGAATAGATCTCACATCTAGCATAAACATTCGCTGCAATACTGTCTATTTTGTCAATATAAACCTCTCTCTTCAGGGCATTTGCCAGTGCCGCCTTTCCCAGGTGCAGTTGCTTATAAACCTGTTGCACTGCATCCCATGCCATATATCCTGGGATAGAGACTCGCTGGTCTGGCCAAATCCATCAACCATCTTCCTGCCTTGCTTCCAGCATCTCAGCTTTGTCCAAGTCTTCCTGAGAGTAGTTTGGTTTACCCTGGTCCTGTTCCTCAGGGGTCCACAAAGCTAGACAATTTGTATGCTCAGAAGGTGCCTTTAGTACAGCAATGTGAGCTTCCCTGTCTGCCTTATTATTTCCTAATTGAATATCTGATGCTCCCTTCTGATGGCCTTTGCAATGCATTACAGCTACTTCCTTAGGCTCCCCACACTATTCAGCAGACGCAATATCTGTGGTCCATATTTAACATCCTTTCCCCCTGAAGTTATAAGTCCTCTTACTTTGTATAAGGCTCCATGGACTTGCACTGTTAGGAATGCATACTTAGAGTCTGTGTAATATTAATGCACTTTCCTTTTGCCAACTCCAAAGCTCTAGTTAATGCATGCAGGTCAGCTAGCTGAGCATTTGTACCGGGCGGAAGTTGCTCAGCTTCCCATACTTCCTCCAAAATCACCACAGCACATCCTGCCTTTCAAATGTCTTCTTGCATAAAACTAGTTCTACCCGTGTATATTGTAAAGTCTGGATCAAGCAGGGGGACATCTCTCATGTCTGAGCGGCTAGTGTAAGTTTCTTCGATAGCTTGTATGCAACTACGTGTGGTTTCCAAGTCTGATTCAGGCAACAGCGTGGCTGGATTCAGTGAGTTTGATTAAATTAATATAATCATTGGATTATGTATTATTAGAGCTTGATATTTCAGCATGCATGGGTTGGTTAGCCACAAATGTCCTTTTGCTCCTAAGACAGCTTTAAGAGCATGGGGTGTGTAGATATCTAACTTTTGTCCAAAAGTCAACTTGTTAGCTTCAAGCCGGCCATCCTCTGGCTACATTGTCAAGCTGTTTAGACAGATAAGTGACCGGGTGATGCCAGGTTCCTGTTTTCTGGGTGAGAACTCCTACTGCCACATTTTGCTTTGTATCTACAAACAGTTGAAATAACTTGTCCAAGTCTGGTATACCTAAACTAGGGGCGCACATTAGAGCCTCCTTGAGAGCGGTGAAGCTGTTATTTTCTTGCTGTTCCTATCGCAATGGTTCTTTATCTCCCATCCTCTGTGGCCTCATATAGGGATCTTGCTATTAAACTAAAGGTAGGGATCCATATTCGGCAGAAGCCAGCAGCAACTAAAAAATCCTCTTAACTCTTTCCTATTCTTCAGTACAGGCAGCTGGCAGATAGTGGACGATGCTTTGCAAAACCGGGGGGGGGTTGTCCTCTGCCCACAGGTGTGGCATATTGAACTCTTTCCACTTTGTATTTGCTTCTACTGCTTGTGCCAGCATCACCATTCTCCATTCCTCTGCATGGGGTACTTCCATCATCACCTTTCCATAGTTTATGGCCATTGTGCCATCTTCTTCAAAGGAGATCTGCACCCTTAGTTTACAAAGCAGATCCCTTACCAATAAAAGAATTGGCATATATTCAAACTGAAGGGTTATAGTTTTTCCTCCCCTAGTGCAACTTAAGGGCTCCAAAAAGGGTCTCTGCAATATTTTTCCTGTTGCTCCTTGTATGTTGATAGAGTGAGGGGAGGCTTGGCTTAGGGGTTGGGTTAGGACTGATCGGGTGGCTCCAGTATTCACAAGGAAGGGAATAGGTTTGCCTCCTACTGTTATACTGACCACAGGTTCTGGGAGGCGGGCTGAACCCAGTCGGTCTCAGTCCCATTCCTCTGCTTCTGCCAGGCCTATGAGGGGAGTCCTTGAAAATCCTCTTCTTCTTTCTCTCCCTCCCTGGCTTCTCCTTGGGCCACCTCTGTAGCTCTTCGCAAACCTACCTCTTCCCCCTCCTTTTTCTTCCTCCTTTTCTCTTTCTGGACATTCACCCTTCCAGTGTCCTTCCTTCTTACATATGGCACACTGGTTTTGTCCTAACACCCTTCCCCGTCCTCTACCTCTGCCACCTCCCCTTGACACCCCCATCATAGCAGCTGCCAGCAATTCAGCTTTCCTTTGCATTTTCTGATCCTTTTTCTTTTCCTCCTCCTTCTCTCTATTCACAAAAGTCTTTCGGACACTTGATTTGTTTTTTGCACTAAATGGGCCATAATGAAATTTCTAAACAAGAAGGTCTGATGTAATAAAAGGCATATGTTGGAATAGAGGAGCTGTGGCTGTTTCTGCTGGATCGTCCTTACTGACAACCAATTGATCTACTTGTCTAAGGGGAGCATTCAAAGATGCTTCCTCAGTCTTTGTCCTCGTTTGTTCAGCTGTCAGTCCTCCCACTTCTCTGTCTTCTATTTGCAGTCCCATCCGTTCCTCTTCTGCCTTGGACCCTCTCAGCACCTCTTGCTGAAGGTCCAGTTTGGGTCCTTTGATCCTGGACATCTGGTTGGATTATGGCTTGTCCCCAACTTTTTCTATCTTTAAACTTTTTAACATAGGGGACAGTTTTGCATTTCTGAATCCATGGTGGAGGTCTTTGCAACAAGCCGAGCCACACATCAATATAGGGTGCCTGGTCTGGGTGCCCTAACATGGGATTGAACACTAACTAATGTACTTTTAGAGCAATGAATGGATCTAGTGTCCCTGTGCTTGGCCAGCCTATGTTAAAGCTGGGCCAATCTACCTCACAGAAGATCCTCAACTTATGCCTGCTCCACTTAATACCACAATCCTGATCCTCATAAGCAGACTTAAAATGCTTTAACATACACCCCAATGGAGTAAGGAGTACACTTTCACCACCCCCCCATGAGCCTCCCAGGGCACCAGACAAGACAAATGAGGAAAGGGGATGAGAGGAAGGTAAGGGGTCCTTCCACTCGGGATTACACTGAGGGTTTCACTTATACGCGCTAGACCCAGGGAGCCGGAAACTCAACGGTCACCGATGGGAAGTTCGAGCGCCACTCACTCACTGCAAACACACACAACAATCCTCCCACCTTATTCCAAAGAGAGGGTGATCAGTCCTCTCCTCCGTCCCTGCTTACAGGGAGGGATTCCTTATTTCCCTTTCAATACTTGCCTGCAGGCGAATCATTTGTCCTCTAGCCGGCTGGAAAGTTGCCTGGTCTCCTTACCCTTCATCAGTGGTTCTTGGAGTGGCCGACCGCCAATGCTGGAGCCCTGTGTCACAGGGAAGTCCCTCGGAATAAAAGGTCCGATGGCGCCTGGGATGTTCCCCCTAACACTACAGGCCCCTGGCATCAGGGTGTGCCCTCCAGAGAGCCCCAAGACTCCTTGCCGTCCTGCCGCGGTCGCCAGATAATTGTTGTGGGAAAAACCACGATACTTACATCAGAAGACAAGACCACGAAGGGTTGGAGAAAACAGGTTTTTATTCGTGCACGATGGTTCAGAGTATTAGCATGACAAATTCTGAACCCTGAGTTACTCTGAGGGTGTCACTTTTATACAGCTTGCCGCCCACGCTTAACCTAATAGATGACTTCTTATCCACCTTTAACACACTAAAACAGAGAAGTTTATATCTTGAGGCTACACAAGGAAAAAGGAGAAGTTCACACAAACGGTTGTCTTACCACACCTTTCTGCACGGGTGCTATCTTACAACATCTGTGACTTTTAGTTGACACTGACACTTCTTGTAAAATGGTTTCTACATAGCATGAACACATCTCTATAATTATGACACACAGGTTATATGATTTAGGTTACATTTCACAGCCAAACTTAATATTATCTATTAACTATTATCAGCAACAAGCATTCCTATTAAGACATAGATATATTGAACTATTTCCTGCCCACCTCAGTAGGTCTACTAAAGAGAGAAGATACCAAGGAAATAACAGGCCACAGGGAGAAAGCAGAGCTGCTTAACTCATACTTTGCATCAGTCTTCACACAAAAATAAACTATAGGCCAACATACCCTCCCCCCCCCAAAAAAACCCTGCAAAAGTTAGAACCAAAAATTAAAATAAACAAAAATTAAAATAAACAAGAACACCTATCCAACCTTGATGAATATAAATCAATGGGGCCTGACAGATTACATCCCAGAGTTCTGAATGAGCTGGCAGATGTTATCTCAGAACCATTACATCACATCTTTCATAAATCCTGGAGCACTGGGGAAGTACCTGAGGATTGGAAAAGGGCTGATGTGGTTCCCAACTTCAAGAAAGAAAAAAAATGGACCCAGGAAACTACAGACCAGTCAGTCTAACATCAACACCTGGGAAGATCTTAGAAAAGATAATCAAAAAACAGATCTGCAAACAACTAGAAGCAAACAAAGTTATAACTAGTAGCCAGCATGGGTTTGTTAAAGTCAGATCACGCCAAACCAATCTTATTTCATTCTTCAACAAAGTAACTAAACTAATAGAGCAGCAAAATGCTGTGGACATAATATACTTAAATTTCAGTAAGGCATTTGTTCAAGTAGACGACAACCTACTATTTGGTAAGCTGGGAAAAGGTGGAATAGACAACATCACTACCAGATGGATCTGTAGCTGGCTGCCAAACCATAGTCAATGAGTAGTCCTCAATGGCACTACATCCACATGGAGAGAAGTAAGCAATGGGGTACCACAAGGTTCTGTCTTAGGCCCAGTACTCTTCAATATCTTCATCAATGACTTAGATGAGGGAATTGAAGAGGAACTCATCAAATTTGCAGATGATACCAAACTGGCAGGAGTAGCCAACACCCCAGAAAACAAACTCAGGATCCAAAAAGATCTTGACAAACTTGAACAATGGGCCCTATCCAAAAAAATGAGTTTCAATGTGGAGAAAAGCAAAGTTTTACATTTAGGTAGGAAAAATCAAAGGTACAAGTAAAGATTGCACAAGACCTAGCTTAAAAACAGTAACTTTGAGAGGGATCTTGGAGTCCTAATGGATGATCACTTAACCATGAACCAGCAGTGTGCAGCAGCAGCCAAAAAAGTTAATAAAATCCTGGGTTGTATAAACAGAGGCATAGGCTCAAGATCATGTGAGGTATTAGTACTGCTTTATAAAACCCTAGTAAGACCACACCTGGAATACTGCAGCCAATTTTGGTCACCATCCTACAAAAAAGATATTGAGAGTTTGGAAAAAAATCAGAGAAGAGCAACTAAGATGATCAACGGTCTGGAGACTAAAACATATGAAGAACGGCTGCAGGACTTGGGTTTGGCTAGTCTAAAGAAAAGAAGAAATAAGGGAGGCATGAGTATTTGAGGGGCTGCCCCAAAGAAGAGGAGTCACATTATTCACCAAAGTACCAGAGGGCAGGACAAGAAACAATGTTTGGAAACTAATCAAAGAGAAACTTCTTGGCAGTGAGGACAATCAACCAGTGGAACAGCTTGCCCCCCAAAATAGTGGGCACTCCATGACTGGAGATTTTTAAGAAGAGACTAGACAATCACTTGTCTGAGATGGTATAGGTTATCCTGCTTGAGTGGGGGGGCTGGACTAGAAGACCTCCAAGGTCCCTTCCAGCTCTATTCTATTCTATTCTATTCTATTCTATTCTATTCTATTCTATTCTATTCTATTCTATTCTATTCTGAAAGTATTTTACACTTTTTATAAAAAAAGAATATATCCAGTGTTCTTTTAAAAGTGTTTCATATAATTTTTAAATACTTTTTATACTTTTTTGCATACTTTTTTGATCACATTCAGAAATTGCTTATTAACTGCTTTTTGGCTATTTGATAATTTTGGATCACCAAGTTTTTACAACACTGGATAGTTTCCATCAATCTTTAGCAAAATAAATTTTAAATATAAGTTAAAATAAAACTATTTTTAATAATCAGCAAAAGTCTTTTTTTTTTGCATCTTCTATTTATTCCTTTTTTGTATGTGTCTATATATTTTTATTGTTTTAATTGTAATCTTCAATATAAAAAAGGAATATTTAATAGGGAAAATATGCATACTTAGGGAATAAGTGTACCAATGGTAGTAAATTAATATACCGTATATGCCGGCGTATTTGGTGACCCGGCGTATAAGATGACCCCCGTCTTTATCGCCGAACCGCATTCCTAGAACGTCGTCTTATATGCCGGAAACTACCAGTATTTCCAGCATATAAGACGACTCAGCGTATAAGACGACCCCCGTCTTTGGCGCCGAGTTTAGCGCTTCCGGAAGTCGTCTTATACGCCGGCATATACGGTAATTGTTAATTAAATTTAAATCACATTCTACTTTTTAATTGGCCTAACCACTTTTTGTCATGATCCTGCTCATTTTTTAAATAGGACTCTCAGCATGCCATTCCAAGTCACAATCTATCACATCCACTAAATCGAAAGTTTGCACTTACTACTAAGCTGTTTTTGAAAGACTTCCCAGAGAAATGTTAGTCCTTAGTTTTTTGTTTAATCTGTATGATCATTCAGACCAGCAAAGCAGCACTGATGATACTGACATCTTTTGAGTATCTGATTATATCTAAGGTTCTTAATTCTTTGGGTATATCTAGCAAGTGCCAAGAATGAGATTTGCCTGGATTTTTATTTTTATTTTGAATTATGATCACATTCTACTGCTGCTGGTTTTTTTCTGGAATTAAGTCATTGGGAGGAGCTATATAAGGCCATTGAAGTCAACCCCCTGCTCATTTTAGGAATACATTTAAGCATTCCTAAAAGATGGCTATGCAGCATCTCTTTGAAGACATCCAGTGAAGCCCACAATATCTCTGAGTAATTGGTTCCACTATCGGTCTGATTTTACTGTGAGGATGTTATTTTTAACATTCAAAAAGCATCTGGCTTCCTATTACTAAAATCTATTATTCTATATATTCTGAAATTATGGAGAACAGATCTTGACATCGTTTCAAAGCTAAAGTTGCCCATCTCCTTCAGTTTCTTATCATAAGATTTAATGTCTAGTCCCTTGATCATCTTCCTTGTCTCTTCTGAACCACTTTATTTGAATAGCAACAGCTCTTACATTTATATACTGCTCCATAGTGCTTTACAGCCTTCTCTGATCAGTTTATAATGTCAACAGATTGCCTCCAACAATTTGGGTCCTCATTTTACCAATCTCAGAAAATGGAAGGCTGAATCAACCTTGAGCCCATCAGGATCGAACTCCAGTCTATGGGCAAAGTCCAATACTGCATTCTAACCACTGTGCCACCATGCAGAAGAATCTTTAGAATTTTTCTAAAGTAAGATACTCAAGAACAGGATGCCATGCTTAATATGGAGCCTGAGTAATGCAGAACTCTTCCTTGCATGACTTGGAAACTATATTTCTATCAATGAAGCCTAAAATAGACTTTGTCTTTTTTTTTAGTCATATTTCCGTGCTGATTCCTGTTTAATTTAAATATGAAATCCTTTTTTTTTAGAACGGAAATGGTGCAAAAAATGAACAACATTATATGGTCATAATATGCAGGAAAATCTAAGAGGCTACTTGTGGAGCTTCATGGAGTTCTCCATTAAACTCTCAGTTTTGGTGGACAAAGATTCACTAGGTTAGAAATAGAATTGATGGAGAAGCATTGTCTAAAATGAAAGAGGTGGCTGAAAGATTGCTTCTTTTTTTAACCTTTAAAAAATTTAATGCATTTCCACCTAGAATAGATTCTTTGGAAAATACAGGTTTTCCCCTCAATGCAGTTCCTTGATGTTAGCCCTTTGAGGTAGTCCAGAAGCATATTTGTGAGTATCATCTCTAGCTTTATTGTAAGCTTGCAAGAGTGAAAGGATCTCTTCCCTTCTCTCCTTTTATTCTCCAGAAAACTAGCCTCTGCTCTTTGAAGAGACCAAACATACTTTAAGTAATCCAGGCTTTTTAAAGGTTAAAAAAATATTGGCCACTATTTTTTAAAGGTTAAAAATCAAATGCAAAGCTAATATGTCTGTACGTGTGTTTTTTGTTGAAATACAAATACTGTCCAAACTTAATGCTATCATGGAGATGTCCTGACATGGATCCACTAGCAACAAAACATTCACCATTCATCCACAGCAATACCCTGGAGGAATAAGAGCAAATCAGGAGAAGCCAGAAACTCAGCAGGATTAATGAGAGCTTTCTTGAAAAGCACAAATATGTATTCATTTTAAAGTATGCTTCATCATTCTTTCATACTTGTGATAGCAAACCCAGTGATAAATTATTTCCCCGGGACAATTGCATTTTAATGTTAGCAAATGTGGACAATAAGTGTAAATGACTGCCTTTTACCGACTCCTTCCATTCTTTGTGACCTCACAAAGTCTTCAGAGATTGGGTTCCATTTCCCAAATGAAAGAATTTAAGAATTTAATTAAAGAATTTAAGCATATTTTTTTAAAAAAACTTGAATATCAAAGCAAGCAAAGTTTACTCATTCACCTATGTAAGCAAGGAGCTTTTCAGTTCTTCCCTGTGTCTGTGGGATTCAGTTGAACTCAAGAGTAGAACCTTGCATTCTTCTGCTTTCCATGAGTGGACTCTCCATGTTTCACATCTCTATATAGTAAAGACTCTTTCCAGCACTGGATAAAAGTTGCCATCTCTTAGAGTTTGAAGAGGCTATCAAGGCCTTTGAATTCAACCCCTTGTTAGCCAAGGAATCCTATCTAAGCATCTTTAGCAAATGACTGTTTAACCTCTGTCTGAACACATCTGGGCTAGAGAAACCAAACACCTCTTGGGTAATGGTTCCATGGCTGGAACTGCTGTTCCTTTTCTGATTTTTGTTTCTTTGTTATTTTTTAAACTATCCAAAGAAAGCTTATGACTTGAGTTTTGTGATGGTTCATTGTTTACAGCTCCTTGATTGGCAGATACTATGTGATTGCATCCACATTGGGATTAGCTAAAACAGTCAGAATTAGGACAATGCAGGTGGGTAACATGTTCCTGTTATTTCTTTCTTGATAATAATTAATCAAAATTCACAAACCTCTAAAGATCTAGATTTAATTTGAATGTGGGAGAAACTGACACAGCCAGTTGGATCAACCCTTCACAGAAAGGAGGGAACTAGGAGCCAAACAGACTCTAAGCAATAAAGCAATTTATCAGGATCACATTTTTCTGGGGAAAAAAAATACAGTGCATTTTTCTGAGATGCTCGTTCAGAGTTCCTCCAAATTGTCAAAAGGTTTCTGCCCTTGTCATGGATTTCCTTTCTCCATTCTCACAATTTTGTCATCCATAAATATTCTGAGCAGTTTCAGGCATGCATGTAAATCAGCATCAATTAACAAATCTGTTTCCTATAGCTGCTGTGTTGAAATTCCTCCAGAGATGAATTTTTGGAGTTTTCCTGTGTGCTTCTCCAAATTGTGGGAAATCCATCTCCCCTCTGGAAAAATGTTTAATGAAGGGTGGAGAATTTAAGAAGCCATTTTCATTCCGACCTACACATAGCCTCACAGTGCCATCCAGTGACAATTTATCAGAATAGTGATTCCACAGAGAGGGATGGGAGGAAAGGGAGGGAGGGAGGGAGGAAGAAAGGAAGGAGCTCTCTCTTATATTCCTAGCAAATAGATCTTTAAAAGCTGAGATATTTTTTTTCTATTGGCAATAATGGCCAAATTAAGGGAAAAAAAAATAGTAGAAGAGTCTTAAACTGATTTCTGTTTATTATAAACTATAATAGATAGGGAACTAAACTGTCTTTCTTCATAGGATTTACCATCTGGCCAGAATATTATACTTCATCCAAACAAATACCAAGTTAGGGACAGATTATTATGGAGAAAATCTAAGAATAGAAAATGACATGGTGGTACGTCATAATCATCATTTGTTCTTTGGCCTATAGACTTCTTCAGACCTGTGCATTCGCCTCTGTGTTCTTGTTTAAGATTACAGGAAGCATCATTGCAATGAAAATGATATCATCCAGAAATATCTGACAAGGAAATTAGAAAGTATTGTGTGGGCTTGGGTATGGATAAGCAAACTGAAGAATAATCTAAGCAAGGTATGAAACTTTACTTGTTAGAAGACAAGGAATTCAAGAGTGGATGTGTAGTTTCTTCTGGATAACTAAGCATTGCTCCTGAAGACTCTGATTTGCAAGTTTTAATGTCAGTAGGGAAAATCATTAAACATATATAGAATAAATGTATTCACTCTATTTAGTGAAATCAATTTACGTTTAATACACTTGAAATTAATTAAATTTGAGTCTCTGTTTGGACTGTCACTTTTTTTTAGTGTGGCCCAGTGGGAAAGTGTAGCCTGTGCCAAGCTACTATGAGCAATGTAGATTTTTTTTAAAAAGTACATCTTTGCATAACAGGAATGATACAACTACATCATGTTCCTAGCCAGAGCTGGTGCTACAGATTGTTTGCAAGAGGCAGCACTGAGATATTGGTCTATGGAGAAAAACTGAAATTTATTCATGAGAAATATTTCAGGCTTGGAAACATATCAGAGCAGAAGAAAATTAATTTTGAGATCACATGAGGATGACAGAGTAAGAGGGATCATATAACATGAAATTAAGTTTCCGGGATTTATTTTTTTAAAAAATAATAATAATAATATGCATTTAGATGTAAATAGAATTTCATTTTCCAGTGATTGCTTTATGAAGCCCAATGTCTTATTTAATTAATCAGGGAAGTTTGCATTAGTGACAAACTCCCATTAGATTACTTTAAAGGTGTCGGTTCTATAAAGATGGCATTAATTGCAGCTCCATCAAGGATTTAATAAAGAGTTGCAATATCTTCATCGGAGAAAAACATACAGCGCAAGGCCCAAGAGGGGTAGAGTTTATCAGAGAATGCAATTTTCTAATTAGAAAATGCAGATGGTTCAGAGCGTTTGAATGCACAAACTAGCACCATTATGCTTTTTAATCTGATGCCCAGCAATAAAGTACTGAGAATATCAGAGAGGGGTGGGTGAGAATTTCAGCTGAGCATTTTAGCTGAGATATCTGCAGCGGTCCATCTGATTCCAGTTCCCAGTATTGGAACTTTCTTCATCTAGCCTTTATGAGTAGTAAATATGTTGTTTCTGAGACTGGAATAATAATTAGGTAATGCTTGATCAAAATGAGAAAAAGGATCCAGTTAACAAGGTAGCAGAACATGAATCTCAGTCCATTTATTTTCCCCAGTTTTGAATGGCACTCCAGAAATCTTTCTCAAAGGACAACAACTAAGATAGGCAGTTGCTGAGTGATGCAGTCAAATGGCATTTGGAGGCATCCATTCAACTGGTGTCCTATTTTTTTCAATCTGTTTTGATGATCCTCGGCTTGAAAAATCCTGCTTGGATGATTGCCACCTAACATTCTGATATTCTCTAAAACATGTTTTCTTCACATTATTATCCTGGAGGAACCTTTGAAATAATTTTCAGGTCTCGGGAAACCCCTGAATAAAAATTGCAAAAAAAAAAAGAAAAAGAAAAAAAATACAATTCACTTCCAAGCTACCCAATTCACATTTTACACTGTTTACAGCTATAGCAAAGCCGCAGGCTGGCAGCTGAATTGTGGCTCATAAAAATTCTTATTGCTGAGATGTGTATTTTTTTCAATCACAATCTCTTTCTGGAACCCCAGAGTTCCATGAAACCCTAGTTAAGAAAAGCTGTCCTGAAACAACTAATATATTGATTGGAAAGTACTCAGAGTTCCCCCTTACCCCCCCCCCAATACATCCAACTTTAAGCTCTCTCATGCAATCATTTATCCAATTAAAAATGACCAGCTTTTTTATAGTTCAAAGTAAAGTCATTGTAAAAGTTGGGGATCAATCACAAAGTGTTTTTTTTTTCTGATTTTCTACATAAATCTCTGGGCTGGAAGAAGAACATATCATTCTTCAGTGTGGTCTAGTGATTAAGGCACCAGGCTAAAAGCCAGAAGATTGTGATTATGGAGTTTCTCAATCATCCAGGTCATGGTTGTCCCAAAGGTGCTGTTCAAAAGGCAACTGCATTTTCTTGGTTCTTTTTCACTGAAAACATTTTGCTTCTCATCCAAGAGGTTTCTTCCATTCTTGCTAGTTGTAGCTTTGGGACAGGAGATTGTCAGTTCTAGTTCCACCTTAGGCGTGAAAGCAAGCTGGGTGACTTTGGATCAGTCATTTTCTTTCAGCCCATCTCATCTCATAGGATTATTGTTGTGGGGAAAATAGGGGGAAGGAGGAGGAATCTATATGTTTGCTGCGTTGAGTTATTTATAAAAATAATAAAGACAGAATTTTTAAAATCTTAAAAAATGTGGGAGAAACAGAAAAATAAAACTCTGGCTTTCAGTAGAAGGAGAAAAGAAAGTAATGATGGTTATCTGGCCCAAAGGATTAATAATATCACATTTGCCATGAGATCGTTATTTAACTGACATGTGTAATGTACAATGCAGGAAACATAAATTCCATCAATTGTGCAATGATGTGATATTATTTGCCCCTCTTGGAAGTTGCAATCTTCTTAATAGCTGGGCAAGAGGCCAAACACAATGTTTTTTTGTTTGTTTATTAAATGTTTATGTCACCCATCTCCACGCTAAGTCCTCCACTCCTCAAATAAAGCAGCAGGGAAGAGGATTTTTACGCAACCTAATCTTGGAACTGTTTCCTTTATGGCAAAGTTTTTCCATGTATTTTCTTTTATACATTTGATGTTATAGTATAATATAACATTATACAGTGTGTAGGCTTTTTTGTTAATTAGTATAAGGAGGCCAAAATGCTCTCCCTTGAATTATTATCTCATATTCTGAATTCCACATATTTTATAAAACCCCAAATCCTACTTAAGGTGAGATATAAGTTGTTAGAAACAGGACAATAAATACATTTAATGCATCAAGCTAGCCTCTTCTAGTTTTTAGTTTCAGCCCCATAGGACAAAGACAAAACAATGGCAATAAAAATCTTAATAGAATTTTAACTGTCAGAAAGATGAAAGCCTGGATAAAGGATCATATAGAGATGTGTAGTTCTAGTCCAGACTTCAGTGACTTCGAATTTTCTCCTCCACTTTTCCTATCCCTTTACTAATCTTGCAAACTTTCAGAAGACCAACTGGTCCCACTTAGCCTTGAACAAATAGCAATACGGATGTATTAACATGTTCTGCACATTTTGACTAGACTCTGAAACCTTTGGTCCCAAATAAATGAAAGCTTAAAAAAGGAGGTCCAAGAGTCCCCAAAGCAAGAGGCCATATCTGGTTTCATCTGTTCCTCCACCATTTCAGAAAGGTCACCCACTCATAACTCTGTTAGTGCTTGAAAGTGCTGGCTAGCTTCACACCTCTGGTATATTAGGGCAAACCTCATCAGCAGAGTTCAGCAGCAGTTTTATAAATGTCAGCTCTTAAGGCTTACACAGGAAAGTTCATCGGTGCAGTAAAGCACTCGGTTGGCCTTTTGGATGGGAATGGATTATTACATCCCGAAGGTCAGAGTGATGCAGTTACATTATCAACATGGGAAGAGACAGGTTGATCAATCCAGGGAGTCACCATCCTAATTAATCCTTCATTACAGCTTAAGTCATGGGAGGGAGGCAGTGAGGGAGGGAGGAAGGAAGGAAGGAATCTATCTCCTAAATAACATTGGGACAGAGAAGCAAATCAAGGATTTCCCTTTGGAAATAATAAAATAATAATAATAAAGGCAGATGCAGGTTAATGCTAACAATTTTTCATGAAATCTTCCATTTTTTCCATCAGAATAGATTTCTGATTTCTTATTTTTTTTCTGCTGCTTTAATAGTTTCATAATAATATCCATTACCTTCCTCCCATTACAACAGCCATTTTAGGAATAATGATCAACTACTGGTATATATAGACTTCAGAAAAAACATAGTTTTTGGGTTATATCCATTTCATATATATTTGCATATACATGTACACATCCAGCATGTTATTCTCTTCTAAGGTTAGCAGTATTATGGAAGAAAAGGAATAAGTAGCAAGTCAAAGAAATCAAAGGCATGAGAAAAGAGAAAGGAAATACATCCAGAAAAGTGTGTCCATGGCAACTGTCACTGCCATATATTCGGTACAGATCAGCATCCTGCCCTTTTAATATGTGTTGTATAATTACACACCTATACAAAGAAGAGATACCCACCATTTTGAAAACAATGACCATCACTGCACATGCCTCTGCTATTAAATCTAATTTACCAAAGTGCTGTTCATTGTATCTCACCATACTTTTCAACCTTGCTAACTATCCTTGCTTCAGTCACACCCACATATCATTTTATACAGTGCATTTTGTTCTTAAGACTTTCTTTCTCTTCTTCCTCCTCCTTCTCCTCCTCCCTCTCCTCCTCCTCCTCCTCCTTTTTTTCTTTCTTCTCTATCCTGTGCGCACATATAGTTTTTAAGCACCCTTCAAACAAGCCACACAGACATGCCATAAGAACATTATCTCCATGTATTAACATCTCCTCAGTTGCACCATGTACATAATTTCCAGTTTTCAACCTTCTCAAAGCATTCATTCTTTTATCTGAAATTTCTCAGCAACAATTTTGAAAATGGTTTAACTTTGCCTTCCCCTTCTGAGGCTTGAGAAAGAGTGACTGGCTTAAAGTCAGCCATTTGGCTTCATACCTAAGACAGAACTTGAACCTGTGGTCTCCAGCCCATTTCCTTTAACCACAACACACTGGTTCTCCTCAATCTACAAACCTCTGAAATACCTCTCCAGCATTGCCTCATTTAAGTTTCATCCCAGTTTCAATCTTTTTATTTTTAAAATCTTTCCTGCCGTAGAGGGTTTTAGTTTATTTACTATATATTTTAACTTACTAGAGTTATAGCTTACTTTTTATTAAGACATTTAAAAAGTAATGTACATAATGCTCCTTCTTTCTATTGTTACCCAGAAAAAAAAGTGAAGTTATGAGGCTCAGAGTGACTGGCCCCAAGTCACCCCCACCCCATCACCTTCAAGGGGTCAAGATGGACTAATTTGAGGGTTCCCCTGCTCCTGCTCTAACAAATTAATCCAACACCACACTGACTTTCCTTTCATTCTCCTTATATTGCCTTAAAATCTCTATGCATTTTCTCTCTTCTTTTAAATTATCCCTTGCTTTGGAAAATACCACAAGGCAAGACAAGAAACAATGGATGGAAACTAACCAAGGAAAGAAACTGTTAAGTCCCTTGAGAAATCAGAGGCCTGGAGACTCATTCTGCAACAATTCAGTTCTTTATTCTCTTCTACAGCAAAAACCCAACAGACACTAAGAGGCTCGCAGGCCTCTTAAGTATGCCTGGATCCCTGGGCAAAATCGATACAGCTGATTGGCGCGTTTTTGCGCCTCGCGCATGCACGCGAGGCTGGCACCATGCTGTCTGGTCCCGGGCAGCTTGCAGCAACCCGGGACCATAGCAATGTCCCGAACTTGCTTCTGCAGGCTCAGGACACAACACCCCTTTCCCCCGGGTTAAACATTTCTGCTCATATATGCGACCTCACTGACCGGACGTGTTCCGGATCCATCACACCCTGTAATAATTCCCGTAAGATTTATGAGTGTGTGATTGATCCATTGCAACCTCTTCGGACCTGGGGAACACCCTTGTCCTTCCACATCCATGACACACATCCTAACATTTTGGGAATAAATGTATCAGAAATTAAAAGAACTCTTCAATACTAGACAGTTCCTTTACTTGTGGAGTCTTCCTTCAGTAGTTTCCTTCAAAATTGGTCTGCAGATTAACATATTCCCTGAGGTATTTGGGGGGGGGGGTATCTGGTCCTTTGCGACCTTCTCGGACCTGGCAAGGGTGCAGGGCTCATTTGCTCTCCTGCTAGGCTAGGTGAGCCCAGTGTGGCAGCCCTACATTTCCAAGCACCTTTAGAGCTGTGGCCTGGCCTATCTGCTCGCCCACCAGGCTCAGCCAGCCAGGACTTTGTTGCCCCGTGTACCCGGTCAACCTGCCCCCCGGCTGGCTGGCTGGACCTTCTCTGTCCAACCCAGCATACCTTGGGGGGTGGTAGTCCCCAGGTCCACAATGAACCTTCCCTGGGAGCACTGTCCCTCGGCCCCGAGGCCAACCAATACTGGATTCTGGGCATCAGGGTCACCCTTAAGGTTGGAAGTTTTCCCACCTGTACCAGAGGTGCCAGAATCAGGAGTCACCTCCCTGGCCACCCCCCTTCCTGCTGACTCCCTTTGTGTTGTAGTTGCCAGGCTGTACCCTTGCCCTGGTCACTGTTCACTTGTGAGATATGAGGATACCCCCTGTCAAACTCCCTGTCTGGAATGTTATTAGTTGAAGGTGAGTAATGTGAACACCCCCGGTATGTCTCCCTGTCTGGAGTGATTGTGGATAAGTGGGGAAACCCCCTATCTCTTGAATCTTCATACTGCATATTATCATCCCCCTCCCCCCCCCCAGAGCAGAGCCAGGAGCGGAAGAGTGAGAGTCCAATCTCCAACGCAGCTGATCTATGTGTCTGCGAATGACACGGCCATCACCCAATGTCACTTCGTATGACAATGGTCCCGAGGCCTTGCAGACCACAGAGATGACCAGGTCCATAGTTGTGTGCCCAGACCGGATCACCCACTTGGAGTCTCCTAGGTGCCCATGGTTGTGACACCTGTGAAGCCACCCGGTCAGGATGCAGCCTGTCCAGCTTCATTATGAGGCGGCGACCCCAGCAGAGTTCAGCAGGGCTCTTTCCCGTGGCAGTGCATGGTGCAGTGCAGTGTGCAAGAAGGAAATCTGCTAACCTGTGATGCCAGTTACCATAAGCCAATCTCTTGAGGGCATCTTTGGTAGTGTGCACCATTCTCTCAGCAATTCCATTGGAGGACGGGTGGAAGGGAGCCAACGTCGCATGCCGGATCATGTTGGCTTGCAGGAAAGCCTGGAACTCAGAAGAAGTAAATTGAGGACCATTGTCTGAAACCAGCACATCTGGAAGGCCATGTGATGTAAAAATGCTCCTCAACACCTGGATGGTCGTGGCAGTAGTAGTGGAGGAAACAGGAACAACCTCTAGCCATTTGGAATGGCTGTCAACCACAATGAGGAAGAATTGCCCCTGAAAGGGCCCAGCGTAATCTATATGCACCCTGGACCATGGGAATTGAGTTTCCTCCCACCTGTGTACTGGAGCCTGAGGCATTTCAGGCTGGGACTGTTGGCACGCTTGGCACCCATGAACCTGGGCCTCGATAGCCTTATCGAGACCCGGCCACCAAAGATGGCTGCGTGCAAGCGCTTTCATCCTTACTATACCAGGATGTCCATTGTGCAGAGAGCACAAGATTCTAGGCCTCAATGAGATAGGAATCACAACCCTGCTACCCCATAACAGGCAACCTTTGAAAGTGGAAAACTCATGCTTCTTCTTCCAGAAGCTCTGAAACTCCATATCGGGACACTTGTCAGGCCACCCTGACAATACCCATGATAACACGCATGTGAGCATGTGATCAGTGGCAGTTTCTGCAGCCAGATCCCTGGCATTGAGGGGACACTCTGGTAATTCCTGAATTGACAGAATATGAACAGCTGGAGCCAGATCAGGCCATCAGCATGACCCATATCTTTTCCTGGTTTGTGAATTAAGGTAAAGTCATATGCTTTACAGAAAAATGGACCATCTCAGCATATGAGGAGAAATGATATGTGGGGTCTGTTTGTTTGTGGTAAACAACCCCAAGAGAGGCTTATGGTCAGTATAGACGGTAAATTTGCGGCCATATAAGAAATCATGAAATTTCTTAATGCCAGCCACTATGGCCAAAGCCTCTCTGTCAATCTGAGCATAGTTACGCTCAGCAGGAGACAGGGTCCTGGAATAATAAGCTACAGGAACCTGAGTCCCATCAGCCTTCAGATGGCTGAGTACTGCCCCTACCCCATAAGGATATGCATCGCAGGCGATGCACACAGGCAGCTATTTGTTGAAATGAGCTAAGACAGTATTAGAAGTTAACCTCATTGAAACACTTTTCATGGACCCTAGTCCACTGCCAAGGAGCTTGTTTGTCCAAGAGCCTATGTAAGGGCTCTGCCACAGCAGCCTTGTGAGGTAGGAAGGCATGATAAAAATTTAAGAGGCCCAAGAAGGCTTGCAATTCACCCTTGGATTTAGGGCTAGGGGCCTCTTGTATAGCTCGCAGCTTGCCTTCAGCAGGGTGGATACCTTGGGCATCTATTCTAAATCCCAAAAATTCAGTGGAATTGACTCCAATTTTGCATTTTTCCTTTTTCAGTTTAAGGCCTGATTTTCTGAAACGAAGCAAGACAGCCCTTAATCTCTCAGCTACCATTTGAGATTACTCCCCAGCAAAGAGGACATCATCAAAGTAGGGACAGATCCCTGGAATTCCACGCAGCGTGCTTTCCATGACACTTTGGAATATGCCAGGGGCTACACTAACCCCAAACTGCAGTCTCTTGACCTTAAAATCTCCTCTATGAGTGACTATAGTTTGTGCTTCTGCAGATGCCTCATCAACAGGTAACTGTTGGTAGGCCTGTGCCAGGTCAAGCTTTGCAAAGATGCTGCCCCCCTTAAGAGATGCCAGAATGTGACTTACCACTGGAACTGGATAAGCATGCTGTTCTAAAGCCTTATTTAGTGTACATTTGTAATCTGCACAAATATGTATCTCCCCATTAGCCTTTAAAGGCGTTACTATAGGGGTTTCCCATGGGCTTGAATCTACAGGTTCTAAAATACCTTGCTGTATCAGCTTGTCCAGTTCAGCATCAATCTTGGCCTTGAGGGCAAAAGGTACCCTCCTTGGCTTAACCCTGATGGGGATGATTTTTGGGTCTAACCTCAATGAGACTGGAGGCCCCTTGAAGGATCCAAGCTCTGAACTAAACACATTTGCAAACTCCTTGCAGACTTCTGCCAGGCATGACGTTTGCAAACTGTGCAGCCCAGTGATTTGAATGCCCAGAGCCTCAAACCAATCGAGTCCAATAAGGCTCGTGCGTTCCCCCCCCACTACCAACACATCTAGAGGACCTTCAAAATCCTTATATTACATGTTAAGGGTGCCCCCCCTTAACACACACTTTAAAATTTTGAAAGTCTGTGAGAATTATGTTTGATGGTCTTAGTTTGGCTCGAATTCACTACTGTAGCAAATTTTCCTAAATGTATTGTTAGAAATAATAGAGAGAGCGGACCCTGTGTCCAATTCCATAGCTATAGGAACCACTTGCAGCCTTACTTTTAAAGACAGTTTTTTCTTTAAGGGTTTATGTGTTCCTGTCTTCAAAATACTCCTGCGCGATGCGCAGAAACCCACCCTGTTTTGGCTGGGGACCCTGGTACCTTTCAGACGCAATTCTTCCTGTGGTTGTACCTTCTGTTGACTCAAGCATACAGCTGCAATGTGGCCTCGCTTTCCACACCCTCTGCATATGGCGGACCAGAACCTGCACTCAGCTCTCTTGTGGCTTCCACCGCATCCGAAGCATTTGATGGCTGTAGAGGCCTTGTCCAGATGCCCCTTCTGCTTCTTCCCCGATGGCAGGTAAAGTCTATTCACCTCATCTTCAGGATCTGTGTCTGACTCATCTTTGATGTCTTCCTGATGAACAGTTGCCATTTCAGGAATGTTCCTGGTAGGTCGTAGAGACCTTACAGCTCCTCCAGCTGCTTCTTCAGCCATCACCTCCCTTAGAGCATGTTGGAAGGAAACATCTTCTCTGGAAAAAAGTTTCTGCTGCAAATCTCTGTTTCTTAAACCACAAATGAAGCAATCTCACAGTCTCTCTTCCAGATCCTTGAACTCACAAGGCTTGGCTGCTCTCCTTAAGGCTGCAATAAAGTCTTTAGCAGATTCACCTGCCCTCTGGTCTCTTTGCTCAAATGTGTGTCTCCATGCAATTACAGACAATCTGGGCTGGAAATGTTCCTTCTTCAAGTCAGTGAATGTAACTGACTCTACAGGTACAGGGGCCATTAGGTTCTTAGCTATTT
The DNA here is from genome assembly GCF_016545835.1 of Crotalus tigris. Classification (NCBI taxonomy): domain Eukaryota; kingdom Metazoa; phylum Chordata; class Lepidosauria; order Squamata; family Viperidae; genus Crotalus; species Crotalus tigris. Next base: position 112,035 of record NW_024097339.1, read on the forward strand.
CAAATGCCTCCTGACTGCAAACACACAACAGCGTTGCAGCCTTTGATCCATCTTCCCTTATTTGGTTTACTCTACAATAATTTTCCACCCTGGCAACATAAGAGTCCCATCTTTCTGGATGAGCAATGTCAAACTCAGAAATACGCCCAATCTTCGCCATTTTCTCTCTACTCTTCCTAATGTGGGGGGGGAAAGGGTTATTCAGCCAAGCTCACCCTTCAGCGACGCTGTACTGATAGGCCTGAGATGCTGCTTCCAACGCTGACTTCCCCCTCTTCAGGATTTCTTGTGGGTGATTAAAGCTTGTTTGTTTGAAGCTCTTCTAATCCCACCTTCGTCACCAGTGTTAAGTCCTTTGAGAAATCAGAGGCCTGGAGACTCATTCTGCAACAACTCAGTTGTTTATTATCTTCTACAGCAAAAACCCAACAGACACTAAGAGCTCGCAGGCCTCTTACGTATGCCCAGATCCTCGGGCAAAATCGATACAGCTGATTGGTGCGTTTTCATGCCTCGCGCATGTGCGTGAGGCTGGCGCCACGCTGTCTGGTCTCAGGCAGCTTGCAGCAAGGGACCATAGCAATGTCCCGAACTTGCTTCTGCAGGCTCAGGACACAACAGAAACTATCTAGAACTAAGGAGAAATTTTGCTTTCACAGTGAGAGCAAAAAACCAGTGGAATGGCTTGCCTCCAGAAGTTGTGGGCGCTCCATCACTGGAGGCTTTTAAAAAGAGATTGGACAGCCACTTGTCTGGATTGGCATAGGGTCTCCTGCTCAAGCAGGGGATGGGACTAGAAGACTAGATGGGACTAGAGTTGAGACTCTAGAAAGAGTACAGAGAAGAGCAATAAAGATGATTAGAGGACAGGAGGCTAAAACATATAAGGAACGGTTGCTGGAATTGGGTGTGTCTAGTTTAAAGAAGAGAAGGATGAGAGGGGATATGATAGCAGTGTTCCAATATCTCAGGAGCTGCCAAAAAGAAGAGGGAGTCAAGTTATTCTCCAAAGCGCTGGAAGGCAGGACAAGAAGCAATGGATGGAAACTAATCAAGGAAAGAAGCAAACTAGAACTAAGGAGAAACTTCCTGACAGTTAGAACAATTAACCAATTGAACAACCTGCCTCCAAAAGCGGTGAATGCTCCAACCCTGGAAGTTTTTAAGAAGAGACTGGACAGCCATTTGTCTGAAATGGTATATGGTTTCCTGCCTGAGCAGGGGGTTAGACTAGATGACCTCCAAGATCCCTTCCAACTTTATGATGATGATGATGATGATGATGATGATGATGATGATGATGATGAAGGATCATCGCACAGTCAGCCAGATGTTCAGACTGGATTTGGCATTTTGTCTACCTATCGAGTCCTTACTCAGGACCTGGGATAGGCAGATGTGGATGTTTGATGGTATTACAGATATCGTCGCAGGATGGAAGCAGTTCCTAGTAAGGCCGCCTTTTGCAATTGACTAATAGCGAATTTGTCAATGCCAATGGTGTTCAAGTGGTGCTCCAGTTATTGTTGTTGTTGTTATTATTGTTGTTGTTGTTGTTGTTATTCTCCACACTCACAGAGTTTAATCTCCAAGGTCCCTTCCAACTCTGTAATTCTATGTTCTCACTCTGTTCCAAACTACTTCTACAATCCCTTTACATCTATTTTCCATTTACTCTGTTGGGATATTATTCTGTGTTCTAATATATATTCATAGAGCACTCATACCTTCCTTTCTTCTGCTTTTGCTCTGCCTCCCTCCTCCTCCCTCTGTATCCATTTTTCTCAAGATTTTCTCTTGAGACTAGCAAATAATAGTGGCCTACATTCAGAGCCTTTCTTTCCCCTTTTATTCTTCACTAATTCAATCTTTCATGATAAATCATCAAACCAGCATACTTTTAGATTTACTTTGCCATCTTGATATACAATTAGACTTAAATTTAAATCATGTATTCAAAAAGCCAGTCCTTTTTCAATCAGATTTTCATCAGTCATTTTCGCTTGTACTTGAGTTTTTGAATGACTCAGACACATGCTATATACTATTTTGTTTAGTTTCAACCCATCCATTCATATCCTTTAGCAATTTTTTTTTTCTCCCTGGAACACATTCATTCAGAATGGGGTACAATATTCCCCAAACATCTCTGATTCTTCTATTAACTTTATTCACTGAAGTGTAACAAGCAACAATCAGGCTCTTACAGGTTCTTATTTGCATACACATTGACAACCTAGATCATCTCATATATACTTTCTGTCATGCATTAGCACTTTTATTTTTAATTAAATTGACACCTTCAGTTCCCCGCATGTATTCATCAATCTCACAAGACGAAACCACACTCCTTCACATTCACTGCATCCTTTATCATTTGTTTTGCAGTCAGATCATAGCATTTGATCATTTTTTAAAAATCATGTTTTACTTTTAAATTCCAAGTCACAATCTTCCCTATGATATGTCATGTACCAGGAACCAGAATGAGATTGTGGGTTGATCATACATTTTCTTTATTGCTATTTGCCTATTTACAAGAATTTTGCCAGACTAACTGCACTCTCCTAAGAATAACCAGATAAACACTCCAGGGATTTAAGGCGTTCAGGTCTCCGTTACTTCCACTCCTGCAGAGATTACAGACTAACCAGTCTCCACCGACCACTTCAGCTGCAGATTCTACCACACATGGTTGTTAACAAATAGGCCCTGATGGCACAGTGGTTAAAGTGCAGTATTGAAAGCAAACTTTGCCCAGAGCCTGGAGTTCAATCTTGATGGGCTCAAGGATGACTCAACTTTCCATCCTTGCAAAGTTGGTGAAATGAGGAACCAGATAAGTTGGGAATCAATATGTAAATAATGCTTACATTGTAAACTGCTCAGAGAGTGCTGTAAAGCACTATGGGGCAGTATATAAGCCTAAAATGCTATTGCTATTGCTAAATGCTAGATCAACATCTAGCACTGATCATTCAAGAATATTAGGTAACAATTTTTAGTAAGGTAAAATGTGGTGGCCAAACATTGGTTCTCAAATTCAAAAAAATATTTCATTGATTGTTTTGTTTGTGGTAGATTTGCTTTTTTTGCAGATTAGCCATGGACATAATAAGCTCCTTAGAAAAAAGTTGGTTGGGTTCTAAGATTTATTTTAGGAGTTTGTGATTATACCTCAAGGCTGATCTTGAACAAGGTTCACCAGAGATATAGAAGTCATCATTTTTATTTGCAGGAAGTTATATCCTCAAGAAACATACCACTTCACAATAGAAGGAGAATATATGCCCATTACAAGACTATTGAATACTTACATTATTACTTGCTAAGGAGGCCATTTAAACTTTTCACTGATCATCAAGCTTTGTCATGGTTACATACCATGGCCGAGTCTAACTCCAGATTGATTCAATAGTCATTGGCCTTTACAGCCCTATTAATTCAACATTGAACACATTCCAAGAAAAGAAAATATTATGGCAGATTATCTATTCTGATTATTCAGTTATGAACAACCTATGACACTGAAAAAGGTTCATGGCCTATCATAGTATGCCAAGAGCAAGCTGGCAGATACTCAAGAAACTTCCTCTAAACCATGCAATTTATTTCAAGTGGTGATTAAGATGATCAATGAACACATTATCCAGTGCCTCTTGCACTGATAGTAGAGTTGAGGCTCCTGACATTGACCAGCTATCTGAGTATCTGGTAATGTAATGAAGACAAAGCATCAGCCTCCTTGGAAGTAAACCTCATCAGCAAGGAATGAGTATTTTCTACTGCTTAAGCTTAAAGGCTATACCGACAAGGAGAAAAGGAAGGGAGGAAAGAACAAAGGTTAGGGTGGACACCAACTTCCCGTGATAAATAATCATCATGTTAGCTATGCATGGTGCTCAAAATGCCTGTAATTCTTGATATGAGGGAAGATTTTTATATTATGGAAAATCTTAAGAGAACATAAATGTCTATTACAATCAACAGTTATGTAGAACCATATTAATAACCCTGACATTTTAGTCCTCAGCATTTTGAGAGAAAAGCTAGGTTAGTCTATGGCAGCAGAAATATCTTCTTCTTGTTGTGCCATATCCATTGTCAGACGTTGGCGATCATATTGGCGATCCTATTTTTATCAGCAGCCGCACAAAAAAGTGCTGCTGAGTTTTGTCCAAACCAGTCCCGTAGATTTAGAAACCATGATGTTCTTCTTCTGCCTGGACCTCTTTTGCCCTCAATCTTTCTTTCCCTGGAGGATTAAATGGAGTATGCCATATTTTTCAGGGTGTCGCATTACATATCCGAAATATTCTAACTTTAGCAGAAATATGCTACCATGCTAAAGCCAGCCATGGTAGCACAGTGGATAGAATGCAGTATTGAAGGCTAACTCTGCCCACTGCCAGGAGGTCGATCCTGATCGACCAAAGTTGGCTCAGCCTTCCATCCTTCTGAGGTTGATAAAATGAGGACTTGGATTGTTAGGGGAAATATGCTGACTCTGTAAACTGCTCAGAATGTGCTGTAAAGCACTGTGGAGTGGTCTAAGTGCTATTGTTATTGCTATTCTGAAGTAATCTCTCAGCATGACATTCTGTCATCTGAGCTTGCCCTATTCTCACCATCCCACTTCCCCTTTCTTTTACCTAAGCTCCAAAGAATCAGGGATATGAATGCATTTTGCAAATTTTGTATGTTCAGTTGCTGATTTTCAAAAGAGAGCAAATCAAAGGAGAAAAGCAGGTTCAAAAAAGAATAATCTTGTTCACTGACATATTGAGTGGTTTAAGAATGGCAAGGGATTTTTCTCAAGCTATGGTCTAATCCAGGAATATACAACCTGAAATCTGAGAAGTACATGAGACCTTCCACCCACGCCCCAAAAACCGAACAGATGCAACCCAATTAATTTCTCCAAAAGATGCCATCAAGATGTAATTGTTAATGTGATAGGGAAAAAAAAGCTAAAGGATTCCTCATTGAGCCAGCACTGTCTGAAGATATTTCAGCAATCATTTGGCCAGCATGATGTTGGAAAGCTATTATCTTCCCACCAGAATGGTACCTACTGTATTTCTCTATTCACATTTGCATGCTTTCAAACTGCTAGGTTGGCAAGAGCTGGGGTGAGGATGGGAGCTCACCCCATTGTATGGCATCCGGGTCTTGAACCTAGCCTGGCAGTTTTCAAACTGATAAGCCCAGTATCTTAATCGCTGAACCACTGCACCACCCAAAATGTGACAAAGGGGATATTTTTAATTTATTTCTTTTAATTTATCAGATTTTTATTCCACCTTTATTACTTTATAAGTAACTCAAAGATATGTGGCAAACATATCTAATATTACTTCCTCCTCCTATTTATCCCACAACAACAACACTATGAGGCAAGTTGTGCTGAAAGAGATCTGACTTTCATGCCTAAGGTGGGATTAAAACTCACAGTCTCCTGCTTTCTACCCTAGTTCCTTAATCATTAGACCAAATTGGCTCTATTTAATTATATTTAATGTATGGGCAGTAATCCTCCTCAATGTCCAACATTTAATTTTTTTACAGCAAGTTTTGCATCTAATCAAGTTTCATTTTACAGGACAATTGTTTGTCAGCAGTTACATAGACATTGTGTTTTTGTCCAAGATCATCTGTCCTTTAGCTTGACCTTTTAGCTCTCTCAAAAGGTCACTTATTGCTGGACTTCCGGTTCCAGTTCGCGGTGTCACTAGTCATACGGAGAGACTTTTCTCCTCATCGGCTAGGTTTCCCTCATCGGTGGACCCTTATACGGGTCCAAAGTCACCCTGGAGGGTGCGACTTCCATCGAGAAGGCTGCTGTCTGGCTGCGGAGGCTCTCCGGATGAATCTCCGAGGGCTGATGGAGAAGAAGATCGGCCAGTAAAATGGCCGATCACCCTGCCACTTCAGACCATAAGTCAGACAACATCTAAGCTTTGAGTGCCCCTGTGGTGAATCCAGGTGAGAATTTTTTCTTATTTTTCTCTCTTTTCCGCCTTTTTTCATTTGTGTACCTGTAAGAGCTTTTGAAATTATTTCCCTGGCTTGGAAAGGCGGCCTCTGCTTTCTTTGGGAAGAAAGGCATTTTAAAAATACTGAAAGACTATATTTTACTTTTATTTGGACACTAAAAAGGAAAAAAAAGAAAGAAAAGGTTTTCTCTCTCCTTTCTTTTTAAGAACTTTACTATTTCTATTATATATATATATATATATATATATATATATATATATATATATATATATATATATATTAATTATATATATATATTATACTCTAAAAGACAGAAAAAAGAATTGATTTTTGGAAAAGACTTTCTTAACTCACTGAGGGCATCTAGTGGCGAAAATTTAATATTGCAAATTTGTTTATTCTTCTATTGAATTTCAAAACACTAAAGATAAGCTGTACACCTGTGAAGCTGTGGGAATGGATGTTTTTACATTAAAGAAAGCCTCTACAAGAAAGAAAAAGAGATTTCCTTTTAAGCATTAATATTAAAATGGAGAAACCTCAGATACAACTGAACTGTGCACTTATATTGGAAAAGATTTATGAGGCCACTGCAGAAATTTGTGCTACATTTAAAAACTGTACTTTGGAATTAAGATCCAGAGATTCTACTACATTTGCTCAAACTGATGTCCAGGTTACAACTGATCATGGTATAAATCAAAATGTACCAGAAGAGGAATTTACAGAGATAGAAGTGGAATTTATTTCATCTGACAATCCTTTCTTCAGCAACTTAGAGAACCAGAAGAAGCAAAGACTAAGACCTCAAAATACAAAGCAACTACATTGCAAGGAGAACAGAAAAAGACGTTTACTGCAGAGGAAGAGATTTATATTTTCTCAAAGATTACTACAAGCAACAAGAATCGATCTATTGGTTGAAAGGGAAAAAAGATGTTTACTGCAGAGGAAGGGACGTACATTTTCTCAAAGATTACTACAAGCATCAAGAATGGATTTACTGGTTGAAAGGGAAGCGCTTTTATGGAAGCCCATGTGGCATAGAAAGAAACCCAGAATTAGACTGAAAAAGAAATTTAAAAATGTTTAATGGAGTAAAAGGCAATGTTGATTTTATGGATTGTTTTAAGGATAGTGATCTAGAGCCAGAATTAGGAAAAATGCAATTATATACATGCATGTTTAAATTAGTAAGTGCTTAAACTGATTAGGTGATTTTTGTGTATAATAATATGATCTGATAAGGTATGATAATTAATTGGATGGAATTTGAAGTTTGTGTAATGAATTGAAAGGAATTAAGGTTTAACATTATTATTATTATTATTATTATTATTATTATTATTATTATTATTATTATTATTTTCTCTTAATTAAATTAGTTATAACTATATACATATGTGTTTAAATTAGTTAGATGCTTTTTTTCTTGTATGGAATGGTTTGGATAAAAGAACCTTGGCTTTATGGATTGTATTAAGGATAAAAAATATATAATCATATATTTGTGATTAGAAGCACAAAGCCGAAAGCACCAGCCTGAAGATGACGAATGAGATTTCGTCAAAATGTCGCCAAGACACTTCCAATTTTACATGGGAGAAAACCTGAATAACCAAAGACCTACATACAAACACCCACAAAAACCTCAGAAAACATGTGTGTGTGTGTGTGTGTGTGTGTGTGTGTGTGTGTTCTGGAGTTGAAAAAAAATGTTCAGTCATGAGAATGTAATTTTGAAGTGCTTAAATTGATTAGGTGATTTTTGCCTATATTAATATGATCTGATAAGGTATGATAACTAATTGGATATTTGAAGTTTGAGTAATGAATTGAAAGGAACTAAGGTTTAACATTGTTTTTTTTTAATTAAGTTACTTATCATTGGAAGAAGAAATGAATGAGATTGGTGATAAGAAGAGGGTTGAGAGAGATTAAAAACTTTAATATACATGGTAGAGATACTTGAATTGATAATTTGTTGATGTAAAACAATATTTGATTATGGTAATTTTAAATTGATAAAGCTTTAAAACAGGTGGAGTAGTAACAGAAATTTAAGCTAGAAATGGTATATATTAAATCTATTATGTTATTTGTGAGAAATAGAGAGATGATAGTGAATGTATTAAGTTGAGCTGTTTATGTATGTTTTTCACCTTGAATTGTTTGTTTACCCAAACACCACGGTGTGTCTAAAGTTCTCTTTGTTAAAATTTAAAAAAAAACAATAAAATATATATATATTTTAAAAAGTCACTTATTGCTGTTGTAATTGGATGACCTTGTTGTCCTCTTCTTTTTCTTTCCACTTTTCCCAGCATTAAGAAGGGAGCTGAGTCTTCACGTCTCCAAAATATAATTTGGGCCTGCCTCAGTTGAGTACTATGCATTGATTTGTTGTATAATCCATTCAACCTTTTTCTTTTTCTTCTCAAGAGTCTTCATCAAACCAAAGGCCAAACTTATCAATATTCCTTCCATCTCACTTCTCCTGCTTTTGCATCTATAGTGTCACAGGGGAAGCCAGTTCCTGCATCATTCTGATCTTCGTTGGTATAAATACATGATTGGTATGGCTATTTTTTTCCCCAAAGCCTTCATTACTACTCTGAGTGCTAGTCTGTAGTATATTTCTTGACTGCTGGCTCCTTGACTATAGATAGTTGTTCCCCAAAGATAGAAGCTATTTTTAGCTTCATTGTCAGCTAACTAAGGCTGATAGCAACACCTGTTGTCATTAGTTTTGCCTGTCATCTACTGACAATAATATCAGCTCAACTATACAACTGAGAGTATCGGATCAACTATATCAATAGTATATTTAATTATAAATTATATAATATACTACAAATTATATCTGTATAAAGTTCATTTATGATCTAGTTATTTATGCAAATGTTGATATTTAGACAATTGACAACAATATATTTAAAGTTTCATCAAGGAAGCAATACTTTGCAGATGTTACACTTCAAGGAGAAGCATCAATCCAGCACTAGCATTAGTCTAAATCTGTAATAACATACCATGGATAAAGAAAAAAAAAAATCCACCAAAATAGATCCTAGCAGAAGAGTTATAAAAAAGGAAAGTTGGAAAATTTTACTTGAGGACTAGCAGAGGGTTTAAAATGCATTTGTATATATCCTGTCATGCTATTCCTTTTTGTAAAAATGAAATAGGGGAATTTATGCAAAGAACAGTAAGAAGGAACAATTCATGAGGATTTCAATGCATGAGACAACAGAACCGATATTTATGCTCCTCCCTATCTTTCTATACTCCTTTTTCCGGCAATGGGGAAAAAGTTGCAATACATCGTGCAATGTCACATGATGTCCACAAGTTTGACATGCCTGTTATAAAGTATTCTTCCTTCCACTATATCCATATCATCAGTTCATATTTTGCTTTAAGTCTTTCAATTTATCTTTTTGAGGATCTCATCAACTCTGTCCAACCAGAAATCTCTCAGGCTTCCCTATCCTATCAGTGCATTCACTCTTTCTTCATATAGTCAATTTGAAATTTGATTTTTATTAATTCTTCTTATATGACCAATCCACTTTAACTTACTTCCTTTTGTACTGGTCACTCTCTTTAATATTCCATATTTAAATATTTAATTTTCCAAATTCATTGTGCACTTGTTCATACTTAACCTCATTTCTTCCTATTTTTACCACTCACATTCTTATATGCCAAATTCCCACTACATACCACTACTACTACTACTACTACTACTACTACTACTACTACTACTACTACTGATAATAATAATAATAATAATAATAATAATAATAATAATAATAATAATAAAGTTGGAAGGGACCTTGGAGGTCATCAAGTCAACCCCTTGCTCAGGTAGGAAACCCTATACCATTTCAGACAAATGGCTGTCCATCTCTTCTTAAAAACTTCCAGTGTTGGAGCATTCACTGCTTCTGGAGGCAGGTTGTTTCACTGGTTAATTGTTCTAACTGTCAGGAAGTTTCTCCTTAGTTCTAGTTGTTCCTCTCCTTGATTAGTTTCCATCCATTGCTTCTTGTCCTGCCTTCAAGCTCTTTAGAGAATAGCTTGACTCCATCTTCTTTGTGGCAGCCCCTGAGATATTGGAAAACTGCTATCATGTCCTTCTCTTCATTAAACTAGACATACCCAATTCCAACAATCGTTCCGTATATGTTTTAGCCTCCACTCCCCTAATCATCTTTGTTGCTCTTCTCTGTACTTTTTCTAGAGTCTCAGCATCTTTTTTGCATCATGGTGACCAGAACTGGATGCAGTATTCCAAGTGTGGCCTTACCAAGGCATTGTAAAGTGGTATTAATACTTCATGTGATCTTGATTCTATCCCCCTGTTAATGTAGCCTAGCACTGTGTTGGCTTTTTTGGCAGCTGCAGCACACTGCTGGCTAACTTACAGCTGTTTCTCTTGACATATTCAGATACTGCTTCCATATAAAATTTGGACAAAATCACATTCTTATAAACATTTCTTTCCACAAATACACAACCACATGCCTAACACATACTATCCTCTATCTTTCTACTAACACAACTTTCTCCATTTCCCCATCTCTAGTTATTCCACCACCATACACAAAGTATTTTGATTGTTCATTTGATTTTCCCTATCCAAACAGGTAGTTCAAAGTTAAGTGACTTCAGAAAAAGTGATTTATGATGTTTACTTGCACTTTTTAACTTTATTTATTTATATTAGATTTATGTGCTGTCCATCTCATCTAGAGAAGACCATTTATGACCATCACACCACCCCTGTGATCACATGGTTGCAATCTGGGCTCTTGGCAACTGGCTTACATTTATGATTGGTTGCCGTATCCTGCAGTCACATGATAGCAATTTGTGAGGGCTTTTTTGTTGATTTCTGGCAAAACATAGCCATTGAGGAATCTGGATTCACTTAATGACCTTGTGTTTCAATTACAATTACAATCAGAATAGAGCTGGAAGGGATCGTTGATGTCTTCTAGTCCAACCCCCTGCTCAAGCAGGGGAACCTATACCATTTCAGACAAGAGACTCACCAGTCTCTTCTTAAAAACCTCCAGTGATGAAGCACCACAACTTCTGAAGGCAAACTGTTCCACTGGTCAACTGTCCTCACTGTTAGGAAGTTTCTCCTTAATTCCAGGTTGCTTCTCTCCTTGATTAGTTTCCATCCATTGTTTCTTGTCCTGTGGTGATTCGCTTAGAAACTGTGGTGATTTGCTTAATGGATGCCATAAAAAATTTAAAACCAAGCCCGACTTCACTTACAACCACAATTACTTATGAGAGAAATATGCCTCCAATTGTGGTTGTAAGTTGAGTAATAGCTGTATCTTGATCTGTGATACATTAATTTTCAAATCTATATTCCTTGTCGAATCATTACATTATCTAATATTCCTGCAAATAATACCGCTTGTTGGCCAACAACACAGCATCATGTGTTCACATCCCCAACAATGTACTACAATATCTGTTTATAACACATTAATCTTTTAATACATAAAAAGCAAGGTTACATTATATATTCTTATGTTACTTTCTAATCAGTGCTGAACCAGTAGCTAAATATTCTTTTTATTCTCCTGCATGCAAGTATGCATGATACACTTGTCTTATCACTTTTTCAGCAACCAACCTTAAATTCTATATTAATGCCAAGCATGAACTAATCCACCTGTAATTTTGGCATTCATTTCTGCTATCTTTTTCTTTCTACAAGGGCTCAATAACAGCACTCTTCCAATCTTTGAGCACAGATATTCGGCATTCAGATGCATTGAACAACTCACACAGCTACTTCATAACCAAATCCCATGCATATTTTTTTTAAAAAAAATTCCAGTTACACCAGGATCACCTGCATTCGTACAGTATTAAGTATTCATGGTGGCCCCTGGTCTATGGAACATTCTCCCTTGGGTGAGTAAAATGGGCCCATCCATGTTAGTGTTTCATAAGGCCCGAAAAAGTGGCTATGTTCCTGGGGTGCTGAATGTGTTAAGGGCCCCATTTCCTAGCTGTATTGCCAAACAGGTCAAGAATCTTGCTGCATTTATTTGATCTGGATGTTTTTAGTGTTCTTATTTTTATTGTTTTAAAATGTTTTAGCAATTTTAATTGTAATATATTTTTTTGAATTGTAAGCAATTCAGAGTCATTGACTGAGGTGGGCAGCTATAGAAACTGAATAAATAAACAAACAAACAAACACATAAAGTTGTTTTCATCACTTTCTAAAGGTGCAATTTCACCCTAGCTTCATCACTTTCATTTTCAAATCCATTAGGTCTATTTGAATTCCTTTGGTTCTCTTTGCCCATTGCCAAACATTTTCTTTTTAAATTTTTCATCAATGTCACTGGATTTTCTCTATTTTTTAAAAAATCTTAACTTTACTTGCATTTTTTGATTACCATCTTTCTCTATTTTTTGTTTGCAAAGAAATCATTGTCTTACATGCATTGTCTTCATATCCATAGCTTTTTTTACGTTATCATTCAATTAATTATTTTCTGAGTAATTGCCACTGGCATAATTTCACAGACATCTGTAGCACTCTGTAACATAAGCATTTTTACTCTATTTCAAGCTGTAATAGTAACATTCCAGTAACATTCTTTTACTTAGTCTCTTTTTCTCTTTGTTTGTTTAGAGATTACTTTACCTTCTAATATATTTTAATTACAGACTCACCCATTCTCATTCTCCCATTGTTCTGTATCTACTCCTGTGGCTTTTTTTGTTCACATTTCCCTCATAAGCTACTCATGAACTGGAATCTCATTAGTCTTGCATTTATCTTTATCTTAATCTTTCATTCAGTTCAATTTTATTATCACCTATAATGACTTGAGCAAACAAAATGAGATAAAAGAAAATGAAATAAATAAATAAATCAGCATATATAGCAATCCATCTTATTTTCTGCTATGGATCTCCTGCTGGAATCTTAATGTTAAATTAAATGTTGCTGGAAAGATACATATATATATATAAAGAAAATCTGTGGTATCTTAGTATGCCACAATGAGCCATAGGAAGTTTGCACTATCTGCCCTAACAATAACAATACTGAATGGAGGGCATTGAGGCAAGCAATAGCCACTGGTAGTTTGGGTGAGTCAATGAATAAAAATAGAGAATTATAGGATTAATTGTTTTTAGAATCGTACAAAAGCTCAAATTATACTGAAACTTGGTTTTCAAGTAGTTGTTGGCTTTTTGCCCAAAACCAAATAAAATTACATAAGATAGTCTGCTGAAGTCACTATTCAAAACAAACATAACTTTTTCTAAGTAGTAATTCATTAAACAAAATCATCTGTCTTATTCATTTAAGTATCTGTAAATGGGGCAAACACTTTTTTGTACTCTTATCATTTTATTCCCATCCATTCAATTATGCTTCCCTCTGGACTGCATTCATTCAGAGTCTATAATATTCTATATTGTAAATCTTCTATATTATCTAGGTTCTCTAGTCTAGAGACTAACGTGCAAGCCATCATCCCGTAACACTCATCTTATACCAATTTGGCAGTACCAGCACTGCTTCTACTTAGTAAGGAACTTTCTGCATAGTTTTAACCTTGTCCTTTGTACTTCTATAGCCTCACAAATCAACTCCATTGACTTCATTTCCTTGCAGAGCCAGAAAGTATGCATTTGCCTCTTGGGCTTGAGGATTCATGATCAGCTTTCTGCAGCATCTAACTCCCTTCTTGTTAGAGAAATGAGCGGTGGATTCTTTGTTCCTCTGCTCCTATGGGAGGCACTATGCTCAGAAGGAAACTTCTGAGCAATATATTGCCTTCCTCATTAAAGCAACTGGGATAGGGAGTGACTTACATTGCTCATTGAAAGAAAAAGTGGTTTCAAAACAAGTTCTTCTTAGTGGAGTATGTGACTGAGGAATATGTAAGGAACCTGGGCAAAATCCACCATTTGCTTAGTGACTGTTTGAAGAGGCACTGGAAAAAAAAAGTGACTTAGGATTTTTTTTCGCATTTATGACCGTTGCAGCAGCCCCATGATCATGTGATCAAAATTTTGATGCTTGGCAATTAGCTTATATTTATGACAGTTGCAGTGTCCTGATATCATGTGATCACTTTTTCAACTTTCTGAAAGCAAAGTCAATGGAGAATTGACTTTAATTTAATAACCACAGTGATTCATGCACTTGGGTGCATCTAGGGGTGTGCGGGTGAGCATTATCATGAACAACCGGAAGTGGTGCCATAGAAAATCCCGCCAAATGTGAAGATGCCAAAGGAGTACTGCTAGTGAAGTTCATGGAGTATGGTTTGACCATCAATTCAGAAGTCTACTATGAAACATGATGAAAACATAGACAAGCCATCCATAACAAGTGTCAGGGCATGCTGATTTCCAGTGTGGTGTTGGTTCATGATAACGCTAGATGCATCAAAGAACTTTTGAAGAAGTTCCGTTGGGATATTTTTGATCACTCCCCCTTAGCCCAGATTTCGCACCGAGTGACTACTACTAAGGAATTTCAAATCTTGTAAGAGAGGACAAGTGCTTCAATTTGAATGATGATTATGTTGAAAAGTAATGTGTATAATAAAAGTTCTATGTCAGGATAATAATTTAATAGCTAAACAACTTATGTAAAAATGGAATGTGGATTATGCAATGATAGGATGATGCAATATTAGGAATGACTCAGAAGGTCTGTGTCTGTGCCTTTAAGAGGCTGAGTATAAAAGGGGAGTTTTTTAATGGAGTTTTTTTCTCTCTCATCTGTTTGACCGCTGTAACTGCTGTGTATTAGAGTTTGCTGTTTCACCATGTGTATGTATTTTATTTTTAGTGACTATTTGTAGATATATTGTAATATAAACCACATTTAAATACAAACCATTGTTTACTGTATTTATTCCTGGATTACCTCAGTGCAGTAAGACTGTGCATGCTCTGACAGGTTATGGGCCCAGAGTGAAGAGAAACTCAGTGAAAGTTTGACCAGAACCAGAGGAATTAAGGCTTGTGGTTTGTTGTGATTTGTGGTGGTTTAAAGAAGCAGGCAACATGGCTTCCATCAGTATAATGGGAGGAGGTTTTGCGTGTCTCGGCTGAATGAGACAAACTACCTCTCCTGGAGTCTGAAAATGGAGATGTACCTGCAAAGGGAGGAGTTGTGGATGATAGTTGCTGATCTACCTGCAGTCCTGGATGATGGGGATCAGAGAAAGAATGAGAAAGCATTGGCCAGTATAATCCTGAGTTTGGAGGATAGCCAGATGATACATGTGAGGCTTTTCCAGTCTACTAAGGAGTGCTGGAAAGCTTTGTGAGAGAGACTGCAAGCAGTAAAGTTATGATGACAAGAAAGCTGTATAAAGCACAGTTGAAGCTGGGAGAGAGCATGTCTACATATTTGTGGTCTATGAGAAAGACATTCCTAGAATTAGAGGAAACAGGAATGACTTTCACTGAATTACATAAGATGTATGTGGTACGCAATTCATTGGATATTTTGTGGGACATCCTGGTGACCAGTTTAGAATCCATGCAGGAGAAGGACTTAACCATGAGTTATTTGACTGGCTGGTTGCTGGAGGAGGAACAGAAATGTCTGGAAAAGCAGCAGAGAGGGGGTGATGACAATGCAGAGCCCACGTCTAGAACTGCTATATCCCAGGGTGCTGGCAGAGTAGCTGAGAAAGTTTGCACAGTGAAACACTGATACAAGTGTGGTTCTACAGACCATCTCCAGAGACACTGCCCTGAGAGGAGAAACAGAGGAGCAGCGAGACAACCGACATTTTCCCTGGCAGCAGCATTAACAGAGAAAAACACTTGGCTGTTGGACAGTGGGCCAGTTAGCATATTGCAAATGACCCACAAATGTTTTCTAACCTGAGACCAGCTATACAAACATTTATTAGCTTGGAAAATGGACAACAATCTGCTATTAAAGGGGAAGGTAAAGTTTATGTACCTGGTATTGGGGAAACTTTGGATAATGTGTGATATGTGCCAGAGTTAGACCATAATTTACTCAGTATTTCGAGCTTGGATAGTATGGAGTTTGAAGTACTGTTTGCAAAGGGTCATTATACCATTAGGAAAGGTGGGAGGATTTGTGCACAAGGATAATTTGTATGTACTAAAGAAGCAGCAGGATGGTTGTGCACAAACACTCACAAACACTCACAAACACGCCCAAGCACGATAACTGTGTACATTTATTACACAGAAGGTTAGGACATGAGAAATGTAAAGTGCTGCAGAGGATGCCAGATCTAGCTGAGAGACTTAAAATTAAGCAATGCAACACGTATTTGGATTGTGCTATTTGCAAGGAGTCAAAAACTAGTGTGTATCTTGTAAGTAAGGAAAAATTTTAAAATTTTTCAATAAAAAAAAAACTGAAGTTCTACAACAGTTTAAGCAATGGGTGAGTTTTGTAGAGAGAAGGTTGGTCACAAGGTATGCCAGCTGAAAACAGACAGGGGAACAGAATTCATGTCTGATAATTTCCAAAGATGGCTGAGAAATGTAGGCATAAGGCATAGACAAACAAACCCTTACACCCCAGCAGAAAATGAAGTGGCTGAAAGGAGAAATGGTATGTTACAGACCATGAAGGACTCACTGCTAGCAGATGCAGGAATGAGTAACACATATTGGGGAGAAGCCATAAAAATAGCCAATTATTTAGTGAACAGGGTATGGAGTGTTGCTATTAATGAAACTCCATAGTACATGTTGTATGGAAGGAAACCTTCATTGGCTCACCTAAGGACATTTGGCAGTTATGCCTAGGTGCATATTCCCAAAGGCACCAGAAGGAAATGACAGAAAAAGGGGCGTTGTCTTACCTGAATGCCTTTTCTCAGCATGATGATGGAGAATCCACGGATGGGTTGTCTTAATCTATCTGCTCCAATTAGACTAAGTCTGAAATTTAGTACCGCCCCCTCTGTGCCAACTGCACCCCAGTTTTAGGCTAAGGCGATACCCAGACTTTAGTCCGACGCGTCTGAACAAATGGGGACCAGGCCAACTGACCTAATGGGAGGGAGTGGATTCTCCATCATCATGCTGAGAAAAGGCGTTCAGGTAAGACAACGCCCCTTTCTCCAGCATGATTGGATGGAGAACCCACGGATGGGACATACCAAAGCCCTGTGTCCCTAGGGTGGGGAATTAGATTGGGCCTGGTTCCCACCCAATGTTAATGCGTGTTCTAGGACCCTGCGGCCAAATGAAGCCGTAGAAGATGCATATATATCCCTCTTGTAGTGCCTGGGATCTCGCAGTGACTGAGACTGGTATGCCAGAGAAATACAAACTCTAATCCACCTGCGTATTGTGGTTGAAGAAACCTTCTGACCTAGTGATGAAGGGTGATAGTACACAAACAGAGCCTCTGTTCTGTGGAAAGATGAGGTTCTCTGTATATAACAATATAAGCCCTGCGCACATCCGATTTGTTCCACTGAACCTCTATCTCATTAGATGGGTTAGGACAGAAGTCCGGCAAAACTATTTCCTGAGATTTAGGATACAAGGACTTGACCTTAGGCACGAAGGAGGGGCCTAGCCTAAGGGTTACCCTGTCCTTATGGAATGTACACAGGTCCTTCCTCACTGAAGAGTAGCCAGTTCAGATATCCTTCTCGCTGAAGTTACAGCAACAAGAAATGCCACCTTCATCGATAACTGTTTAAACAAACCAGTGTCAATAGTTCAAAGGGTGCGAAACAAGAACCTATAAACCTGATGAAGATCCCACGAGGGGTATCTATGTACAGTTGATGGTCTGACGTTGTTAGCTCCTTTTAGGAAGGAGCGTATCATAGGGTAATGTGTTAAGGATTCATTGCCACAGGAAATAACTGTGGCAAGTGATGCTACCTGCCTGCGGATGGTGCTTGTGGAAAGCCCTTTGTCTAGACCATCCCTCAGGAACTCCAAGATAACTGGCATTGAAACCGCCAAAAGGTCAATTTTTCGAACTGAACACCAATTACAGGAGTCTCTCCATGTGGCATCGTATATTCTATTCGTCGAGGGTCACCTAGATTGCTGAATCATAGCTATGACCCTTGACGAATATGAGTCTCAGCCTAAGGCCTGCCTCTCAAGTGCCAGACGGTTAACTGGAGTCATTGAGGGTCTGGATGGCGTAGTTCCCCCTGAATGTGGGAGATGTGATTTGCTGGGATCCTCCATGGAGGTGATACGGAGAGCTCCATCAGGTCGGCGACCAAGAGCGTCTCGGCCAATGCGGCGCAACCAGGAGGACCTCTGCTCGTTCGCGAAGGATCTTCCTGATCGTGGCAGGAAGAAACGGCAGAGGAGGGAAGGCACAGAGCAGTTCCCTGGGCCAGGGACTGCGGAGTGCATCTGTTCCCTCTGCTGATGGAGGTGGGAACCCAGAAAGGAATCTGGGAAGTTGTGAGTTGGTGGGGGAGGCAAAAGGTCTAAGGTTGGGGAACCAAACCTGTCCACGATCTCTCTGAACACCTTCGGATCCAGCTGCCATTCAGAATGATCCACGGTTGCTCTGCTCAGTGAGTCCGCCTGCTGGTTGGTCACTCCGGATATGTACTCCGCCCTGATGGAGGGAAGATTCAGTTCCGCCCAGGACCCCAGCAATTTGGCCTCCTGCATGAGAGGCCTGGACCTTGTCCCCCCTTGTCTGTTGACATGGGCCTTGGCTGTAATGTTGTCGGTTAAAATCAGGACATGTTGGCCCTGTACTATATCGGTGAATCTCTTTAGGGCCATATGTATGGCTCTGAGTTCCAGCCAGTTTATATTGTTCTTTAGGTCCTGTTTGGACCACCGACCTTGAGCCCAGTGCGTGTGAAGGTGTGCCCCCACCCAAACAGGCTTGCATCTGTGGTAATGGTAATCCTGTCTGGTTCTAATACTGCTCCCCGTGACAGCGCCGGGGAGTCCCACCATTGAAGGGAGTTCAAGTCTCTGAAATGGAAGGAGAAGCCATGTAATTCTCTGGCATGGAGGTATGCCCATGGCACAATTTGCACGCAGGACACCGTCTTCCCCAGTAGCTGTGATACGGAGGCCAATGTGATTACTCTGGCCCTTAGGATCCGACATACAAGAGTCTGAATAGAGTTCCTTCGGTCCTGAGATAGGTAGACCGTACAATTGTCCGTGTCTATAACAGCGCCCAAATGGAGGAGCCGGGTTGTTGTATGACTTTTCTGGAAATTAACAGAAAACCCGTGCTCCTGAAAGACCTTGATGGCTAGGGCGAGGTCTGACTGAGCGTTTCGGAATGATGATGACTGAATTAGTATGTCATCTAAATAGCATTGAATTCTGATTGGAATTTGTCTAAGGTGGGCTGCGAGCACTGCCAGTACCTTGTAAATACCTTCGGTGTCGATGAGAGGCCAAATGGTAGGGCTCTGTACTGGTAATGGGCATAGCTGAATCTGAGGAATTTGCGGTGGTTAGGAAACATGTCTCAGTTAGGTCTATTGATGTAAGAAAGTCACCTTGCCTGATGCTGGCCAGGATTGATTGAAGTGGTTGCATCTTAAACTTCTTATACCTCAAGTAAGATTTAGACCTTTCAAGTCTAAGATTGCCCTCCAGCCCCCCAAGTCTTAGGGATGACGATGAGGTTTGAGTAAAACCTTCGTCCTTCTTGGTCTTGTGTACTGGTTCAATTGCTCGTATTTGTAATAAATGAGCTATGGCATCTGACATAAAGTCAGCCCTGGACCTGCTCGTTGGGATAGGGCAAGAGCGGAATTGTCAGGTGGTTGAGAACAATTTCTAATCTCAAACCCTGTTGACAGTGTCTAACACCCATGCATCTGTAGTGATGGCTGTCCAAGTGCTGGAATAAGGGACCAGCCGGCATCTGTAGTGGTGACTGCCCAAGTGCTGGAATAAGGGGCCAGCTGGCTTCCTATGGGAAGTGAGACTGTGAGGTCACTTGCCTCGTTCAGAGGAACGGCCCCTCGGTCTTGAAGGGGCCGCTTGGCCTGGATCTGTGGTCTGCTTCTGCATGCTGAACGATCCTGCTGTCGTTCTTGTCTCTGAAAGGAATAGAGGGATGCCTGGGCCCAGTCCCAGGATGGAGCTGGTCGAAAGGCAGCCTCCTGTAACTGCTCTGTGACATGAGTTAACCAGAGTTTTACGTTTGTCCTTACCTTCAGTTAAGTATGGTCCTAGTGCCTTACCACAGAGATGTCCACCTGTGTAAGGTTTAGAGGCCAGACGCCACTTGGTCTTGGTGTCTGCTCGCCAATTCCTGGGCCAAAGGAACCTTCGTGCTGAGATGTCTGCAGCGATGGTCTGGCAGTGTATCTAGCCATGTGCAGAGAAGCGTCGGCTAGGTACTGGGATGTAGCCACTAACTTACCCAGATTTTGGTGAGCTCTGAGCTGGTCTGGAGGGATCCTGTCCTGGAGCTCACGTAACCCAAGGGCTGAAGCCCTAGCGAAGAAGGCCATGGACGTTGCTGCCCTTGTTGCCCAGGCTGATGCCAGATGGGAACTACGCAATGCGGAGTCAATCTTTTTATCCTCCGCCCTAAGTGCCTCATTTATGTCCCCAGGGATGTTAACATTGGGAGACAATGAGTTCAAGGCTCATCAATCTCAGGAATCTCCAATAGGGAGGCCAGGGAACGGGCAACATTGAATAATGTTCTCTCTACTGCACCGGGGCTTAAGAAGGATCCTAAGTTCTCCCATTGTTCTTGAACTATATTCAGAAAAAGGGGAGGGCAGGGAATATTGTTCTGCGAGACTGAGGGCTTGGTGTATATGGCGTGGGGACCCCTGGAGGTGGGGTCTCCTGTTCTTGGGGGAGGTTTGCACTAGTGCAGGCCCTGAGTAGCAGGGAATTAAAGAATGAATGGTCAAAGAGACCGACAGGAGGGGTGGGGTCAGAGGGAGTGATGCCCTCGTCCTCAAACAAAATCAGGCCAGATTGTTCAGCCCCTGTAGATTCCAAATCCGATGAGGGATCCTCCATCAAATCTGGAGATTGTGGATGATACGTGGCCTGGGGGGGGTGTCTGTGGTGTTGGAGGCCATAAATTGAGCCACAGCCTGGGCTATCATGGACTGGAGGAGGTTTGGGTTCAGGGCCTGGTTCTCAGGAGGGCGAAGTCCTGCTGCAGTGGGAGTGAATGTGGCCTGGGGCCCTGAGGTGTCCTGACCGGTTATACCCCTCCCTGAAGCCACTGTTAGGTTTGAATCTGACTCAGGAATTCCCCTGGGGGGAGACCAGGCCCCTGGGGCTGAGGCACTGTACGAAGAAAGGGGCTCCAAAATAGACCTTCCCATCGTGTCTGTCAGATCTGGGGAGGCCGCTCTCAGTCTTTGGCACCCTTCCTCCCTCTGTGGCTCCCTGCTTGGCCGGGCTCGCTTGGTGGTGCTCTTACCACTTGCCTCTGATTGGCGACTCCTCTTGGCCGGCTCGGTGCCTTTCTCTGCCATGATGAGTTGCTCTGGTCTCAACCTTGGCAAAACGCCCCCCTCGGCGCTGTACTTCACCAAGGGAGTCTACAGAGATACTTCAGCCCAAGAGGGGGATGGGCGGGGAGTTAATGGGCACCCCGATCACTTGGGATCGATCCGGCCCTCCCCGGTCGAACCTGCTCTCTCGACGATCCTGCCACCGATGATGTAATACTGCCTTCAGAAGAAAGTTCCAGGCAGTCTGGCCTCAGCCACACACAAAATGGCCACCAATGACTTCAGGCACACTCAAAATGGCCGCCGAGGCTTCAGCCCCACACAAAATGGCCGCCGGTGACTTCAGCCACCCACAAAATGGCCACCAGTGACTTCAGTCACACTCAAAATGGCCGCCGAGGCTTCAGCCCCACACAAAATGGCCGCCGGCGACTTCAGCCACCCACAAAATGGCCGCCAGTGACTTCCGCCACTCACAAAATGGCCGCCGAGGGCCTCAACCACATACAAAATGGCCGCCGGGGGCTTCAGCCACACCCAAAATGGCTGCTGGGAGGCAATTCAAAATGGCGGCCGCCAATTTCGCGCCCTAAAAAAACGGCCGTTGGAAGAAGGCCTTGAGGCCTAGGGTCTAAGCTGCAACGAGCCCTCGTTCAGGTGAATCGCCTGGGCTCCTAAAGCAGCTGGTGGCATGTGATTAGGCCGGCTGGAAAAGCTGTCGTCCAAGGCCTGACAGGCCCTCCCGGCTCCGAAAATTGGGAGAAGGCCTTGAGGCCTAGGGTCTAAGCTGCAACAAGCCCTCGTTCAGGTGAATCGCCTGGGCTCCTAAAGCAGCTGGTGGCATGTGATTAGGCCGGCTGGAAAAGCTGTCGTCCAAGGCCTGACAGGCCCTCCCGGCTCCGAAAATTGGGCCGCGCCCAAATTCTCACCTGCTGCTCTCTGCTGGGGCTGAGGGACCTGGGAAGGCTCCCTCCAGGCTTGATGAGGCTCTGAAAATGACCTAAATCAAAGGTTTGATCTTGCTGTCCCTAACTGAGGAAAACAAAGAAGGGAAAAGTTCCCCCCCCCCCAGAGGGAGAGGATTGTGAGTCTGTCAGCCTGAATAGGCTTCAGACTGGGATAATTGATCTTTCTTCTAGATATAATCGATTCTGAATCAATAATAAAATAACAAATAATAATAATAGCCTGAGCTAAGTAATTAAATAGAATTAAACAGTCTTCTGCTCCAGGAGCGAAGACAAAACGCGTCTTGGGGCAAAGAGACTAAGTCTAAAACTGGGGTGCAGTTGGCACAGAGGGGGCGGTACTAAATTTCAGACTTAGTCTAATTGGAGCAGATAGATTAAGACAACCCATCCGTGGGTTCTCCATCCAATCATGCTGGAGAAAGGCCTGGTTCCAAAGGATATAGATTTTCAGATGGGACAAGGAAGGTTGTGATATCAAGATCTGCCAGTTTCGCATAGCAAAATAACTGGAACAGGGTGCATGCTAACACTGAGGTGTTCATGCCAACAAGTAGCGTTAGTTCTCAGGAAGGAGAGGCTACACAAAGCTAAATGAAGGAAGAACAGGATAGCAGGACTGAGGTAATAGGGCTAGATGAGGATAGACATGAGGTAAAAAGAGAAGTCACAGAAACCCAGGAACAGGTGATCCCTAGGAAGTCTGAACATAGTAACAAAGTTGTACCTCCTGATCGATTCTTAGCAAGTGGGGTTAGAGCATACAGTGTAAGGTATGAACCCCATGATTATCAAGAACTGTTATCAGTGCCTAAAATAGAAAAGGAGAAATGGAATGACATAATAATGAACTGCAGAATAAGGAAGGAATGAACACAGATAAAAATGGTTCAATTGTTCAAGTTGATATGTTGACTAAGTGTTTAAATGCAAGCAGGCAGCAGTGTAAAAGCATTTGAGTTAACAGCTGTTTAGCTTTAAATGGGAGAGTGTCAGGATAATAATTTAATAGCTAAACAGCTTATGTAAAAATGGAATGTGGATGATGCAATGATAGGATGATGCAATATTAGGAATGACTTAGCAGGGTCTGTGTCTGTGCCTTTAAGAGGCTGAGTATAAAAGGGGAGTTTTTTTACTGGAGGTTTTTCTCTCTCATCTGTTTGACTGCTATAACTGCTGTGTATTAGAGTTTGCTGTTTCACCATGTGTATGTATTTTATTTCTAGTGTATATTTGTAGATATAGTGTAATATAAACCACATTTAAATACAAATAACCATTTACTGTATTTACTCCTGGGTTACCTCAGCACAGTAAGGTAAGCTCTGACATTCTATATCTGCTAGTGTCTGTCATTTATAACCAAATGGAAGTTTATTTCCGAATTGCCCTCTTACAATGCCTAGGGAAAGTATATAGTACAGTAAAATAATACAGATCTTCATTACTTTGCCTAAAAACATCACCCAGTCTACAGATTTCCTAGGCATTCCATACAATGCCAGCTTTTCACACATTCCTGGTAACATATGCATGGCAATTCAGTTAAGAATCTGTTATATTGAACAGCTTGGAGTATTATATAAAGGCAACGTATTTAATTCTACATTGATTCTTTATATTTAGCACATATGTATTTTATGATTGTATTTTCATTCACCTATTTTATTCTGGAAATAGACTTTGTATTTTAATTTATTTGGTATGGTCAGATGACAGATCGATCAACTAACTGTAAACTATATTAATAAGCTATATCAATCTTTCCCAAGCTGATGTCCTTCAAATGTGTTTGAATAATAACTTTTAGGATTTCCAGAGATGGGTTGAAAAAAATGGATATGTGTCTTAGAAATGTTCTTCTGTGCCTACCTCTAAAAAGCAAATAAATAAATGTCTTCTTGGGCTCCTGGAAAAAGCCACACACAGATACACAGACAAAGAAGCATGTGGTTTATTTTATTTTACATCCAATACCCTTTAGACTTTGCAGACAGAGCCAAGGTCAGGTTAATAAGTGCCCCCCATTAGTAGGGCAAATGCCCTGAAGGGGAAGTGATCAAGCTGGATGCTGGAGCAGAGAAGAATACTTTGAAGACTGAAAAGCTGAACACAGTGTAATGAAATACAACGAGGCAGAGCGAGGGAGCCCAACCAAGTGAGAAAAAGCATCAGAGGAATCAATCGATACCTTGAGAAACCAACACCCATTCAAAGTGGGGAAGAGAGAGAGGGAAAGAGACAAAAAATGCACTTGGAAATACAAAGCGGAAAACTTATGCAACTCGGCACAGGCTGTCAAAATGCAGCTGAAAAGAAAAGAACCATTGTTATCACAGGGCCCTGGAAATGAACTGATTAGTCACCTGTATCTTAAAGATATTTAGCCAATGTGAGCTAAACATTTGTGATTCTGTACATTTCATTTTTCCCCATTGTTTTCATTAAATGATGCTTAACAATCAATATCAGGTAATGACATTAACAGAAATCCAAGAAATAGAAAATACACAAACAAAATAAAAACAAAACACTACTATAAGAAACAGATACTGTATCTGCACAAATGTATCATATACATTCATGTGTGTGTGTGTGTGTGTGTGTGTGTGTGTATTGCATAATGGAGGGAGAGGGGGGGAGAGAGAGGGAGAGAGAGAAAGCACTTCTGGGCTACAAATCCAACTTCCCCTTCTTTCTGAAACTCTAAGATCATGGTGCTAAAAGTTAATGTCAAATCATAATTTTCTACATAGCTGATTTTTTGGCTTGCAGCTAGTGCCTTGTTTTTTTGGGGGGGTGGGGGTGGGAGTTGAATGCTCAAATTAGGGGTGGCTCCCCCTTGCAAAACCCCTTGCTCCTGCCACTATTGATGAGGCCATACATGGCTTAATTGCCAGCCCCTCAGTATTTCTTGGAGGCTGGCAATTAAGCCATGTATGGCCTCATCAATAGTGGCAGGAGCAAGGGATTTTGCAAGGGGGAGCCACCCCTAATTTGAGCATTCAACTCTCACCCCCCAAAAAAGTGCAGCCTAGAAAGCATGGTCTAACTCTAGTTTCAAATCAGCTAAATCATCATCAGGTTCATTATCATCTATAAAGTTAGAAAAATGATACTTTTGATTAGCTTCATCTTGCCTATTTACTGGACAAAATTATCAATGCCATCAGACATACTTTTTTGCATTTGTATTTTAATTTGTAATGAGATCAGACATACTTTTTGCATTTCTGTTTTAATTTGTAATGAGATTTATTAATTTTGGCAGTTTTTGATGTAAATACAGCGGTAATGTTTTGTTCACAAGCATTGGGGTTTTGTATATTGTGTGAACTGAGTTATTCTGTTATGCTATTGCAGATTGTCTTCATTTTATTTACACTACATGGCTATATTAATTGACATCCTACCTTTCGTTCAAGGAGCTCCTGGCACAGTGGTTCTCAACCTTTTTAATGCCACGACCCCAGTAAGTCGAGGACTACTTAACCGGTCATAAGTCGAGGACTACTCAACTGGTGCAGCACCGTTTGCAGAATGGGACTTTTGACAGGCTCAGCAGGGCAGAGACAGCCTGGACAATTCCTATTGGCTTTTGAAAGCCAATAGAATTAGACTCTATTCAAGAGAGTCTATTCTATTGGCTTTCAAACGCCAATAGAATAAAAGGGAGTAGCATAGCTAAGGAAAAGGGGGAAAAAATGGCGGACTGCATTGTTTGGCAACCCCTATGAAATGGTCATTCAACCCCAAATGGGGTCCCGACCCACAGGTTGAGAACCACTGTCCTAGCATCAGACATAACACCCTATTCTCCTATTTTTTCTCAACACAATACTATTGTGAGCTGGCCAGAATGAGAAAGAATGACAGGTTCAAAATAATCCAGTCAGCTTCACAACCATAATGGTGCATGTGTGTGAGAGAGCGAGAGCGAGAGTGACAGAGAGACAGACAGAGAAAGATGGAATATATGTTATGACATTATAATGCAAATAGCATGATTTGCATACTAGCATCAGGTATCAGGCAATATTTGCATCAAGAAATCATTGAGTACATTGAGTGTCATTGAGGTTGGCTGAACACATTGAAACAGGGACTCAAAATTGGTCCTCACTATCCTAACCCAGTACCTTCACTATCATACTATTATACCATACTGGTTCTCATCTGTTCATTAGGATTGCATTAGACAACAATGCTTGCCCACTCAAGGAATAGGATTGTATGTTTCTGTTACAAAATCCTAGTAGGGAAAGAGATGATATCATTGTTCTAACACACAATCTTCTAACACCTTCTGTTACAACATCTTCTATTCTAACACCCAATCTTCATCTTATTATTAATCTAATGAAATATTATTATTATTATTCATTTTATTAATCTATTAATATTATTACAATATTAAAGATAGGATGGTAGCCACGATGATTCATCAATGCTAGTTTTGTTTTTTAAGTGCATTACAAGAAGACTTTACTAAATAACCTGGGACCGGTAATTCTGTAACTATGCAACACTATTGTTAAGCAAGACATCACATGACCACAAGAGATTTTCAACTTCATTTCCATCATGGACATTAAGCAAGACATCACGTGACCCTGACTTGCAATTTTACTACCAGCTTCTCCATTGATTCTGCTTCTCAGAAACAGGAAGGAAGGAAGGAAGGAAGGAAGGAAGGAAGGAAGGAAGGAAGGAAGGAAGGAAGGAAGGAAGGAAGGAAGGAAGGAAGGTTGGTTGTGATGTGCCTGAGTCACAATCACCTGATCATGGGAACACTGCAATGGTCATAAGTGAAAGAATCGGTCATAAAGTTTCTTTGTCAACACTGCTGTAACTTTGAACAGTCACTAAATAGGGTAGTTGTGCCACATATAAAAAATCAGCTTGAACTTTAATTTCAATTTTTATGACTTCCATCTTGATTTTTGTAAGTATACACTACAAAATCCCTATTGCATATCCTTGGCTTTCCTCCCCAAGTCCAACCTTTGCTTTGCGCTAGCAATACCAGCTCATTAATTTTCTACCTCTCCTTGCCCCAGCATGGAATGCCTTCTATTCTGCCAATCTTCTTTACATGCCCCTCACCATATTTTGCTTTGCAAAGATTTCTTGCAGATGAAAACTTCTGGCAGTTCTGAGCCTGGAGCTTCTTGATTTCGAATGTGTGTTTGTGTGAGTATGATACTATTTGCTGTCAGATAAGCAAATCTGGGAAGAGCATGGAAGTAGACTGATCATCCCAGGCACTTTATCTTTGGAGCTGATTTCTAAAATTGACTACTTTGTGAAGCCTAAAATGGGAGGAGGGATTAGATCAAACTCGGGCAAGTTTGTCTATTTTATTTCTGCGGAAGAAAGCAGTGGTAGCAAAAGTGGCTAACTGAAGGAAGGGATACTGCCTGTGTCTAATTCCTATGACTATATAATCTAAGCCAGTATTTTTCATACTTTAACTTTAAGATGTGTAGTCTTCACCTCCCAGAATTCCCCCAACTAGTATACTTAAAATTTCCAAGTGTGAAAAACACTGACCTAATTCAGAGTCCTTGTCAAAATTAGACCTATCTTAAACTGCTTACCCTCGACTTCCGGTGGTTGAAGCGGTGGAGATGGCGGCTACTTTGTAGCCGTCCTCCTGAGAAGGTGTCAGATCCGCGGAGCACAGCGTTTACCAGCTGGCCCGCGGCTCGCAATCCCCTTCCCGGGCGAAGGGAAGGGGTAGAGATTGCATGAATAGAGGTAGAACCTCTTAACTCTCCCTGGATTTTTATTTTTAGGGGGAGAAAGAGGTTCCCTCGGAGTTCATTGCTTCTCCGCCTCTCAGCTGTCTTTGTTTCTTCAGAAACAAAGCGAGACGCCGCTACCATCTCCGAATATAAAGAAACCGTGAGTAATCTTAAACCGGACAGAACTGTTTAAAGGATTTTATTTATAGTTTAGTTTTATTTTATTTTTTTTTTCTTCTAGTTTATTTAGTTTATTTAGTTTGTGCTGATTTTTTTTTATTTTTTCGAGCTTTCTTTTTTTTTTGGGCGGAAAAGTGAGAGTGAAAGTAAAATGGCGTTTTGAAACTTTTTTTTTTCTTTAGAAGACGGTTCGGCTGAATTGTTGTTTAATATTGCTTTTTTTTTACTTTATTCTATTTTATTTTATTTTTAATTTTTTCTTGGACTACTTATTTTTATTGGTACTTTTAAGAAGAAAGGAAGATAAATTAAAATGGCTTCAAAACGACAACCAGCTACTGCAGCCTCTAAAGTAACTTCTTCTCCTGCTACTTCTACTGTGCAGCAACAACTTAAAATAATACCTTCAGTGCAGCAACCTAAATCTACTCCACCTTCACCTCCCCCATCTGGCACATCAGCACAAGACATTAAAGAAATAATGGTAAGTGCTGTTTCACAGTTTAGGGAGGAAATGAAACAACTTTTGGATCAGAATAAATCTGAAACTAAGGAGGAAATGAAGAAAGAGATGAAGGAGCTTTTAGAACAGAATAATGCTATTTTGAGGGATGATATACTTTTAGCTTTATCTGGAATGGCCTCAGTGGTCGTGAAGCTGGACTCCAGAGTAGAGGAAATTGAAGAAACAGTTGAACTTCTGGATTATAAATTTCAAGATATGGAGAAAAAAGTGGAGGCTTCACAAGATGATATTCTTATGTTCCAGTACAGACAGATGGAATATGCTCTGAGAATAAGGGGTCTGAAAGAAGATAAAACTCAAGATTTGATGGAAATGGTGATTAATGACTTGGCTGTTATTTTGAATATTGATAAAGAAGAGTTACGTGGGGATGTGGAAAGAATTTATAGAGTCAACTCCTGGGTTGCAAAACAGAGGGATCTGCCTAGAGATGTGGTGATATATTTTGCTAAGAAGTCTTTGCGAAATCAGATTCTACAAACTTTTTATAATAAAAGATTTCAGATTGCTGCTCAAGATATTATTATTTTAAAGGAAATTCCACCTAAAATTTTAAGAACCAGAAAAGATTTTGCTTTTTTAGTAAATGAACTTAAAGCAAGACAAATGCCATTTAGATGGGAGATTCCGATGGGCATTGTTTTGAGCCATGCGGGGACACGTTATAGACTCAATACAGTTGCTAAAGCTAAGGAATTCTATAAAACGGTCCTGGGAGCAGGCTCTCCTTTGCCCATGATGCAGAAAGTTTTGAGTGATAAAGAGGTGGAACAGAAATCTGAAGCTACAGGGATGATGACTGCTGGACAGGTGGCATGGATGTCTCAATCAGAGATTAAAGAACAGAGAATGACCCGTGCAGCACATAAACGTAAAGAAAAAGAACAACAGAAAAAAGAAAAGGAAAAAGAAATTGGAGAATCTACTCAGCAAATTGTTTCAGTGCCGGTGGGAGGAGCAAGATCCAAAAGCTCTGCTACATATTCATCAGCAGCAGAATTTGAGCGGATTTTCTCCAGGCTGAAGGCCAAGGGAGATGGCAAAGCTCCTGTCCTGGAATATTAATGGATTAAACACTCCTCAAAAGAGAAAAAAAATTTACCACTATTTGAAACAACATAACAATGACATCATTTGCTTGCAAGAAACTCATATTACAGCTAAAGACCAAAAATATTTAAATAATCCTCGCTTGGGATCTCATTTTGTATCTCCCGCCCCTGGGAAGAAAGGGGGTGTGGTAATCTACGTTAAACAGAATTTATCTGCTACCCTGTTAGAATCAGATCCTTACGGAAGATATGTTATGCTTGAACTTGGTTTATATGGTAAGAAAATCCTTATTGTGGGGTTGTATGCACCAAACCAGCAACAGGAGCAATTTTACAGGTTACTACATCAGAAAATAACTTTGTTGGATTATAGATCTGTGATTTTAATGGGAGACTGGAATGGTGTCTTAGACACACAAATGGATAAAAAAGGCTCTTCTACCTTTTTTAAACAGGCTAAACTACCTAAAGCCTTTTTCGATATGAAAGAAGATTGGGAATTGAGAGACTATTGGCGTGAACGTAATCAAGAAGAAAAGGATTTTACGTTTTTCTCAGATAGACATCAATCTTTTTCAAGAATTGATTTCTTTTTGATTACAACAGATTTATACAACAGGGTAAAGAATGTAAAAATTTTTCCTAGGACACTGTCCGATCATAGTCCAGTTTGGATGGAACTGTTTGCAGAGAAGGAAGACAGGAGATCCTGGAGGGTGAATGAGAACTTATTTAAAAAAGAAAAAAATGTTCACAAATTAAAGGAATGTTTAAAGGAATATTTTACTTTAAATATGAATAAGGGAACATCAATGTCAATGGTGTGGGATGCAAGTAAGGCTTTCATGCGTGGTATTTTGATAAAAATGAATAATTTGCATAGACAGGAACAGACTCAGAAACGGAAAGACTTGGAAGAGGAGATTAAATTAAAAGAGAAATCTTTAATTTCAAATCCCTCAGATGAAAAGGTTAAAGGAGCTTTAAAATTGTTAAAAACACAATTTAATATGCTGATGGCTGATCAAGCTGCAGCCAATTTGCTATTTATGAAACAAAATACATTTTGTAATGCTAATAAACCAGGGAGATGGTTGGCCTATCAGTTAAGAAAAAAACAGAAACAGAGGAATATAGATAAAATAAATTATAATGGTAAATTGGTTTATCAGAAAGAATTGATTAAGAAATCTTTTTTAGAATATTATCAAAAATTATCTAAGGGTTCTAATATTCAAACTACAGACATAAATAATTATTTAGGCAAAGTTAACTTTCCTAAATTAACAGAAGATCAGGGAAAAAAGATTAACGGTTTAATTACTAAGGAAGAAATTGTTACAGCTATTAAACAATTAAAATTGGGCAAAGCGCCGGGTACGGACGGGTTGACATCTATTTATTATAAAACTTTAGTAGAAGAGATGATTCAACCGTTGTGTGAACTGTTTAATAAGTTATTACAGGGGTTAGAAATCCCTCCATCCTGGCGAAATGCATTTATATCTCTGATTCCAAAAGATAGTCAGGATCTCACTTTGCCTAAAAATTATAGGCCTATATCTCTTTTAAATGTGGATTATAAAATTTTTGCAAAAATCTTAGCTAACAGGCTTATGGGGATCTTGCAGCAGCTTATACACAGGGATCAATCGGGTTTCATACCTGGAAGGTACATGAAGAATAATGTTAGACAAATTATTAACTTACTAGAGTATTTAGAAAAGAATAACCAAGTCCCTGCAGGTCTGATATTTTTGGATGCTTAAAAAGCCTTTGACCAAGTGAATTGGCAGTTTATGTTGTGTTTAATTAAGGAGATGAACTTCGGACAAAATATATTACAAGTATTATCCAACATATATCAAAAACCGACTGCTCAAATTATTGTAAATGGGGGTTTGTCAGAGGCTTTTGTAATAGAAAAGGGAACAAGACAGGGATGCCCGTTATCCCCGTTATTGTTTGTTTTAACATTGGAAATTTTGTTGATTAAAATTCGGTAGTCTCAAGAAATAAAAGGAATAGAAATTAATAAAAAAGAATATAAACTAAGAGCCTTTGCAGATGACTTGGTTGTTACTTTGTCTCACCCTGTTTCCTCGGTGGTGAAATTATTACAATTGATTCAACAATATGGATGTGTTTCTGGTTTTAAAATTAATAATAATAAGACTAAAATATTAGCTAAAAATAGGACTAATGGTGATAAACAGGCTTTAGTTAACTTAACAGATTTTGAAATTGTTGATAAGGTAAAATATTTGGGGGTTACACTATCTGTTTCTAATGTAAAATTGTACAAAAATAACTATGAAAAGCTGTGGATGGAGGTACAGAAGGATTTAAAAAATTGGAATAATTTACAGTTATCCCTTTTGGGTAGAATTGCAGTTATTAAAATGAATGTCCTGCCAAAGTTTATTTTTCTATTTCAAATGCTACCTGTTTTAAAGAACGAACGTAACGTAGATGAATGGCAAAAAGGTATTAATAAATTTGTTTGGGCAGGGAAGAAACCAAGGGTGAAACTTAAAATAATGCAAGATTTTCGTGAGAGAGGTGGACTCAATGTGCCAAATATGAAATTGTATTATGATGCTGTAGTACTGACTTTGATTAGCGACTGGGTGAATTTAACAAATATAGAAATACTTCATTTGGAAGGCTGGGACCTACTTTTTGGATGGCATGCCGATTTAATATTTAATAAAAAAGTGGATTGGGTTTTTAAGTCTCATATTATAAGAATCTCTTTGTTAAGAGTGTGGAGAAAGTATTATAAAAGTGACTTCAAAATACCATTATGGGCTATACCTCGGCATGCCATAGAAGGTATAAGGAAAGGGGTAAATATGGATAAGGTCTCTTATGCACAGTTACTAAGATGGGATGGCCAAGACTGTCAGTTAAAATCTTTGGAAGAATTAACACATGAAAATTTAACTTATTCATGGTTCCAATATAGACAAATAGTGGATAGATGGGAGATGGATGGTAAAATGGGCTGGCTTAGAGAAGATGGAATTTTTTTAAAAGAAGTAAGAGACCAAAGGCCAACCCATATTAAGAGAGTTTATGGGGTTTTAGTGGAATTAGATTCAGAACCTGAACTAGTTAAAGATTGTATGATTAAATGGGCACAGAATATTGGTGAAACGATTTCAATGGATACTTGGGAACTTATTTGGATAAGAAATTTTAAATTCACACAAGCGCAAAATTTAAGAGAGAATTTTTATAAGATGTTTTATAGATGGCACCTTGACCCAAAGAAAATGTCCATTATGTACCCTAATCTACAGCCGAAATGTTGGAGATGTGGATACTTGGATGCTACCTATTATCATCTTTGGTGGACCTGTAAGCATATAAAAGCTTTTTGGATTAAGATATGGTGGAATATTCAAAGAATTTTTAAAAGGAGGGTAAAATTTACGCCGCAATTATTTTTATTAGGTATTGTTATTGACTGTGATGTTAAAGAGGTTACATTGATGTTAAATTTGATTACAGCCGCTAGGCTATTAATAGGACAATATTGGAAGAAGGAATCTGTGCCTACTTTACAAGAATGGTTTTACAAAGTTTCGTATTTGGCAGAAATGGCAAAGATTTCGGCTTTCTTAAAGGAGCAATCTCAAGAAAAATTTTTTGCGGTATGGGAAAAATGGATAAATTTCATACAATATAATTTGGATATGGAACAATATTATTTAGCTTTCTCATAATTTGTAATGAATGCTATTTCTTTCTTTCTTTCTTCTTTTTCCTTTTTATATATATATAATTTTTATGTATTATTATTCATATATATTTTTCGTCTATTTTCTTCATTTTTCTTTCTCTCTCTCTTTTCTTTTTTTCATTTTTTTATTTTTTTTTTTTTTTTTTTTTTTTTTTTCTTCTTAGTATATATTATTTATTTTAAAGTTTATGTTATGCATATTATTATTATATATATTATTATTGTGATTTTTAATCATTATTATTAACTATTTTATAAATTGTAAATGTTATTTTTAAAAAATTTGTTAAATAATCCTATATCCAGTTCTGGGAAGTCGGGGGGGGGTGGGGTGGTTGGGGAGGGGGGGGTGGATTTTTATTTGTAAAACTTTTGAAAAATTTTAATAAAAAAAAAAAAAAAAAAAAACTGCTTACCCTCCTTCACCCTAATTCCTTTAATTTATACACAAGGATTGAATTAAAGAAAGCCACCCAGAAACAAAGGGGTGTGTTAATCCCTTTCTTTCTTTCTTTCTTTCTTTCTTTCTTTCTTTCTTTCTTTCTTTCTTTCTTTCTTTCTTTCTTTCTTTCTTTCTTTCTTTCTTTCTTCCTTCCTTCCTTCCTTCCTTCCTTCCTTCCTTTCTTTCTTTTTTCTTTCTTTTTCTTCCTTCCTTCCTTCCTTCCTGCCTTCCTTCCTTCACCTGGATAGTGCATATATTCAAATGAAATAGCAGAACAAAAGTAGGAAATGT
Source organism: Crotalus tigris (assembly GCF_016545835.1). NCBI lineage: Eukaryota > Metazoa > Chordata > Lepidosauria > Squamata > Viperidae > Crotalus > Crotalus tigris. The sequence continues at coordinate 146,459 of NW_024097339.1, forward strand.
TCATAATGATATCTAATATTTTTGAGTCTCTGTGTGAATAATGTATAAATTATACCTTGTGATTTATTTATTTTTTTTGTTATTGTTGTTGTGCCAAAAATAACATCTTCTCCAGAGGACTGCATGTAGAAAAATCAGTTCTGTTAGTTTGTTGTTCCCCTGAACTGTGTCCAACTAAGTCATTACGTACAAAAATATTGTTTGACTAAGAATTGTTGCCTAAGCTTGTTTGTTTTGTCTTCCCTCACTATCTTACTTTCCTTCTACAGCATGACTTTTAGTTTTATAAATACGTTTTTTTCTTTGCCTGGATAATACAAAAAACTATCCTGGAAATCTTTCTCTAAGAAGAGTGGAATAAACATATAATAAATCAATCAATTTAATTTTCTGGTTAATTTTTAAAAATAATCTCAGTGGTCACTGAATAATGGTAGAATCCTTTATTCTATCACTGAGATTAGGCTGGGTAAAAATTCTCAGCATTGTTTGGGCTTTTCCCTTTGTTTTTCTCCTTAGAAACCCAGCTTGACACAAGTCATAAACCAAGGAGTGCAAGGTGTTCATTTTGCAGCTATGTTGTTTTACATGTTGACTGTTTATCCTTATCTAGCAATGCTGGCAGTCAGCCCTCTGCCTTTGTAGAGCCCAGGCACCATCACAGTGTTATCCTTGTTACTCACACCCAGCCTGCTTTATTCTATCCCTCCAAGCTGGAATGGAAACAGTTTGACAGCAGTTACAGCAATTAAAAAAATATGTGTGGGGTAACAGCTTCAAACAAAGTTCTAGATGTTATGTCAACTCTGTCACCTGAAAAGCAATGATAAATAATAGCATATTCAGAACTAGAAGCAGATCATGTTACACAGGCATGGATTAATCCTCACTCTTTTCTTTCTAGTATTCCAGGATAGTTTGAAAAGAAAATGTTGAAAAATTGGCACAGGTTGCCATTTGCTTTTTTTTCTATTGTAGATATTTCATTCTAATATGCAGAGGCTACATATAAGTTTCTTTGAGAAATACTTCTTTTTAAAACATAACTACCCATAAGATCTGTATAATTTTTATTTTTGTTCTGCTTTTTCTTAGGTTCTTGGAAGAGCTATATGTTGAGGTAGTCCAGACAATAAGTGCAACCAGGAGCATTGGACTACCTTTATGGTAAGGTACATTAAACAATATACCATATATGCCGGCGTATTAGGCGACCCAGCGTATAAAACGACCCCCGTCTTTATCACCGAGCCGCATTCCTAGAATGTCGTCTTATACGCCGGAAACTACCAGTATTTCCGGCGTATAAGACGACTCGGCGTATAAGACAACCCCCGTCTTTGGCGCTGAGTTTAGCGCTTCCGGAAGTCGTCTTATACGCCGGCATATACGGTATTTCAAGAGTGAAAGTATTTCTTCTCTCCTCTCTTTTTAGATTCTAGAAAAACAGGGAGGGTTCCTTCCTGAAATAATAATAATAATAATAATAATAATAATAATAATAATAATAGTAGTAGTAGTAATAGTAGTAGTAGTAGTAGTAGTAGTAGTAGTAGTAGTAGTAGTAGTAAAGTTGGAAGGGACTTTGGAGGTCATCTAGTCCAACCCCCTGCTCAGGCAGGAAACCCTACACCATTTCGGACAAATGGCTGTCCAGTCTCTTCTTAAAAACTTCCAGTGTTGGAGCATTTACTGCTTCTGGAGGCAGGTTATTCCACTGATTAATTGTTCTCACTGTCAGGAAGTTTCTCCGTAGTTCTAGGTTGCTTCTCTCCTTGATTAGTTTCCACCCGTTGCTTCTTGTCCTGCTTCAGGTGCTTTGGAAAATAGCTTGATTCCCTCTTCTTTATGGCAGCCCCTGAGATATTGGAATACTGCTATCATGTCCCCCCTTGTCCTTCTCTTCGTTAAACTAGACATACCCAATTCCAGCAACAGTTCCTTATATGTTTTAGTCTCCAGTCCCCTAATCATCTTTGTTGCTCTTCTCTGTACTCTTTCTAGAGTCTCAACATCTTTTTTACATCGTTGTGACCAAAACTGGATGCAGTATTCCAAGTGTGGCCTTACCAAGGCATTGAAGAGTGGTATTAATACTTCGCGTGATCTTGATTCTATCCCTCTGTTAATGCAGCCTAGTACTGTGTTGGCCTTTTTGGCAGCTGCCGCACACTGCTGGCTCATATTTAACTGATTGTCTACTAGGACTCCGAGGTCCCTCTCACAATTACTACTATTGAGCATGGTGCCACCTCTGCTGTACTTGTGCATTTGGTTTTTCTTGCCTAAATGTAGAACCTTGCTTTTTTCACCATTGAATTTCATTTTGTTAGTTAGTGCCCAGTGTTCAAGTCTGTCCAGATCCTTCTGTATCTTAAGCCTGTCTTTTGGAGTGTTGGCTATTCCTGCCAGCTTGGTGTCATCTGCAAATTTGATGAGTTCCCCATCTATCCCTTCATCCAAATCGTTGATGAAGATGTTGAAGAGTACTGGGCCCAGAACAGAGCCCTGGGTCACCCCACTACACACTTCCCTCCATATAGATGCAGTTCCATTGAGGACCACTCGCTGAGTACGGCCGGTCAGCCAGCTACGGATCCATCTGGTGGTGATTCTGTCTACCCCACATTTTTCTATCTTATCAAGCAGTAGGTTGTGATCTACTTTATCAAATGCCTTACTGAAGTCCAAGTAAATTATGTCTACAGCATTCCTCTGATTCACTAATTTTGTCACTTGGTCAAAGAATGCAATAAGATTTGTCTGGCATGATCTATTTTTGACAAACCCATGTTGGCTTTTAGTAATGACTTTGTTTGCCTCTAGGTGTTCGTTGATTCGTTGTTTGATTATCTTTTCCAGGATCTTCCCAGGTATTGAAGTCAGGCTGATAGGTCTGTAATTTCCTGGATCCATTTTTTTTCCCTTTTTTGAGGATGGGAACTACATCAGCTCTTTTCCAGTCCTCTGGTAGTTCCCCTGTGTTCCAGGATCTTTGAAAAATATAGTTCAGTGGTTCCGATATCACATCTGCCAGTTCCTTGAGAACCTTGGGGTGTATCCATCTGGTCCTGGCGATTTGAACTCATCTAGGCTGGACAGGTGCTCACTTACCATTTTCTTGCCTATCTTAACTTGTGTTTCTATTTTGTTTTTTATGGCACTATTTTTGATAGGTTGGTCTGTTTTTTCCCTTTGTGTAAAGACAGATGCAAAACACGAGTTAAATAGTTCTGCTTTCTCCCTGTTGTTTGTCACCTTCTTGCCACTTCCACCCACTAATGGACCAATCGTTTCCTTCACTTTTTTCTTTTTTTTTACATGTTGAAAGAAGCTTTTTTTGTTATTTTTGACTTTGGTCGCAAGCCTTAGTTCATTTTGAGCCTTGGCTTTCCTCACTTCATCTTTGCAGGCTCGGGCTGTTTGCTGATATTCTGACTTAGTTATGTTCTCCTCTTTCCACTTTCTATACTTGTCCTTTTTATCTTTCAATTTGTCAGAGAGTTCTTTATGCAGCCATGCTGGTTTCTTTTGAGAGCTGCTGTTTTTCCTCTTTGTTGGTATTGTGCTAGACTGTGCTTTTATTATCTCATTTTTCAAAATTTCCCAAGCTTCTTGAGTTGTTTTCCTCTTGAGGATTCTCATCCATGGAATCCTTCCCAAGCTCTCTCTAAGTTTATTGAAATTAGCTCTCTTGAAGTCCAAGACTCTAGTTTGACTGTGTTCTATTGCTTGTGCTTCCATAATGATGAATTCTAATATTGCATGATCACTTCCTCCCAGGGTTCCTATGCCATGCTTCCCATGCTTTCTCCCCACCTATGAACTGGGCTGCCTCTTATCAGACTTTTTCCTAGGCTGCAAGGTCATTCCTGTATACAATTACAACATGCCATTTGCCAGGGATAGAATGAGATGAAAGGCATTTGTCCATACAGTCACCAGGGATGATGGAATAAATTTACCAAATCTTAGTTGAGGTAGATTTTGTATAGGAAACACATATCACAAGGTTGAAGAAACTAGCAGTTGGTGTGCATAAACTTTTGGCATTCGTAGATAGATAGATAGATAGATAGATAGATAGATAGATAGATAGATAGATAGATAGATAGAGCAATCCATCTCTATAATATAACAAATTTATGGGACTCATATAATGGCTCAGTTTGTACAACCATCTAGACTAGGCTCAGATGGGACTGGATAGGTTTTTGGTTCACTACAATATACAGCATATACATTATAATTTAAGAACTTGGTTATTCATACTAGATGAACCCGAGACTTACGTAAAACCATAAAGTACTATACAGACAGGGGGTTCTGACACATTTTTTCTAGTTTGCTCCTCCCCACCTTATTATCTTTTTAGTGAAGAGCATGAGTTGTGCTGACTGATTTAGGGTTATCAATATCCAGCCACTACACAGAACTGATAGAACCCATTGTCATTGGCATGGATGGTTCTAAAAGGAGATTAACTAAATTCATGCTAGAGGATCCATCTATCAGTGCCTGAAAGATTCATAGGATCTTGTTGAACAAATAGGCCAGTGATTTGTCTTAATGAAGGAATGTGTTGTTGTTTTTTCATAACCTCCCCTTATGCAAAAGCCTTAATTTACTTTCTCCAAATAGCTGCTGCCGAATTTTGAACTGAAAATTCTCCTGCATGAGAGAAATGCATAGGCACTTTTCTAGTGGCTCCTTCATTTGCCCTCATTACTTGTGACATGCTGCTTCATTTTATTAATCTATTGTCTACTTGCAAGAAATACAGTATTATTACAGTTCTTTATTACTATCTCCTAGTGAGGCACCATCTTGACAAGATTGTGGGACTTGCATATTATGAGGGGAGTAAGAGCAATGCCAGGTTCAACTACACTGGACAGATGAGAAGATAACTGAGGAGCACCTCTTCCATAAACAATATAGTAATTTACAGAAACCTATACCAGATCAGTTATCACCCAGGTCAACAAGGACTATGGTAGGTGTTAGAGTTCCTGGACATCTGGTGACAAATGAACTCAGGTCTGTTGGCTAAGCAAAGAGGGCCAGCAGTTGCAGGACTACTTAAGAAAAGTTGTTTACCCATTGCAAATATACAAAGACTGAAAACAAAGAAATAATAATTTGTTATTGCAAAGTATTCACAAAAGTAGAATTGGAAGAACTGCAATGGTCTACTCAGGGCAAAGAAATCACAGCCTTGTGAGAAGACGTGCAGACTGTAGAGGCAAATCAAGGATAGTTAGCAGTAGAGTAAGCCAGCATATCTATTGAATTATGGGGTCGTTGGTGCTCCCTGAGCTTGGTTTCTTGCAGATGTTTCATTACCAAACTAGGTAACACCATCAGTGATAGACAGCTTTTGAATTGTTTACATTCCCAAATAGGCACCCTTTCCTATACCTTTTCCTCAAGAAGAATAAAGCCCTCTAACAAAAAACAAGAAGTGAAACAAAGACTAAATTGAGCATCTAGAACAGCACAAAAACAACAGAATAAGGTTACCTGCTTTGAAACCTGTTACAAACAAACAGCTAGCACAAGTATTAACAGATGCCAATATTGTAATATATGTAGCTCAGAGTTGAGCTCTGATGTTCTTGGTACTCCCTAATCTTGGTTATTTGTTTGCAGATGTTTAATTATCTAACTAGGTAACTCTTTACTACCATCAATCAGGTTCAGAGAGCACTCAGATTTTGACATCACATTCCAGTCATATTAGATTCCACGGGAACACATGACTGAAAAGTATCTCATAAATAAAGGCAAATATACATATCCCAGGATAAATGTTGTAGGATGCAATCTGAGTCAGTCACCTGGACCAGAGATTTAATCTTCTGAGCTTTTGGATTAATGCTGGAGCCCATCTTCAGGGATCAGCAGAGTGTGTGCTTTGGACTATTTTGTGTATGGTATTTATATGATACCTGTTGTGTGTGGCTTTTTAGATGTTGATTGGAGTATTGATGGCTGGCTATTAAATCATTGCTTGTTGTTTCCTTGTATTACCAAGCCCTTGCCTCCTAAATAATTGATAAGTTAGTGCTAAATCAGCACTCCTGTTGACTGATGAGGGATCTGTTTCTCCGACTTCAATCACTTCCCTGGCTGCCTTCAATCATTTCCCTGGCTGTTTTTGTGCCTGCTCATCCAACAGTCTTAGTAGCTGCAAAATTGAATTCATGTTCATTGCAATTCAGGTCTCCTCATCTAACCACTCGCTTCTGTTCTTGCAATCTGGTGGTTAGCTTCCTCCCTGTCTGTCCTACATAGTCATAGAGGCAATCCATGCAGGGGATCTGATAGATTACACTGGAAGTAACTCCCACCTTTACAATGCATAATTTGTTCTGGTATGGAAGCCTCTGGGCAGTGGGCGATGCCCCCTTGCAAATCTCAGAAGGTGTGTTCTACAGTTTCTGGAATGTTTTTTAATATACAGTATGGAATCAAAAGATCCAGGAGAAGCAACAAATTACTGACAAGCCACAGGCATGCATTCCTAAGTTTGATATGTCAAAATGACAAAACATACATTGAGACCTAATGATATAATTTCCAAGCTTTCATATTTGCATCCCAATCATCCCAGAGGGCAGAGTTTGCATTGCAAAATTGTAACAATATTTTATCATCTACCATCACCCTCTTCCCATGATTTTCTATGCATCCTGTAGCACTCTATAGGTGGAAAGATGATCAGTTTCAAGAGAAGATTGTGTCAGGATCCCCTTACTGGCAAAAAGACGCTCATTGTTATTGTGAGAATCTAGCACTATCTAGAACTTCAGATCAGCTGTACATGCCAAACAATGAAGATTTTTCTTAAAATTGTGGAACTGATTGCTGAATGGGATATTGTACTTCAAGGGCATCTAAGAAGAATCATTTCCCCAGACATCTAACCACATACTACCTTGGAAAAAACAATTCCAAATTAGGTTATACAGTTAAGGGCAAGATATGTCAACCAGGACTGGGGAGATCAGAAGCCAGCAAGATAATACACTGTTATTCTGGACTGCACACCTGATTAACTATATGAAACAAATAACTTTAATGGTGTGCTGTGTTGTCAGGAAAGCTATTGAAAATGTCTCTGCAATGGTGACTATCAGAGACCCTTTTCTAAACTTTATTGATGCTGATGACACAAAAGGAACTGACTTGACAAATGGACTTCTTAAAAAGCTTGGAGATACAGGAACTGCAGTAGCTGAAATGAGAGCTCAGAGCTACAATATTGGTGCCAACATTAAAGAAAGGAAGAGAAGAATACAGACCCAGATCTAAGTGTTTTAACCTTAAATTGTTGAGGCTTTTTATTGGGAGGGGGGGAGATCCTTTTGTCCCATTTAATTCTCTTATTCATTGAATTTGGTGGCTAGTAGTAAGGCATCACTTTGTATTGAGCCTGTGGATTTAAAAAATGTAATTCAAAGCATTTTTGTGTTTTTCTCTCCACCAATTCATCAACAAGAAGGGATCATGTGGGAGCACCCTCACTAATACTGAATCCACTAAACAACATACTGATGGAAAGTTAAGTGAGGTCAAACAAAAGTGGGAAGACAAAGGATTCTATAATTCTCATTATAGTCCATTGACAGGAACTCTATATGAGAGAAGTAACAGAAAGAAATGGAATCACTGGCAATATGCATAACTTCCAATTTCTGTGTGGCTTAGTGTTGTAGCATGGCATTTGATTTGAAATGAATATGATAAGAAAGAAATTCCAAGAGGTTTACCTTGAGATAGTTGGATGTGATGGAATGTGAACCTAGAAAAGCAGTGGAGGGAGTGAGATTTGGCAACACAGTACTTTTCCAGAGTGAGACCCAGATTAACAGATTTCCCAGTCTTGAGCTGCAGGGGAGGAGAGAGATTCAGAATAGTCACACCCTAAAATATTTCAGGATATCTCTAGCAGTAGCAATAGCACTTAGACTTATATACCCCCACTCCATGAGGCTTTACAGAAATCTCTGAGCAGTTTATAATTTCAGCAAATTGCCCCCAACAATCTGGGTCCTTATTTTACTGACCTCAGAAGGATGGAAGGCTGAGTCAACCTTGAGCCAGCCAAGATCAAACTCCGGTAGTGGGCAGACTTAGGTTGTAATACTGCATTCTAACCATGCACCACCACTGCTCTTCTGGTAAGTTTGAAAGTTATAACTTTAGTTTGGCAAGATTCTGTCCATTTGTTGTTGTTGTTAATTGCGAAGTCGTGTCCGACCCATCGCGACCCCATGGACAATGTTCCTCCAGGTCTTCCTGTCCTCTATCATTTTCTGGAGTCCATTTAAGTTCACACCTACTGCTTCAGTGACTCCATCCAGCCATCTCATTCTCTGTCGTCCCCTTCTTCTATTGCCCTCAATCTTTCCCAGCATTAGGCCCTTTTCCTTCTCATTAGGTGGCCAAAGTATTTGAGTTTCAACTTCAGGATCTGGCCTTCTAAAGAGCAGTCGGGGTTGATCTCTTCTAGGACTGACCAGTTTGAATGCCTTGCAGTCCAAGGGACTCGCAGGAGTCTTCTCCAGCACCATAGTTCAAAGGCCTCAATTCTTTGGCGCTCAGCCTTTCTTATGGTCCAACTTTCACAGCCATACATTGCAACTGGGAAAACCATGGCCTGGACTATACGCACTTTTGTTGGCAGGGTGATGTCTCTGCTTTTTAGTATGCTGTCTAGATTTGCCATAGCTTTCCTCCCCAGGAGCAAGCGTCTTTTAATTTCTTGGCTGCAGTCCCCATCTGAGGTGATCTTGGAGCCCAGAAAAATAAAATCTGTCACTACCTCCATTTCTTCCCCATCTATTTGCCAGGAATTGAGAGGGCCGGATGCCATGATTTTGGTTTTCTTAATGTTGAGTTTCAAGCCAACTTTTGCACTCTCCTTCTTCACCCGCATCAAGAGGCTCTTTAGTTCCTCTTCACTTTCTGCCATTAGAGTGGTATCATCTGCATATCTTAGGTTGTTGATATTTCTCCCAGCAATCTTAATTCCAACTTTTGATTCATCTAGCCCTGCCTTCCTCATGATGTGCTCTGCATATAGGTTAAATAGGCAGGGCAACAGTATACAGCCTTGCCGGACTCCTTTTCCAATTTTGAACCAATCAGTGGTTCCGTGTCCAGTTCTCACTGTTGCTTCTTGACCCGCATATAGGTTTCTCAAGAGACAAATGAGATGGTCTCATACTCCCATCTCTTTAAGAATTTGCCACAATTTGTTGTAATCCACACAATCAAAGGCTTTTGCATAGTCAATGAAGCAAAGTAGATGTTTTTCTGGAACTCCCTAGCTTTCTCCATGATCCAGTGTACATTGGCAATTTGATCTTTAATTCCTCTGCCTCTTCGAAATCCTGCCTGTACTTCTGGTAGTTCTCGATCCACATACTGCTGGAGTCTAGCTTGTAGGATTTTAAGCATAACTTTACTAGCATGTGAAATGAGTGCAATGGTGCGATAGTTTGAACATTCTTTGGCATTGCCTTTCTTTGGAATTGGAATGTAAACTGACCTTTTCCAATCCTGTGGCCACTGTTGAGTTTTCCAAATTTGCTGGCAAATTGAGTGTAGCACTTTTACTGCATTATCTTTTAAGATTTTGAATAGCTCAGCTGGAATACTGTCACCTCCACTAGCTTTGTTGTTGCTCAGATTTTCTAAGGCCCATTTCACTTCACATTCTAGGATGTCTGGTTCAAGATCAGTGACCATCTCATTGTGGTTATCTGGGATGTTAAGCTCATTCTTGTATAGTTCTTCTGTGTAGTTTTGCCATCTCTTCTTAATCTCTTCTGCCTCTGTTAGGTCCCTGCCATTTTGGTCCTTTATCATGCCCATCTTTGCATGAAACATTCCCTTCATATCTCCAATTTTCTTGAAGAGATCTCTGGTCCTCCCTATTCTGTTGTTTTCTTCTATTTCTTTGCAATGTTCATTTAAGAAGGCATTCATATCTCTTCTAGCTGCTCTCTGGAATTCTGCATTCAATTGGGTGTATCTTTCTCTTTCTCCTTTGCCTTTCGCTTCCCTTCTTTCCTCAGCTATTTGCAAAGCTTCCTCAGACAGCCATTTTGCTTTCTTGCATTTCTTTTTCTTTGGGATGGTTTTAGTTGCTACCTCTTGTACAATGTTGCGAACTTCCATCCATAGTTCTTCAGGCACTCTGTCTATCAGATCCAGTTCCTTAAATCTATTTGTCACTTCTACTGTATATTCATCAGGAATATGATTTAGTTCATACCTGAGTGGCCTAGTGCTTTTCCCTACTTTTTTCAATTTAAGCCTAAATTTTGCAACGAGAAGCTCATGATCTGAGCCACAATCAGCTTCTGGTCTTGTTTTTACTGACTGTATAGAGCTTCTCCATCTTTGGCTGCAGAGCACATAGTCAATCTGATTTCTATGTTGACCGTCTGGTGATGTCCATGTGTAGAGCTGTCTCTTGGGTTGTTGGAAAAGAGTGTTTGTTATGACCATCATATTCTCTTGACAAAATTCTATCAGCCTGTGCCCTGATTCATTTTGTACTCCAAGGCCAAACTTGCCTGTTATTCTGGCTATCTTTTGGCTTCCTACCTTAGCATTCCAATCCCCCATGATGATAAGGACATCATTTTTTGGTGTTAATTCTATAAGGTGCTGTAGGGCTTCATAAAACCGGTCAATTTAATCCTCTTCAGCACCAGTGGTTGGGGCATAGATTTGGACTATTGTGATATTGAATGATTTGCCTTGGATTCGAATTGAGATCATTCTGTCATTTTGGGGATTGTACTCCAGTATTGCTTTTCCTATTCTTTTATTGACTATGAAGGCTACTCCATTTCTTCTGAGGGATTCTTGCCCACAGTAGTATACCTGATGGTCATCTGAGTTAAATTGACCCATTCCTGTCCATTTTAGTTTGCTGATTCCTAAGATGTTGATGTTCAGTCTTGTTATCTCTTTTTTGACTATGTCTAGCTTGCCTTGATTCATGGATCTTACATTCCAGGTTCCTATAGAGAAAAAAAATCTTTACAGCATCGGACTTTCCTTTCACCACCAGATATAGCCACAGCTGAGCATCCTTTCGGCTTTGGCTCAGTTGCTTCATTCTTTCTGGCGCTACTAGTACTAGCCCTCTGCTCTTCCCCAATAGCATATTGGACACATTCCGATCTGAGGGGCTTATCTTCCAGCATCATATCTTTTTGCCTTTTAGTACTGTCCATGGGGTTTTCATGGCAAAGATACTGGAGTGGTTTGCCATTTCCTTCTCCAGTGGATCACATTTTGTCAGAACTCTCTGCTATGACCTGTCCGTCTTGGGTGGCCCTGCATGGCATAGCTTATAGCTTCATTGAGTTATGCAAGCCCCTTTGCCACGACAAGGCAGTAATCCATAAAGGGGTCTGTCCGTTAGGTATAAGCAAATAAAGGACTCTTTATTTGCAAACTCTTTGTGTCAACTTTGGGCTAGAGTCTGACACTAGAGCACTGAAACAATTGAACAAAGCTCAATATGCTTCATCTACAAAGCAGATGAAGAACCAGAAAATATTCTGAACAATACACAAAAGTTTGCAGAAGAATTTCACCCTGAAGCTTTTTCCCACCCATTTAAATATACAAGAGCCTCTTTTACACAGCACAGGATAATCCCATAAGAGAATTCAAACAAACATTCCGAATTGAATTATTTCATCAAATGTTATAATTACAGATGTTATCAGACTCTAAAACAGAGTCAATTAAGGACTGCATCATTACTGCATCACAGCAGTACATTTGTGATACTCTATGATATTCCAAATATACATAAGGAACACCTAACAATAATGTAGAACACTAGAACAGTTTTAGCATACAACAATCTGTTTGATCTAAGTAATCATCTAAATGCCCTTTTAAGATACTTTTCAGCAGGATTAATTAAAAAAAACTGTTCTTGACTATACAAAAAATGTCCTTTCATTTTCCAAATGCTCATCATTCTGAAGTAACAGTTGCTGGTGTTGGTTTTTAGTCAACAAAATGACTTTATCTGCATACAGAAGTACACACTCATTTACTTTTCTAAAAATATACCTTTAATATCACTGTAGGTATTCTTTACATTCTCTTAGTGATGTGTTAAACAATCAGTGATGTGTTATAAATTTTATTGCTTTGTCTGATTAGACAAACTATGGTTAACATTAATTAAAATTAACCCAAAATCATAAAAGAGAAGAGAAGAGAAGAGAAGAGAAGAGAAGAGAAAAGAGAAGAGAAGAGAAGAGAAGAGAAGAGAAGAGAAGAGAAGAGAAGAGAGCTGGAAGGGACCTTGAAAGTCTTCAGTCCAGCCCCTTGCTCAAGCAGGAGAACCTATATCATCTCAGACAAGTGACTGTCTAGCCTCTTAAAAATCTCCAGTGATGGAGTGCCCACGATTTCTGGAGGCAAGGTGTTCCACTGGTTAATTGTCCTCACTGTCAGGAAGTTTCTCCTTAATTCCAGGTTGCTTCTCTATTTGATCAGTTTCTAATCATTGTTTCTTGTCCTGCCCTCTAGTGCCTTGGTGAATAGCGTGACCCCCTCTTCTTTGTGGCAGCCCCTCAAATACTAGAATACTTCTATCATGTCCCCCTATTCCTTCTTTTTTTAGACTAGCCAAACCCAAGTCCTGCAGCTGTTCTTCGTATGTTTTAGTCTCCAGACCTTTGATCATCTTAGTTGCTCTTCTCTGATTTTTTTTCCAAACTCTCAACATCTTTTTTGTGATATGGTGACAAAAATTGGCTGCAGTATTCCACCTGTGGTCTTACTAGGGCAGGGGTGTCAAATTCGTAACGTCACATAACGTGCTGTGACGTATTGTGACTTTTTTGCCATTGTCAGCAACGGGGTGGGTGCGATTTCTCTATGATGCATCCAGCCCATGGGCCAGCAGTTTGACACCCCCGTACTAGGGTATAAAGTGGTATTAATATCTTGTGTGATATTGATTCTATGCCTCTGTTTATACAATCCAGGATTGTATTAGCTTTTTTGGGCAGCTGCTGCACACTGCAGGCTCCTGGTTAAGTGATTGTCCACTAGGATTCCAAGGTTTCTTCTCTATTAGTTAGAATTAAGAAACCAGCACTGAAATCCCAAAGGAGGCAACTGAATTTTCTTGTCTTGTCAAAAACAAGAAAGTCTAGTTGCCTTGTGAAAAAGCACCTTTGGGATAACTATGATCAGGATGACTGAGAATCTCCATAGACAACCAACAATTCACTTCCAGATGCAACCACTGAGTTCAGTCTTCAGCACCACTTTTATGAATTTGATCTTTGTCTCCAAGTGAAAACTAAATTAATTCCTTTTCTGTATTCTATATTTCCAAAAGTAAAATGAATTGGTTCATAAAAAAAATCTAAATGGTAATGCTTGAAATGTATTTTTGAAATTTAATGATGTCCACTCTTTCTTTTCATGTTAATCTCTTTCAAAAATCAGAAATGGGTCCAAGTGCAAATAAAACTCCCATATCTCAACCTAATTACAACATTTTTGTTTCAAAATCATATTATCACAGCTTTATTAGCTCTTATGGAGGCTTTCCACTCTCTTCTGTCTCTCCAGTATCATAAAGTATTCTTGGAAGTTTTTGCACTTTACATTTTAAATTTCATGAAACATTGCAGCCTTTGACTGCCCACATCATTGGATCTAAGAAAAATGAATCCCCACACTAGTCATTTGTATCTAGAATTGCTTGCTTGAGCTTCGAAATGTAATTTCCATTTAATAGAACAGCACACAACTGATATTCTAAAATAAAAAATAAATAAATAAGGAAAGGAAATTGGAAATGTCAATGAAGCTCTTGAAAAATCAAGAGGATTGATCCTCTAAATATTTCTAAGGAACTCATAGCAAAACTCATTTGCTGAATTATACAAACATCATTCCCTGTAAAATATTGTAGCTGAAGCATTGGGTAATTTAAAATAGCAACAAAGCTGCAACAATGTTATTGATCATCAGCAACAAACTCCTATTGTAGGTCAGGGGTGTCAAATTCGCAACGTCACGTGACGTGTTGCGATGTATCATGACTTTTTTTTCCTTTGCTGGCAAAGGGGTGGGTATAATTTTGCTATGATGCATCCAGCCCGCAGGCAGGCAGTTTGATACCCCTGTTGTAGGTCAACATTACAAGGGAACAATTTTGAGATTCTGAAGTATCTATTTAGTTGTATCTCAAAAAGTTACCATAGCCACGACTTCAATTTAATACTTGTTGGAAAGTGCCTCCTATTTTTGGAAGATCATTTGCTATTGCTATAATATGCATGTATTTCTATGATGCTTCTCCCAGATCATCATTAGTATTGGAAAGAAAGAAAGAAAGAAAGAAAGAAAGAAAGAAAGAAAGAAAGAAGGGAGGGAGGGAGGGAGGGAGGGAGGGAGGGAGAGAGGGAGGGAGGGAGGGAGGGAGGGAGGGAGGAAGGAAGGAAGGAGGGAGGGAAGGAAGGAGGGAGGAAGGGAGGGAGGGAGGGAGGGAGGGAAAATATTTTAGGATATTTTTCATATTTTAGGATATTTATCCTAGCTATCTTTGAGCTGTTGGAATTCTACGAGGTGTAGTCCCAACCCACTTGAAGAACATCACCAAGAAACTGATTTAGCACAATGCACTGTTAATCAAGGTCTTATTGTTAATAGAACAACCTCACAAAGTACTAAGGCAAGCTTGTTTATTCAAAGACCATCCAAGCTGAATGAAACCCAGGAAGCCAATGACAGAAATAGAAGTTTCTTTTTTTTTAGTTTCCAGTGGTCTACCTTGGTAGTTGGCATAACTTTGATGGGTCCCTTGTTAGGTAGATTGAAATAAATGGACTGTATTTATGATTATGTATTTGATTAATAAAAAAATGGGACTAAGAGAAAATATATTCATTTTGCATTTTAATACAAACTAATATGATTAATGTTTCTCTCCTATATTTCAAACCAGAACACAAATATTAGCCATTACTAGTCCAGAATTTTGCAGTGTAGCTTCAATTTTATAAAAACTATATTGTAAAAATTGTGCACAGCAATGCACATATTAAAAGAGAGTATGTACAGAAAAAATACATAACATGGAAAACTGCCTGTAAAAAAAAATTACATCAGATAAATGATAAGAGAAATGGTTATAAAAAAGGAATGTTCTGTCTTTTTGTTACTGTTCCATTTTCTCCTTCAACACTTCTGGGAGGAATGCAATATATTCTTCATGATAAATTCTGTCATCTTAGCCAGAACTAAGTTACAGTCCATCCCTGATCCTCAACATCAAACCATCATGTCTATATCATCTGAATTATCTTTTTTAAAAAGTGTTGTTGGTGTACTGATGCCGTACTTTAGTGATTTTAATGTCCTGGTGCATATCTAGATGATCTAACAGTGTATCTCAACCTTGACTACTTTAAGACCTGTAGATTTCAATTCCCAGAATTCCCCTTCCAGCATAGCAGGTTGGGGAATTCTGGGAGTTGAAGTCCTCAGGTCTTAAAGTGACCAAGATTGAGAAACATTGATCTAAGATGTTGGAGGAAGAACAGAATCATGTGGGCCTAAATTGTATCAATGCTACAAGGACCATCAAAGACCCTGGAATTGCCTTTGAAATAGAACCACTGAGACTCACTAAATTTATATGGCAAAGGAAAAAACCCAGGATTAAATTAAAACTCTTGCAAGATATGAAAGATAAAGGGGGAGTGGGAAATATACTACCAAGCATCGAGCTTAACTTGGCTAAAAGATTGGATGGATTTGAAAAATATTAGAGTTTTAACAATAGAAGGACATGACTTGCAAGCAGGGTGGTATGCATTCCTATGGGACGAAAAACATAAAATACACAGATACTTTCAAAGACACATAGTTAGGAATGCATTGCTACAGACTTGGGAAAAAATAAAATAAAAACATTATATAAAAATTCCAATGTGGTTATCCTCAACAGAAGCTCTGAAATACCCAAACCTACTGGATATAAATAAGATAATTAGATACACGGAATTAGTAAATGAACAAGGAAATCTGAAAACAAAACAAGAATTGGAACAAGATATTGGCAGAGAAATTGACTGGTGGACATTTATACAAATTCAATCTAAATATACAGAGGACAAAAAATTATATGAAATACAAAAAGAGCTGCAAGAATTGGATAAAATTATATATGGAACAGAAATAAAATTAATTAGCAATTTATACAAATACCTATTGAGATATAAAATGGAAGATGAGGTTGTCAAAGACACAATGATTAGATGGGCAAAAATTTTGGGATATAATATAGAATTGGAGAAATGGGAAAAAATATGGGAAATAAATATAAAATTGACTATGTCAGCGACATTCAAAGAAAACCAGTTGAAGATGTTTTACAGATGGCATCTTCCATCAGCAAAGCTTGCCAAGTTGTTCCAGAACAATTTGCCAACATGCTGGAAATGTAAAAAAGTACATGGAACATATTATCATTTATGGTGGACATGCCCAGTTGCAAAAGAATACTGGACTACAATAAGAAGATGGATCGAAGAAATAATAGACCAACCCATAGACTGGAAACCAGAGATCTTTTTGCTGGGTATTTTAAACAGAAAATATAGTAAAGAAATATGGTACTTAATTTTACATATAATAACGGCGGCAAGAATAGCATATGCACAGTGCTGGAAAAATGAGAATATACCATCAGAGGAAAAAGTGATAAGAAAAATCCTGGACTGTGCTGAGATGGACAAATTAACAAAAGAGATAAAAGAAAAGGAAGACACAGAGTACTATATAACATGGAACAAGTGATATGACTAGTTGGAGACTAGAAATAATAGAGGAGAATAAATGTGGAAAGGTCAAAAGTGAAAATATGTGTAAAATAATGTATAATAATAATAATAATATGAATTATTCTTAGTAAGAAGTAGAATATGAAGGAAGAAAAATGTAAATAAGAAACAATGGGGCAATAAGGACAAATATTCTAAAGAAGAATAAGGGGGGAAATGTAAATAATAGAAGATTACCGTTACGTAATCGCTGTTAAAAAAGGGGGGGAGGAGTATATACTATGTGTGTGTGTGTGTGTGTGTGTGTGTGTGTTATGTTTTGCTTTGTTTTGTTTTGTTGGTTAAAAATAAAATAAAAAAGAGAAAAAAAAGAAATAGAACCACTGAGGAAGACCATTGAATAGCACTATAGTATATTGAAGAGTATTGCATAATTATTTCTTCAGGCACTGGTGTCAGCTGTTGCTTTGTTTAGTTCATCTGTAATGAATGTTTAATTCTAAGGCTTATTCTCAGCTTTGCATCTTTAGCAGAGATAGAATCCCACTGAGTACCATTTAAAACCCAAATGACATGAGTAGCATGGATGTGGAACTCCAATACATGTTTTCCTATTTAAAACCAGTCTGGTCATTGATTGATGGGTCCTTCTGGAGCAGGACAGTCACCACCAACATGGAAACATTCCAATTTATAAGGCCCCAAATTCTCCAAAGCAATGTGGATTCTCTCACATTTTATCACAGTCATTTATACAATGCTCCTTTATGGACATTTATTTATACTATATCAGGATGTAGTGCCTTAGTTCATGGTTTGCAGGGTACAATTTATGTATTTCACATTCTCTTCAGCCAACAGAGCAGCAGAGCGTGAATTGCACAAGGACAAGAAACGAAGGACAAGAATTTGTTCAGTAAATTACATGCAATTGGTTCTGCATCTCACAAGGGAGCCATCATAGCAGATATATGCAATTTTTTCCTCCTCCTGTGCTCCCTGATGACTTGATCCTGAGTTAAACAAGATTTTCGGCTCCATTAAAGGAAAACATATTTGCTTCTTTTAAAATGGAATGAGCAACTTGTCACAAATGGCCTTCCAGGGCAGATAACTATTGTTCTCCACAAAAAGATCCCTTAACTCACAGCGTATATTCAAGTTTCCTTAATATGGAACCTTTACAGCTAATGAAAGGCAGTTGGTTTTTGCTGTGATGAAAGTGAACAAGAACAAGAACATTTTTAAAAAAAAGTTATTTTACAGAGCTAAAGAAAGATCCCTCAACAAAATTCTGGTCTTTCTAAAGCCTGGATTCAGCAGTTTTATGAGGGGGGGGGAGACAATGTGGGTGGTGGGAGGACAGAGAGAGATGTATGTAAGTTTAGGCCTCTGTTTTTTCAAACTTGGCAACTTTAAGATGTATGGACTTCAGCTCCCAGAATTTCCCAACCAACATGCTGACATCTTAAGATTGTCTATGTAGGAGATGACCAGTCTGAGCCCAAGGGGGGGATCAAACACATCATCAGTCTTGAGTTCCTTTGCACCCACAAGAGATCTAAGTCCAATCTATCTTGAATCCAACTGATTCTTATCTACCACCACTTTGCTTTGACTGTTAGTAGTTTAGATTCTTGTAGAAAGCTTAAGCTTGCAATAAGTCAGAGCAATCAGAGGATTGCTGGCTCATATCATTGTCAGAAAAGTCCTGCAGAAATTTCCATTTTTGTACACCCAGTATACTCATAGTGAACTATCTATCCAGGTCCAGACAAGCCCCATGCTACTCAGTGCATCTAAAAGAAATATAGCTTGATTTTTTTTAAAAAAAAGAAAAAAGAAATACAGCAAACATAAAAAAAACCAGTTAACTGGAAAAATATGGGGCAAAAAAGTAGGCAAAAGCAAAGAGGACAGCAGGCAAAGGATAAAAGGTCAGAGGACTTAATATGAGTGGTCTACATCAGTATTTTTCAAATATGACAACTTTAAGACATGTGGACTTCAGCCCCAGCCAGCAAACAGGGATTCGGAATCCTGGGAATTGAAGTCCACCTAGCTTAAAATTGACAAGTTTGAAAAACACCATTCTACATTATCTATAGATCTATCTGTATTAAAAGAAACAGGAGTCCCCTGATTAGCCAATTGTGTATGTAATTAGGATGAATAGGCTCAAAGGGAGTGAGCTTTGGTTGTTCTAGCTATCTCCCTTTTATATCCAGAATTGGAGCAGTTTAGAGGTGGAAAATAGGACATTGGCTGATCCATCCTCTATTATGCACTGTGATGGAAACAATTTAAAGTGTACAGATAAGGTTATGTGAAGGACTCCTCTCTCCTATTACATCTATCCAGCCCACCTGGATGGAAAGGCAAAGCATGTTTCAGGTCCCATCGATTAGGAATAGTCATCCACAAAAATGGGCTTTCTCAGTGGTGGTCCCCTTCTTTATGGAAAATTATTCCCCTCCCCGAGGTATGGTTGGCCCCCACCCTGCTGCTTCTCCAAACAGTCCTAAAAATGTGCCTTTGTCAACAAACCTGGGGACCATACATGGAGATGGAGCCAAACAAGAGGTTAATTTGATTGTGTTGTGGCTGCCATGGGTGGCAGGATGGTTTTTTTAAAAAAAAATGGGTTTTACTATATCAGTGGATTTTAATATATTTTTTTTAAAAAATGTAAGTCACCTGGAGTCATCTATGTGTGAGCTGAATGCCTATATAAATAATAAACAAATTATGCATCTAATACACAATTTAATAAATAATAAACAATAAAGAAATAATAAAGAAGTTATGTATTTAATCCCTTTCATCATGGACCATTCCTATGGTGAGTATAAATTCTCAGGTTACTCCAGAGTTCGCCCCAACCACCAAAGGCAAGAAGATTGAAGACCCTCAGCGCCAAAACTCTGAGAGACACCAACACAAGCCCAGAAGTTTGGAGAGTCTGAGGTCAGGCAACAAGTTGATTCTAGCAAACAGTCCTTTCACTATACACAGGAATGAAAGGTGGGGAAGAAAATTGTTAAAGGTCCTGGCTCAAGTGGGTATTGTTGCTAGAATAAGCTCACAGATTGTGAGCAAGAAGGAAGAGTTTGTACTGGTGTTGCGGAAAGGATTTTCTGATATTGCTTTTTGATCTTAGAGAACATTGCTTATTCATTCAGAACTGCACTGCTGTTGCTCCTGCCCAGGATTACATTTTTGTGTTTCCATAACTTTTGTAAGAACCAAGTCAGCAATTTATGAGTTTGGGAGCATTGGAAGCACAGAAAATAGCTATATTCATACAACCCATTTAGGCAGATCAATTAAAGCCATTGTGGCCACATTGACATAGTATTGTAAGCTTGTTAGTGTTAGCCTTATTAGCTTTTTTGTACTGAACATATTGTTACGCATCCAGCCTGCTTGCTTGATTACCAATATCCACCTCCATGGATGCCCTTGGATTGATGGCAATACTTCCATTATAACGATGAACAGACAAGGAAGGAACGAAAGGTAAGAAGGAAGGAAGGAAGGAAGGAAGGAAGGAAGGAAGGAAGGAAGGAAGGAAGGAAGGAAGGAAGGAAGGAAGGAAGGAAGGAATCCCCTTGACATTATTGTTGATTGGAGATAGTATTTTTTCCTGTTTGTAATTTTTTAAATTTATTTTAGTGCTGGCAAAACATGGTTTTCACATGTTTCCCCAACTGGTTTTCACTCTATTTTATAAATGAAAACTTAACTCTGATATTTTTTTTAGATTGGAAGAAATATTTGATTATATTCTTACAGTAACATTCTTCAGTAATGATGGAATATCTATGAATATTTTCACTTTCAGTGTACAATCTGCTCTTTAGTGATCTGTGATCTTCTTGGCTTCCCATATTTCTGAGAAATCCACTGGAAGTCTTCATGAAGGCATTTCTCCCAATGGGCTTTTTTGGACAAAGAATTGTGGCTGTTGGAGAGGCTTCATAGTGTCAAGAAAGTATGTGACGGAAAGGAACAGCAACAAGAACTCCTTCCGCCATCTGCATTTAAAAAAGTAAGCCCAAAATACATTTTAAAAAATGAAAGGAATTCTCATACTTTTTTTGATAAATATTAAGAGCTGTGGTGTTCTGGAATCGGGAAGTATGTCTTCTTTTCTCAATTTAATTTAATTCAAAATATTGAAATTAAGGTGCCACAATACCCTGAAAGTGAATTACAAACATGGAACAGAAAACTTTTTGAGAAATGTCCACTTAGAGGTTGAAATAGTATAAATCCAGAGATGCTTGAGTGCTACTTGATTGATAAAGTAAAATAAAAAAGTAAAACAAGACAGGACAGAGTCCTCAGTTACATTAAGTCCAGTTTAGGACTTGAAGTTCTGTGAATTACTTATGTAAAGGGAAAATAAATCCTACTTTGTTTCCCAGATTTTCCTAGAAAGTAGCAGATAGAATCCCAAAGATGCTTTTTCACAAAGCAACTGGACTTTTTTGTTTTTTCTTTGAAGATGTTCTGCTTCTCATCCAAGAAGCTTCTTCAGCTGGAAGTCCAGTTGAAGAACACCTTTGGGATAACTATGACCTGGATGACTGAGAATCTCCATAGACATTTAGCAGATAGAATGAATTTTTTGGAGGAAAAAAGTGGGATTTCTTTCCTCTTTATGTAACTCACAGGGCTTTAGTCTGCATGCCAAGACAACCCTTGAATTCACTTTGAGGGGATTTTGGCACCTTAATTTCCATATCTTGAAATTAAATTAAACTGAAAGGAGAAGATATCCTTCTAAATTTCAAACTACCACAATTCTTAATACTTATACTTAAGTTATTTCAGCATGCACTCCATTGTTTACTCTTTTCTGCCTCTCCAAATCCTAAACTGTTCCTAATATAAGTGAGGAGTCTATCCTGTCTTTTTACTTTTTGTTTTTAGTGTGTTTTTTTTAACTCGATCAACATCAGGATTAATTAATTCCAATCATGTTTCCGTGAATATTTTCTGGAAAGAAAATGAGCTACAGCTGAACATATTTTCATTAGAATAGCATCTTTTTTGACCTTCTTTCTCTCTGTGTCCAAATCAGCCTTTTTATCTTGAAAGGAGGGTTTTTTTCTCTTCTCTCCTATTTGTTTTTAATATTCCTTTAGCTATAATCCCAGAATACAAATATAACACAGATATTTTTGTCTTCTTTCATGCTGTCAGCATACTGATTTTCTCCAAGTTTTTTTTTATTTTCACCAAAATGAATATAGCCATTGTTCTATATATTCCCTATTTTAGGTATACATTTTGTGAGATCACAGACCTTGGGGACCAGGGATGGCTTCACTGTATCAGATAAAGAAACTGAAGAAGAAAAAACTCTCAAAGCAAAACAAAACAAAAAGCAAAATGAAAAAGAAGTGAATTGGAAGTTGAACTATTTCTATCTCATGTTGCAATTGACCAAAATCATTTATTTTTCTTGCTCTTGCTCTTACTGTCATTATTGGATTCTTCTGTGAAAAGATCTTCCCATTTCAACATTTTGTTATTTTTATAAGAATTTCATATATTTTTTGCTCCAGATCCTTGCTGAGTTGCTAGAACATTGGAGGTTAAGGCTTCCAAAAAGCCAGTATGAAATTTTTAGATCTAAGAACTGATCTTCTTGCTATTCATATCCTATGTCAGGGTCTTCAAACTTGGCCCTTTTATGACTTGTGGACTTCAACTCCCAGAATTCCTCAGCCAGCATGCCTGGCTGAAGAATTCTGGGAGTTTAAGTCCACAAGTCATAAAAGGGCCAAGTTTGAAGACCCTTGTCCTATATAGTTACTGAACATAATCAGAGTGAATTGTCAAAATTGTAAGACCAGCCCTGATATTTCTTTGATCCACATGAAATGATGGAAGCCACTAACTTAGATTTCAAAGGGGATTCAGGAGATTCATGGTAGATATGTTATCAGTGACAGGTGCTCATGATGATTAGATATTACAACTAAACTGTAGCAGCCACAGGAAATTGGTTAAGTTATAAAAAAAATTAAAATGGCAATCAGAGCTGCATGATCAAAGCTGCACCCCTTTTGTACCTGTATCAATGTTGCACATGTACAAAGGGTTTTATCATACTTCTGCACCTTGAGTTTTACCAATAGAAGAAAATATTTGTAGCTCAGGATTGAACTATGGTGTCTTTGGTGTTTTTTAAATCTGTTACGTTTTTGCAGATGTTTCATTACCCAGCTAAGTAACAACATCAATGTCCACTGATAAAGCCACCATCAATTACAGCATTTTATCTTGTTTCGTTTTTACTTTATTTTTAATGTGTTTCTATTTGCAATTCTCATTGGGGCTCTTAATAAAAATATTTATTCAAGTGCTTTTTTGTATAAAATTTCTAAAAAGTGCAACCAAAGAAAAATAGACACATTGTGAGTACTGTTACTATCCTAATGCTGATATCTGTTTCTGCAGGACAGAACCAATGATAGTTACTGAATAAAATTATTGTATCACCTGTTGGTCTCCTCTGTTCATCGAGCATGGAACAGTTATAAACACAGTTATGTGGGTCTGGCTGCAGCAGAACCTATAACTCTTTCACAAACTGAATTTTCTGGGAGCCTGTGGGAGCATTTATCTCAGTTCTTACCTCAGGTGTTTGGGAAAAACAGATTATACTTATCCTGACACAAGGAAATTTACACGTTCAGAACACATTGTCTAGAAATAAAGAGTCTGGAAGCAACTTTTCAGACCAACAAACTTATGCTTGTTTATTAAAAAGCAAAATAATTTTCTAATGGATGTTTACAGTGGGGAAAATATAAACTTTTCCTAATTCTCAGGTACTAGAATTGATATTGTGAAGTATTCTATGTGGGCAATAGCTTTTTTGGTTTTATTATAGTTTTATTTAACCATTTATTTTTCAGGCAATCCTTCAACTTATGACGACAACTAGGACATCTTGTACAATGACCACAATCTTGGCATTCCCAGTTGTGGTTGATAAGTGATTTTGTGTATTGTTAAGCAGATGAAGTTCCAGGTAAGGAACATTGGAAGCTTCAGGAAGTAGGAAGGGGAAACCCTGGAAGATCCAATGCAGTGCATAAGTGTCACTCTACTCAGGAGTTGAAAATCCTCCTGCTAAATTCTAAGCAGGATTTTCATCCTCTGAGCAATGACAAAGTTACATGCTACCTGTGCTGGGGCTTCCCTACCCTCCAGAGGCACCCTGCAGTCCTTACCTTATTACACTGCCTCTCTGCTCAGGGGATAAAAATCCTGCTTGGGTTTCAGCTCCCTTTTATCTCTGGGTGTTGGCTAAAAGAGCTC
Organism: Crotalus tigris; assembly: GCF_016545835.1. Classification (NCBI taxonomy): domain Eukaryota; kingdom Metazoa; phylum Chordata; class Lepidosauria; order Squamata; family Viperidae; genus Crotalus; species Crotalus tigris. The sequence continues at coordinate 170,659 of NW_024097339.1, forward strand.
CCCATCAAAAGATTTCAGCTCTCTACAAGGAGGCACAAAGGATTTCAGCTCCGTGAAAATAGGCACAGGACTGAAAACCATCAACAGAGAGTTCTTTCAGCCACCCCCATAAATAAGAATCTTCTTGAAAAGCAGCGGCAGCAGTCTGCAACCTTCCCTGCCAGTTTCCACTGACTTTTTGAGGAAGTGGCAAGTAACAATAGCACCCCATAATATCAGCATATTGCCCCCCAACAATCTGGGTCCTCATTTTACTGACATTGGAAGGATGGAAGCCTAAGCCAATCTTGAGCCCTGTCAGGATTAAACTCCAGTCTGCAATGTGCCTGCAATACTGCATTCTAACCACTGTGCCACCAGGACTAAGAAGCAATCAGAGGAGGAGACCCAAACTCATTGGTAGCCTCACGCTGCAATGAACAAGGCCACACATTTTAATTTTGCAGCTACCAAGGCACAAAAACAGCCAGGGAAGTGATTGAAGCCTGGGAAACAGGCCCCTCATCAGTCAACAGGGGTGCTGATTTACCACCAGCCTATCAAGTGCTTAGATGGTAGAGGACAGGAAGGCCTGGAGGAACGTTGTCCATGGGGCCGCGATGGGTCGGACACGACTTCGCAACTAACAACAATCAAGTACTTGGAAGGTGAGGGCTGGGCAGCACAAGCAAATGACACCTAATGACTTAAAATCCAGCTATCAACATACCCCAATCAACATCTAAAAAGCCACTTACAACAGGCATTATAAATACCACACACAGAACAGCACACACTCTGCTAGAGAGAAGTTCCCTGAAGATGGGTTCCCGCATGAGTCTGAAAGCTTGAAAGAGTAAACCTCTGGTCCCGGTGACTGACCCAGATTGGGTCAGTCACCATGTCCCAGGAATATACATGTCCCAGGATAATGTTGCAGGACTGACCCAGTCCTGCAACATTATCCTGGGACATGTATATTCACTTCATTTGTGATTCCCTCTTCCCTGTGATAGCCCTTCAAGTATTGAAGCATGGCTATCACGTCACCTCTAAGCCTGATATCAGGCTTAGCTCCCTTACCTTTCAGCTTCCAGACCCCATCATCTTTGTTGCTCTTCTCTGAACTCTTTCTAGGGCCTCAGTAGCTTTTCTGTATTCCAAGTGTAATCTCACTATTGCAGCACAGAGCAGTACTATCAAATAGTAATCCAGATGACTTGGAATCCAGCTCAGCTGCTCCTAATTGCATCTGTTCATATCTCTTGTAAAGTTTCAGAAGTAGCTTATCAATTAGCTTCTTCCAAGGTATTTTTTCAACTTCCCATTTAGTCCAAGGCCTTGAAATTACCAGGTGGTTCCCCCATCCAAATACTGACTAAATCCAGCCCTGTTTAACTTCCAGGTGCATCTGCAACAAGTTAAAGGAAGCTAAGATGATGGGCAGATCCATGTGATCAATCTAATGTAAAGATCCCAAAATTATTCCTTGGGAGAGATTTATAGTCCAGTCCACTGCAACATTCTCAAGGACAAATCTCATGAGGAGCAATACATGCTGTCACATTGGAAAATTCCTTCTGGGATCTGTAAAATCAAATGCAGCCTGGGTGACTGGTTTTGCCACTTGCTGAAGGAGATGGAAAGAAATATTAGACTTACATAGTTACCACATTTTATTGGCTGGTCAGTTGGTTGATTTTTATGCCCTGCTCATTTCTGTGGGGCTCCAAGGCAGTTTGTAAAGTCAAAGAATACATATAATAAAATAGGAAGAAATGACATTAATTACATCACCTAAAATTAACCCAAAAGTTTGATGGAACAGTCAGAGGGAAAGGAAAGAAGAATGGATGTATTCATAATCAGATGGTTATGCAACCAGATGGATTTGTAACTGGCTGACCAACTGCACTCAATGTGTACTCCTTAATGGAGCTTCATCTACATGGAGGGAAGTATGTAGTGGTATACCCCAAGGCTACGTTTTAGGTCTGGTACTCTTCAACATCTTCATCAGTGATTTCGATAAGGGGATAGATGGGGAACTCATTAAATATGCAGATGACACCAAGCTGGCAGGAAAAGCCAACACCCCAAAAGATTGGCTTAAATACAGAAGGATCTTGACAAACTTGAACATTGGGCGCTATGTAACAAAATGAAACTAAATGGTGAAAAAAGAAAGGTTCTACATTTAGGCAAGAAAAACAAAATGCACAGATACAGTATAGGTGGTACCTCACTCAATAGTAGTAACTATGACAGGGATCTTGGAGTCCTAGTGGACAATTACTTAAATATGAGCCAGCAATGTGCTGCAGCTGCCAAAAAAGCCAATACAGTGCTAGGCTGCATTAACAGAGGAATAGAATCAAGATCACGTGAAGTGTTAATACCATTTTATTATGCTTTGGTAAGGCCACACTTGGAACACTGCATCCAATTTTGGTCACCACGATGTAAAAAAGATGTTGAGACTCTAGAAAGAGTACAGAGAAGAGCAACAAAGATGATTAGGGGACTGGAAGCTAAAACATATAAAGAATAGTTGTTGGAATTCGGTATATCTACTTTAATGAAGAGAAAGACGAGGGGGACAAGATAGCAGTGTTCCAATATCTCAGGGGCTGCCACAAAGAAGAGGGAGTCAAGCTATTTTCCAAAGCGCCTGAAGGCAGGACAAGAAGCAACGGATGGAAAATAATCAAGGAGAGAATCAACCTTGAACTAAGGAGAAATTTCCTGACAGTTAGAACAATTAATCAGTGGAAGTTGTGAATGCTCCAACACTGGACGTTTTTAAGAAGAGAATGGACAACCATTTGTCTGAAATGGTATAGGGTTTCCTGCCTGAATAGGGGATTGGACTAGAAGACCTCCAAGGTCCCTTCCAACTCTGTTATTCTATTCTATTCTATTCTATTCTATTCTATTCTATTCTATTCTATTCTATTCTATTCTATTCTATTCTAAACAAAGTATCCTGCATTTAGGGGGCAAAGTTTTGCATAGCAGGGGGACAGCTATAGCTCATCAGGCCACACTCTATTAACTTGACATGAAGTGGGGGATCTTCAATGCTCTCATTAAAGATCTAGAAGAAAGTTTTCTCCAAATTATCCAGTGAAGTTTTTTTTTTAATTACACAATCTTCAATACAGGAAATTTCCTTTATTGAGTTAACTATAGTAACTAATATTTATGGAAAGGCTGGGTTATCATGACACACTTGACTGGATGAGCTCATCAGATGGCTTTCAACAAATAGCTCTCCATTAGTTTCAGTGAACTTCCTAAAACAGAAGAATAATGTTACAACAACTTTATTGTCCAAAATTATGACATGAATGAAGGCAAATATACATGTCCAAGGATAATGTTGTAGGATCCAGTTTGGGTTGGTCCCAGTGACCGAACCAGATTGGATCCTGCAAATTATGACAGTATCATACTGAGCTCTATAAAAATGCTAGGTCATATATTATTATACAACCAAACATACTTAACATTGAGCTGATATCTAGACACTAAGTGAACAGTTTGCAGTCATGAGATATTTTAAATCCCTTTCCTTAATTAACTAAAGAAAAATGACATTCATCACTGATAAAAATCTTTACAGAAATTGGAGCCAGACTCATATTTTGATGCCACCTGGATTCAGATGACCTTCCTCTTTTTACTTCTTTTGGTTTATTAAAAGTATTTATAGACAATGCTATAAATGAAATATTTCCAACAAGATGAAAAGCCAATTTTGAAGACAATCATAGAGCAAAACATTAAAAATGCTCAATAAAAAACATTCCTATATAAATGAATACAAGAGGAAAACAAGCCAACAAACAAATTAGGACTCTATCATTCCTATTATCCTTACCAAAGACATTTATGGGCAACATAAGAGCTATCTGAATCCCTATACTACCTTTCATGCAGTTTTATCAAGCAAGTGGCTGTTTTTGTTTTCTCTACTCAGCAGCTGAATGGGATTTAGAAGAGTGGAGAAAACTGCAAATTTGGGCACATTTAGCTTTTTCACAGGGCCATTGAATTGGAAAGTAGAAGGAGGTGCATAATAATAACATTTAGATCCCATCATATGTCTTCCCCCAACTATTATATTGTTCTTTCAACTGGCACTGTGAACACGTAGGCACAGCACAGATTTTTATTATATAAGTGATGTCCAACTTGAAAGTATTTCCAAAATTGCTACTGCAGTACAATTTTTAGAAGATAATTTTTCAAACCTTGACTCCTAGTGTTTATGCAGTTTTCTTGTAAATAATCTAAAAATTAGCCTCTTCTTGGTTGTTTTCTGACTTCCCATTTTTTTGTTTTATTTTGTCCCTGTAATGATTTCTCATTGATAATTTCTCAACTAAGTAAAGAATGGAATGGAATGGAATGGAATAGAATAGAATAGAATAGAATAGAATAGAATAGAATAGAATAGAATAGAATAGAATAGAATAGAATAGAATTCGGAGGTCTTCTAGGCCAGCCCCCTGCTCAAGCAGGAGAACCTATACCTTCTCAGACAGGTGAATGTCTAGCCTCTTCTTAAAAATCTCCAGTGATGGAGTGCCCACAATTTCTGGGGGTAAGCTATTCCACTGGTTGATTGTCCTATCAGGAAGTTTCTCCTTAATTCCAGGTTGCTTCATTGTTTCTCATCCTTCCCTCTGGTACTTTGGTGAACAACCTGGTCCCCTCTGCCTTGTGGCAGCCCCTCAGATACTGGAACACTGCTATCATGTCTTCCGTATTTCTTCTTTTCTTTAGACTAGCCAAACCCAAGTCCTGCAGCTATTCTTCATATGTTTTAGTCTCCAGGCCTTGGATCATCTTAGTTGCTCTTCTCTGAATTTTTTCCAAACTCTCAATATCTTTTTTGTGATATGGTGACCAAAATTGGCTGCAGTATTCCAGGTGTGGTCTTTCTAGGGTTTTATAAAGCAGTACTAATACTTCGTGTGATCTTGATTCTATGCCTTTGATTATACAACCCAGGATTGTATTAGCTGTTTTGGTTGCTGCTGCACACTGCTGGCTCATAGTCAAGTGATCATCCACTTAATTTTAGACCCCAGACAAGTAAATATTACCACTGATCATATTAAAAATCATATTCAGTGAGTGCTGATTTAAAAAGTATGCATGCAAAGTCAGAGTGATGTTTATGAGCTAACTAGCTCTGTGAAGACAAGAATGGGCACGATGGGGGACAGGACTTAATTAAAGATTCCTCCTTAATCAAAAAAGAAAATCTGATGTAATATTTAAGAATAGAAATAGGCTTTATCATTTACTTATTTAGAATATTACTGTGCTACCAGAATCAAAATGACTGTCAGCTGCTTATATAGAAAAATACAATATAAAATGCATCTAATACAAACAAAAATAATGGCACAGCAACAACACGAAGAAAACAAACAAACAAAAAAAGAAGGCAATTCCCAGTCCAATTTCCCTTTCAGGGGAAAGCTCACCAAAATGGCTTTATCTTCAAGAGTTTCCAAAATGTGATAAAATCAGATGCAACTCATTTAACAACCATCTTACTTAGTGTTGTGTTTCCGGTTCGTTGGCAATTGACGAAGATACATGGTGAAAACAACAAGCTCTTTATTTCTCTCTCCTACAACCAAGCAAGCAGCAAAAGGCACGCAGGCCTTTTATAGTGCCTGAAACCCGGACAGTGTGAACCAATAGGAATTGATCATTTTCGCGCCTTGTGCATGCGCTCAAGGCTGGTGCCACCCTGTCTGGTCCCGGGCAGCTTTTGGATTGCCCGGGACCATTTGCAACAATTCTGAGCCTGCTTTCAGCTCTTGCAGGCTCAGGACACAACACATAGCAACAGAAATTCTGGTCCCAAAGAGGATTGCAGGTTGAGCACTGCAGATATTATGCCTAGCATGGTCAAGACAGAGTGATTTTAAAGGTTTTTCTCACAGTTTTTGCTTTCTCAGGGCTCAAACATCTTTTCTGTAAGAGATCAGTTTCTTTTTCCCTTCTCTGAGTCAACCTGCAGCTTTTTCTGGTGCTGAGGATTTCACTGTAAAGCAGATTAGGTGGTTTGGGCACCATCTTAGCAAAAGCAGTAGCAATAGGACTTAGGCTTGTATACCACCCCACAGTGTGTTACCACACTTTCTGAGTGGTTTACACATGTCAATAAATTGCCCCCAACAATTTGGTTTACTGAGGTCATTTTACTTACCACAGAAGGAAGGAAGGCTCGAGCCCTATCAGGATTGAACTCCAGACTTTGGGCAGACTTTGCCTATAATACTGCATTCTAACTACTGCACCACCAAGACTCTTAAGACCTAGTCCTTGAGAGACTGCAGACTCTCAAGCAAATGAAACATATCTGCATGTGTTTTTTTTAATATTTCTGTGCAGAAACCATACATTTTCATTTCATCACAGAAGCCATGCAATATCACCTCTTTCCATTGCCAAAAGGGAGTTGCAAATGAAAGACTCTGCAGCCCTCCAAATACTCCTATTTTGGGAGGCAGGTCTCGGTTATCATGAAAGGGAAGGGCCTTATTGTGATTCTTCTGGTGGGAATTCTGCTTCAATTGAGCACCAAATTCATCCAAGCACACAACTGAGAGAGAAATTTGTAGCGGTGAGGAACACTGGTTGGTTGCCATTGAGTGCACAGGGGGACACTTTGAAGTGGATGCTACTTTCAATTAATGAGGGAACCTGGGGCTAGAAAGAAATTTTGGCAGAGTTTTAACTTTTTTCTTTGTTTTGCCTTTGAAATCCAAAGGGGGGGGGGAATGAAGGGAAAAGGCAAAGAATCCACTTCAGTCATGTATTATGATTGCTTTGCTTTGCTTTGCTTTGCTTTGCTTTGCTGTGCTGTGCTGTGCTGTGCTTTGCTGTGCTGTGCTGTGCTGTGCTGTGCTGTGCTGTGCTGCTAATGTGCACATTTCAACATTTTGTAAAGTATAAAAGTTAAAAGAAAAACAACCTAGATTTTCATCCAAGGGGACATCATCTCTCTCCTTTAAGCGAGATGGAACTGCAAAAGGTATTTGGACATTTGGAGAAAAAATAGTTATTTGTAGTAGGTGGGAGAGCTAGTTTGGTGTAGTGGTGAAGGTATCAGGTTAGAAACCAGGAGAATGTGAATTCTAGTCCCCCCACCCAAAGCCAACTGGGTGATCTTGAGCCACACTCTCTCTCAGCTATAGGAAGGAGGCAAAAAAAGCTTTGCTAAGAATACTGCTGGGATATGTCCAGGTAATTGCTAAGAGTCAATACTGACTAAAAAGGGGGGGGGGGTATGTAGTTGCAGGTAGAAACAATCAGGACATAAGAGGATAGAAGGGATTGCCCAGCCTCAAAGTTTGAGAGCCACTTTGTTTGTTTAGTTTGTTGTCAAAGTTCATTAGCCCAATGATCAAATTAGGTGACTTTTAGAAAAGTCTCTGGAAGCTACATCCAAGATTTTGGAGGGTCCTCATTTGGTGTCTGAAACTAGGAGCTTCCATACTACATAATTTAATGGCCAGAAAATTTAAAGCAAGATCCAAACAGAGGACCAAAAGGGTACTTTCTTTGCCAACAAGGCACAGGCCAACAACTGCTGCCCTGATCTCATTTGGAAATTGGCCACTACCAGCATAAAACAAGCCAGCTAAGCTTAGCGAGCCTGGTTTTTTTTTTTTGTTTTTTTTTTTTGCAAGCTAGCAAAGCACAAAATATGCTTTTGTGGCATTTCAGCATGCACAGTAATGTCTCTGTGTAGCTTCCCCTTCTGGCAGTGTTACAATGGAGGCACGTAATGAAGTTGTGTTACTGTAAGGTTCTGGATGACTAATGCCACATTAAAGAGGTATTAGAATACAGAATAACAGAATTGGAAGGAACCTTGGAGATCTTCTAGTCCAACTCTCTGCTCAGGTAGGAGACCCTATACCAGTGGTGGCGAACCTATGGCACGCATGCCAGAGGCGGTACTCGGAGCCCTCTATGTGGGCACACACACTGTCATCCCAGCCCCACCTTCTCTCACGGCCCCCTCCTTGCCAGCAGCCCCCCGGAGGAGAGTCACCCCTGGGCACAGCCCACAAAAAGTAGCACAGCCAAAGACATGGTAGCCGGGGAGCGGGGACAATACTCCACCCTTGTGCCCCGTTATGCGCAGATGATACTGCAGGGCACGGGTGGAGGGTGTGGCCGCCATGGCACTGCTGGGCTGCCTGGGTGATCTGTGGTGAGTCATGGAGGTGGTTGGTGTCCCAGCAGGCAGGGAAGAGTGGGGATGGGGTGGGGCGTTTGGGGGCACTCAGTCTCTAAAAGATTCACCATCACTGCCCTATACCATCCTGGACAAATGGCTGTCCAATCTCTTCTTAAATACCTCCAGTGATGGAGTATCCTACAACCTTTGGAGGCAAGCCATTCCACTGATTGTCTCATTGTCAGGAAATTACAAAATGAACAATTTAGAAATATATAATGGCAACTAAGGACAAATCTTGTCCCAGTTTGTTGCAGACACACTGTATCAAATGCACCCCAATAATGTCATTTCACCTTCTGGGAAGGTGCCACTTGAAAGGGTAAGGAGTCACTTCAGAAAGGAGTAACTTTACGTACTGGTTCCTAAACAGTCAACTGTTTAATGGGCCAGACTGACTATCCTAGTAAGCCAGATTAGGTCCATGAGTTATTTATTTTTCTTCCATATATTTTCTTACCCTGTTAAATTGATGAAGTTCGTTCCCAGGAAGACATACATCAGTTCATTGACTATCAACTCTTGGGAGTTCTGAAAGACAATTTTATTGAATAGTACAAATTTCATGACATTAGATATACTGGAAGAATGTTGTAGACCAAGGGTGTCAAACTCAATTTCATTGAGGGCCGCTTCAGAATTATGGTTGCTCTTAAAGGGAGAATGGGCATGTCTGGGTAGGCATGGCCAGCTCGGTGCTGCTCATTAGGTGTGGCTGACTCGGTATGGCCAGGTGGGCGTGGCTGGGTAGGTACAGCCAGTCCAGCTCTGCTGACTTAAGATGGCTGTCACACTGAATAATTAATTGCCCCACAAGCATCTTGCCTCCCCAAACTGCTGGCAGACAAACATATCCCCATGTGCACACACATACCACATTCCAGGTTTGGGGGCTTTTATCCACAGATGTAGATAAAAGCCTCCAAGCTTGGAATGGTGTGTGCATGCATGCTTGTAGCACGCCAAAGTTGGATGTAAGCCCGGGGTATCAATAAGCCATGCTTGGCCCCACCCCACCTGCACCACACTTGTGCACCTAGGGGGCCCTGCAGCCAGACCTCGCCTCGCCTCATCCCTGTGGCAGTGGCACTGGCAGCAGCATCCCTGTCCAGGTGATCCATCTGCTCTCCTTCAGCCCAGGAGCTTGCGAGCCTGGAGGGGAAGTTGCCATCACAGCCCACTGGGTGAAGCAGCTACCTCAGAGCAGTGCCCAGCCACACTTACCTCCTCTTTGAGGCTGCTGCTGTATTCACTCTCCTTTGCCAGGTTGATCAAGGTGGGTGCAGGAGGGTAGGGGGGTAATGCTTGTGGGCGCCACTCTGAGGTGGCTACTTCACATGGTGGGCTGCAACCTCAATTTCCCTTCTGGGCTTGCAAGCTTTCTGTACTGGAGGAGAGTGGAGGTATGGAGGGGCAGCAGGATGCTGGATGGGGCTGCTGCTGCCAATATCAATGCCACTGCCATGGGGGCAAAGAGGAGTTAAATGAGGTGAGGCGAGGCAGGTGGTGGGGCAGGGGTGGCCTAGTTGGAGGACCCAAAGGTGGATGTCCCAGGGTCACATCAGCTGGCTGTTGCTGCTGGCCAATGAGTGGCTGAGGGGTCAATGAGCTGCAGCTGCTGCTGGGCATGGCCAGCCCCTACACACTCACCACCTCCTGTGCATGTGCCCAGGGAAAGCGCCCAGCTGGCCTTGGGTGGGCCAGGGCTGAGGGGTAGGGACCAGCCCCTCACCATCTCCAGGGTAGCCCTGCAGGCCAGATCTAAACACATCAAGGGCTGTATCTGGCATGCAGGCCTTGAGTTTGACATTCTGTTGTAGAGTATCCAGCAAGTGTATTTGTGATAGAAAAAAATGACTTCAGCTGTTTAGAAAGATTTTAAAACCTTGAAAATTGAGAAAGACATTAAAAATTGATGGCTTGTGGTATTCAGTTGTAGGCTGATAGTTATAATTACATTTTACTGAAAAACAAGCAAAATCCCTGGCGAAGGAATAGAAAAAGTTGGATAAAGATAAGCTTCTGACAGTGGCAGCTTGAAACAATAGATTCAGCCAGTTTGAAAGGAAGGGTCTGGAGAGAAAAAATAACCTGCTTATTCCACTTCCTTAATTCTGAAAGATAATGTGCAGGAAAAAAAAGTTTGCTTTGTTATTTTATTTCATTTTATTCTTAGTTTCCTCTAACTGTAAATAGTGGGAAACCATGCCAACTGAGTTTTGGCAGTTGTGCTGCTCAAATATGGAGAGTAATAAGAAATGTAGGACTCTGTAAGAACAGTGAAGAAAAGGCTTCAGAAAATGCAGATTAATCAAATTGGTGCTATTGACTTAATTATAAAGAGCTTACTTTTGTAGATCCAAAATCTATCTTCACATAACCTACAAGAGTAACCTCCTTATAATTTTTTAGGAGAAAGAGCAAAGGATTTGATTTTAACCATTGCAGCTGATGGAAGCACTTTTTTTTTTATTATTATTTTTTATTAAAAGTTTTATAAATTTTACAAAAAAACAAAAACAATACAAAACAAAAAGCAACATATACAAAAAAGAAACTAAACATTACATATATATAAACCCCCCCATCCCCCACCCCTCACAAAAACCCTCCCTACCCCCCCCTGAGCTTCCCAGAGCAGAATATAGGCTTAATTAAAAATTAAGAGATAAAAATAAAAAATTAAATTAAAAAATTTATATTTATATATATATTAAAAAAAATATCTATATATATATATAAAAATAAAACTTATAAAAAAGCTATGTGATATTTTTGTATACCCAATCTAAATTGTATAAATTTTATCCATTTGTCCCAAACAGCAAGGAACTTCTCTTGCGTTTGTTGCTTTAAGAAAGCCGAAATCTTTGCCATTTCCGCCAGATAAGCTACTTTAAGAAAACATTCCTGCAATGTAGGCAAAGATTCCTTCTTCCAATATTGTCCTACTAACAGCCTAGCGGCTGTAATCAAATTTAACATCAATACAACCTCCTTTGTATCACAATCTGTAACAATGCCTAACAAAAATAATTGCGGAGTAAATTTTACCCTCCTTCTAAAAATTCTCTGGATATTCCACCATATTTTGATCCAAAATGCTTTTATCTCTCTGCATGACCACCAAATATGATAATAGGAAGCATCCTTATAACCACATCTCCAACATTTGGGTTGCACGTCAGGGTACATAAGAGACATTTTTTGTGGATCAAGGTGCCATCTATAAAACATTTTATAAAAATTCTCCCTAAGGTTCTATGCTTGTGTAAATTTGACATTTCTCACCCAAATAGTTTCCCAAATGTCCAATGAGACTGGGACACCAAAATTCTGCGCCCATCTAATCATACAATCTTTAATTAATTCCATTTCTGAGTCCATTTCAACCAATACCCCATAAATTCTCTTGATATGGGTTTGTCTTTGATCCTTGACTTGCTTAATAAGATTTCCATCTTCTCTAAGAAAACCCAATTTACAATCCACCTTCCATTTATCTACTAGTTGCCTATATTGAAACCAAGAATAAATAATATTTTCTTGCGCTAAATCTTCCCGTAATCTTAACTGCCAGTTTTGCCCATCCCATCTAAGTAACTGACTATAAGACACCATGTCCATTTTTACTCCTCTTTTTATTCCTTCTATCGCATGCCAAGGTATAGCCCATAATGGAACTTTAAAATCACTTTTATAATATTTTCTCCAAACCCTAAGTAAAGAAATTCTTAAAATATGAGATTTAAAGACCCAGTCCATTTTTTTTATTAAATATTAAATAGGCATGCCACCCATAAAGTAAATCCCATCCCTCTAAATGGAGTATCTCAGGATTTGTCAAATTTAGGAAGCACTTCTTTAAATACCAAGTAGAGTCATTCAAAATCCTCCCAAGGAAAAGGTTTTGGCTATTTACTAAGGAAAAAATTCCCAAGTAGGCAGTGATATGTGTTACAAGCTGCAATGACATCAACGTGCCAATATTTTGGTAAGTAAATCATGCCAAAATGCAAGTAAGTAAAGCATGTCATATGTACAATGGTGTTGATATTGATGAATGTGTTGTCACTTGCCCATGTAAGTATGATTTCTAAACACCAGGACTGAATAAAATGCCATTTCCTCATCTTTCTGAATATTCTTTTGAAATCAAGCATCCACTTTTCTGTTTTGGGCCTTCATCAAAAGCATTATCTATTCCATCAGTGAGAATTGCCAAACAATCAAAACTTTAAAATGACATTTTAAAAGAAATGCTGAGGTGAACCCATTGAAATTGTCTTTAAATAATGGACAAGACGTGCCATTAAATCTGAGTAAACATTTAGCAAACAAATATGCTATTTATTCCAAAATGGATGCCCAGCATTGTCAGCTGGACTAGGCTTTTAAAAACAATCTTTCAGTAGTAAATTTTACTATAGAGAGATTGGTAGACTGGCAAGATGCTTCATCATTATAAATCCTATACATTCAGTCAAAATTAGGGAAGTGGATTAATTATGATGTTGAAAGAAAAATCTTCATCAGGTCCAGTCCAAGCTGGGAATAAATAAAATGGAGGCTGCTTAGGAAAGAAGATTCTGTTTATTGAGTTGCCAGAAACTTCAGTGACACAGCATGTTTCTGGAGTGACTGACAAAATGGAGCTAGGAATGGATGGGTTTTTATACCTTTTTGGGGTTTTATGTTTGGAGTTGTTCCTGTTTGAGGTTGTTCCTGTTCCTGTGTCATAAACGTTGACCTGAGCTTGAGTGTGCCCTTTTGGTATTCTAATGGTGGTGGGTTAATCCTCCTAAAGATCATGTTCCTTGGAGTCTTTGTTTTTCTAATCCCATCGGCTCAAACCTTCTCTGGAGCTGTGGCTAAAGGCATTTTGCTTATGAATAAGTGGCCGAGTCTTTCTGAATAGGATTATCAAATCTGCATTTCTGCAGAGCCTGCTCAATTTCTGCCTAGCGGAGAGAGAGAAGTTTCTGCTTTTTAAGATTTTCTCCATTATTCCTTTTGGGAAATATAATATTCTGCCTTTTTTAATATTCCCCCAAATATTTCCTTCTCTGGTGTGTGTGCGTGCGTGTGTGTGTGTGTGTGTGTGTGTGTGTGCTCACTTTCTACAATGACATTTAGTTTAAAACAGAATCTCTGTAAATAGTGCAGCAGGTTTCTGCTCATTTCAACCCATAGAGGCTGCCCACCAAGTTAGAAATACTGGATGCTCTAAAATCGTTCCATTCATTGTGTCACATTTTAAATTGTCTCATTTGAGTATATAACCCTCATTTGTAACTTCAACTCTGCAAATCACTTACTCTCTAGAGCTATAAGCAAGATAATCTTAAAATAAATCTAAATAAATGTGCTATGAAGATCAAAGCTCTTTATAGAAACCCTGGGATTCAGCCATACTTCAAAAAATGATCCATGTTTTATTACTTTGTTGTTGTTGTACATTTCAGGAGAAGCAACTAACAGCATATAGCCAGCAGCCACTCAGCTGTACCAGAGAAATCTTGTTCCACTGCTCTTGACTTGACTGATGAGATCATAATGGGCTCGTCTTGAATAGTTCTGCTCTTGTCCAGCTGTTGCCAGATTTGATAAAGTTCCTCCATATATTCTCCTCATTCTGAGAAGATGCAAACACAGAGCCCAAATCCACATCATGATTTGCTTGATAAATTCTGGCACAGTCTGTTGTTTTCTAATTGCTGGTTGCAAATTGCTGATGGCAAATAGACTCTTTAACTAGCAATTTATGAAAGTGGCATTTTGATTAATCAGACATTGAAACACTCTGATTTTTCTCTCTCTCTCTCTCCATTGTTTTCTTCTTCAATCTAATGAAAATTCACTGTTCTATCTCATCTCTCCTAAATACAGATTGTTCAGTTTGGCAAGCATTCTCAAGTTTTCATTCATTGTATATTATTTAAAACACCCAATGAGAATTTAAACATGCACAAAGTACATTGTAAATCATTCACCAGCCCAGTGCTTAATGCTCAGAGTAATTTCTAAGTAAAGCTTTGTTTTATTGCAGTGGTGGGGGAGCACATAATTATTAACTAGATAAGCACAAACTTATTTTCAACAATTGAAAATAGGGAGCCTACACTTTTCCAGAAGTTAGTGAACTACAGTTTCCAGAATTCTAAGACAATATGGGCTATGAAAAAGGGTGCTGGGAATTGTATCCTAACAGCATCTGAAGAGCAACAAGTTCCTGTCCTTTCCTTATAGAACTTCATTGTGCCTCTAAAAACAAGTTACCATTTCTATAAACATTGTATAGGCAGACAAATTATGGGACTTCGATGGGAGGTTTGACTCTGTGAAAGCAGAACTGGTAACTAGAGCAAAACCCAGCCAGATAAGGAGAGGATGGGAGATCACCCACATGTGCTCTGGGCAGCTGCTTACCATGAGGAGACTGCAGAAAAATGGTTTTCTGTGGGTTGGAGCAGGAAAGTGAGATTAGCCAGCTGTTTGCAACTGCACAGAGACCTTTAAAAGACACTAAATTTGCAGGCCTCATTTTCTAATCACTTTCAGAAATTGTTCATTGATTCTAAACTATTAGAGACTTTTGGAATGATAAATTTGAAAATGTTTGTAGATAAGAGCTGGGATATGGGATGAGGAGATAAATGTTACAATGTTACAATGTTTGTAACTTTAGAGAGGGTGAAGAGTTTCTACATTTGATTATACTTGTGATGAAGACACAGACAGACAGAGAGATAAACATATATAATGTTCTTCTATCTTTACTCACTTTTACTTTTTTCTTTCTTTTACCTTGTGGTATTCTGTATTCTCTTTTGTTCTTGAAGTTTAACTTATATTAGAGTTTATTATTGTATTTTTGTATTGTATTTTTAGAGTTTACTATCATAATTAAAATTCTTAATAAATATTACACACAAAACATAAGAAGAGAAATCGAGCATCACAAGATACCATACATTTATGTCAAGAGACTAGATGATAGCATTCAATCTATCAATTGTTGTGTGTGTGAAAGATGGTATTGATTATTGAATTGTGATTGAAGAAGAAGAAAGCCTAAAAGGTGAAAAATTAAAGTTAATCCTCTATTGCTTTGAAATAATTGCTATCCGTTAAAGTCAGTTAATAAGAGAGTGCCTGTTAGATGTCCTATACTCAATTAAATATTGTAATATGAAAATCCTAAAATCCACTGAAATCTATTTGTACAGACTCTTTTTTGATGATGATGATGATGATGATGATGATGATGATGATGATGATGATGATAATGTTGGAAGGGACCTTGGAGGTCATCTAGTCCAACCCGCCCTCCTCCTCCTCCTCCTCCTCCTCCTCCTCCTCCTCCCTCTACCAGATCATTAAACAAGCTGACACCCAGGGCTTGTAGGTTTAAACTCATCAAATTTCCTTTGGATAAGATGTCTACTTTTTGTGCAAATGTATTAGCTATTACACATATCCACATTGGAGACTGTATCATATACTGCATTTCTTATACAAACCACTATATCTTATGACATCATCATGCAAATAATACAAATAATTGTGTCATGACCAATGCAAATTACATCATTTACTCATGTGGCCACGTTTACTCTTTTGCCTGCTACAGATGCCCACAGCTTGTGTGTGTTATAATACTAATGCTAATACTAATACTAATACTAATAATAATAGTAAAGTTGAAAAGGACCTCAATAATTATTTTATTGTTTTATGATTGTTTTAATCTCTGTACGCCGCCCTGAGTCCTTTGGGATTGGGTGGCATATAAATAAAATTAAATACAAATTAAATACATATCTAGTCCAACCCCTTGCTCAGGCAAGAAACCCTATATCATTTTGGACAAATGGGGGCTATTTATTTTTTTAGGTCCAATTTTAAAGCCAAATCAAATGCTGAAACTCAATGGGGCTGATTATATCCTTCGTATTGCCAATTCATACTCCCCTTTCTATGTATTCTGCTTTTCTTTCACTTCAGCTTTGTTCTCCATTCAGTACCCTGTCCCCTTTCCTGTAATATAACCAAGGGGACCAAACAAAACACAGACAACAGCTCCATGTTTATTTGTCAGTACTAATCTCACTGAACAAATGACTTTCTCTGTCCCTGCCTAACTTTTCCCATAAGAGTTACATAAAAATATCTTTCATAGAACAAAATAAAAATACTGATGGAAGGTATGAAAGGGAGTGCAAGGACCGTTGAGAATATTGTCAAGAAGGTCCTGCCCTCGCTCATTCTCATCAGTACAGCAGTGCACACAAACACATAGACACACCACCTCTAAAGCTCCTTGTGGAAAAGAGCTGAATCAATGAATCTTAGTGGAAAGAGGCTTGTTGACTGTGGAGGCTCTACATATCCACCAAACTCAGTCATTGTGTTGGAGGTTATCCAAATACCTCCACTTCCAAATTTCATTTTTTTTTCTCTGGTCCTTTTGTGCTGGCTGCCTTCCTTCCCTTCACTATTTATGATGTGCCACTTCTGGTTCCGGTTCACAGCGTCTCTAGCCAGACAAAGAGACTTGTCTCCTCGTCGGCTAGCTTCCCTCCGCCGGTAGACCCTTATGCTGGCCGAAAGTCGCCCTGGAGGGTGCGACTTCTGTCGAGGAGCTTTGCTTGGCTAGGGAGGAGCGGCAGCTCCTCCAGCTCTCCAAGCTATCTCTGAGGGCTGACGGAGAAGAAGATTGGCCAGTAAAATGGCTGATCACCCTGCCGCTTCAAACTGCAAGTCAAACAACATCTAAGCTGTAAGAACCACCGTGGTGAATCCGGGTGAGATTTATTTTTTTCTTTTTCCTGCTCCTCTCTTCATTTTATCTTGCTTTTTTTTTTTTTTTTTTGCCTGAAAGAGCCTTGTTGGAATTATTTCCCTGGCTTGAAAAGGAAACTTCTACATGTTTGGGAAGAAAGGCATTGAACAAAAGAATACAATCAAATTTTAAAGACTATATTTTACTTTCATATGCTTTGGGGTACAGAAAAAAAAATTTTTTTCTAAGAGCTCTACTATCATTTTATGTTGGAAGATTATTTCTTTTTTTACATTATATTGCAAAAGAAAGAAAAAGGGAAGAGAAAATGGTGTCTGGAAAAGTTTTTTTTTCAACTTACTGAGGACATCTAGTGGCAAAAATCTAATATTGCAATTTTTGGTTACTCTTTGGAGGTGGAATAGATTAGAATTCAACATTATAGAAACACAACCAATAGAACACAGTCAAACTAGAGTCTTGGACTTCAAGAGAGCTAATTTCAATAAACTTAGAGAGGGCTTGGGAAGGAGTCCATGGATGAGAATCCTCAAGGGGAAAACAACTCAAGAAGCTTGGGAAATTTTGAAAAATGAGATAATAAAAGCACAGTCTAGCACAATACCAACAAAGAGGAAAAATAACAGCTCTCAAAAGAAACCAGCATGGCTGCATAAAGAACTCTCTGACAAATTGAAAGATAAAAAGGACAAGTATAGAAAGTGGAAAGAGGGGAACATAACTAAGTCAGAATATCAGCAAATATCCCGAGCCTGCAAAGATGAAGTGAAGAAAGCCAAGGCTCAAAATGAACTAAGGCTTGCGACCAAAGTCAAAAATAACAAAAAAAGCTTCTTTCAACATGTAAAAAAACAAGAAAAAAGTGAAGGAAATGATTGGTCCATTAGTGGGTGAAAGTGGCAAGAAGGTGACAAGCAACAGGGAGAAAGCAGAACTATTTAACTCATTTTTTTGCATCTGTCTTTACACAAAGGGAAAAAACAGACCAACCTATCAAAAATAGTGCCATAAAAAACAAAACAGAAACACAAGTTAAGATAGGCAAGAAAATGGTTAGGGAGCACCTGTCCAGCCTAGATGAGTTCAAATCGCCAGGACCAGATAGATTACACCCCAGAGTTCTCAAGGAACTGGCAGATGTGATATCGGAGCCACTGAACTATATTTTTCAAAGATCCTGGAACACGGGGGAACTACCAGAGGACTGGAAAAGAGCTGATGTAGTTCCCATCCTCAAAAAAGGAAAAAAAATGGATCCAGGAAATTACAGACCTATCAGCCTGACCTCAATACCTGGGAGATCCTGGAAAAGATAATCAAACAACGAATCAATGAACACCTAGAGGCAAACAAAGTCATTACTAAAAGCCAACATGGGTTTGTCAAAAATAGATCATGCCAGACAAATCTTATTGCATTCTTTGACCAAGTGACAAAATTAGTGGATCAGAGGAATGCTGTGGACATAATTTACTTGGACTTCAGTAAGGCATTTGATAAAGTAGATCACAACCTACTACTTGACAAGATAGACAAATGTGGGGTAGACAGAACCACCACCAGATGGATCCGTAGCTGGCTGACCGGCCGTACTCAGCGAGTGGTCCTCAATGGCACTGCATCTATATGGAGGGAAGTGTGTAGTGGGGTGCCCCAGGGCTCTGTTCTGGGCCCAGTACTCTTCAACATCTTCATCAACGATTTGGATGAAGGGATAGATTGGGAACTCATCAAATTTGCAGACGACACCAAGCTGGCAGGAATAGCCAACACTCCAGAAGACAGTCTTCAGATACAGAAGGATCTGGACATACTTGAACACTGGGCACTAACTAACAAAATGAAATTCAATGGTGAAAAAAGCAAGGTTCTACATTTAGGCAAGAAAAACCACATGCACAAGTACAGCATAAGTGGCACCATGCTCAATAGTAGTAACTGTGAGAGGGACCTCGGAGTCCTAGTAGACAATCACCTAAATATGAGCCAGCAGTGTGCTGCAGCTGCCAAAAAGGCCAACACAGTGCTAGGCTGCATTAACAGAGGTATAGAATCAAGATCACGTGAAGTATTAATACCACTCTTCAATGCCTTGGTAAGGCCACACTTGGAATACTGCATCCAGTTTTGGTCACCAGGATGTAAAAAAGATGTTGAGACTCTAGAAAGAGTACAGAGAAGAGCAACAAAGATGATTAGGGGACTGGAGGCTAAAACATATAAGGAACGGTTGCTAGAATTGGGTAATGTCTAGTTTAACGAAGAGAAGGACAAGGGGGGAGATGATAGCAGTATTCCAATATCTCAGGGGCTGCCATAAAGAAGAGGGAATTAAGCTATTTTCCAAAGCACCTGAAGGCAGGAGAAGAAGCAATGGGTGGAAACTAATCAAGGAGAGAAGCAACCTAGAACTAAGGAGAAACTTCCTGACAGTGAGACCAATTAATCAGTGGAACAGCTTGCCTCCAGAAGCAGTAAATGCTCCAACACTGGAAGTTTTTAAGAAGAGACTGGACAGCCATTTGTCCGAAATGGTGTAGGGTTTCCTGCCCGAGCAGGGGGTTGGACTAGATGACCTCCAAGGTCCCTTCCAACTTTACTACTATTACTATTACTTTTGAAGAGAAAAGATAAGCTGATTCAGCTGTGAA
Source organism: Crotalus tigris (assembly GCF_016545835.1). Lineage (NCBI taxonomy): Eukaryota > Metazoa > Chordata > Lepidosauria > Squamata > Viperidae > Crotalus > Crotalus tigris. The sequence goes on from NW_024097339.1 coordinate 190,373, forward strand.
AGTTGTGGGGGTGGACACTGTTTAACTTTTATTAAACACAGCCTCCACAAGAAGAAAAAAGATACTCTCTTTAATTACTATCAACTAAACAACTAAACTGCAAACTTAAATTGGAAAAGATTAATGAGGCCACTGCAGAAATATGTGCTACAATGAAAGAGTTTACTACAGAATTAAGATCCAGAAGTCATACTTCAAATTTTCAAACTGATCTCCAGACTACATCTGACTATTCTATAAATCAAAACATATTAGAAGAGGAAACAACTGAGATAAATTAGGAAGTTATTTTAACTTACAAATATTCCATTTACAGCTTTGAGGACCAGAAGAATCAAAGATTGGGATTGGAAACTTTAAAGCAACGAAGTTTTAAGGATGAGAGAAATAGATGCCTAATGCAGAGGATGGGATTCCTATTGTTTCAAAGGGCACTACAAGCAATAAAGAGAGATCTATTGACTGAAAGGGAAGCTTGGTTATGGAAACCTGTCTGGCACAGAAAAAAAGCCAGAATAAGACTGAAAAGAGAAATTTAAAATTGTGTAATGGATTTAAAGGCAATGTTGTTTTATGGACAGTTTTAAGGATTAAGATTCAGAGTTAGAAGTAAGAAAAAAAAAGTAAGAGGTTGATTATTAGAACAGTTGTTTTTAATAGATTAAGAATGTACTTTTTGGAATAACAGGTTTATTTTCATGAAAATTATTATGTATTGGAATGGAAAAAAATGCTGGCTTTTTAGATTTGGATTGTTTTAATAATTAATTGTTTTAAATTAGTAAGATGATGTTTTTGTATAATAATATAAATGTGATAAGGCATGATAATTAATTGGATGAAATTTGAATTTTGTTTAATGAATTGAAATGAGTTAAGACTTACACTATTTTGTTATTTTAAAAGAGATTGATTGATTGATGGACTATATATGTATAGGGTAGATTAATATTTTATCTTAATTAGGGTATGTATTGTGTAATGGAAGAAGAAATAAATGAGATTTGTGATAAAATGAGAGATATAAGAGATTAAGAATTAGAATATAGCTGGAAGGGATACCTGAATTGATAACTTGTTGATTTAAAGTTAAATTTGATTATGGTAATTGTAAATTTACAAAGTTTTAAAACAGGTTTAGTTATAGAAATTCAAATTAGAAATGGAATATTTTAAACGTATTATGGGAGCTGCCTAAAGAAAGGTGGAGTGATGAAATCCTCTTTGTCTAGCAGAACAGGAGTAAGGTATGTATTTCTGAAGCAAATATTTTGGTTTTCTGCCAGTATCTCTTTGCAGAAAGAATTAGAGAATCATTCAAAAGTTTCTCTGTTTGTAAAATCCATCCCATCCTTCAAAAAAAAAAAATTCTAGGGAAATTATAATTGCATGTGTTTCATTATATGATTTGTCCTACCAGAACAGGGAGCCACCAGCCTGTGGAGTTACAATAATCCAGTATGACGTGAGTCACTTCCTTGGAAAGGTGACACTCCCCAATGAACAGTTTAAATTACATCATCCTTTGCCTGATGATGAGGGATTTCTGTAAGTGACCAAAAAAAAAAAAAAAAAACCAGCTAAATTTCCCTTGTGTGGGAGAAGTAGCAAAACCTGGAGGTGGAGTTAAAAGAGGGATCCGCCTAGAATCATCAAGCAAACTAAGCCCAGAATTCCCTTGAATTCTGTTGATCCTTAGCTAACACCAAGCAGGTGCTGTTAGCTGGGAAGATTCCTGTGCATAGACATAATTAGCAACAAATCAGTTTAGCTGGACCTTCACCTGTGAACCTGATCTTTCAGAGCTTGACATATTGTACATTCATGATCAGATAGGAAGACATAATCTCTTCTGCAGCCTACATGGAGGTATTGATTCAAATTTAATTTATCATCCATTCATTGTCATTTGGCAATTATGGAACACATCTCATTAGGGTTTTTTATAAAATGAACTGCTGCTGCAAAAGGGTGACCAAGATAAATTAAGAAGCTTTTAAGACAAAAAAAAGAAGAAGAGAACTATCAAAGAAAAACTGAAAACCATTGTTAATCCTGTATGGGGATGGTCTGATTTTTTGCTTCTTCTTTCTTTGTTTTTGTGTATAGAAAGCCAGCTTGAACTTTGGAATGAAAGGATGTGCTGTAGCATAGCCAAGCAAAACTCCAGGGAGATCTTGGGCATATTATCAGGTTTCAGTCTAGATTGGATGTGCACAGCTCAGCTTTAAAGCCCTAGGAGACAAGGGACTTTGTAAGGATAACACTGACCAATGAGTCACAATGATGACAGCAGGGCCATTGTAATTTCTGAAATGAGAAGGTAAAGTATGCACACTCAGAAAAGCTTCTGCATCACTTTAAATGTGACTCTGTGAGAGTAAGTCGAGCAAGTGATTAAATGGGGAGAGGAATGATAACACTACCATTTCCCTAGAGCCCACAAGGGAAAGGAAACAAAAAGAAAAAGTTACTGTTGGATCACTTATGCATTTCAATCGTATATTTCTCCCCTTGTATCAGCAGAAGACAACACAAAGAGGAATTCTGCTGTTCCAGCTAAACCACGGGTGTCAAACTCATCGTGTCATGACGTATCATGACTTTTTTCGCATTGCCAGAGCTAGGATGGGTGCAGCCTCCGCATGATGCAACTGGCCCACAGGCCGGCAGTTTGACACCCCTGAGCTAAATGGATTTCATTTTTTTCATTTTGCAAACATGCAACAATACAATACTTCCACCACCTGGAGAAATATAAATACAAGGATTTTTTTTTTTTTTTTTAAAAAAAAAAAGCCTGCTGCATAAAGTAGAGCAAAAGGTAGTATTTTTAACCTTAATAGCACTAAAATTTAGACATGCCTACTGACCTTATGTGATGTCACATGACATAATCAAACTGCTGCTGGAAATGCATTTTTGTTTTTGTGAAAGCAGACACAGCAATATCAGGACCAATGGGGTACTGGAGAGTGGAGAGACATTCCACCTGGATAGAGGCAATAAATACAAAATACAGAATAACAGAGTTGGAAGGGACCTTGGAAGTCTTCTAGTCCAACCCTCTACTGGACTAAAAGTCTCTCTCTCTCTCTCTCTCTCTCTCTCTCTCTCTCTCTCTCTCTCTCTCTGTGTGTGTGTGTGTGTGTGTGTGTGTTTGTGTGTGTTCACATGAACATCAACTAGAAATGGTAGGCAAACAGCAGAAGTCCCATTCCAAGTAGGAGACCACCTATTTATTTTTTAAAAAATAAAACAAAACCTCCATTATAGACTTTGTAAAAGATCTATCTATCTATCTATCTATCTATCTATCTATCTATCTATCTATCTATCTATCTATCTATCTATCTATCTACCTACCTACCTACCTACCTACCTACCTACCTACCTACCTACCTACCTATAAAATTTATTAGCTGCCCATCTTACCATAAGGTAACTGGGTGGCTTACAGACATAAAAACACATCTAGATTAAAACAAGGGTAAATTAAAAACAAGATTAAAATCAAGGATACATGGAGAGGGAAGGGGCAGAGTAGGAGGAGGTGGGATCTGTTGTTACTTGATTAATCAACTCCACTGTGTTGTTCCCCCATCAGGGCTCCAGGCCAGCTCATAGATCCAGGCCCTTTAGGCCCTTACGAAATGTTAGGAGGGCTGAGGCCAACTTCAGATCAGGGAGCAAGATGTTCCAGAGGGCAGAGCATCAGCAGAGAAGACCCTCCTCCTCCTGGATCTCATCAACTGGAATAATCAGGCTGACAGGACCCACAGCAAGCATGCCTCCTCTGCTGGCATGAATGGGACCAGCCAATCCCAGTGGGGTGAGATGGTCCCTCCATGTCACAAAGGGCTTTAAAGGTGATCACCAACACCTGGAGGCAGACCAGCAACCAATGCAGCTCGCAGAGCAGTGGTATTACAGGGGCTGTAGCCTCCAAAAGCTCTTCATGGGTATTCCCATGTAGAGCACATTACAGTAGTCCAGCTGCAAGACGACTGGGGATTGAATGACTGAGCATCATTAAATTTCCTTCGTAGATTTTCCTTTTGTTCTTTTACTTTGAGAATGATTTACTCTGCATCTGGGTTGGCTTTTCCCAAGCTCTTAAAAGATATCTTTTATGAAAGATTTTTTATAGGTTTTCTGAAATGTTTAACTGGACAAATTATAGAGCCAAATCATTCTTAAGGGGCATGTAAAGGGAGAAATTAAGAGAGTTGAACATCACAAAAACCTGGAATTTGGAAGTTCCTTTATTGTTTGAATGATGTTTGTCGCACTTCTTTCTGGTTCCACAACACTCGTTAAAACCATGTTGATTAGCATGAAATTAGTCACTATTCCCTGTTACCTTTTCTCTAAAAGTTCCATTCATTATTCTATCATAAAGATAGGCAATAATAGGAACTCTTAAAAATATAGCAGCATTGCCATTCTTAATGTTTGAGACCTGTTCTTGCATCTATCAATCTCTAAAGCAGTCAATCTTTTACTCATCTACTCCTAACTAAATCTTATTTAATTCTGTGGGCTTTCTCCTGGGTAAAATAAATCTGTAAAAATATGGAATCAATGTACATGTTAAAACAATAAATGTGGGACATCCCTCTAGTTCAATGGTTCTCAACCTTCCTAATGCTGCGACCCTTTAATACAGTTCCTCATGTTGTGGTGACCCCCAACCATAAAATTATTTCCGTTGCTACTTCATAATTGTAATTTTGCTACTGTTATGAATCGTAATATAAATATCTGATATGCAGGATGTATTTTCATTGTTAAAAATTGAACATAATATTTATTTCTAATTACAAACAAATGAAATTTTGTCTTGAAGCATGGGTGCTCCACCTATGGCTCTGAAGGGAGACCTGACCTTTTCTCTTCTTTAAATGAGCCCTTGAAGTTGCCTGATTAGGTTAAGCATGACCTGTGAAAAATTAATATGATTGTGTATGGGGGGGAGTGCTTATGGGGTGGGAGAAAATAAGGATTAGTTGAGGTGATACTCAATGGGAGCTATACTTGTAGACATTTGTTGTCCATGTGTGTGATGTGGCCCACACAATTTGCCTCTTCAGCCTGAGCCTGTTTTTCTACCTCCAGCTGAAATTCACTGAGTGTGTGGAAGAGGACCCCTGTCCTTCTAGGACAATTGATCCTAATGACCTTCAGAGCTTCTCTCTCTGAAGAAGGCAGAAGGGAAACCTTGGCTCTTTTATGACTCGTGGACTTCAACTCCCAGAATTCCTGAGCTAGCATAGCTCAATTCTGGAGCTGTGCCTGCCAGAATCTTAGAGATTTTTGGAAGGAGGTCTTGTCCACTGAGGCAGAAGCAGCAGAAGGGAAATCCATTCCTTCCTCCCACCCCACTGCTGGTTCCACTGAGCAATAATCAACTGCTTTTGGTGCAGCAGCCAGGGCAGGAAGAATGGGGGGCATTACTGCAGCAACTGCAAGAAAAGGCCCCTTGGAGCTTCTTGATTCCACACTAGAAGCAGATTCATTTTGCCCCCCCCCTTCCTGGCTTTCCAGAGGCACACTAGGAAACAGAGAAAAGGCAGGCAGGAAGGGAAAGGGAAACACATGCTGCAGACCAAAACATCCACCCAAAGCAGCTTTCATCTCCTAACGTAGGACACCTTCGACATCATAGGAAAGCAACAGAGATGTCCCGAGCACCTTTTCCTGGGAAGCAAACAAACATACCACCATCCTTCCCCCACTTCAGAGCATGAGGAGACTGCTCCTTCCTTTTATAAACTGCCCACCTCAACGTAAAGCTTGTTGGACTTCTTGCAAGCTCAGTCGCGTCTGCGCGCCTGATCGCGAGATCTCGAAGCTTGGTTTTCTTCCTCCACAGCAGAAGAGTCAGGGAACTTTCCTAACCGTCCCGCTATCTGCCCACCCACAGAGGAGTAGTGGCTTCATAGGTCCACCCATCCCCCCTTTGAGCCCGAGCATCAGTTTTATAACCTGCCATCTGCCTCAAAGTACTTCTCTGTCGAGAGGAGGCAGCCTGCCAGGCGGATGCCTTCTTCTTCTTCTCCTCCCTGAAATGACGAGAGTAGGACGCTGCTGGCTGGGTCACCCTGCAGGGGAAAGCAGGGCTCTTTCTCTGAAAGGTGCTTTAGCCAGCTGAGGCTCCCGGCAGCAACACAGCAGACAATCTCTACCCCGAAGCATGCCAGAGCCGGGCCAGCATCTGTGAGCTCCAGAAGCAGCACCCGAACACGGCTCTGCCCTTGCCGGGCCAGATCCTTTCCTGCTTGGGCTTTCCTCTGCCTCCTGCTCCCCTCGCCTAGAGATGGATAGAGGAGCGGTGTCTCAGTTCCTAAGGCCATCGGAAATATGTGTTTTCTGATGGTCTTAGGCGACCCCTGTGAAAGCGTCGTTCGACCCCCAAAAGGGTCGCAACCCACAGGTTGAGAACCACTGCTCTAGTTAGAGGGATTGGGATCCAAAATCTTGTGAGGAAAAATAGAAGGCTGAGTTTGTGGGGAGAGGGATAGTATTATAAAATGTTTTCCATCATAGCTAGCCACTGAAGCAGGTTTTTTTTTTCAAACACAGTAATTCATGTGTGGACTTCATCAGAATTCCTCAGCCATCATATTGAATTCTGGGAGTTGAAGTCCACATAGATTAAAGTTGCCAGATTTGAAAACACTGCAGCAGAGGAAAGATGAAAAAGCTTTGCTCTTGAATTTTCTTCTTTTCCTCTTCCTTCCTAATTCCCTTTTCCTTCTCAATCACAGACTTATAGAGAGGGAGTATCTTGTTTTTATCAGGAGCATGTTGGCTCCAGATCTGATGACAAAAAGCTGGGCACAAACATAGTAGGTGTTTAGCATCTTAAAGCATCCACGGCTTTTCCCATGAAAAGAAGGATGCCCTGAAATCTGCGCAAACAAAATTGTTGAGAACAATCCTTGCTGCACTCAATAGAAGAGTAAACACCTGGTTAAAGCTTGAGACATGAATGCCTGCAACCCAGGTAAGGGCCTGGAGAAAGAGGATAAACTTTTGGCTGGAAATCCAAGCCTTCCGAGTCGGACTGACCCTTTTAGTTTTAATGGACAATTTTCCTTTTCCCTGGAACTAGGCCATACAATGGAAGCCATATGGGCTTTCTGTATTATTCCTATTTCTTCAGGATAAGACAGGGCCAATCAATCACTCAAAGAATAAGGAATATGGAGTTTCAGCCTGAAGTTAATAGGCTGTCCAATATGGCAGAAATTGGATAAATAAGAGCACTTGGGAACCAGCAAGATATCTACAAAATCTAACTTTCCCCAAGCAAAGAATAGTGTTTTTTGAAACCAGGTGTAATAACAGCTCAACTATCCACACTGTTGCAAGGCAGATACTCCAAAACCCCATTACCTCAATGTGCCTGCTTCATGGCAACAAGAAAATTGAAATCGTATTGCATGTACTATTACATTGTAAATTCTACAGGGATATCGGGTCTCTTTCTATTCTGCCTTTAATATGTAAATTTTCAGGAAGGCCAGACAATTTCTATGTGAAACATCTCCTAGAAGATTTAAAACCTTTTATCACTTGTGGAGTAGCCAAATTCTGTCTTGCCACAATGAAAATACGGCATAAGAGGTTACAAAAATGGTCACTTCTGTTTAATTTATCAGTTAGGTTTAATGTATGCTAGCTATTTCATTTTTATATAATAAATGTTTTACTACTAATATTTTAGATTTATACTTGCATGGGTAATTGGTTGTTTTCTTGCAGACATTTCATTACCCAACTAAGTAACATCATCAGTGCTATCAATTAATGCCCTATTATGACAATGGATGTCACATTTAAATGTATTGTTTTATCTTTGTTATTGTTGTGTCCTGAGCCTGCAAAAGCTGAAAGCAGGCTCAGAATTGTTGCAAATGGTCCCGGGCAATCCAAAAGCTGCCCGGGACCAGACAGAGTGGCACCAGCCTTGTGCGCATGTGCAAGGCACAAAAATGGTCAATTCCTATTGGTTCACACTGTTTGAGTTTCAGGCACTATAAAAGGCCTGCGTGCCTTTTGCTGCTTGCTTGATTGTAGGAGAAAGTAATAAAGAGCTTGTTGTTTTTCATCATGTGTCTTCGTCAATTGCCAATGCACCAAAAACACAACAGTTATGTTAGTACTTTATCTCATGTATTTGGTTCTAACAAAATTACAAAACTGTGCCTCACTTATTTTGGCCATATCATGCAGGGGAATTCACTGGAGAAAGCAATTATGTTTGGAAGAGTTAGCGGTAAAAAGAAACCAGGCCACCAAAGAACACAATGGCTGGGCACCATCAAAGTTGATATCAACCAGAGCATAGAAAAACTCAAAGAAATAGTGCAAGATTCAAAGAAGTGGAGACACCTGACCCATAGAATTGTCGAGAGTCAATTGGCAATTGAATGGATAACATCATCATCATCATTTCATTTTACTTTAGTGTTGTACCCCTTTAAAAAAAATAATGCTGGTCATTGATTAATTTGTTCTTTTCCCATGCAGTCATGAGCTCTTGGCCAAAATTTTAAAAGATGCTGATGGACGCTCTCTGTATACCTCCACAGCACCTTTATCTTTGGATCTAAAGTGCTGGCTAGCCCCTCCTTTTTTTTTTTTTTTTACCATTTTCCAACCATTCTTGGCACCTCTCAGGCTAAGCAGTCAGAGCCAAATGCTTTAACAGAGAAGCAAATTATTTATTTATTTGACTTAGACGCTGACTCCATAAAATGTAAAGGACTGCTGCACGAGACAAGAAAGATGCATTTTGATTTCACTGCATGTGCATTTCAATGTCCATAAAAAAAGATATTTCATATATACCGCACCATTCTGCTATTATAGCTCATGAAAGTAAATGTTCCTGAACTTTTGTTTGTGCTGCAACTGCTTTAAGAGAGCTTCAACCTGCTCCACTATGAGATTAAGAGCACGGCTTTAGAAGCCCTCCTCTCAGGTTTTTTTCCTTTCTTTTTTGCAGCTATTAGACTTGATTGACTTGCGATGTCCTTGATGAGCACTTGTAATGCTATTTGGGAAAGACCTTGGGAGAAGGGCCAAGAGATGCTACCAAGAGAATGGTCAAATAAGAGACAGTACAGCTCCCTATTTGATTAAGCTGTAAAAGAGATAGCAGAAGAAATGTACTTTCAGTCTTGCAAAATCATGTTAATATAGCTTTAGAATAAAGTATAATAATAATAGTAATAATAATAATAATAATAACCCCCCAGTGAGGCACTATCTTGACGTGGTTGTGGGGCCTGTGTACTCTGAGGAAGATGAGAGCTATGCCAGAGTTTCAACCATACTGGACAGGTCTCATCAGAGGAGTCAGACAAAGAGTGTCTCTCCCATAAAAAATATGGTGAGACGTAAATTGCAGAATGCCATACCGGCTCGGACGTCGCCCGGGTTAACAAGGTCCGCACTAGATATTGGAGTTCCTGGATATCGGGTGAAAAATGGGTTACAGGACTCAGGACTGTTGGCTGAGCAACCAGGGCCAGCAGCTGCAGAACTACTGGAAGAAAAGATGTTTACCCGTCGCAGATACACAGTGACTGAAAACAAAGAAATAATGATCTGTTACTACAGATCAAGTCCAACAAGAAGAGGATATCGAAAACGAATGCACCAATTCTGGAAAGAACAACATCCAGAATCAGAAATAACAGAACAGAGACTAGCAGATCAATGCCAATTTATAACACGAAATAAAGTATTCACAGAAACAGAATTGGACGAACTGCAAAGGTTTACCCAGGGCAAAGAAATCAAAGCCTTACCAGAAGTAATTCAGAATGTAGAGGCCAACCAGGGGAAGTTGGCAGTGAAGGAATCCAGCAGAGATATACAACTGTTCTCATTTGGAAACCAGGCACCTCTTCCTCAGGATGAACAAAACCCTCTAACTAAAGAAATAAAAGAATTGAAACAAAGAATAACTGAGCGTCTAGAACAGCACAAAAACAACAGAATAAGGCTACCTGCATTGAAACGTGTTCCAAAGAAACAGCTAGCACAAGCATTAAAAGATGCAAATACTGCAATATCAAGTATAAGCACCAATTCACTGCAAGAAACAAACCAACTAATGTACAGCACAGCTGCAGTTATAACAGAATACCTGGGATGCAAAATCAACAAAGAAGAAAAACAAACAAACAGTGCACCAGAAAAAATGGAAGGTTAGACTAGAAAATAAGATCAGCAAGTTAAGATCACATGCAAGCAAGCTAGAACAGATGAAAGAAAAGAAGCTGAAGAACAAGAAGACCAAAGAATACCTAATCAAGAAATCCCACTTAGAAACAAGGAAGATCAAGGAAGCACTGGAAATAATAAAGCAACAAATAACAGCTATAGCCAGGAAAATAAGTAGATATGAAGCTCGAATTGAAAACTATACGCAGAACCTCCAATTTCAATCCAATCAGAAACATTTCTACCAATCTATCAATGGAGAAACTGCAAGGAAGAAACAGTGCAGTTCTGGAAGCAGATATGGGATAACCCAAAGAAATACAACAAGGATGTGGCTTGGTTAAAAGAGGTGGATGTAAATAAAACAGAAGTTGAAATGAAAGAACTAGTAATAACAACAAAAATGGAAGAAAAAAGAGCAAAGAAAACCAAAAATTGGTCAGCACCAGGTGAAGATGAACTGCATGGGTTTTGGTTGAAACATCTAACTGTTATACACCCACTCATTGCCAAACAGTTCAACAATATACTACAAGGAGGAGAAATTGAAAAGTGGCTAACAACTGGGAAAACCTACCTAATAATGAAAAATCCAGCAAAAAGGGCAACACCAGGTAACTACAGGCCAATTACCTGCTTACCAACAACTTTCAAATTACTAACTGGTGTTGTAGCTGATGCAGTACAACAGCATCTAGTTGAAAACAATCTCTTTCCACCTGAGCAGAAAGGAAACCGCCCCAATAGCAGAGGAACAAAAGATCAACTCCTAAGAGACAAAATGATCTTGGAAAACTGCAAGAAAAGGAAGACCAACCTGAATGTGGCATGGATTGACTACAAAAAGGCATTTGACTCTCTGCCACATGATTGGATAATCAAGTGCCTAGAAATAACAGGAGTCAGTAGAAACATCAGAAAATTTGTGCAACGATCGATGGCACAATGGAAGACACAGTTGCAGATCAATGGTGAGAGGATGGGAGAGGTTAATATCAAGAGAGGAATATTTCAAGGAGATTCATTATCACCATTACTATTTGTTATTGCACTGTTTCCTCTGTCAACAATACTGAATAACTCAGGAAATGGCTATCAAACATCAAAAACATCTACCAGACTATCCCATCTCCTTTACATGGATGATCTGAAGCTGTATGGAAAAACATCATCTGAAATAGAATCGCTGCTCAACACTGTCCGTATATATAGCCAAGATATTGTAATGGAGTTTGGCTTGGACAAATGTGCCACACTTACTATCAAACAAGGAAAAATAATGAAAACTGAAGGAATCAAGATGCCCCACGAAAATAACATTAAGAGTCTGGATGAGGAAGAGTACTACAAATACTTGGGTATCCTTCAAGCTGACAACATCAAGCACACTGAAGTCAAGAAAAAGATTAGAGGTGAATACATCAAGAGAGTGAAGAAGATCTTAAAGTCCAAACTCAATGGAGGAAATACCATAAAGGCAATCAACACCTGGGAAATTCCAGTCATTAGGTACACAGCTGGAATAGTGGACTGGACTCAAGCAGAACTAAAAGCAATGGATAAGCAGACCAGAAAAATAATGACAATGAATCATGCCCTTCATCCACGCAGTGACATTGATAGACTTTATCTACCAAGGCAAATAGGTGGGCGTGGAATGCTACAAGTACATCAGATGGTTGAAGAAGAAAAAGTGGCTTTAGAAGAATATCTGAAGAACAATGATGAAGATGCACTGAAATTAGTATATCAGGAAGGCTTACTAACTACTGGAGAGACCAAACTGGCCTACAAGAAAGACCAAATGAAGAAAAGAAGAGAGGCATGGGAAGACAAAGCACTACATGGCCAATACATGAAAAAAAATAGCTGGGAAAGCAGATAATAATAAAACCTGGCAATGGCTAAGAGCAGGAAAATTGAAGAAAGAGACCGAGGGACTAATTCTGGCTGCACAAGACCAAGCGTTAAGGACAAATGCATACAAAGTCAAAATTGAGAAGACAGCAACAGACAGTAAGTGCCACCTATGCAAAGAAGCTGAAGAAACAGTGGACCACTTGGTAAGCTGTTGCAAGAAAATTGCACAGACTGATTACAAGCAGCGGCATGACAAAGTAGCAACACTGGTGCATTGGAAGATCTGCAAAAAATATCATTTGCCTGTAAGCAAAAACTGGTGGGATCATAAAATAGAGAAAGTAATAGAAAATGATAAAATTAAACTGCTCTGGGAATTCAGAATTCAAACAGACAAGCACCTGCAACATAACACCCCAGACTTAACAATTGTCGATAAGAAAGACAAAAAAGTCTGGATAGTGGACGTGGCAGTGCCTAGAGACAGCAGAATAGACGAGAAAGAACTGGAGAAGATCACAAAATACAAAGACCTACAAATAGAAATAGAAAGACTGTGGCAAAAGCAAGCAAGGGTAGTACCAATATTCATAGGCTCCTTGGGTGCAATCCCAAAACAACTGGAGCACCACTTGAACACAATTGGCATTGACAAATTCGCTATTAGTCAATTGCAAAAGGCGGCCTTACTAGGAACTGCTTCCATCCTGCGACGATATTTGTAATACCATCAAACATCCACATCTGCCTATCCCAGGTCCTGGGTAAGGACTCGATAGGTAGACAAAATGCCAAATCCAGTCTGAACATCTGGTTGACTGTGCGATGATCGATAATAATAATAATACCGGCTCGGACGTCGCCCGGGTTAACAAGGTCCGCACTAGATATTGGAGTTCCTGGATATCTGGTGAAAAATGGGTTACAGGACTCAGGACTGTTGGCTGAGCAACCAGGGCTAGCAGCTGCAGAACGACTGGAAGAAAAGGTGTTTACCCGTGATTGAAAAAAAAGAAATAATGATCTGTTACTAAAGATCAAGTCCAACAAGAAGAGGATATCTAAAACGAATGCACCAGTTCTGGAAAGAACAACATCCAGAATCAGAAATAACAGAACAGAGACTAGCAGATCAACGCCGATTTATAACACGAAATAAAGTATTCACAGAAACAGAATTGGACGAAATGCAAAGGTTTACCCAGGGCAAAGAAATCAAAGCCTTACCAGAAGTAATTCAGAATGTAGAGGCAAACCAGGGGGAGTTGGCAGTGAAGGAATCCAGCAGAGATATACAACTGTTCTCATTTGGAAACCAGGCACCTCTACCTCAGGAAGAACAAAACCCTCTAACTAAAGAAATAAAAGAATTGAAACAAAGAATAACTGAGCATCTAGAACAGCACAAAAACAACAGAATAAGGCTACCTGCATTGAAGCTTGTTCCAAAGAAACAGCTAGCACAAGCATTAAAAGATGCAAATACTGCAATAGCAAGTATAAGCACCAATTCACTGCAAGAAACAAACCAATTAATGTACAGCACAGCTGCAGTTATAACAGAATACCTGGGATGTAAAATCAACAAAAAAGAAAAACAAACAAACAGTGCACCACAAAAATGGAAGGTTAGACTAGAAAATAAGATCAGCAAGTTAAGATCACATGCAAGCAAGCTAGAACAGATGAAAGAAAGAAGCTGAAGAACAAGAAGACCAAAGAATACCTAATCAAGAAATACCACTTAGAAACAAGGAAGATCAAGGAAGCACTGGAAATAATAAAGCAACAAATAACAGCTATAGCCAGGAAAATCAGTAGATATGAAGCTCGAATTGCAAACTATAGCAGAACCTCCAATTTCAATCCAATCAGAAACGTTTCTACCAATCCATCAATGGAGAAACTGCAAGGAATCAGTCAGTACCTGACAAGGAAGAAACAGTGCAGTTCTGGAAGCAGATATGGGATAACCCAAAGAAATACAACAAGGATGCGGCTTGGTTAAAAGAGGTGGATGCAAATAAAACAGAAGTTGAAATGAAAGAACTAGTAATAACAACAAAAATGGTAGAAAAAAGAGCAAAGAAAATCAAAAATTGGTCAGCACCAGGTGAAGATGAACTGCATGGGTTTTGGTTGAAACATCTAACTGTTATACACCCACTCATTGCCAAACAGTTCAACAATATACTACAAGGAGGAGAAATTGAAAAGTGGCTAACAACTGGGAAAACCTACCTAATAATGAAAAATCCAGCAAAAAGGGGCAACACCAGGTAACTACAGGCCAATTACCTGCTTACCAACAACTTTCAAATTACTAACTGGTGTGGTAGCTGATGCAGTACAACAGCATCTAGTTGAAAACAATCTCTTTCCACCTGAGCAAAAAGGAAACCGCCCCAATAGCAGAGGAACAAAAGAGCAACTCCTAATAGACAAAATGATCTTGGAAAACTGCAAGAGAAGGAAGACCAACCTGAATGTGGCATGGATGGACTACAAAAAGGCATTTGACTCTCTGCCACATGATTGGATAATCAAGTGCCTAGAAATAACAGGAGTAAGTAGAAACATCAGAAAATTTGTGCAAAAATCAATGGCACAATGGAAGACACAGTTGCAGATCAATGGTGAAAAGCTGGGAGAGGTTAATATCAAGAGAGGAATATTTCAAGGAGATTCATTATCACCATTACTATTTGTTATTGCACTGTTTCCTCTGTCAACAATACTGAATAACTCAGGACATGGTTATCAAACATCAAAAACATCTGCTAGACTATCCCATCTCCTTTACATGGATGATCTGAAGCTGTATGGAAAAACGCCATCTGAAATAGAATCGCTGCTCAACACTGTCCGTATATATAGCCAAGATATTGTAATGGAGTTTGGCTTGGACAAATGTGCCACACTTACTATCAAACAAGGAAAAATAGTGAAAACTGAAGGAATCAAGATGCCCCACGAAAATAACATTAAGAGTCTGGATGAGGAAGAGTACTACAAATACTTGGGTATCCTTCAAGCTGACAACATCAAGCACACTGAAGTCAAGAAAAAGATTAGAGGTGAATACATCAAGAGAGTGAAGAAGATCTTAAAGTCCAAACTCAATGGAGGAAATACCATAAAGGCAATCAACACCTGGGCAATCCCAGTCATTAGGTACACAGCTGGAATAGTGGACTGGACTCAAGCAGAACTAAAAGCAATGGATAGGCAGACCAGAAAAATAATGACAATGAATCATGCCCTTCATCCACGCAGTGACATTGATAGACTTTATCTACCAAGGCATAATAGGTGGGCGTGGAATGCTACAAGTACATCAGATGGTTGAAGAAGAAAAAATGGCTTTGGAAGAATATCTGAAGAACAATGATGAAGATGCACTGAAATTAGTATATCAGGAAGGCTTACTAACTACTGGAGAGACCAAACTGGCCTACAAGAAAGACCAAATGAAGAACAGAATAGAGGCATGGGAAGACAAAGCACTACATGGCCAATACATTAAAAAAATAGCTGGGAAAGCAGATAATAATAAAACCTGGCAATGGCTAAGAGCAGGAAAATTGAAGAAAGAGACCGAGGGACTAATTCTGGCTGCACAAGACCAAGCCTTAAGGACAAATGCATACAAAGTCAAATTGAGAAGACAGCAACAGACAGTAAGTGCCGCCTATGCAAAGAAGCTGAAGAAACAGTGGACCACTTGGTAAGCTGTTGCAAGAAGATTGCACAGACTGATTACAAGCAGCGGCATGACAAAGTAGCAACAATGGTGCATTGGAAGATCTGCAAAAAATATCATTTGCCTGTAAGCAAAAACTGGTGGGATCATAAAATAGAGAAAGTCATAGAAAATGATAAAATTAAACTGCTCTGGGACTTCAGAATTCAAACAGACAAGCACCTGCAACATAACACCCCAGACTTAAAAATTGTCGATAAGAAATACAAAAAAGTCTGGATAGGGGATGTGGCAGTGTCTTGAGACAGCAGAATAGAAGAGAAAGAACTGGAGAAGATAACAAAATACAAAGACCTACAAATAGAAATAGAAAGACTGTGGCAAAAGCAAGCAAGGGTAGTACCAATAGTCATATGCTCCTTGGGCGCAATCCAAAAACAACTGGAGCACCACTTGAACACCATTGGCATTGACAAATTTGCTATTAGTCAATTGCAAAAGGCGGCCTTATTAGGAACTGCTTCCATCCTGCGACGATAACTATAATACCATCAAACATCTACTTCTGCCTATCCCAGGTCCTGGGTAAGGACTCGATAGGTAGACAAAATGCCAAATCCAGTCTGAACATCTGGCTGACTGTGCGATGATTGATAATAATAATAATAATAATAATAATAATAATAATAATAATAATAATAATAATAATAATAATAATAATAATAATAATAAAAAACAACTGGTGGGATCATAAAATAGAGAAAGTCATAGAAAATGATAAAATTAAACTGCTCTGGGACTTCAGAATTCAAACAGACAAGCACCTGCAACATAACACCCCAGACTTAACAATTGTCGATAAGAAAGACAAAAAAGTCTGGATAGTGGACGTGGCAGTGCCTGGAGATAGCAGAATAGAAGAGCAAGAACTGGAGAAGATAACAAAATACAAAGACCTACAAATAGAAATAGAAAGACTGTGGCAAAAGCAAGCAAGGGTAGTACCAATAGTCATAGGCTCCTTGGGTGCAATCCCAAAACAACTGGAGCACCACTTGAACACCATTGGCATTGACAAATTCGCTATTAGTCAATTGCAAAAGGCAGCCTTATTAGGAACTGCTTCCATCCTGCGACGATATCTGTAATACCATCAAACATCCACATCTGCCTATCCCAGGTCCTGGGTAAGGACTCGATAGGTAGACAAAATGCCAAATCCAGTCTGAACATCTGGCTGACTGTGCGATGATCGATAATAATAATAATAATAATAATAAAGTTGGAAGGGATCTTGGAGGTCAGGCAGGAAACCCTATACCATTTTAGACAAATGGCTGTCCAGTCTCTTCTTAAAAACTTCCAGGGTTGGAGCATTCACTACTTCTGGAGGCATGTTGTTCCACTGGTTAATTGTTCTAACTGTCAGGAAGTTTCTCCTTAGTTCTAGTTTGCTTCTCTCCTTGATTAGTTTCCATCCGTTGCTTCTTGTCCTGCCTTCAGGCGCTTTGGAAAATAGCTTGACTCCCTCTTCTTTGTGGCAGCCCCTGAGATATTGGAACACTGCTATCATGTCCCCCCGAGTCCTTCTCTTCATTAAACTAGACATACCCAATTCCAGCAACCGTTCCTTATATGTTTTAGCCTCCAGTCCCCTAATCATCTTTGTTGCTCTTCTCTGTACTCTTTCTAGAGTCTCAACATCTTTTTTAGCTCATTTCCTATGGAGATTCTCAGTCATCCCGGTCATAGTTATCCCAAAGATGCTTTTTCAAGACGTGACTGGACTTTCTTTGTTTTTCTTTGAAGAGTAGTGCAGATATGTATGGAGTCTTCTTTCAAACCAACAATCCTCTCTGTCCAAAACGTGGGCATTGCTGTCTTTGAAGAAGAGTCAAAAAGGCCATCTATGTCAAAATTGAACAGCCCTCTCTCAACAGAGGGGGAGAGATACAACATCATCTATTTCCAGTCTACAACACAGTCCTTTCAACAGTTTGAAGAAGCTCCACACACATTTGTCTTACTCAGGTGACCCTCAGGACACAGATAAGCCTCCAGGTAGCACTAATGATTTGCTAAAAGAATGCAAATGACCAACTGTCTGCAAGGAGTATACATCCTTCCATTCCCCACCATCCAGTCAGAGCTGAAGAAGCTTCTTAGATGAGAAGCAAAACATCTTGAAAGAAAAACAAGAAAGTCCAGTTGCCTCTTGAATTAGCTCATCTGCTCATGTTTCTGCCGGGTCTTCCCAGTAAGGCTGACAGCAGTGCACTACAAAGATGTAGACATAACAATGTTCAGCATATTTCTCCCAGTAATGAAGATAATTGGGCATTGATTTCAAACAGCTTCGCAAGAGTTGTGGAAGATGGAAACACTGGAGAAGTAGATGTTCCCTTAATTATTGTTCAGAAAAGCTAAATGATAATAAAAAAACCAAGTATTTATCTGAGACTTAAAACTCGCAGGCAGCTTTTTTCTGGGGAGGACATTTAAGAAAGGAAAGATAAAAATCCTGAAATGAGAGTTTTGAAGGGAAGCAATGGAGAGAAGCTTAAAAGAAACCCACTATTTCACTACGAATATCATCAGGAAGTTCTGTAGGACATCATTAAATAACATCTAGGTAAAAGCTTGTGTTTGGAGAAAACCCAATTCAGATTAACAGTCAATGTTGAAAATGCAATCCATACCTACTTCTGGAACCCACCCAATTTCTGGCAAGGCCTTAGTTCAGAATAAATACAACTAATTTTTTTTAAAAAATTGAATCTTTGCTAAAGGCCGTTTTCAGCACTATTAAAAACAGATCAATATTTGCTGAATAAAAAGCATTCAACCCTTCAGAAAAAAGATAGTTTACCTTGGATTCTTGCTGAAAGAGAGGAAATCATCCTGGACAAGCTACAAAAATATACATTGCTTTGGATTTGTAGAGTTAAATTTCAGGCCTTTAAAAATAATTCAACTATTCAATAGACTGGGACTAACAGAAATTAAAGCCCTAAAGGCTTAAGAATATTGTCTCAACTTAGATAGCAAGATGGGGTCTCACAGCTATGTCATTTTCTCTCTGTGGTCTTCTTCAAAATGCTATAAAATACATTTACAGTCAGAGACTCAATATGCATCACTTGCAATTAATTTGAAAATTCATCCTTGCAAGGAAAGGATGTCTGGAAATTCCAGGTTAACTGGAAATGTAAAAAAAAAAAAACAGCAAAATCATACAGCTTATTTTTGTGAAAGTTGTTTTGGGGGGAAAGCTCAGTGAAGGAACTCATGAAGTTGGAGAAGTTCAGCAAAAATATTTGGATCATTCACTTATAGGCAGGAGAATGGAAAACTAAAATGAGGCCAGGAGATCAAAAATCAACTATAGGCTATTTTGCTTTTGTTTTCGAGGGAGAACAGACAGCAAAGAAACGATAAGCTTTGCTTCATCCATCAAGTAGAGAAGTCTATTCCTTTCCTTTTCTTCCCTTTCCTTCCCTTCCCTTCCCTTCTCTTCCCTTCATACCTATATAAATTTGAGAAACCACAAGAAACTTTCTTTTTTAATGGATGCAACATCAGGTTATTTTTTTAGATATCTGGGCACATAGATAAGAACAATTTTCAGTTATTCACCCTTGCCAGTTAACAAATAGGAGGTGCCATGACATCAATCCATAAAATACACCATCCATAAAATACTTTGTCTGTTTCTGTGAAAGATTTTAGGTTCTGGATCCTCTAATCTACATTTTATAACTTTAGCTGCAAATCTCTCTTTTATGACCTTAATCTTGGACTTTAATTGAAAGAAAATTAGAAGTATTCTTAGATGAGTTAATAAAACAATTCCCTCAAGGGTCACAGCATCTACTTTGTTCTTCATGACCCCGAATTTCTAATTCTTTAAGTGATAATAAGATGGAACCCTTTTGGCATTTAGAGTTGTTATTGTGGCAAGAAAGGCCAGGAGAAACTTGATGACAATTTAAGATATAATAACCAGCAAATGATCTTAGATTTCACACCTTGCTTTTCTGCTGCAGCCTTTCAATGCAGTGGCAACGCCTCTCTTTAATTACATTTTCCCCCCTTTCTGTTCTGATCTTCCAGTGGCAGCCTAGAGTTGACAATAAATAAATAAATAAATAAAAAGCAATTTTCATTTTGGATCTAGCAAAACAGGAACACACAAACAAAACTCTAGATGCAGTCAACACTGCTGTCTTCTCCAAGCACACATTGGTATGCAACTATAGTTATGCACATATGGAAAAGAAGTGCAAAATTCACCAACATTATGGACTTTGAGGGGGTAGTTGAATTTTAACTGGATGAAATCTCAGCAGGGCCTGTGTGGAATTATTTTTTTGCGAATTCATAGAGAAGCATAGAGAAGAATACATTGATCACTCTTCGAATATTGAATATTGCAGAGGTTTTAGAGAACCCAAAGACAAGGAGGCTGCTACAGGGGGTTCAGTCTAAGAATCTGCTAACTTAAAAGGGCTGTTTTCAAGTATATTGAATGCTTTTATCAGGAGTAGTTGCTGGGAGATGGGGGGGGGGAATCAGCATGGTGGCCAAAATCATGTGATCCAAGCTCTACCATAAGTCAAGGCATATCTTGACTTATTTATTTTTCCCTCTCTGCAAATGCCTCTGGACTTCATTATAAGTGGAGGAAGGTGCTGCCTTTTCCAATTGTTATCTAAGCAAACTTCACCATAGTAATTTAAGCTACTTGGATGTTCTCTCTATCCTAGGGTTATTGAACATATGTATCCTTTGTCATTGGATAAGGAGCTCATAAAGCAACTTCCCCATCTGAGTATCCTCATGCAGTAGCATGAAATTCTAGTAGTTATAATTCAAAGTTATCAGACCATGCAATTGTATAGAAAGTTGCCATCAAATGACACTGATCACTTTGCTGAAGGTATAGAGAGTAAGTACTAATACTGAAATGCTCCACTTATATATTATTATTTAAAATTGTTTAATATATTTAAGTTTGTTTTCTTCCATTCAATTCTCAGAGACAACCTGGACAAATTCCTGTAGTTTTCTTGGCAAGGTTTTTCAGAAGTGGTTTGTCATTGCCTCCTTCCTTGGGCTGAGAGAAAGTGATTGGCCCAAGGTCACCCAGATGGCTTTGTGTTTAAGGCAGGACTGGAACTCATTCCCTCATGGCTTCTGGCAAGATGCTTTAACCACTACATCAAAGTGTCACTTTTAGTTTTAATAGTCGCTGTTAATTCACTCTAAGAAACTCTTATTTTATGGACTTTGATTTATCAGATATAGATAAAATGGCCATGCATAATATGCTTTTGCATGCCCATCTGATATTTTATAAATGAGTAAAATGCATAAAGTACATGTGCTTAAATTGCTTTTTCCATTTTATATATTCCTGAAGTATATAAAATATGCAAAATATGCATGTGAAAAAATCCAATTTGGAATTAATGTATATCCATTTTGTCTTATTAGTCTCTTAAATCAAGATTTTACTGTTCCATAATACGATCAGTATAATCTGATTAGAATAATGCTAAGAACAGTGGAACTATGCAGTTATTATCCAGAGAAGTATAGCTGACCTACACTCAATGGTTCAAGGAGAGGCAGGACAGCCATTTGTCATGAATTCCAGAGGCATTGGATTCAATGGTCCCATCTAACTCCATGGTGATGATAATGATGATCGTGACTTGGATTTAGACTGCGGTAACCAGAAATGGAGTACAGTGTGAACACACACATACTTACATACAGGATACAAAAAAGATGCTGAGGGCCTAGAAAGAGTGCAGAGAAGAGCTACAAAGATGATTAGGGATCTGGTGACTAAATCATATGTTGAATGGCCAAGGGAACTAGACATGTTTACTCTAATAAAAAGAAGGCTTAGGGGAGACATAATTATTATCTTCTAATTGTTGAAGGGTTGCCACAGGGAAGACGGGGTCTTTATTCTCCATAGCATCTGAGGGCTTGACAAGAAGCAATGGATGGAAGTTCATCGGGGAGTGATTCTACCTGGAAATAAGGAGGAGTTTCCTGATAGCAAGGACTATTGATCAATGGAACTGTTTGTCTTCTGGAGTTGTGGGTGCTTCACTCCTGAAGTGAAGATAAGTCCACTGTGGTTATGTTTTACTTTCTAGGTGTGGTTTGTATATTTAAAATCTTTTAGGGTTCTTTTTATTTTTAATGAGGACTTTTTATATTTTTTAATGATTGTTTTTATGTATTTTATGTATTTGTTGTTTTCACTTATTATTGCATGCTACCAGAGCCACTTTTTGTGAGATGGTCATCCACATAGGTAATAGATAATATAATACATACATGATAGATAGATAGATAGATAGATAGATAGATAGATAGATAGATAGATAGATAGATAGATAGATAGATAGATGGACAGATGGATAGATGAATGAATAGATTAGACAGACAGACAGATAGACAGAATTCTAACCAGGCAGCCATGTGATTTTCCTGTGTACTCTACTTCACACAGTCTCAACCCTCCAGATTTTCCATCCTTCAGAGATGATCCTTTCTTTTGTTTTATGGTATCTTTACTTTCTTTACTTAAATGTAGTAGTAATATAGGAAATGGAATTTTAAGTTACATTTCAGCCTAGAAAGAGAAAATGTCATTATTTAGTCCTTTCAGGTTCTGCACCTTTAAATAAATATCTTCCTGTTTGCAAGTTTAGACCATTTTATATCTCCCTTTTGGCCTTGGTCTGGCTATTAGTGAATAATTTCAATAGATTGTCTTCAGTCTCTTTTTTTGCAGCAACTAATAAGTGCATGGCTACGGGATTTGGGTCTGGCTAGTCTAAGGAAAAGAAGAAATAGAGGAGACATGATAGCAGTGTTCCAGTATCTGAGGGGCTGCCACAAGGCAGAGAGGGCCAGGTTGTTCACCAAAGCACCAGATGGAAGAACGAGAAACAACAGTTGGAAACTGACCATGGAGAGAAGCAACCTGGAACTAAGGAGAAATTTCCTGACAGTGAGGACAATCAACCAGTGGAACAGCTTACCCCCAGAAATTGTGGGCATTCCATCACTGGAGGTTTTTAAGAAGAGACTGGACATCTACCTGTCTGAGACAATATAGGTTCTCCTGCTTGAGCAGTGGGCTGGACTAGAAGACCTCCAAGGTCTATTCTATTCTATTCTATTCTATTCTATTCTATTCTATTCTATTCTATTCTATTCTATTCTATTCTACTTCATTTTATTTCTTTTTTTCTCTCCCTACGTTTTTTTTTTTTGAAAAGCAGTAACTATAGCACCATTTTGAGATATAAAAAGGAAAGGTAACAAACAGGAAATAAACTTTTCATAGAAGAAACTATATTGGCATAGTTCCTCTAAAACACAGGTGTCAAACTCGCCACATCATGTGATGTGTCACGACGTATTGCAACTTGTTTTGCATTGCTGGAGCTGGGGTGGGTGCAGCCTCCATATGATGCAACCAGCCTGGGGGCTGGTAGTTTGACACCCCTGCAAAAAGAAGGCCAAGAAAAACAAGGCACCCAGGAATCTGATTTCCACAGTATAGTCCTCAAAGTCTCTTTTGCCCTATAGTTTCTCAAATTCATTGAGATGGAATTTCAAACATAATCAGAAGGTTCTTGTGTACAACTCTTTGTGGACCCGCTTACTACTTGTTATTGCTGATGGCGGCAGTGGGGGGTGAGGGGGTGAGCTTTGATTGATGTTTTCAGTAACTAGGAGGTTCTTTCATTAATGTTTCTAGTAGATTAAGAACAAAGCAAGCAATTAATCAGGAATGTACAGCCCTATAAGAACAGGTCTAAAGCTGCCAAGGACACTGACTTGAACTTTGGTGAATTGTAAACTCATTATAATAGGAAAACCACACACCCTGGAATATTTAGATGAACATTAACAAGATCATACTAAGAAATTAAAGGATGTTGCATGTTACATGCTAGAGTTACTGAGCATATATACTACATCAGAGATCTGTTAAATGATTTTAACCAATGAAAGAACTTACTCCAAAACCAATATGGTTGATATATAAAATAATTGTCCACCTTTTTAAGCTGCTCCTCTTTTGGCTGAGTGGCCAGTGAGGCACCCTCTCTACTTATCTATATAGATAAAGAGTGATTTAATCTACCTTTCCAGCTTAGAATCTGTTTGGGCAAGGCACACTGGACTATTGGATCTGCCGACATTTACAGCTAACACTACTGTCACAGAATGGTGATAGAATGGTCTTTCCCAATCTGGTTGAGAATGTGTTGAATTTCAGTGCCAAACTTCACAAGAGACAAAAGTAACATTGGATGAAGAACATTAGGTTGTGTAAAGTTTCTCTAGAGATGAATTAGTTCTTCTGTTCAGATCATGTTGAGTCATTGCATCTTCACAGCTAAGAATCCATCTCTAGGATGTTCTGTCCTATTTCAGAAGATGAAAAAAACAACCATGATTAATTAGAAAGCCCCCCTTCTCCCCCCCAAATTGCTATGAAAAGGAAAGCAAATAGCAAAAATAAAATATTAAGTAGTGAAAGGAATGGACATACTGTACACCTGAAATAAATATTTGTTTTTGTAACAAAGGATGTCAGAGTTAGAGAACTCCTTCTAACACCATGCTATTCAAAGCACATCATGAGGGTAACAACATTACAATCATTGTTAATGCTGTAACCTCCTTGAGTCAATGGCATGAAATACAAAAAAGGAACAAGGAACTCATTGTCCCCTCTTCTGTTTATTTTGGTTCTTAAAATACTGAATAGAGATATAAGACATGAGAGAATTGTGGGAGTAAGGATTTAAAATGTATAGATTGCTTTGTAACTATGTTCCAGATGGTACATGCATTATGTAGGATATTTCACAGTTGTATACAAAAGTCATTTCAAGAAAAGCCAACATGACATGTAAGATAGGAGTGGGCTTTCTAAGATGGTCCTACTCTTTGTTCACATGTTTTGGAAAGCAATCTTTCAGATTGTTCTGAAACTTCAGCAAGAGCAGGGTGTGGCTGTGCAGGTAGTAAATGGTGCCAGATACATGCCACATTTAAGACAGTTTCTGCATGAGCTGTATTGGTTACTAGTATGTTTCCAGGTGCAATTCAAGGTGCTGGTGGTTACCTTTAAAGTCCTACATCAGGGGCATGTTAGCTGAAGAATTCTGGGAATTGAAGTCCACAAGTCATAAAAGGGCCAAGTTTGAAGACCCCTGGCCTACATGACTTGGGACCAGGGTACCTGAGGGATTGCCTTTTTTTCCTGGAGGCTCTACCTATCCAACAGATCAAACAGATGAGAATGCTGCAGATACCTTTAGTCAGAGTATTGGTTGGTGGGACTAGAAGATGAACATTTTCTAGAGTGGCCCCTGCTCTATGGAACATCCTCCCTTTGAAGATCAGAATGGCTCCAACACTGTTAGCCTTTTTTAAGGCCCTAAAAACCTGGTTATATTCCCATGGCTGGGATATAGAATGTGTTAAAGGCCCCATTTTCTGGATGTATTGCTAACTAGCCAAGTATCTTGGCTACTATGCATATTTAATTTGGATGTTTCTATTTTTTAATTGTTTTAAAATGTGTTAGTATTTTAATTGTAATACATTTCTTGAGTTGTAAACCTCCCAGAGTCATTGACTCTATTTTTTTTTTAAGGTGAAGCAAACATAAAGTATTCTGAAAATGAGATAGAAATTCTACAGATTTCCAAGCAGGAGCTAAGCATTTAATACTGATTCATAACTATATGCAAATTTCCCATATTTAAATATAAATTGACACTTTAATTTATAACAAAGAAATGAGTCAGTGAAAGCAGGATTACTCAGTCCTTTTTTTGTTCCAAAATTGCTTTCTTATAAACTGGATTTTTCTATTTTCAGTAAAATAAAACTCTCTTTGGCTTCATTCTCTGTTAATTTCCTAATATGACAAAATTAAGATTAATATGATCATCATAAATTAGACTATATATCGTCAACCACCTGCTTCTTCAATAGAATAGGATTATCATCAAATCTTGAATTAGAAATGTAAGTTAAACCCTGAACTCTTCAAATCACCAATTCAAATGAAATGGGGAGTATTTTATATTAGGCTTTTGGCCTGCTTCCCAGAAAAACCTATAGATTTTCTATTACTGGGATACCATCTTGAATAAAGGAAACTGTAGAGTCAAGGGTTCAAGTGAGAGTTATGATGAAAACCATAATTACTTATTTATATAATGACTCTCATTTGATCAATATAAATTGCCTCTGTTTTTTTTTAAAAAAGAGAAGCAAATAAAAGACATTCTGAGAATAAGAAAGAAAAATAAACTTTTGAGATCCAATGCTCATGGCACCAAGGCTATCATATGGTCTCAAGGAACAGCAACCTCCCATTCACATTTTCCAACATCTGTTATTTAAAAGGATTCTATTCCCAAAAATTGGAGAAATCTGAGTTAATACTCAGCATGGCTGCTAGCTTTATTCTTTGTGAAAAGAAGAAGCCGCTGAGTGCTAATAATGAGAGAAGCTTTTTTTAAAAAAAAAAAGTGCTTTCTAAACTGATCAGAAAAGAGTTGTTAAACAGAAATAGTCGCTGATCTGTGCTGCTGCTTCCAAAGCCATCTGTTTTAATTAAAAAGCACACCAGACTGTGCTTTTTGAACCAGACATACTTAAACAATTGATACCCAGAAGAGCAAATAGTACAGAAGGCATCTAGACACATAGTCACAAAAGAAAGTTACAAGGTTGTGGGATCAACAAAATCAGACTTCACATTTCAGAATGTACATTTCACTGGTCTCTAATTTGTTTTCTGATCCCATTTGTGTTGGTCTTATATTTTAAATTGTCCATATCTATTCTACTTCCAGTTCATCTTTTTTTTCCTGAAATATTATTTTGCTCCTTTGAAATTGTGCTAATTGTTTAATGTCTTTGGATTGTGGTGAGTCTGCTTGACCAATTGCAAAAGTAGTCTGTATGAAAATGTGACTTACAATAGTTCATTTAATGACTCTATAAAGTTACAAAGGGACTGAAAAACGTGACTTATGACCATTTTTCACACACTTATGACCATTGCAGCATCCCCCATGGTCATGTGATAAAAATTTGGATGCTTGGGTTCATACTTACAATGGTTGCAGTGTCCCGGGGTCATGTGATCACCTTATGTGACCTTCTGACAAGCAAAGTCAATGGGGAAGCCAGATTCACTTAATAACCATGTTACTAACTTAACAACTGCAGTGATTCACTTCACAACTGTGGCAAGAAAGGTCGTAAAATGGGGCAAAATTCACTTAACAAATGTCTCACTTAGCAACAAAACTGTTGGGTTCAATTGTGGTCATAAGTCGAAGATTACTTGTACAGAAATTAAAAGTCTATCAAAAACCCTTCACAAATAAATCCATAGTATAATTTATTTACAAAGCATGCCTAATCAGGGCACAGACTATTTTCGGTCATAATTTCAATTGTTTCAGGATAATCTCAAGGAAGTTGCCTAGGGAATTTTGATGTTACTTCTAGATTGGCATCATATCTTCGCATTCTCCTGCCATAATTTCCTCCAGGCAAGCTAAGCCAATTTACTTCAGTTCAGTTAATGACCCAACATAATTACAAAAATTACAGTTTCAGCTTGAAACCCTGGAGTTCTGTGGAGCTTGAGGTAGAGCATTTTTAAACTCACCATGCCCCTCAGCTTGTAGGCTCCCATACATCCCCACCACTAGGGAACTGTTGTAGTGTCATGCTTTCTCTCAAGTCCCTTAACTGCTCAAGAAAGCAAGATTCATATAAATTTTCTTGAATGAGCTTTAATGGCAAGTATTTCTGTCTGGAGTACAGAAATTTGAGAACTGAGATAGGAACCCTCCAGCTCTCCTTTATTAGTCAGTTCATTAAGGAGGAGTTTCTTCTGAATTGCTTTTTTCCCAGGCTGTTTGCATGACAGGCTAAGAATTCATTTCTTTGATAAGCCCATTACAACTTCTACCATCTGCTAATTGATTGTCTCTAGAGATACTGAGGGCAAAATCTCTCACAGTATTTTTGCATTCTTATGCCTGGTATATAACACCTCCACTTAGTAGGTTAGGCATATTATAATGTTAGATAATGTACAATTTAAATGGCACTTATGGCAAAGAGACAATACTGTGAGCACTTAATAGCACTAATCCCTTCACCTATATCAAAATTTGAAATTCAAACACATGCAAACATTATGCACCCAACCTCTATTACATTTGAGAAATGATTTGGTTTGCACAATGAACAAAGCTAACAAAGAAAAGTCAGCTTTTCAATTCCCATATTTTTACTTATCCAACACAAGAAATATGCATTCTGCTAAAAATGGAATAAATTAAAGGGTGAATGGCAAGCAGGTCTGAAGCTCCTGAGAGGAAAAAAATGATCAGAGAATACAGATGAGCAGTGAGGTCTACATGGAGAGGTCAGAATCATCAAGAAGACAGAAAGAGCATCACAATGAAAGCTTTGCTACCTTTGGAAAAGTCAAGGTCACACACAGGTCACATACATCAAAAGGGATGGGGCTTGTATGGTAATCAGTATCCCCCAGACTGATGATTTTGAGTTTCTTCTCCCTATGGGTACCCCTTGCTGATGAATTTAAATCTTCATATCCTTTACATATATGTCTTTCAGCTGATTTGCCAAAAAAAAAGCCAGCACAGTGGTAGGCTGCATTAGCAGAGGGATAAAATCAAGATCACATGAAGTGTTAATGGACCTCCGGAAGTGGCATCCACACAGAGAACGAGTGTTCACATATTTGAATCCCATCACTGCTCTGGGCCCACTGTTGTGAATTGGGCCCATAACAACTTGGGATTGCTTCATATTACCATGATATATATGAACTTCTAAGTCATCTCCAATCCCCTGCCTAGGAAAGACAGAATAAAGTTGCCAAGCAGCATTAGCTTGGGGTGCTGTTTCTCAATCTTATCAACTTAAATTCCCAGAATTCACCAGCCATCATGGAAGAGCATGGCTGGCTGGGGGGAATTCTCGGAGTTGAAGTCAACATGTCTTAAAGTTGGCAAAGTTGAGAAACAGTGGTTTGGGGAAATTCCATCACCAGCTCAGCCATGGAGCTTGGGGATGGATGCTGATATGCAACAGGGAGGTTGGTATAATAGGATTATAATAGGGTATAATCCTATCTATATTCCTACTAAAGTGGGAGGCTGGAAAAATACTGATTGTCTGACAGAAATTGTGGGTGAAAGGGTGGTTTTCCTGTTCCCCAGACAACACTTAAAATTAGAATTGCCAGATATCCTGTTCTCGGCTCTGCACATGATACATTGCAAACTGTCTATCACATGATATATTGAAAACTGCTTAGCATTTGAAATATTGCTAACTGCTAAAAGCATTCCTATGTTAAAAAGAGGAACTATAGATTATAACCATGTGTAGTAACTTTCCTATGTTAGAATAAGGAACTATAGAATGTAACCATGTATGGAATATGTCTTGATCAGGAAATACCTACGTATTGGGGGTTATAAATATGATCATCTATGCCCCAGTCTGACGTTCAGACTCTTTAAGCTGTGTACAGCTCTCTGAACCTGTGCAAATAAACTTCCCTTTCCACAAAAGAGCTGACTCAAGTCTCTCACTTCTACAACATTACAACCAATCCTACTAACAATCTTACAATTGGTTATCTGCACAGCAGACCCTCTGAAATTTCCCAGGATATTTTTCTCTTGGATAATAATAGTCATTCTGCTACCCCACCTTGTTACCTGATGATATATTTGCAAGATCTTCCTGTTCACCACCCTCATACCCAGTCATATCTTAGTAGGACACAATAATAATGATCAGAAATCAGCATAGTAGTCTCAGTAATAGATCTTGACAGCTAGCCAAATCTAATTTCTTAATAGGTAACTTTCTTAAGATTGTTGGAATGATATAGATACAATATATAAACTGCACATTATAGAAGACTTCAGTAAAGCATTTCATCAAATACCCAATGACATGCTGATTAGCAAGTGTCATTGAGCCCACATCATTAGGTGTAGGCTGAATGTCGTGAGAATTAAGCAGATAGATAGCTGGCTCAAAACTCATATATTCAAAGAATACTCATTACTGACCCCCTCATCAGATTAGAAAGAGACATTGAGTGTAGTGCTACAAGGTTTAGTTCTAAATCCTGTATTCTTCACTGTTTCACGAATGACATTGATAAAGGATTGGAGGAAATGTTTATCAAAACTGCAGTTGACATAAAATTGGGTGAGATACTCAGCACCTTAGGACATGCATATAAAACTCCAGACATGCAATATGCTGAGACAGTTGGATGGTTATTTGTCCAACCTTCTATATTGTATTGGAAGTCTTTATTGGGCTCTTCTCCAGTGGCCAGGCAGAAACCAGTAGGAAGAGGCATAGCACATGTGGTACAAGCAGTGTTGTAGGGCGGAGGGGAGCATGTTGTGCTGCCAGACCTTGACAGTGGTTTTGCTAATGAACAGCTTGTTTTTTCATCCACTCTTCAAGTCTTTGGAGGATCAGTTAGGCATGTAAAATTTGCATAATATTATATGGAAATGTAAATTGTATCTCTCCAAAGGATGATTGTAAAGCTAGTTTTTTAAAACGTATATATATATGCAAAAGTAAGCCTATTTGGCCTAAATCAAAATTCATCAAGTGAAATTACCTGGGACTTATTACTTTTATGTTTCCAGCATATATAATTCCTCTCTTGCATATTGCGGCAAAAGGGACAAACAGAAATAATGCTGACCGTGGTTATATGTGCTAGAATCCCATCAGCTAATTTCTTAACTCAGAATACACGTGATCTGATCTTCATCCCAATTGCTAAAGTTAATTTTGCTCTCTGGAAACTCAGATCTGCACTGGTAAACAGGCAGATAGTACCACTTTAACCCTGAGCTTGCATATGTGGTATAAATAGTCCTTGACCATAATGGAGCCCAGAATTTCAGTCATATATCATAATGGTCATAGGCTGAGTCACTCATGTGACCCAATAGGATTTTATGACTTTTGGAGGGTTGTTTGTGAAGCAAATGCTGTGTAGTAATTAAGGGAATCTGTGTTCATTAAGGGAATCTCATGGTTGTTAACCAAATCCATTGTTCACAGTAGGCATTTTTTGCTAGAAAGCAGAAGTAAACACTGGCTTCTGACCAAAAAAAATGTCATAAATCATAGTCATGTGACTGAAGGATGCTGTAGTCATACTTGTGGGCTCGTTTCCAAGCAATAGCAATAACACTTAGACTTATATATCCCTTCACAGTGCTTTACAGCCCTCTCTAAGCGGTTTACAGAGTCAGCATATTGTGCCCCAAACAATCTAAGTCCTCATTTTACTGACCTCAGAAGGATGGAAAGCTGAGTCAGCCTTGAGTCAGTGGAAATCGAACTGCCAAACTGGCAGTCAGCAGTCTGCAAAATTAGCCTGCAGTACGGCATTCTAACCACAATGCCACCATGGCTCCCAAAATGTGATCCCATGTCCACAGGGAGAAAGTTGGCCATCAGAATTTTGAATCCAAGGTCATAAATACTTGCCCTCCCCACATATACAGCCTGCCCTCCCCACACATACAGACACATCAGTGTTGCTCTGATACAGGGGATCAGACTACATATACTTATATGTTTGGTAGATACACATACTCCTCAACTTACAATAGTTCATTTAGTGACTGTTTGAAGTTATAGTGGGACTGAAAAAAGTGACTTATGACCATTTTTTCCACTTATAACTGTTATGGCAACCCCATGTCACGTGATCAAAATTTGGACGCTTGGCAATTGACTCATATTTATGACAATGGCAGTGTCCCGAGGTCACATGATCACCTTTTGCAATTTTCTGACAAGCAAAATCAATGGGGAAGCCAGATTCACTTAACAACTGTGATACTAATTTAACAACTGTAGTGGCAAGAAAGGTTGTAAAATGGTTGTAAAATGGGACAAACCTCACTTAACAACTGCATCATTTAGCAACAGACGTTTTGGGCTCCACTGTGGTTATAAGTCTAAGTCTTAAAGGTGCAAGAGTTAGGCTAGCAACAGACAGCTATACCATTAAGATATTTTAGCTTATCCTAGAAAGCAAAACATCTTAATATTCACTTTTA
Source organism: Crotalus tigris (assembly GCF_016545835.1). Classification (NCBI taxonomy): domain Eukaryota; kingdom Metazoa; phylum Chordata; class Lepidosauria; order Squamata; family Viperidae; genus Crotalus; species Crotalus tigris. Next base: position 222,416 of record NW_024097339.1, read on the forward strand.
TAATAAATCTGCTGATATCTGAAGAAAACCTGTCTACCCTTTGGAGTCCTGTCAGTTAACCTTTATAATATGAGCGTGTTACATCTCAGTTTTTCTATATAGTGTTAAAGATACATATCACCCAGCTACAATTTCCTCATTATCTCTCACTAGTATACAAAATAATCTCAGCTCTTGATGTCACCAAATGACATGCTTCAAACAAATAGAAGATGTTGGAACATAAGCCTGACAGTTACAGTGACAAACTACCCCTTTGTGGTGATGCATGGCATTTTCTTTCTAATCAGAAAGAAGTTGCTTTGATCTCAGCAAGGGACTTTTCACTGTCTGACAGAAAACACAGAGGCTCCGAATGTAGATGTTCAAAACTCAAATAATGATATTTGGACATCAAACATTCATGAAAGATTACTGAGAAGACAGGCTTGATAAGGATGATGGTAACTGTTTTAAAACGACTCTCTCTTTCAACACTTCCTCTTCCTTATTGTCAGAATTGTAAAGGGAAAATAAAAATGCATATTACAGATCGAATCAGTTTATTTACTTTTTTTCCAATCCAGGGGAAGAAATGTTAGGCTATTTGGAATTGATCAGCCCATCAACAGGATAGCCCAGAATAATATAGACCGAAAGTTGCTGTTGAAGAAGTTAGCAAAAGAAAGACTGTATTATTTATTTATTAGATTTTTGCCCCATCTTTATTACTTTATAAATAACTCAAGGCAGTGAACAAAATACTCCTTCCTCCTGCTATTGTCCCCACAACAATCCTGTGAGGTGTGTTGGGCTAAGAGAGAGGGACTGGCCCAAAGGCACCGAGCTGGCTTTCATACCTAAAGCAGGACTAAAACTCACATCTCCTGGTTTCTAGGCCAGCCTTCAACTACTAAACCAAACTATCTAATAGAAGAGAATTTAACTCAGGACTGAACTCTGGTGCTTTCTGAGCTTGGTTTTTACCCAAGTAGATAGTATGATCAGTGTGACTGTTGTTGGTCTGTTGAGAAAAACCAGGGCTTTTTTTCTCATAGAACGGCCAGAACAGAGTTCCGGCACCTTTTTTGGATGGAACCTTATAGGGTAGGTAAGGCGGGTTGTATGACATGTATGAGTTACGGCACCTTTTTTTTTTTTTTTAGAAAAAAAGCACTGAGAAAAACACTTGAGAGAAAATATTCCTCCTATGCAGTCCTATGGGAGATGTAGTTGGATAGGTGCTTGGAATATTGCTGATTTTTCCATTTTAAACTCCACTTAGAAGGATTAGAAGAAATTCTAGAAAACATGCTTTTCCTTTTTTCCCCTTCCACATCAATATCAAAATATTGCACTGCAATGTCCTTTCATTATAGCTGCACACTATTTGGCTTAGTTGCTGTAGGTGGCTGTGTGGGAGCTATTGTTTGTGGATTGTTTGGCTGTTTTGTAACATCCTGAGTAGTTGAGGTGCTGGCTGTGTGCCCATTAGTCTTTTGTGTTGTAACGACCTGGGTAATGGGTTGTGTGATGACATCCTGAGATCTAGTGTAGTGATATCCTGAGTTCTGTGTTGCACCATCCTGGGTAGTTGGCTGTGTTGTAACATCCTGAGCTTTGGTGTTGTAGCCTCCTGAGTTCAGTGATGTGATGTTCAGGGCTGAAGGCTGTGAAGTAACATACCGGGCTTTGGTTTGGCTCCAAGTTTGTGGTCTAGCTCTGTTTTCATGGTGTGTGTTCGTTTGCTTTGTGTGGGGGTCGGAGGGAGGTGCAGCAGCTGGTGATATCATCGTGGTTTGGCTTCTGGATGGTGGTTGCATTTCATCTGAGGGATGGGTTGGGCTTGGGTTTGGGTCTGGTGAGGGTGAATGGTGGTGGCGTACTGTGTTGTTCTGGGCCCAGTGTCAATTTTCGTGGCTAGGACTCGTTTGTTGATTCGAGCTAGTTTCCAGAGTCTGGTAGGCGGGAGGTATCATCACGTTTATTCATGTTGTGGGGTGTTTTTCTATTTCGATGGCTTCCATAATTATTCTCTTGTTGTGGTGTTCAGTTTTGGAGATTAGTTTGGTTCCTTCAAAATCAATTTCATGTCCTGTAGCTTTAAGGTGCTGGAAGAGGGAGGAAGTTATTTCTTCTTTTCTGACTGCGTTCTTGTGTTCTGCGATGTGTGCATTTATTCTCCTATTAGTTTGTCCAATGTATGTGGCTGGGCAGATTTTGCATGGTATTTCATAGACTCCTTGGTTTTCTAGCTGGATCATGTCTTTGGGGTTTCTTTTTTTTTTTTTTTTTTTTTTTTTTTTTTATTGAAATTTTTCAAAAGTTTTACAAATAAAAATCCACCCCCCCTCCCCAACCACCCCACTCCCCCCCCGACTTCCCAGAACTGAATATAGGATTATTTAACAAATATTTTAAAAATAACATTTGCAATTTATAAAATAATTAATAATAATAATAAAAATCACAGTAATAATATATATAGAAATAATATACATAACATAAACTTTAAAATGAATAATATATACTAAAAAAGAAAAAAAATAAAAAATAAAAAGAGAAGAGAGAGAGAGAAAGAAGAAAGAAGAAAGTAGACGAAAAATAAAGCATATATATATATAAAAAAAAAAATATATGAATAATAATACATTAAAAATGTATATATATAAAAAAGAAAAAGAAGAAAGAAAGAAAGAAAAAACAATCATTACAAATTATAAAAAGGCTAAATAATATTTTTCCATATCCAAATTATGTTGTATAAAATTTATCCATTTTTCCCATACCGCAAAAAATTTTTCTTGAGATTGCTCCTTTAAGAAAGCCGAAATCTTTGCCATTTCTGCCAAATACGAAACTTTATGAAACCATTCTTGTAAAGTAGGCAAAGATTCCTTCTTCCAATATTGTCCTATTAACAACCTAGCGGCTGTAATCAAATTTAACATCAATATAACCTCCTTAGCATCACAGTCAATAACAATACCTAGTAAAAATAATTGCGGAGTAAATTTTACCCTCCTTTTAAAAATTCTTTGAATATTCCACCATATCTTAATCCAAAAAGCTTTTATATGCTTACACGTCCACCAAATATGGTAATAGGTAGCATCCAAATATCCACATCTCCAGCATTTCGGCTGTAGATTAGGGTACATAATGGACATTTTCTTTGGGTCAAGGTGCCATCTATAAAACATCTTATAAAAATTCTCTCTTAAATTTTGCGCTTGTGTGAATTTAACATTTCTTATCCAAATAAGTTCCCAAGTATCCATTGAAATCGTTTCACCAATATTCTGTGCCCATTTAATCATACAATCTTTAACTAGTTCAAGTTCTGAATCTAATTCCACTAAAACCCCATAAACTCTCTTAATATGGGTTGGCCTTTGATCTCTTACTTGTTTTAAAAAAATTTCCATCTTCTCTAAGCCAGCCCATTTTACAATCCATCTTCCATCTATCCACTATTTGTCTATATTGGAACCATGAATAAGTTAAGTTTTCATGTGTTAATTCTTCCAAAGATTTTAACTGCCAGTCTTGGCCATCCCAACTTAATAACTGTACGTAAGAGACCTTGTCCATATTTACCCCTTTCCTTATACCTTCTATGGCATGCCGAGGTATAGCCCATAATGGTATTTTGAAGTCACTTTTATAATACTTTCTCCACACTCTTAGCAAAGAGTTTCTTATAATATGAGACTTAAAAACCCAATCCACTTTTTTATTAAATATTAAATAGGCATGCCATCCAAAAAATAGGTCCCAGCCTTCCAAATGAAGTATTTCTGTATTTGTTAAATTCACCCAATCGCTAATCAATGTCAATACTACAGCATCATAATACAATTTCATATTTGGTACCTTGAGTCCACCTCTCTCACGAAAATCTTGCATTATTTTAAGTTTCACCCTTGGTTTTTTCCCTGCCCAAACAAATTTATTAATACCTTTTTGCCATTCATCTAAATTACGTTCGTTCTTTAAGATAGGTAACATTTGGAACAAAAAAATAAAATTTGGCAGGACATTCATTTTAACTGTCCAGCAGTCATCATCCCTGTACCTTCAGATTTCTGTTCCATCTCTTTGTCACTCAAGACTTTATGCATCATGGGCAAAGGAGAGCCTGCTCCCAGGACCGTTTTATAAAATTCCTTAGCTTTAGCAACTGTATTAAGTCTATAACGTGTCCCCGCATGGCTCAAAACAATGCCCATCGGAATCTCCCATCTAAATGGCATTTGTCTTGCTTTAAGTTCATTTACTAAAAAAGCAAAATCTTTTCTGCTTCTTAAAATTTTAGGTGGAATTTCCTTTAAAATAATAATATCTTGGGCAGCAATCTGAAATCTTTTATTATAAAAAGTTTGTAGAATCTGATTTCGCAAAGACTTCTTAGCAAAATATATCACCACATCTCTAGGCAAATTCCTCTGTTTTGCAATCCAAGAATTAACTCTATAAATTCTTTCCACATCCCCACGTAACTCTTCTTTATCAATATTCAAAATAACAGCCAAGTCATTAATCACCATTTCCATCAAATCTTGAGTTTTATCTTCTTTCAGACCCCTTATTCTCAAAGCATATTCCATCTGTCTATACTGGAACATAAGAATATCATCTTGTGAAGTCTCCACTTTTTTCTCCATATCTTGAAATTTATAATCCAAAAGTTCAACTGTTTCTTCAATTTCCTCTACTCTGGAGTCCAGCTTCACAACCACTGAGGCCATTCCAGATAGAGCTAGAAGTATATCATCCCTCAAAATAGCATTATTCTGTTCTAAAAGCTCCTTCATCTCTTTCTTCATTTCCTCCTTAGTTTCAGATTTATTCTGGTCCAAAAGTTGTTTCATTTCCTCCCTAAACTGTGAGACAGCACTTACCATTATTTCTTTAATGTCTTGTGCTGATGTGCCAGATGGGGGAGGTGAAGGTGGAGTAGATTTAGGTTGCTGCACTGAGGGTATTATTTTAAGTTGTTGTTGCACAGTAGAAGTAGCAGGAGAAGAAGTTACTTTAGAAGCTGCAGTAGCTGGTTGTCGTTTTGAAGCCATTTTAATTTATCTTCCTTTCTTCTTAAAAATACCAATAAAAATAAGTAATCCAAAAAAAAATTAAAAATAAGATAAAATAGAATAAGATAAGATCAATCTAAAAGTCCCCAAGAATAAAAAAGTAAAAAAAGTAAAAAAAAAGCAATATTAAACAACAATTCAGCCGATCCGTCTTTTAAAGGAAAAAAAAACTTTCAAAACGCCATTTTACTTTCACTCTCACTTTTCCGCCCAAAAAAAAAGAGAAAGCTCAAAAAAATAAAAAAAAAATCAGCAGATACTAAATAAACTAAATAAACTAAAAAAAATAAAATAAAGCTAAACTATAAATAAAATCCTTTAAACAGTTCTGTCCGGTTTAAGATTACTCACGGTTTCTTTAAGTACGGAGATGGTAGCGGCGTCTCGCTTTGTTTCCGAAGAAACAAAGACAGCTGAGAGGCGGAGAAGGCAATGAACTCCGAGGGAACCCTCTTTCTACCCCCCTAAAAATAAAAATCCAGGGAGAGTTAAGAGGTTCTACCTCTATTCATGCGATCTCTACCCCTTCCCTTCGCCCGGGAAGGGGATTGCGAGCCGCGGGCCAGCTGATAAACGCTGTGCTCCGCGGATCTGACACCTTCTCAGGAGGACGGCTACAAAGTAGCCGCCATCTCCACCGCTTTGACCACCGGAAGTCCCCGTCTTTGGGGTTTCTTAAGATGTCGGTGCTGAAGGCTGTCTTGATATTGCGTTTGTGGAGAATTTTGCTGATTTTATCTGTGGTGCCTTTGATGTAGGGGAGGAGGGCGATGTCGTTATATTGTTCTATGTCTTGGTCCTTGGGGGGGTGTTTCCCTTTGGATTAGGTTGGTAATAGTATTTCTTTGGAATTCATTGGAGATTAATACGTTAGTGAGAGTGTGTAATTCAGTTTTCAGGTGGTCTTTTTTGGCTAGGCATTTGGTTCTGGAGATGAGGGTCTTGGCTACAGAGTTGATCTGTGCAGGGTGGTGGTGGGATTGTGCGTTTAAGTAGCAGTTGGTATGTGTTTTTTTCTGGCAGATGGTGTGTCCTAGGGAGCCATTGGGTTTTTTGTAGATTAGGACGTCCAGAAAGGGGAGTTGTTTGTTAGCTTCTATTTCCATCGTGAATTGTATTTTGGGGTGTAGGCTGTTGAGATGTGTGAGGAAGTTGTCCAGTTTTTCTTTCCCTTGTGGCCAAATTACAAAAGTGTCATCTACATATCTGAGCCAGAGTTTGGGTTTGTGTTCAGATTTGTCTAAGGCATTGGTTTCGAAGTGTTCCATGTATAGGTTTGTGATGACGGGTGAGAGAGGTGATCCCATAGGTGCTCCTTCTATCTGTTTGTATCTTTGTCCATTGTGGATAAAGTATGTGTTGGTTAGGCAGTGGTTGGTCAGATCTAGGATGTGCTTAGGGGGCTTGTATTTGTTTTGGATAGCTGTCAAGGCTTCTTTGATAGGTGAAGAGGGATGTGACATCGAAGCTCACAAGTAGGTCGCTGGGTTGTAGGTTTTGATTCTTTATTGTTTCTATGAAGTGGAGTGAGTTTTGTACGTGTGAGGAGATGGATTCTGTGTAGGGCTGAAGCTGTTTGGTGAGAAATTTGGCAAGATTCTGTAGAGGTGAGCCTATGGAGCTGACTATGGGTCTGAGTGGTGTTCCTTCTTTGTGAATCTTGGGGAGGCCCTAGAGCTTGGGGCATCTGGATGATTTCTCTATGGGTAGGATTCTTTGCTGGATCTCTTCACTAATGGGAGAGGCTTTTATTTTGGATTTGGTGGTTTTTTCCAGGTAGATGGTGGGGTCTGTGTTTAGAGGTTTGTAAGTGGGATCTTGGAGTAGGTTGGATAGTTTGGCTTGGTAGTCTGATGTGTTCATCACTACCGTGGCGTTCCCTTTGTCTGCTGGGAGAATGATTATGTTGTTGTCTTTCCTCAGTTTGGTGAGTGCTTTTTGTTCTTCTTTATGTAAGTTGCTTCTAGGTGGATTGCTGGAGAGGAGGACGTTGGTGATTTCAAGTCTGATTTTGTTGGTTTCATCTGGGTTGATTTTGGTTAGGGGTAGCTTCAACTCTGCATATGATGTTTTCAACGGAGATGCATTTGGGGGCGACTGCAAAGTTGAATCCTTTGGAAAGGACATTGGTTTCTGCTATGGTGAGGGTCCTTTTTGATATGTTGTGTACTGTTCGTTTCATGAGTTGCTGTGGAGGGGGGTTGGGCTTTGGCATTTTTCTAGTCTGTGGAGTTTGTTGGTGTGTGTGTCTGTCTTGTGGGAGGTTTCTGTTTTGGCTCTCCAGAGGGTTAGTTGTTTGGATTTGTCCCAGAGTGCTGGGTGGATTTTGTTACTGAGTTTGAGGTGGAGAGTGAGTAGGTCCCTATTGGTTTGTTTTAGTAGGAATCTTTTCTTGTGGAGTTCGTTTCTGATTAGGGCTAATTCAGTTCTTTTCAGGATCCTTTCGGTGGCTGAGGTTTTTGAATGGAATTTTAGTTGGAAGCAAGTGGGGATCACGTTTTTGTCTCGGCAGTTGCCTAGGAATGTGAGGTCACATAAGATGGTGGCTCTTCAGACTTTGAGTTTTTCATAGGTCCTGATGAGCAGGAAGGTTTCCTCCCCATAGAGGTAAGATATTTGTTTTCGTAGATTTTTTTCATAGACCCGAATACACCAAGACTTGCATACCTATACCTGTGAAAATCTACGGAAGGAGAGCAAGCAACGGAGCAGTAGCATCAATTAACATCAAGAATACAACCAACATGCAGCCCAATCAAGTAGGACCGATGACGAGGTCCAAGAGCCGTGTGCAAATACTGACTAGCACTATAAAGAAGATTCCCATTGACCAATTTTAAGCCCTGATGATGTCGGCAGTTGGCCGACGAAAGCTTGGCATTAGATTAAATGTTTTTAGTTTAAAAATTATTTCCTGGTGTTCATGTTTGTTTGTTTTTATAATATGACTATACCCAGGATTCGTGTTTTTAATGAAATCATATATATATATATATTCCATTTGATTAGATTAGTGACAGTTCTAAAACATCTCCACTGCATAGGGTCTCAAGTCGCAGAAGAATCAGTAATTTAAGAACTGTCTCTGCTTCAAATCTTACTCAGGATATTCTGAAAGAGTATGCTGGAATAAAAGGCAATAACTCTAAAGTCTGTTCATAAGATAATAACAACCACAACAAATACAGGTGGAATAACAATATCATTATCTTGTTGCCTTCCTACAAAATAATCAAAAATCATCTATAGTAATATAATACTTCTTCCGGAATTACCTAATAAGTGATTTGCTTATTTCAATTACTGCAGTACAAGCAGCATCTGAAGAACAAGAGAGAAAAAAAACAATTATTAACCTTGTACTTTTTTTCCCTATCCCAAGCTGTTCTTTTTTCCTTTTTGTTTCTTGCTGACGTTAGCAGGAGCAGGATGGGGGGATAGGGCAACCATCCTTGCTCTTCTTAACCTCTCAGTGGCCTTCAATAATATCTGTGTGGTATTTTTCTGGACTGACTTTGAGAGTTGGGGTTTGTAGCACAATACAGGAAGTCCTCGACTTACAATTTCAATTGAGCCACGTTAGGTATTGTTACTGATTATTATACCAAAGAGATTACATTGATGTTAAATTTAATTATAGCCGCAAGGTTGTTAGTAGGGCAATGTTGGAAGAAGGAATCTTTGCCTACTTTGCAAGAGTGGTTTCTTAAAGTTTCTTATTTGGTGGAAATGGCAAAGATTTCGGCTTTCTTGAAGGATCAATCGCAAGAGAAGTATGTTGCGGTATGGAAAAAATGGATAGATTTTATATAGCATAAGTTGGATATAAAAATATTATTTAGTTTTTTAATAACTTATATTTAAAATTTAATATTTTTTATCTTTCTTCTTTTTTCCTTTTCTTTATTCTTTTTTTTTCTAAACATTTATTTTTTGTATTTATGTTTTTCATATACACACTATTGTTAATTATCTTATAATTTTCTTAAGTAATGTATTTAGATTTATTTATGGTTTATATTTGTTTAAGATTTTTTGAAGAAACTTTAATTAAGCCTATATTCAGCTCTGGGAAGGTCGGGGGAGGGAATGGGAGGGTTGGGGAGGTTTGGGGGAAAATTGTTTTGTTTTTGTAAAATTTTAAAAATTTTCAATAAAAAAAAAAATTGAGACCAAAATTTCTGTTGCTAAGCAAGACAGTGGTTAAAATAATTTTGCCCCATTTTACGACCTTTCTTGCCATGGTTCTTAAGTGAATTGCTGCAGTTGTTAAATTAGTAACCTGGTTGGGAACTGAACCTGGCTTCCCCATTGATTCTGCTTGTCAGAAGGTCACAAAAGGTGATCACGTGATCCTGGGACACTGCAAACATCATAAATATGAGTCAGTTGCCAAGCGTCTGAATTTTAATCACATAACTATGGGGTTGCTGCAATGGTTGTAAGCGTGAAAAACGATTGTAAGTTACTTTTTTCAGTGTCTTTGTAATTTTGAGTGGTCATTAAATGAACTGTTGTAAGTAGAGGACTATCTGTATTGTGCTGCATCTCTTCCTTCCTCCAGGTCTGGTTTGTAGTATGAGAGAGGTTCCTCTTATTTAACATCTTCATGAGGCCGCTGAATGAGGTGATATGTTGGTTTGGGTGAGGTATCAATGTGCTGATGATACCCTGCTTTATATTTCCATCCCAGGTTGCCTGAATGATGCTATAAATGTCCAGTCCCAGTGCTAGAAGCCATAGGGACCTGGATGGTGCACAAAGGACTTCAGCAAAACTCAAGCAAGCCTAAGTGGCCTTGAGTGCTTGGACCTTCCAGGATTCAGGTTTATCCACCTATGGTCCTGGATGGAGTGGCGCTGCCTCAGACAGACCATATGTGCAATCTGGGGGTTTCCTTGGACTCATGGCTCCTGATGGAAGAACAGCTGTAGCTATGAGCACAGTGGTTAGAATGTAGTATTGCAGGCTAACTCTGCCCACAATCTGGAATTTGATCCTGACAGGCTCAAGCCTTCCATCCTTCTGAAGTTGGTAAAATGAGGACCAGATTGTTGGGAGGCAATAGCCTGACATTGTAACCACCCAGAAACTGCTGTTAAGCACTATGGGGCAATATATAAGTACATATGCTATTGCTAAGAGGGCCTTTGCACATCTTCAGGTTGTACGTCAGTTCCACCCATTCAGCACTTGCATCCATTCCTGACCTAGAAGGCTCTGCTCACTATCACTCATGCCTTCATCACCTCCAGTTTGAACCACTGACATGTGCTCTACATGGGCCTGCCCTAGAGGAGCATTTGAAAGCTTCAGATGGTACAGAATGCAGTTGACACAGGTCGTAAATGGTGTTGGCTATTTGGTACATTAATATTGCTACTTTGAGAGCTGTGTTGGTTGCCATTGTATTTCCGGATACAATTCCAAGAGCTATCACCTTTAGAGTGCTTCCTGATTGGTTCAGTTATTTGAGGGACAGCTTTCTCCTAATTATTTATACTCATCTAATTTGGTCTGGCAGGTTGGGCATATTATGGCTCCCATCAACCAAGCAATGTTGGCTAGTGAGGACCTGGAGAGGTGCCTTCTTGCTGTAACCCCTGCTCTCTGGAATATTCTCCCTCCTGAGATTAGGATGGTCCTGACACTCCTGGCCTTTCAGAAAGCTTCAAAAACCTCACTATGTAACCATGGAGTCCCCAGCATATGAAGGGCCCTGTTTCCTGGTTAAGTTGACACTGAAAGATTACAGTAACTCTTGGCTGCTATTTGTGTTTAATATCTTTTATGTATTATGTTTTAACTGTTTTTATGATTGTCTGCCATTGAGGATCTCTGGTATGAGATGGGTGCCTATGCAAATTGAACAAATAAAATAAATACTGTTTAGGGTGTGTGCATTCTTTAATTGATGGGTGCACTCTGGTGTTGTGAGAAGTTTCTTTTTAAAACAGAAGAGCTGGAACTGATAGGTTCACCCCTATTTTTCTTTATTTTCTTTTCACCGTAGCCTTATGTCATGGGTTTTAAAGAATTTTAAAATACATTGCATGTCTAAAAGCCTCAAATAAGCTTAAAACATCAATTTTATTGACATTGGCCTTTAAAAAGCATAACATAATGTGCTGCCAAATGCTTGGACACCTATTATCTAACTTTTCTTTTTTTTCCATTCATTTTTTCACTCACTGACATTTTCTAAATACTACTTTGGGCAATGATTGTAATCTTGAATCTGGCAGCAAAGTAAAGTCATTGCAGTTCTCAACAGATAGCTCTTCTATGTTATAATGAAAGTTAGCAATAAAAGGCTGAAAAATATGCCTTCTCTGAAGCTCGTCATGCTTCTACATATTTTTTTAACTCGGGACATGGGACTAACTGAGTTTTCTCTTTTGTCTCTCTCTAATCATTTAGCATTTCAAGATTTAAGTCTTAATTATGTTAGTAAATTGCCTAGTTTATACCATAACTCTTGCTATTGGTCTCTTACCATTGGTCACAATGTCCTTACTGTGCTTTAAAGTATGAACATGTTTGCTTGTCCTTTGGGTTTATATGGAACTTTTCTGCACAATAATTTTGACATAGGTTGAAGTGATAGAAAATGATTGGTCCAAGTCACCCACTGAATTTCTAGTGATCTTCCTGGTCCTAATTGAAAACTTAACCATTTCATGAATTGGCTCTCAGAAGAAGATCAAGATGTATGTTTCTGTAGGTAATTCCCAAATCTTTTTTCTATGGCATGGTTTGGTCACAAACACATAGCAATACTAGACTGAACTTGTCAATCAAAGGTGCTATGTTATCTTGAGTGACACCAAGTAATATGGGCAGTGGATAACACAAATTTTACTCCAAAGAGGAGTTGGTGAAAAAAAATCAAGCTATCAGCCATAACATGCAATTAATGCCCTACTGCGTGTGTATGTTAATGTGTGTGTGCATGCACGTGTGTGGGTATGTGTGTGTGTGTGTGTGTGTGTGTGTGTGTGTGTGTGTGTGTGAGAGAGAGAGAGAGAGAGAGAGAGAGAGAGAGAGAGAAAGAGAGAGACAGAGACAGAGACAGAGACAGAGATACTTGCATCACATCTTGAAAAAATGGGACTTGCTATTGGTTTTTCATGAGACAATATTTCACCTGTGGTAAAGCTAAAGCTATATCAGAAAGCTCTCTTGAAAGTCCTCTAATACATGCTTCAGGGGTAGGGATGGCCATGCAAGGGAGGTGTCAAAAAGTCAAGATGGGGACCATGACCCCACAATTGAATCCCTGCCCCCCTTTTTTTACCTGTGTCAAGCTTTTAAAAAGAGGTGAGACTTCAGTCATGTAGTTGTGAACAGTTTTGTGATTTTTTTCCTCTCTATACATACATGCATTGTATATTTTGACCCCACAGTAAACAGCAAATCACCCCATTATTCATCTGCTTAAAGGGGACAAGAGGCGTATTATACAGATTTGTCTGATGGCCAGTTATGATCTTTCCTGGATTGTGAGTCCTTTCTCACAATGATTTATGTTCTCCTTCTCCTTGGACATTTATTTATTTAGTTGGTTGATTTATAAGATCACTCAATCACCGAGAGATACAAGGTGGCTTATAAGAAAGTTAAAAAAGGATATTGGCAAAGCAATAAAGCAACAAAAGAACAATTTCACCAAGGGAAGATAAAAATCACAGTAGTAATGGGAGACTTCAACTATCCAGATATCAACTGGGAGACAAACTCTGAAGCAAGTGGGCGATCAAACAGATTCTTAACCAACCTAGCTGACAACTTTATCATCCAAAAGGTGGAGGAGGGAACTAGAAGTAAAGCTATACCGGACCTAATTCTTACTAATAGAGAAGAAGTGATAGAGGGAGTTGAAGTTGCTGGAACCTTGGGTGAAAGTGACCACATCATATTGAAATTCAATATAATGCAAACACAAACAATAGAAAATAATCTTACCAGAGTCTTAAACTTCAAAAGAGCTGATTTTAATAAACTCAGAGAGAACCTAGGAAAGATCCCATGGATGAAAATTCTAAAGGGGAAAACAACCCAAAAAGGGGAAACTCTGAAAAATATGAACATAAAAGCCCAGTCCAGCATAATACCACTGAAAAAGAAAAACAAGAAATTGAAGAAGAAACCATTGCACCATATCTTTAAAAAATCCTGGAGCACTAGAGAAGTATCTGATGATTGGAAAAGGGCTGATGTGGTTCCCATCTTCAAGAAAGGGGGGGGGAAACAAACTCAGTAAAATACAGACCAATCAGTCTAACATGAATACCTGGAAAGATCCTGAAAAAGATAACCAAAAAACAGATCTGTGAATACTAGAAGCAAACAAAGTTATAACCAGTAGCCAGCACAGGTTTGTCAAAACTAAATCATGCCAAACCAATCTTATTTCATTCTTTGATAAAGTGACTAAATTAATAGACCAGCAAAATGCTGTGTACATAGTATACTTAGTATATATAGATTTCAGTAAGGCATTCGACAAAGTAAACCACAACCTGCTGCTTAGTAAGCTAGAAAAAGATGGCATAGACAACATCACTACCAGATGGATCTGTAACTGGTTGACAAACCCTACTCAGCGAGTAGTCCTCAATGGTACTACATCCATATGGAGAGAAATAAGCAGTGCGGTATAACAAGGCTCCATCTTAGTTTCAGTATTCTTTAATATCTTCATAAATGACTTAGATGAGGGAATTGAAGGGGAACTCATCAAATTTGCAGATGACACTAAACTGGCAGAAATAGCCAACACCCCAGAAGACAAACTCAGAATCAAAAAGATTTTGACAGACTTGAACAATGGGCCCTATCCAACAAAATGAATTTTAATGTGGAAAAAAGCAAAGTTTTACATTTAGGCAGGAAAAATCAAAGGTACAAGAACAGATTGGGCAAGACCTGGCTTAAAAACAGTAACTGTGAGAGGGACTTTGGAATCCTAGTGGATGATCACTTGACTATGAGCCAGCACTGTGCAGCAGCAGCCAAAAAAGCTAATACAATCCTGGGTTGTATAAACAGAGGCATAGAATCAAGATCATGCAAAGTATTAGTACTGCTTTATAAAACCCTAGTAAAACCACACCTGGAATACTGCAGCCAATTTTGGTCACCATACTAAAAAAAAAAGATGTTGAGAGTTTGGAAAAAGTTCAGAGAAGAGCAACTAAAATGATCAAAGGCCTGGAGAATAAAACATATGAAGAATGGCTGCAGGACTTGGGTTGACTAGTCTAAAGAAAAGAAGAAATGGGAGACATGATAGTAGTATTCAAGTATTTGAGGGGCTGGCACAAAGAAGAGGGGGTCAAATTATTCACCAAAGCACCAGAGGGGAGGACAAGAAACAATAGATGGAAACTGATCAAAGAGAGAAGCAAATTGTGGGTGCTCCATCACTGGAGGTTTTTAAGAAGAGGCTAGACTGTCACTTGTCTGAGATGGTATAGGTTCTCCTGCTTGAGCAGGGGGCTGGACTAGAAGACCTCCAAGGTCCCTTCCAGCTCTATTCTATTCTATTTACAAGCATTCCAATGGGTTCATTCTGGCCCTTTGCCTTGTGGAAGAAGAAATATCTAGGATATTTAAGGACTACCTAAAGGATAATAGGTCAAAGCCATACAGGTATCCTTGACTTACAATCATAACTGGGACCAGAATTTCTATTGATAAGCAATGCAGATGTTAAGTAAGGTTTATAATCTATTTTGCCACAGTTGTTAAGTTGCTAAGTGAATCAACGCAGTTGTTAAATGAATCAGATGATTGTTAAGTGAATTTTCTCCCCTTTGCCTTTTAGAAGTCAGCTGGGAAGGTCGCAAATGGCAGTCACATAACCCTGGATTGCTGCAACCACTGTAAATACATGCCAGTTGCTATGTGGTTAAATTTGGATCATGTGATCATGGGGATGCTGCAACAGTCAAAAGTGTAAGGAGTAATCATAGGTCTCTTTTTTCAGTGCCATTGTAACTTTGAATGGTTAATAAATGAGTGATTGTAAGTCAAGGAATACTTCTACAAACTTTGGAAGAATGCTGTTTCAAAGGGTAGGTGGAACAAGAGTCAAGGCACACCTCCTGGGATGCATAAGATGATATCGTTTTATTGATGGGGACCCAGAGTAATAAATTCCGTGAAGTATTAATACCACTCTTTAATGCCTTGGTAAGGCCACACTTGGAATACTGCATCCAGTTTTGGTCACCACGATGTAAAAAAGATGTTGAGACTCTAGAAAGAGTACAGAGAAGAGCAACAAAGATGATTAGGGGACTGGAGGCTAAAACATATAAGGAACGGTTGCTAGAATTGGGTATGTCTAGTTTAACGAAGAGACGGACAAGGGGGGACATGATAGCAGTATTCCAATATCTCAGGGGCTGCCATAAAGAAGAGGGAATTAAGCTATTTTCCAAAGCACCTGAAGGCAGGACAAGAAGCAACGGGTGGAAACTAATCAAGGAGAGAAGCAACCTAGAACTAAGGAGAAACTTCCTGACAGTTAGAACAATTAATCAGTGGAACAGCCTGCCTCCAGAACAGTAAATGCTCCAACACTGGAAGTTTTTAAGAAGAGACTGGACAGCCATTTGTCCGAAATGGTGTAGGGTTTCCTGCCTGAGCAGGGGGTTGGACTAGATGACCTCCAAGGTCCCTTCCAACTTTACTACTACTATTATTATTATTATTATTATTAGCTTAATTTAATAGGAAAGCTGCCACCAGACAGAACTAGGTTAGATGAACTAAGGGCCTGAGTCACTCTTCTTGCTGGATCTATATGATTAAGAAGATACTTGTATAATTTAATGAGCTAGAAGGAAAAATGGCTTCAGCACTACGATGCAAACACCAGTCTCCAATAATTGAAAGCTGTAATAAGTACTAAGAATCGAAGAAGGCCCCAAGTGGGGGGGAGGGTTTCCAGTTGATGTGTTTTAATCATCTTTGCTGTGAATAAAGCGCCTTTCCTTGTATTTATGACAAGAAAAAATAGAAGAGTTAATTTAATGGGTCTTTGCCCCTTCACCTCTCATTACTTTACACATGAAGGCCTGATCACCAAAAAAAGGGAGGCTGGCAATTTGAAGGCAGGCTTGGTGACTTAATTTGCTGCATAACCCATCCTGCTCAGCCACACAGAAAGCATCTGGAAAAGAGAACGTTGATGCCACCAAACAATCTGCTCAGATTCAGAATGTGAGAGAATAAATGTCTATAGATTTCCCAGTCTACGGATGCACAGAGGAAGAGAGGAGCAGAAGAGTGTTTTTCCCCAACTACTAAGCTTCCCAGATACTTTTTGCTCTGTCCTACTTCTATGGCATAATTTGCATAAATGTTTTCTTTAAATCTGATATGTATATTTTAGAATAGAGAGTTGTTCCTTTAAAGAAGTTCATGAATTAAGAACAGGCTCAAATTATTTGGAAAGTGTGAACACCAATATGTAACTTAAAAGGCTGGTGTACCATAGGAGGAAGGACGCATAGCAACTGGTATATGCATGTTCCTTCTTCTCCACCTTTCCTATAAGGGCCGTGTTCTTAAAAAATGTTGTCTAAGAAGGGCTCTGGAAACTCAAGTCTAGAAGCCATAGAATAGAAATATAGCATAGAAGTATGAGCTCAACTGCCAGACAAACTCAACACAGTCATATCAGGAATTATTCTTTAAAGGCGCAGACCATGATAGCAGGTTCCAAAATGTTGTACAGTGAACTCAGTGCTCCACCAACATATAACAAGCTATGCAAATCATCAAGATGAGGAGGGCAGAAGAAGGCCAGAGAGTGCCTGAAGGAATAGTGAAGAAAGGCTAAAATAAATAAAAAAGCCTAAAACATAACATGGCTCAGAAAGAAACAAGGTACAAGATATAAATCATAGAGAGTTAGTTGTTAATGGAACCAGCCTAGACACCAGGACTCTATGGATCATAGTCTTGCCTTAGGCATAAGGCCTGCTGAGTGACTTTTCACTCTCTAAATGTGAATTCTATCAAACACGCCTTAACTACCTTGGGTACAGGATCTCCAGCAAAGGGGTAGAGATGGACCCAGCCAAAGTCAAAGTGGTACTTGAATGGCAGCCCTCATGAACCCACAAGCATCTTCAAAGCTTTCTGGGATTCACAAACTTTTGCTAAGATAGCCTTATCAATTACTGAACTGCTGAAAACTGGAAAAGGAGGGGGAGCCTCGGCTTTGTCAGCCCCTACCATGGTCTATGAAATGCCAAGCAGCATTTGAAAGTCTAAAATACTATTTGCTGCTGAACCTGTTCTCAAACACCCTGATCCTGATGAGCAGTTCATAATCCAAGCCAATGCAAGTGATGTCACAAAGTCCTTCTTTGACATCTGTACTTTTCACCCAAGTGGCCTCTGACAAAGAATATCCCTTCCACTGCACTGGGTATTGTAATTTCCCTTTTGTATAATCTAGAGTGAAGGATTTGCTTAATTTCATAATGAGTTTCCCCCTCAACTAAAAGAGGACCAGGTGCTTTCTTAGGGATTGATCTCAATGATGACTCTCTAAGAGGTTTTAGTACAGTGTTTCCCAAACTTGACAATTTTAAGGCATGTGGACTTCAACTCCCAGAATTCCACAGCCAGCGTTGCTGGCTGTGGAATTCTGGGAGTTGAAGTCCTCATGCCTTAAAATTGTCAAGTTTGGGAAACACTGTTTTAGTAAACTGCAATGGAAAAGAGGGTGAATTTTCCCCAGTAAGCAAGGAAGTTTTAACTAGTCAGACCTCCCTAAAGAGAAAACAGACTTTGTAGAAAAATAAAAGGTGAAGTTAGGAATCTCCCTGAGGTTTTTGAGGATGTTTATCATAAATTTTTTATATCAATCAGTCCGCTTTGATGTCTGTACTTTTCACCTTGTACTTTCACATCTGTACTTTTTGTAAGCTGCTCAGGGCTCCCTTCTGCGAAGAATTAGCTAAAATGTTTCTGAAAGATATATACCACCTCCATGGTGCTCCAAAGAGGATTATATCAGATAGGGGAGTTCAATTTACAGTGAAATTTTGGAGAGACTTTCTCAAGATAATTGGTTTCCACTCAAGGACTTTGTCAGCTTTTCATCTGAGCATGAATGGATCGACTGAACGAGCTAACACAATGGTGGAACAATACATCAGATGTTACGGTAACCACCAACAGACTAACTGGGCTGCCCTATTACCTTTTGCTGAAGTGTCTTACAATAATACTGTGTACAGTAGTACTGTCAACTCTACAACGAACCTGGCTGAAGCCATCTTGCTTGTTTTTGCCTGTCACAAATATGGGGGAAGGAATGGGGAGGTATTATGATAGTCTAAACAATTCTCTGTCCCATGAGAACTAAGGTCATTTCTGTTCATTAGACTGGGGTTGAGCTTAATATTAGAAAGCCCACCAAACTATTCTATTGGAAAACATAGCTGATTGCATAGTTCTGGGGAGGGAAGTTTAACTTTGTAATACTGTAACTTTATGGAGAGAACTTTAGTCTTGGTTTCACTTTTGACCATGCCAATACTTTGTAACTAATAAACATGTTCTTATTGGAAAACTCAAGCCTTGGAGTTCTGCTTTAATTGGTTTCATCTATCGGAACTATGACACAGTCATTATTTCTCATCTAGGAAGATGGCAACAACAAATCACTTTCAGAGAAGAAAAGACCCTGAAACCTATTTTGTGCTTTATATTTGCCCCAATACTAGTATGGACCAATTGCCATGTTTTGGAGTGTAGAAACAGTTGACATTGTCTTTCATTCATTCCCAGTCCATTTTCCATCCTAAGCTATTTTAATATCCTCTGAGTGATTGGTCTAACATCATTCAAAAAAGTGACATCCCAAGCTCTGAATGGCTACAGCATATAGAATCTCCCCCTTATTTTCCTCCAAAGGCATTTCATGCTGGACTGCTCACTCTCAGATAGCCTGCAGCTTCTTTTCTACAGCCCATAAAGAACATGCATTCTGGCTTCTGGTTTTGACATCGCAGTGAAGCAAATGCAGGAAGACGGGGCTTCGTCTTTTGTGTCTGGTTTCACCCTTGCTGGGGGAACCTGGAAAGGGTCGAAAGCCACCCCATAGAGGTGGAAAGCAAGGAGGGGACTCTTATTAATCATGGGGGGGGAAGAAGCCCTCCTGTTTTATCCAAGGAAGCCCTCTAAAGTGGCGGGGGAAAGACTGGCCACATTCATGTAGCCAGTCTGAAGCTGCTGGCAACGGAAGACAACAAGCACTACCAAGCAATTTTACAGCAATGTAGATGAAACTGGGTGAGACCTGATTCTCTCTTTATGATTTTAAGACCTCTTCCTGAAAATCTGACCAAAGCACTCGCCCCAATGAAAGAGGG
The DNA here is from genome assembly GCF_016545835.1 of Crotalus tigris. Lineage (NCBI taxonomy): Eukaryota > Metazoa > Chordata > Lepidosauria > Squamata > Viperidae > Crotalus > Crotalus tigris. The sequence goes on from NW_024097339.1 coordinate 241,893, forward strand.
AAAGGGAATTTCTGCCCCATTCTCTTAGAAAAGAAAAGCAGCAAATTAATTACTTAGGGAAAATGGCAAAACCTATAAGACTTATTTGGAATATATATATATATATATATATATATATATATATATATATATATATATATATATATATGAATATAAGAATACTAAAAATAAAAAGGTGATTCCTGGGTAGACTCATGTTTAGCTAGCAATAAATGCAAGAGCACCAGGAAATTATAAAACTATAAAAAAAGTTTTAATAAATTTAAAACACCAAGCTTCCGCCGGCAACTGCCAGCATCATCAGGGTGGTTTCCAGTCGGTGGGGGAGGCTATTTATGGCTGTGGCGTTTTTTGCGCCTGGCTCATGGATCTCGTCACGGGCCCCAGCCAATCCATCTGCACTCTGATCCTAGTTTTCGTGTTACTGATCGTTATTTTCTTGCTTTCCTTTGTACCAATATTCTCATCCTTTTTCTCCTCATGTGGTTGTGGGTTGGGGGAGCTTGCACGTTTTCGCTGTTTGTTTTCCTTATCCTCCTTCCTGCTACTCCCCCTCCTCATTCTCCTCCCACCTTCCCTCTTTCCATAGTCCTTATTCGCAATTGCCACCTCATTGCTTTCTCCTACATCACAAGATTCCATTGCAGTTATCTTATCGTGACTCCCATTCTCTGATGTTACTTCATTAACTTTCATTTTCTTGTCAATGGGGGCATTTCCAACGGTATCGCTAGGGTATGTAACATTTTTAGCCTGACTGTCACTCCCCCCTCCACACTGAATCCTCGGTGTGGGGATCATCCCCTCTCCGTGACTCATACTCCTCTCCGTTCCCTGGGGGTGAGCGATCTTCTTCAGGGGAAGGGAAGGGGGCGGGTTTTCCAGTTCCCAGTTTCTCACTCCTTGCCTATTTCCAGGGGGAATCCCCCTTCTTAGATGTTTCCTGGAGTGTACGGAAGCTGTAACGTGTATGTATGTATGTATGTATGTATATGTATATACACATACAGCTTGAAAATTTGGGGACTAAAGGTGTTTTTAAGACCTTTTTCTTTAAAAAAAAGACTTGAAAAAATTACAATATAAATTTTGGATCTAAAAACTGAAAAAATGGTGTTGATGATATCTAGTGGTATATTACAGCATTACAACTTATTTATGCCTAAAGATCATGGATTCCAATGACATATTTTGACCATTATATTTTTTCCATGTTTTTATCCAACAGATCTCCTTTTGAGGGATCCTTGGTGCTCTCTGAGCTTGCTTGTTTTCTTGCAGATGTTTCATTATCCAAACTAGGTAATATCACTGATGATGTTTGGATAATGAAACATCTGGAAGAAAACAAGCAAGATTAGAGAGCACCAAAAACCCATCATTTCAATCCTGAGCTACAAATATTCTCCTTTATTAGTACACCTCCTTTTTATCTTTAAATCTCCTTGTGGATACCATTTGGTTTCCACCCAGGTTGGGGAAAATATGCCACTGTACAGCATTGGTTCCTTCTTTTCCCTCTAAGCTACAACATAGGAATGTTGGAACATAACTAAAGTGTCAAGAAATACTACTCCTTTGTTCTCCTTGCTACAGAATTTCTATGGAACCACAGTGCAATGACATTTGAACAAAGAAATGATGAAACACTGCACTTCCTTTGCTTCATCATAATAGCATCAAAGGGGCAGTGGTATAATAAGAGGACAGAAGAAAAACTCTGTGTTAGTGTCAAAGGATAGAAAGTGTGAAAAGGGTGCAAAGACATACATATCTACACACATTTGGGAAAACGAAAGAAAAGAATGGGGTGTGGAATAGTGAGAATAGAACAGTCCCTAAAATTAAAAAGCAAGTAGTAGATATACAGAGTCTTACTGTATAAATAACTACATTGTTAGGAATGGTGAGGAGCGGGGGAATGACCAATCAGGTCGTCTAAGTGTTTGTAGTCCAGACTGAGCACAAATCTTCTCCCATTCTCAAATCACTGCAGTCCAGGTTGGAATTTGTTAAATTGATTTATGTTGAGTCAAGAGATGAACAACTTAAGCAGCAATGCAGATTTACACTAAGGTAGAACCTTAGGAACAAATAGATTAAGATAGAAAATAGGAACTAGGAGAAAACTTTAATAAATATGAAAATAAAAATAAAAATTATGCCGTAAAGGAAACTTTATTTTGTATAAAACATTTTTTTAAGAAAAATAAACTTTACATGAAAACTAGCATCTTTTAAACTTTAACCATGTATAACAGGTAATGATTAAAATATGAGACTTTCACAAGGGAGAGCCAAGTTCAAGTCCCCATTCAGTGATGGAATTTGCTGGGTGACTTTGGATCAGGGACCTTCCTTCAGAGGAACCTATATCATAAGTTTGTTGAAAGGCGAACTTAAGGGAAGCTCCCCCGACCTTATGACCTCAGACAAAAGGCAGGTGATAAATTCAGAAAGCAATATTAATACTTATTATATCCATATACTGTATTAGGCTGGGATGTGCGTATCTGATTTGGGGAAGGGAATCAGAAAATAATTGCAAGCAGGCATACAGTCTGTTGCAGAAATGAACTGTGATCTTGAAAAGAGTTGGCAAAACTGAATTGTGCTTCAGCAATATTTCAAGGAGCCCAGTGTTACCGATTCCTGCCTTAATATAACTAAACAGGTTTAATTTTCAAGTGCATTTTCTTAATTTTAGATGATACACCCTTGGGATAAGACCTGATGCAGTTGTTATTTATAAGCTATGGTATGCCTAATGAAAGGAGGAGGAGGAAAAGGAAGAGGAGGATATTATAATTTCATTTTATACTAGAATATTCCCAAGGGACTCCCGCTGGTGTACAACATAAAAAATGAAATAAAATGCAGAATAACAATTACTCCGCAGTGTCATAAATTTCCAGAATTATACCAACAAGGGAAACTCCCAACTACACGATTTAACCATTAAAGGCTCAACTGAACAGCAATGTTTTCACTGCCTTCCTACATACTGGGAGGGAGGGAACCATTTGAATCTCTGGAAAAATCTATTCCAGAGGGTTGGGTGTGCCACAGAGAAGTGTTAGCTTCTGGCCCCCAAAGAATTTGTAATAATGGACCATAATGAACATTCAACTTCATCTGCCAACAACACCATTTGTTGTCAGGAGTAAATAAAAAAGGGGAATACATCTTGTAACCAACAGAAAGGCTAATTGCTGAAGCAATAGAATTATCCCTAAGGACCATGAAAGGCTGGCAGGTACTCAAACCACAACTGTGCAGTCCTATTGAAGAAAAGGGGACCTAATAGACTAATGGTTTGCCCAATATCTGCTAGTTGTAGCAATAGCAATAGCACTTAGACTTATATATTGCTTCATAATGTTTTATAGGCCTCTCTAAGCGGTTTGCAAAATCAGCATATTACCCCCAACAATCTGGGTTCTCATTTTACCAACTTCAGAAGGATGAAAGGCTGAGTTAACCTTGACCTGGTGAGAATCGAGCTGCTGGCAGTTGGTAGAATTAGCCTGCAACTGTGTTCTAACCACTGTGCCACCACAGCTCATGGTATCTGCAACCTGCCTCACCTGAAATCCAAATGGGGAGTCTGTTGGCTTATGGATCACTTGTTCAACCACTGTGTCCAATAGCAATTGTTTTCAATGAGTTAGAGGCAAGAACCCTGAATATGTAGATGATGCTGAACTCCAGGGAGCAGAGTGTCTCCAATGGCTTTTAAAAATGCAGCAGCACAAAGACAAATGCATCCAAGGAGAGCCATTATTCTTTCTGTTGAAGTAGCCATTGGAATAAGCGAAAGCACAACTACTTGGAAGACATTTTTAAGATGCCAGGAAGTAAATATCCTGCAATAGTGCTCCATCACTTAAGGGTACCGGTACATAGAAACACAAAAGGCTTTGATATTTAGTGTATTTAATTAATGCTTTACTCCAAGGAAGTAATTATATTGATATACTGGTAAAAAATCAGGAGAGACACTTGTAGACTCAAGAAATATCATTCTGTTTGATTGATATCCCTTGTAGTCTGTTTTATTGCTTTTTAAATTTTATTTATTTATTACTTATTATTTATTTATTAAGACTTCCTCTGTCTTCCTCATCCCATTGGCAGACTGACATCTGATCTAAAGTTAGAGGACCACCCATATTTCAGATCCCATAAGGATTAAGTCTCCCATTATATGCTTAGACAATCACCAAGAAGTAATGATGATTAGTAATAGTAGTAAAGTTGGAAGGGACCTTGGAGGTCATCTAGTCCAACCCCCTGCTCGGGCAGGAAACCCTACACCATTTCGGACAAATGGCTGTCCAGTCTCTTCTTAAAAACTTCCAGTGTTGGAGCATTTACTGCTTCTGGAGGCAAGCTGTTCCACTGATTAATTGTTCTCACTGTCAGGAAGTTTCTCCTTAGTTCTAGGTTGCTTCTCTCCTTGATTAGTTTCCACCCGTTGCTTCTTGTCCTGCCTTCAGGTGCTTTGGAAAATAGCTTAATTCCCTCTTCTTTATGGCAGCCCTTGAGATATTGGAATACTGCTATCATGTCCCCCCTTGTCCTTCTCTTCGTTAAACTAGACATACCCAATTCTCGCAACCGTTCCTTATATGTTTTAGCCTAAAGTAAAGGAAACTTTATTTGTATCCCAAGCTTTGTTTAAACATTTTCTCAGTTTCCATCAACTCAAGAGATTCTTCTTGCATGAGCACAAATATTTTGTCATTAGTTCTGTATTTTTCTTCTCCTCTAGGCTGGCTTAATAATTAATCACAATTTGCAAAAGTATGGCACCCCAGTCGCTAAAAAAAAATTGCACATACAGTATACGTGGAGTAATTTCTTCCACCCATTCATTATGCAAAAACACTTCTGACATTTATTTTGTTCTATCTTAACATTTTGAGCCATACACAGAACTGCAGAAATCAATCCCAGTTCAATAGATTGGCCCTCAGCTTCCTTAGGTTTAATTTTAAGTAATGCTTAATAAAGTATTTTTAGTGATTTCCTAGCTGAGAATTATTGGGATGCTGGAAGATGATGAACTTCACAGCATTGCCAACGTTTTCTTTAGGCAGGGAAAGGCATTTGCTGTTACATTTTTATGTCACATAATTACATACAAATGAAAATCAATTTCCAGGAACCTCTGTACCCGTTTTTGTTTAAAAAAAAGAAAAAGAAATCCTTCCCATCAGATTCAGTGAGAGAATATCTAGTCCACAGCAACAGAGCGCTTATGAATTAAAATACTTCCTTGATTTCCTGAGTTAAAGACATTGAGCTTGTTGGCTGGCAGCCTGGGTTTGAGACCCAAGCGCTCTGTGAAGGGGTAAGCTCCTGTTACTTGCCTCAGCTCCTGAAAACCTAGCAGGTGAAAAGCATGTGAGTAGATAAATAGGTACCAGTTCAGTGGGAAGATAACAGTGTTCCATGTGCCTTGGCATATAGCAATGCTAGTCACAAAAATGTCTTCAGACATGACTGGAAAGAGGAAGCATTTACCTTTTTGTTGATTTCAGTTAGATTTCTGTTAACTTCTAGAACACACATTTTCTTAGCAGAAGTACAGAGACTGTTGCTATTTCATCTTGCCAGTTAGCCAGTCTAATCCAAAAATTAACTAACTCCTACCTAATTTAGTTTTTCACAGTCAGCTACCACCTTAATAGACTTTCCTTCCTTCCTTCCTTCCTTCCTTCCTTCCTTCCTTCCTTCCTTCCTTCCTTCCTTCCTTCCTTCCTTCCTTCCCCTTCGAATTAGCATTGATTCCTGATGCCTGCTTGACTCTGCAGTTTTCTTAGCAACATTTTACAGTGGTTTATCATTGCCTTCTTTTGAGGACTGAGAAAAAGTGACAGACCCAGACCATACATAGCCATGACAGTGAGCCAAGACCATTTTGGACCCAACAGAACCACAGCCCTTCCTAGAATGCCATTGACCACTGACCAACACCCAGCATCAAAGGCTGGCTGGGATTATGAATCCTATATCTACTGTGCTCCTGTTAAGGTTGAGCAATTTTTTTAGTAAGACAGAAGTGGAATTCAGAAAATATGGCTTAGCATTTCCAAAGTCTGTAAGTGAGAAACCTCAGCATTCCTATTATTTAAGAACATAGCAGTGCAATGGTACTAGATCAAATTAATTATCTATGTAGTTCAGCATTCTGCCTCTCAAATAATCATCTAGATGCCTATGTAAAGATAATAAAAGATAATAGAATAACAGAGTTGGAAGGGACCTTGGAAGTCTTCTAGTCCAGGGCTTTTCAACCTTTTCATTGACTGTACCACTTTTAGGATATGGCAGTATTTGAGTACCACCTAGCAAGGTGTCAAAAACTTGATGACCAAAAAAAACCCCAAAAAAACCTGTTCAAGGTTGCAATTGCACTGAGATGACTTATGACCATTTTTCACACTTATGACCATTGCAGCATGCCCAGGGTCATGTGATTGATACTTAGATGCTTGGCAACTGATTCATATTTATGATGGTCACAGTGTCCAGAGTCATGTGATCCCCTTTTGCAACCTTTTGACAAGCAAAGTCAATGGCAGGGGTGCTGGTGGCTAAGTGGTAAGGCGGGACTTCCCTCCCTCCCTCTTTTCATGCCCACCTTCTTCTGAAGGAAGAATTTGAAAACCCCCCCCCAATATTTTCCCTCTTCCATATATTCATCAAACAAGGAAAAGCCTCCAAAGACAGAAAAGACAAGCTGCTAAGTGAACTAGCTTAAAAAGGCACATTCCCCTTTAAGAATTAGCTACTGGCTAGAAAGGAAAGTTAAAGAGCGCAGCCAGCATTTATGGAAGAAAAAAAATGTAGCAAGTATTGGCTGCCAGCTAAAGCAGCCTCCCCAAATGGCTCCATTCATAAGTAAAGGAATGCTACAGGCAAAATCCATTCAGGAGAAAAATACTTCAAAATCCTTTGCAGCAAAACTTACAGCTAACAATAGCAGAACAATAGAAGCTAACACGAGACATCAGCCATCAGCCAAATAGAAATTGCCAAACACAAAGCCCTCATTGCACAAATCCCAGAACTTCAAAGTCACAAAAGCACATAAGAATTCTTCCACTCTCCATCTCCCTCTCTCCGTGTCTCACCTCCAGCTGATGCTACCCTCCCTTGCTGCATTTCTTGTCTGTTTGTTGCTGCCAGCACAGTTGTAGATTGGCTCATGGCTGGCCTGCTTGGCCAACTTGGCCTGCTTGATCTCCTCTCCTCTCCTCTCTTCTCCTCTCTTCTCCTCTCCCCCTCTCCTCCTTCCTTTTCCGTGCAGTTAGAGCTGACTCCACCTCCTCCCAAGGCTGCTTCTTTTTTCTCTCTTCCTCTCCTGCCCAAACTGCCTCCTTTTATAGCCTCTCTTGCCTCTGCCCCCCTCCTCCTCCTTTCTCATGGGGGAGGGTGAGCCAGAAGTGAGCCTGGGGCCTTTGCCTCACCCCAGCCACTCTGCAGCTCCAGAGGACTCTCTCACAGTAAGTCCTTGCCTGCTCTGGCTCTTTCCCTCCCCCATTACACTTCGCTAGGCAGGGCTGTGTACCATCTGCCACTCGTTAATGTACTACAAGTTGTACGTGTACCACTGGTTGAAAAGCCCTGTTCCACTCCAACACACACACACACACACACCGCTCAGGCAGAAAGCCCTATACCATTTCAGACAAATGGTTGTCCAATCTCTTCTTAAAAACTTCCAGTGTTGGAGCATTCACAACTTCTAGAGGCAAGTCATTCCATTGATTAATTGTTATCACTGTCAGGAAATTTCTCCTTAGTTGCTTCTCTCCTTGATTTACTTGGACTTCAGTAAAGCAATTTACTTGGACTTCAGTAAGGCATTTGACAAAGTAGATCACAACTGCTACTTGATAAGATAGAAAAAAGCAGGTTAAACAGCATCACCACCAGATGGATCCGTAGCTAGCTGACCGGCTGTACTCAGCATGTGGTCCTCAATGGAACTGCATCTACATGGAGGGAAGTGTGTAGTGGGGTGCCTCAGGGCTCTGTTCTGAGCCCTGTGCTCTTCAACATATTCATCAACAATTTGGACAAGGGGATAGATGGGGAACTCATCAGATTTGCAGATGACACCAAGCTGGCAGGAATAGCCAACACTCCAGAAGACAGGCTTAGGATACAGGAGGATCTGGACAGACTTGAACACTGGGCACTATCTAACAAAATGAAATTCAGTGGTGAAAAAAGTAAGGTTCTACATTTAGGCAAGAAAAAATAAATGTACAGGTATAGTATAGGGGGTACCTTGCTCAATAATAGTAACTGTGAGAGGGACGTCGGAGCCCTAGAGGACAATCACTTAAATATGAGTCAGCAGTGTGCTGCAGCTGCCAAAAAAGCCAACACAGTGCTAGGCTGCATTAACAGAGAGATAGAATCAAGATCACGTGAAGTATTAATGTTGTTGTTGTTAATTGTGAAGTCATGTCCGGCCCATCGCAACTCCATGGACAATGTTCCTCAAGGTTTTCCTATCCTCTACCATCTTCTGGAGTCCATTTAAGTTCACATCTACTGCTTCAGTGACTCCATCCAGTGATCATCCAGTCCCCTTCTTCTATTGCCCTCATTTTTTCCCAGCATTAGGGCCTTCTCCAGTGAGAAGTATTAATACCATCTTACAATGCCTTGGTAATGCCACACTTAGAATACTGCATCCAGTTTTGGTCACCACAATGTAAAAAAGATATTGACTCTAGAAAGAGTACAGAGAAGAGCAACAAAGATGATTAGGGGACTGGAGGCTAAAACATATAAGGAACGGTTGCTGGAATTGGGTATGTCTAATTTAATGAAGAGAAGGACGAGGGGGGACATGATAGAAGTTTTCCAATATCTCAGGGGCTGCCACAAAGAAGAGGGAGTCAAGCTATTTTCCAAAGCGCCTGAAAGCAAAACAAGAAGCAATGGATGGAAGCTAACCAAAGAGAGAAGCAACCTAGAACTAAGGAGAAACTTCCTGACATTTAGAACAATTAGCCAGTGAAACAATCTGCCTCCAGAAGCAGTGAATGCTCCAACACTGGAAGTTTTTAAGAAGAAACTGGACAGCCATTTGTCCGAAATGGTATAGTGTTACCTGCCTGAGCAGGGAGTTGGACTTGATGACCTCCAAGGTCCCTTCCAACTTTATTATTACTAAAGAAAGAAAGAGGAAGTCAGATTCTGGCATCAATACGTCCATGATGGTGTCCAGCAATTTTTAGCTCTGTAATAAAGACTTTAGGAAACATGCCTGAAAGTTCTTTGAAGTGCTTCATTAGTCGGAACCTCTGACATCACTATTACTACTACTACTACTACTACTACTACTATTATTATGGATCATCGCACAGTGAGCCAGATGTTCAGACTGGATTTGGCATTTTGTCTACCTATCGAGTCCTTACCCATAGGCAGATATGGATGTTTGATGGTATTACAGATATCGTCGCAGGATGGAAGCAGTTCCTAGTAAGGCCGTCTTTTGCAATTGACTAATGGTGAATTTGTCAATGCCAATGGTGTTCAAGTGGTGCTCCAGTTGTTTTGGGATTGCACCCAAGGAGCCTATCACTATTGGTACTACCCTTGCTTGCTTTTGCCAGTCTTTCTATTTCTATTTGTAGGTCTTTGTATTTTGTTATCTTCTCCAGCTCTTCTCTTCTGTTCTGCTGTCTCCAGGCACTGCCACGTCCACTATCCAGACTTTTTTGTCTTCCTTATCAACAATTGTTAAGTCTGGGGTGTTATGTTGCAGGTGCTTGTCTGTTTGAATTCTGAAGTCCCAGAGCAGTTTAATTTTATCATTTTCTATGACTTTCTCAATTTTATGATCCCACCAGTTTTTGCTTACAGGCAAATGATATTTTTTGCAGATCTTCCAATGCACCATTGTTGCTACTTTGTCATGCCGCTGCTTGTAGTCAATCTGTGGAATCTTCTTGCAACAGCTTACCAGATGGTCCACTGTTTCTTCAGCTTCTTTGCATAGGCAGCACTTACTGTCTGTTGCTGTCTTCTCAATTTTGACTTTATATGCATTTGTCCTTAAGGCTTGGTCTTATGCAGCCAGAATTAGTCCCTCAGTCTCTTTCTTCAATTTTCCTGCTCTTAGCCATTGCCAGGTCTTGTTATTATCTGCTTTCCCAGCAATTTTTTTCATGTATTGGCCATGTAGTGCTTTGTCTTCCCATGTCTCTATTCTGTTCTTCATTTGGTCTTTCTTGTAGACCAGTTTGTTCTCTCCAGTAGTTAGTAAGCCTTCCTGATATACTAATTTCAGTGCATCTTCATCATTGTTCTTCAGATATTCTTCCAAAGCCATTTTTTCTTCTTCAACCATTTGATGTACTTTTAGCATTCCACGCCCACCTATTTGCCTTGGTAGATAAAGTCTGTCAATGTCACTGCGTGGATGAAAGGCATGATTCATTTTCATTACTTTTCTGGTCTTCCTATCCATTGCTTTTAGTTCTGCTTGAGTCCAGTCCACTATTCCAGCTGTGTACCTAATGACTGGAATTGCCCAGGTGTTGATTGCCTTTATGGTATTGAATACTTTATTTCGTATTATAAATCGGCGTTGATCTGCTAGTCTCTGTTCTGTTATTTCTGATTTTGGATGTTGTTCTTTCCAGAACTGGTGCATTCGTTTTAGATATCCTCTTCTTGTTGGACTTGATCTGTAGTAACAGATCATTACTTCTTTGTTTTCAATCACTGTGTATCTGCGACTGGTAAACCCTTTTCTTCCAGTAGGTCTGCAGCTGCTGGCCCTGGTTGCTCAGCCAACAGTCCTGAGTCCTGTAACCCATTTTTCACCAGATATCTAGGAACTCCAATATCTAGCGCGGACCTTGTTAACCTCGGTGACATCTGAGCCGGTATGGCATTCTGAAATTTACGTCTCACCATATTTTTTATGGGAGAGACACTCTTTGTCTGACTCCTCTGATGAGACCTGTCCAGTATGGTTGAACCTCTGGCATAGCTCTCATCTTCCTCAGAGTACACAAGCCCCACAACCACGTCAAGGTAGTGCCCCACTGGGGGATGATGATGATGATGATTATGATTATTGGTTTCCATCCATTGCTTCTTGTCCTGCCCTCAGGTGCTTTGGAGAACTGAGAATCAGGCACAAAACGGAACCCATTCTTTACATTCAGAGATGTTGAGCTTCTTAAGCTGCTAAAAGTATTTCTTAAAAGGGGAAAAGAGGAATTAGGCTACAGAATCTTGAAAATTTCATAAGTGTACTCTATTGATCTAGAATTTTTTGGTCCTTTTGCTCACTGCCTTTTGAAGATGTGAAGAGAATGCTACTCCCTTGATATAAAAAACGGAACACTTGATCCAGCTCTGTAATTTTTTGGAACCAACCCCCTCCCCCATCTCTTTTCACAGGCTCTGAGAAATCTACTAGATCACAAAGCAAATGCACAGAAATATTAGTAGTAGGCGTTTTAAATCCTCTCCCTCTTTTTCAATCTTTATTTAGTCATACTGAATTATCTCATAGGACTAATAATGTATACCAGTTCATCTGTCTGTCTGTCTGTCTGTCTGTCTGTCTGTCTGTCTGTCTGTCTGTCTATCTATCTATCTATCTATCTATCTACCTACCTACCTACCTACCTACCTACCTACCTACCTAAGTACCTAACTACCTACCTACCTACCTACCATCTATATGTATCTAATTCCCCTTCTTACCAAATGTCAGGGAGAACCATGAGTAACCATGCTATTTCTATATACAGCAAATTCCTTTATATTTGCATCGAAATAACTTTCAGCCATTATAAATCTCCAGACACAGGCTGGCTACTTCCAGACCTAAATTACTGTAGAAAATTCAATTCCAACAAAGGAAAAAGCAAGTAATTTCCAGACTGCAACACTGTGAGTTTTCTCTGAACAGTTCTTCCTGGTTTAGCAATTAAGTTTTTTTAATTTTTTTTTTTAGAAAGAACCCAATGGGGAAAAAAGTGAACCTGATTATATTTGAAGTCTGTGATACATCCAGAGCAGCAAAGCATCTGAAATTAGAATCTGATAAGTTCAGAGGGCTTTTTTCCCATACATCCATAAATTAAACTTTTAAGGAAAAGAATCTTTGATGCTAAATTCAGTCTCAGAATAAATTGCATGGTGAAATAGGAATAGCTTCAAGTAAACCTTTCAGATTACTTCAGCTCCTTCCACTCAAATATATTTTCCACAAACAAATTGTCTGGAGTAATATCTAATGTTCTGGACTGGGGAGAATCCAATCAGAAGGGTGGAAACAGTACTTTTACTTTCTTTGGATCTTTGCAACAGCTTTGTAAAAAGATACATTCATTTCTATTGTGTTTTTTATTTGCTATTCAAAAACATTATTCAGTATGCTATTTTCATGCTGTATTTGTCTTGCACGCTACTCAGGGAATCCATATTTTGTTTATTTACTTTAGAACTTATCCTCTTGCCATCATAAAAACAGATCCCAATTAATTTACCATTTAAATTGATCAAACAAAAAGTGCATTTACACTTTGCTCCTCGTCAGAGGAATATGCACTTTGGATTGTGGATCAGAATGAAATTCCTTATAGTCTAGCAATGAATTAAAAGATAGGTCTTGAATATATATAACAAAATTGTTTGCCCCATCTATTTGAAAGTCACTTGCTGACTTATTTGTCAAATTTAAATGAAGCCTTCCAAATATTTGTAAATCTGAATCATCAAGGTTCCATCAATGTCTCATAGTTATTATTAAAGAAATCCTTCATGAGTTCCATCAGCTTATTATATTTTTTTATGAAACTGTGAATTACTTCAGCTAACAAAGTGAGAGCAAAGCATTTGACTTCACTGATGCTTTATTTATTTCTTCACATAATTCCAATTCTGTTATCATATTTAAAAAAAATGATAGTCTTTGTGTAGGCATATGCTGATAATCAGATAAAACATCAATGCAATATAACACTTCAAATATTTTTTAAAAAACTAATAAGATCCTAGAAAAACAAACAGACACAATTATGGATGTGTCTAAAATGTAATGATATTCTCCAAAACAGGGGGGAATATATAAACCAGTGTGTTGATGTGCTTGTAACTAAGATATGTTCAAAGATCAGAAAGTTACCATTGCAAATGGTTTGAACACATGACTGATCTATATTTTTCCTTTTTTTCCCTTTTTTCCCCTTTTTCTTATCACATTCATTTATTTCTTTGGCTTGCTACTTTTCACTCATTATCTGTACTTTACATCACTTTACCTATTCTGAAAAAGAATGGCATGATTGAGATTATACTGTAAGTATGCATTGATTTTATTGTTGAAAGTCATTTATTCTCAGAGCTATTCAGTTGTTGCAGAAGATGCTATTGAAAGTATAATTAACAAACGGGTAAGTAATCTGGAGGTAGGAAGAACATTTCAACCCACCCTAAACATGTCTTTGCCACTGAACCGACTGCAGATCAATTCTGACTGGCTCAAGGTTGACTCAGCTTTCCATCCTTCTGAGGTCGGTAAAATGAGGACCCAGATTATTCAGAGTAATATGCTGACTCTGAAAAACAGCATAGAGAGGGCTGTAAAGCACTATGAAGTGGTATATAAGTCTAAGTGTTATTGCTAGTCCTAGTGCTATTTGTCTTTCATTGAAGCAAAATTGTAACATGGTGTTATTTCCCACACTCACACCACTAAATGAACTCAACTAAACCTTTATTTTTGTTGTCTCAGTCCTCAGACATTAGAGTATTGAAGATTTTATTTCAGTTATCATGAACATGCTTCACAAGAACTACCAAATTATAACATGTTGACTTGACAAGATTTTATTTTTCATATTTTCCATCCAAATTTAGAAGTAAACACAGCCCTGTGGATTTTTTTTTTCTCAAGCAAAATGATATGTACTGAATGGTTCCTTGGCCATACCTGTGTTAATGTGTTAATCCTAAACAGTACTGTGCTTTTTGTTTCCAGAACTTGGGACAAAAAAAATCTTATAATTGCACAACCACTGTCAGGAAATACTCCATATTTACATATTTTACTGTCCATTTTGTCCAAGCCATGTATAGGAGAAGCAATAGTCCTAATGCCTTTACTTGCCTGTTTGTTTCAGTCTTTTGTCCTTTCCATTCTGCTATGCTTCTTGAGAAGTAACTGGGGATTTTTCATATAGGTCAAATCTTATGTACTATTTGCTCTTCCCATTCATTAGTGCCAACCTTTTTGTGTATTCCATAGTCTCTTAAGGAATCTCGCAAGTAGCCAAACATTGTTGCAAATACAAAACCAAGAAATGTAAGCACAGAAACACACATGGATGCTTAACGGCATTCTCTGTCTGCCATCAAGAAGCTACATAAATGCAGGTGAGATAAACAGTCTTGAAACTTTAACTTAAAATCTTGTTGTCGGAAGTATCCATATTGCTTTCTTTCTACTGTTACCCCTTGCAGGACTTTGAATATTAAACCCTACTTTCATAGTCAATGTTATTCAGGAAAATCTCTTTCTAAACCTTTGCCCAAACTGTTTTAAAGCTGAACTTTTTGAAAAGATTTTCACCATTGTAGATCCTAGATATCATTGTATTGTTTCTGAAATTCTACAATTTTTCTAGTAGTCATGTGAATTGGACTAGGAATAATTGAAGGTCAATCAAGCTTTTTGTTCCTCCCTCATCTGGAAAGAATTGTTGTTTGACATTTTCTATCTTATTTCTATCATCTTTCCTTACTGGCTGACATAAACAATAGCTTAGATTCTTTACGACACTGTCAAAATGACAAAAGAAAATAAATGACTATTAATAAAGACATCCTCCAATTGAACTTGGCTCTGGATGACTGAATTTATTTATTAATCAAATTTATATAGCTGCCCATCTCACTAGAGGTGACTCTGAGTAGCAAACATCACTCAGATAAAATCAACAAATAAAAACAGAAATTAAAAAAATCCATATATGAAGAAATATCAAAGACCTAGAAGTACAAACTCCAGACAAGGGAGAGAAAAATGGCCACCCCCATTAATGGAGCCATTTGAGCAAGTCACTGGTTGCTTGATGTCTATGGAGATTCTCAATCATTCAAGTCATGGATGTCACAAATGTGTTTTTTTTTTCCCAAAGGCAACTGGACTTTCTTGGATTTTTTTTCTTTGAAAACCTTTCGCTTCTCATCCAAGAAGCTTCTTCATTTCTAACTGACTAATGAGGAATGGGAGGATTTATATTCTTTGCAGTCATCTAGTTGTTAGCACCCTAAGGAGTGCTAACCCTAACCCCTGAGAGTGGTAGCCACCAGATGACCACAAAGAATATATATCCTTCTATTCCCCACCAGTCAGTTAGAACTGAAGTAGCTTCTTGGATGAGAAGCAAAACATTTTCAAAGAAATAAACCCAAGAAAGTCCAGTTGCTTTTTAGAAAAAGCATCTTTGGGTCACTGGTTGCTTGGGAGTCTCAGGCCTGAGAACATTGCCAGGTCTTAAGGACTTTTTGGAATATCAAAAGAGATGGAGTTGATCTAATTTTGGGGGGAAGAATATTCCATAAGGTGGGTACTATGTCAAAGAAGGCATGTCTCCTAGAACCCACCAAATGAAGGTCCCTAACCAAGAGTATCCACAACATGCCTACTCGGCCAGATCTGATGGGGTGGCTGATGTAACCAGGGAGAGACAGACCTTCATGTGAACCAGTGCCTTTCCATGAAGGACTTTAAAGGTTAAACCAGAACTTTGAATTGGATGTGGAAGCAACTGGTGGCCAATGCAGCTTGCAGTGCAGAGATTAACATGCCCTGCTCTAGGAATGCACGTAACTTCTTTGCCACTGCATTCTGTACCAGCTGGAACTACTGAATGCTCTTCAAGGGCAGTCCATGTAGTGCACATTATAGTAATCCAGTATAGAGTTGACCAGGCTATTAGTTACTATGAATGGACACCATTTTATAATGCCTTGGTAAGGCCACACTTGGAATACTGTGTCCAGTTTTGGTCACCACAATGTAAAAAAGATGTTGAGACTCTAGAAAGAGTACAGAGAAGAGCAACAAAGATGATTAGGGGACTGGAAGCTAAAACATATAAGGAATGGTTGCTGGAATTGGGTATGTCTAGTTTAATGAAGAGAAGGACGAGGGGGGACATGATAGCAGTGTTCCAATATTTCAGGGGCTGCCACAAAGAAGAGGGAGTCAAGCTATTTTCCAAAGCGCCTGAAGGCAGGACAAGAAGCAATAGATGGAAACTGATCACGGAGAAAAGCAACCTAGAACTAAGAAGAAATTTCCTGACAACTAGAACAATTAATTAGTTGAACAACTTGCCTCCAGAGGTTCTGAATGCTCCAGTACTGGAAGTTTTAAGAAGAGACTGGACAACCATTTATCTGAAATGGTATAGGGTTTCCTGCCTGAGCAGAGGGTGGGACTAGAAGACCTCCAAGGTCCCTTCCAACTTTATTATTATTAGTACTAGTAGTAGCAGTAGTAGCAGTAGTAGTAGTAGTAGTAGTAGTAGTAGTAGTAGTAGTAATTGAAAACTTAACCATTTCATGAACTGGCTCTCAGAAGAAGATCAAGGTCTATTCTATTCTATTCTATTCTATTCTATTCTATTCTATTCTATTCTATTCTATTCTTGGCAAAAGTATGGAAGTAATTTGCAACTAGCGTCTTCTGAATTATTATTATTTATTTCTACTCTAGCATACAGCTCCTGGATATTCTCTTCCTTTCCCTTTCAGAAGTACTAACTGGGTTTAATCTCCCTTCATTTCAGAATTCATACAAACTAGGTCAGATCCTCCTTTCTTGCCTTGCCTTTCTTGTACATGAGTAAAATCTTAGTAAAATTTAGCCTTTTTTCAAACCAAGAAAATCCATTTGAGCGGTAGAGACAGAGAAAACTGTCAGATTTGACCTTTTCTGCTATTCCATTTTGGTTTGCTTCATTCTGTTGCTTTGTCAGATTGTGTTTGTTTGTTTGTTTTTTAACTCTAAACATTCCTACACATTTTTCTTCACAGTTCTCCCGGTCAATATGCACCTTAGAATGTGTTTACTCACACTATGTTTTGCATGAATTTTCATTTAATGTAGAGCACTTAATTTTGTTAACATCTTTCCTGTGTAAGAATGTATATGAAATGTTAAAACATTGAGAGGGTCTATTTAAATGAAGTTTGGATATTTAAAGGTAATGAATTCTGAGAAAATTATGACTGATAAGAGTGATCTGAATACTGAGTGGAAACTAAGCTTTAATAAGAATCGTGAAAACAGGACATATATTGATTTAATAAGATGACTTTTATAAATACAGTGGAAACAAGCTGATTAAAAACATGCTATATGTTGATGTTATTATTATATGCATAAATGCTAAAAAAATATTTATATTCAACTTGGTGTGTACTGAAAATATTAAGAATATTTGTTTAATGTAGACAAAAGGAGAATATTACAGGAAGAAGAGAGGATCAGGAAATATATTACCAACATGTTGATTAATTGTAGAAATTAATTATCATTGATTGTTTCAAATATATGAACCCAGACAATACACTATTCATGAAGCACTAAAGATTGTTATTATATATATATTTGTTTTCTGAGGTTTTCACGGATGTTTGTATGTAGGTCTTTGGTTAATCGGGTTTTCTCCCGCGTAAAATTGGAAGTGTCTTGGCAACGTTTTGATGAAGTCCCATTTGTCATCTTCAGGCTGGTGTTTTCAGCTTCGTGCTTCTAGGAGCAATGTGTGATTGTAGCTGTTTCTTCCTTTTAACTGCCAATGGGGGTATGAACTGATTGGGTGGGAGCTTGGCTGTGTTCTGATTGGGTGGAGGTGTGTTTGGGAAGAAACAGCTACGATCACACATTGCTCCTAGAAGCACAAAGCCAAAAACACCAGCCTGAAGATGACGAATGGGACTTCGTCGAAACGTCGCCAAGACACTTCCAATTTTACGCGGGAGAAAACCCGAATAACCAAAGATATATAACCAAATATATATGAAGAAGTTTCTGTGTACTCTTCTGTAATACTGAAGGGGGAGTAATGGCCTTCCCCATGTTAAAGGAAGAGGGGGCAGACAAAACAGTATTTTTCATGTTGATTGGGACTGGTGGGAATAGTCCATCAGAGACAACTGAGGGTCAATCTTTCCCAACTTTATAAATATAATATTTCATTGCAAAACTATACCAGATAATCTAGAAAAGTGAAAATATAGACAAGCAATATTTTGTGTGGATTCAGGATGCGCGGATTTGTTATGTTTGCATTAAAGGAAAATGAAATATATTTCCCTCCTCCCTAAATATATATTGGATTACTACAGGTATGAGATCTATTTCAAACCACCTATTTTAAATCTCTTCATTATCCCCATCCAAGTTCAACCTTCTCTTCCTATTCTAATTACAATGACAAGGTATTGAAACATTTTGATTTGCAGATGGTTGCAAAGCCATAATGCATTATTCAGAAACAATCAAGGTGTGAATAAGATGTTAGTGTAATCATGTGGGTTAGGTAAGAAGGTTTGCAATTCTGAACTATGTGTGCTCGCCTTCTGTTGTAGAAGCTTTTCACACTGTTCTATTTATGGTGATTATAATTATGCCACTAAGTAATTATGGTTTTTATCTTAAGGTAACAAAAGTCACACGGAAAACAAAACAAATCCACAACCTGCTCACTGCAGCAAAACAACAATCCTTCCTGAAATGTCTTTCTGCACAGAGGGAGAAGGCAAAGATATAGCATTAAATGTGTAAAACTGGCACAATTTGGTGATAAGGCCATGGGCAAATTTAGAGAACTCCACAAACCAAGTGAGATTGAACAAACCTTACAGCAGGGACACTAACTCAGTGATGGGATTCAGCTGGTTCACACCACTTCAGCAAAACCAGTAGCTAATTTTTTGTTGCCCAGGTCCAGAACGGACTTCTGGAAGTGGCAACCACACAGAGAACCAATTGTTCACATATCTGAATCCCACCACTGCATTAATTTCCTATCCCAGGTTTTCTGCTCAACTCCTTACCTGAAAAAAAAAATAGCACAAGGAGTTCCTCTCCACTCAGAAAGGTATAGGCAGTCTTCGAATTGCAAGAGCTATGGGGACCAGGATTGCCATGGCTAAGTGATGCAGTTGTAATGTATGATGTCACATGATTGCATTACTTAGTGATGGCAACCCAGACAGTCCCAGTTGTAATTGTAACACCCAAGATGCCTGATTGTTAAGCGGGTAGTGGAGGGAGAGCCAGGTAAGGCACGCTTCAGTGGGAGGTTCGGTGTAGGTTCCATGTGAGTTTCAGGATGTTGCAGTGTGGAACAAGCTCAGGAAAGCCAAAAGGATAAATGTGTGAAAGTGCAGGAAGACTGGAGAAAGTGTGTGTGTGTGTGTGTGTGTGTGTGTGTGTGTGTGTGTGTGTGCAAGCACAAGGAGGCCAGGGAAAGAGGGTATGGGGTGCATACTTGTAGGCAAGTGCAGGGAAGGTAGAGAAAGAGGGTGTGGGCTACATATGCACATGAAAATACAGAAAGGCTGGGGAAAAATATGCACTGTGTCTGTGATGGAAGGCAGGGAGGTTGGGGAAAGAGGGCATGAGGCACATTCATTCATTTGGGCATGTGCGTGCAGAGAGGCCAGGGAAAGAGGGTGCATGCACCCAGCACAGGGAGCCCTAGAGAAGAAGGTTGCTGGTGGGTATATGTGTGTGTGCAAATGAGCACAGGGAGGCCCAGGGAAATAGGATGCTAGTGGGTGCTTGTGTACATGTGTGCAACTGCAGGAAGGCCCAGGGAAGGAGGGCATTGTGCAAGTGAACAAAAGCCAGTGTTGTGGGAGACAACAAGCAACCTGTGACCTTCTCTGCTGGCTTCCCTATTGACTTTGTTTGTGGGAAGCCAGCAGAGAAGGTCAGCCAAGGTTATTATACATGACTGTGGGATGTTGTAATTGGTCATAGGCAGTGGTGGGATTCAAATATGTGAACAACTGGTTTTCTGTGTGGATGCCGCTTCTGGAAGTCCATTCTGGGCCTGGGCAACAAAAAAATTAGCTACTGGTTCTGCCAAAGTGGTGCAAACTAACTGAATCCCACCACTAGTCATAAGTGTGAGCTTGTTGCCAAGTGCCCAAATTGTGTTCACCTGACTGCAGAAATACTGCATTGGCTGGAGGTTTGAGTCATAGGTCCCTTTATTCAGTGCTGTTATAATTGAACAAATGTTTATAACTTGAGGAGTACCTGTAATCATGTTTCTAATGCACTGAGATGAATAAAGTTCTCCTTTCTAGATTAAACACTTCCCACTTTCCTTTCTTGTTACAGATTCACCACTATCAAAAGCCTAGTTCCAACCATAGGGGAATACTGCTGGAATAAAAGTTCAGTAAAGTTAAAATAATGTTTCAAGAGCCTTTGATAAATTACCACCGTGAGCTTTGCATGAGTAGATAGTTCTGTCTTTTTTCTTGCTATCATTTGCCCCAAAGACTGGCCAGGGTGGGCTTCTGATTCCTTCCTGATGTATTCCAGATATTTTTTGATGGGGCACATGATTGTGTTAGATACAGGAAAACAGAATATGAAACATGTATGCTTATAGGTATCAAAGCTATTTTTTCTCTGCAAGGTGGAAAGGCTTGAGCCATTAATAGCACCTTCTAGTCAGAAAGAAGACTTTGACATCTTGGTAAATCTTAGATGTGCCTTAAACCAAACTGATAAAACCAATGCTAAATAACTTAAAAGGAATCCTGGGGAATAAAGGGGAACCATGTGCCCTAGGTATTCCAGTCTTGCAAAGGTCATTATGAACCACAGAATCCATCAGCCCCTTAAGGTTATGTAATGGCAAGGACTTGTAGGAATTTATGGCCCATCAGCATGAAGTGCTAGAAACAGGAAGCAATTATCTGAAAATATGGAGTGAGAATGGGCAGAAAGGTGCCTTAAACGTTTTAAACAGCAACTTCATCAAATCCTTTTATAACTAAGGGTTTCTATTTCCCAAAGTAAAAAAGAAACTACTCATTCAGAATGAAAGCATTTCTCTGAATCTGAATTTGATTTGATGATATCCACAGATGTCCAGGTGGGCAAACAATAACATGATATCATAATAAGTATGTAAGTTTCCTCCCTCCTCTGAACTAAATTACACAATCATATATGCAATGGTATCATTTTTTTTGCCTGTTGTCATTTGGATGTTATTATTTATCAGGCACAAATAACATCAGCATTTAATTAAATTTAATCTGATTCGTTTTGCCCAGATCTCATTTTATTGCTCCTAACTCATTCATTTTGGACTCCAAAAAGAGAGATATGGATTTTTATTTACAAAATAGGTATAACTGAAAGTAACAGCTGTGAGTGGATAGAGAACACATCATCTCACTACTAGGAACATGTGTGGGTAGTAGAATATGTAAAATATTTTGCAGTCCATACTTTCTCTCTCTCTCTCTCTCTCTTTCTCTCTCTTTCTCTCTCTCTCTCTCTCTCTCTCTCTCTCTCTCTCTGTGTGTGTGTGTGTGTGTGTGTGTGTGTGTGTGTGTGTGTGCTGAAATTCCCAACCAACTAGCTCAGCATGGCTGAAGAAAGAACAAAAGTGCAAAAGAGGCCTTTTTCAGAAATATATCTCACAATTGAAATATTAGAACTAAGCAGGCCTCTCAAGGCCATACCTGACACTGATGAATTTTGTGGTCAAGTTCAATTTAAAATCAATAGGTCATACAGACAAGATGGGCTGCTTGTGATTAGAGACTGGAATGCCAAAGATAGCAATATTAAAGAGAAATATATAGCTGGATTGTATGCCTTAGAAAATTGAAATGAATCAATTCAGTGATTTCCTCATTGCTAACACTGTTTTGAAATAAAATGGTGTCTGAATACATGGATTTCACTCAATGGAATAATAGGAGGTGGAGGAACTCAGTTAAAGACATGCTAGATGCTGACTATAGAATAAATCACAAACTGTTCTTGTGTAAATTCCAGGAGGAGGAAGAGGAGGACAACCAGTTTCCAAACTGTGACCTAGAGCACATAGCCAACATTTTCAAGGAAAACATCAGAAATCTTGCTGAAGTACTGAATCTCACTGATAAAGAACCAGAGAAACTCTGGTTTGACTTAAAGAAGTTTTTTAAGGATGAATATGAAAAGAGACTGCCAAAGATGAAGAAAGCAAACTGGATATCAGTTTAAAAGCATAGAAATTGCCAAGTAGAGAAGAAAACCCAAAGCCAAGAAAGACAACAGTCTCAGGAAGGAACAACAATTTCAAAACACTGCTAGAACACTGCTAGAATCACAACACGTGACCTATTGTGACATATTGTGACATTTTTTGCCTTTGTGGAGCCGGGGTGGCTGTGGCCTGTGCATGACAAATCCAGCCTGCGGGCTGCCAGTTTGACAGCCCTGTGCTAGAAAAAACAAGAACCAGTATTATTAAAATATCTATGAAGACATTGAAAATAGAAAAAAGATATGGGAGTACATGGAAAGTCTTCCAAAAGAGCTCCAGAATCAGGATATTTCAGCCTTGAATTCGTATGTTAAAGGAAATCAAAGTAATTCATTCAAAAAATATCTAAGATAGATGGAGTTTACTGAAATACTATACATCAACATCTTCGAAGACATTTCCTACTTACAGTGAAAGAATCACTAGTACTAGAAGATTGTTAGATCAGAACTCCAGCTTTTACAAAGTTGGAAGCTTACAGGAACTGATGGATTACCCATAGAAATATGGCAAGAAATGGAAGAAAAATAAATAAAGGTTCTGACCAAGTTATGCCAACAAATCTAGAAAACACAGTGGCCAACAAACTGGAAGAGGTCAATATACATTCAAAAATAAAAAAATACTATGCAAAATGACAGTGTTTAAATTATCAAACAATATTGTTAATTTCATATGTTAGCAAAATAATGTCCCAAAGGTGCTTTTCTAAGAGGCAACTGGACTTTCTTTGTTTTTCCTTGAAGGCATTTTACTTCTCATCCAAGAAGTTTCTTCAGTACTGGCTTCTTGGATGAGAAGTGAAACATTTTCAGGAAAAGAAAAACATTTTCTTAAACAAACACCTTTGGGACATCCCTGACCTGGATGACTGAGAATCTCCATAGACATTTAGCAAAATAATGCTTGGAATCAAGTAATGCATATTACAGCCCTACATGGAGAAAAAGCTGCCAGATACTCAAGATTAGCTTTACAAAGGGCCAAAGAATGATTGCTGATTCATGCTGGATAATTGAGAAAGCTAAAGAACACACACACACACACACACACAACCCCCAAGTCAATATGTGCTTCCTTAATTATACAAATGCTTCTAATCGTGTCAATTGATTCAAGCTGTGGAATATTCTTAGAAATAGGGGAATTCCAGAATATGTCATTGTCCTCATGTTTTTTGAAGTAGGATAGCAAGATTATTGGCATTTTTGAACTTTGGTGTTGGAGAAGACTCCTGGGAATATGATAAATAACCAAGAAAATAAACAACTGGATCATCAAAAAAACAACAACTCAAGAGTTTTCACTCAATGACAAAGAAGGAAAACCAGCAGCAAGGTAGACAAAGTTACAATGATGGTGTTGGGAAACACCCAGTCAGGCATTGGGGAGGCTTCAAGCACAAAATTAGCGGAGTCCTTGTGCAGCTCTGCAAGAGATCCAGAACTGAGTTCCCACACTACCCCTAGCCTTGAGCTCCATAGAGTTTTAACTATCTGTTCCCAAGAGAAAGCTGGCAGTCTGGGAAGATTCCTCTATAATAGAATATAATAAAATAGTAAGTTTAAACCCTACATATGTGGGTCTGGTTGTTTGTGCCTGACCCTTGATGGCTACATTGTTGGAAAATCTAAAGGACTAGATTAGGGACAGATTATGATGAAGGAAATCTGTCTGTGTGGTCACTAAGGGTTAAGATCAACTTGATGGCACATAATCAATGTTCCAAAACAATGTAAGCTTTCATTTTAATTAGTGAATATCTGAACGGAAACAGGTAATTGAACCATTTAATTTAAAAAATCTTTAAGTTTTAAAATTTAAAATTAATTACTATCCAGAAATAAATGATGTATAAATCTTTGAAATAAATAAGAGTAACAGCAATGTATAATCAATCTGTTAAGGACCCCCAGATAGTCTGAAAGACTCAAGGATGTCTCTTCTGAAAGGATATCTAACTGCCCTTTGGAGTTGCTTCTTTAAAGGGCAGGCATACAAATAATTTAAATGCTATTTGGTAATCAGTGAGAGGCATAGCTAGTAATTAATATGCAATCTAAAATTTAGAGGGAGGATCAATATCAATCAATCAATACATGAATGCATTGATGCATGACTGCATGGACAGATGATTAGTTGGTCTGGTTAAGCTGACAGGCAGATAATTACATCATAATCCATAAGGATTCATTTACAAATCATTTGGCCTTAGATTAGTTTAATCAGGCTCCAAGACTACAGTAAACCCTTTTTGGAATTAATTATGAACTCCAAGGGATATGCCAGAAACATAAGCATCTACTGCTTTGAATGTGCTGAATCTTTTGATTATAATTAGAACAACCAATAAAACTTTTATTAGTATTAACCCCCACACACATCCACATACCCAGGAAAATGCCCTGAGGAGCTGCTGTTGCTTCCCATAAAAAAGCCTATCTTCTTCAGCATAAGTCCTGCCAGATATTTAAAATTATAATTCCCAAGCTGTCCTAAATATGCATTGGGTTAACTAAACTAAACTGTAGTTAATTTGTAGAGATCTGACAAAAAGCTAAAAAAGTATTGGAGAAATTATTGGCTCCATGGATCCAAACCAGCCCAAACTCTCTAAAATGGCAACTCTGAATCCTCAAAATTGAATTAAAGCCAGATTCAATTTATCACTGGGTTGCTACCTTAACAACTGCAATGATTCACTTAACAACTATGGCAAGAAAAGTAATAAAATGGGGCAAAATTCACTTAGCAATGGAAATCTGGGACTCAATTATAGTTGCAAGTTGAGGACTATTATAATAGTAATGTTGGACTACAACCAAGAGCTCCAGGTTCACATCCACTTTCAACCTTGGAAGCTCACTAGGTGACTTCAAACTAGTCATTCTAGGATATTTGCTCTTGAGGAAATGGGAAATAGGAATGCTAGAAATCCAGCTGATATATTGCCCCAAAGATGCTTTTTCAAAAGGCAACTGGACTTTCTTTGTTTTTGCTTGAAGAGGTTTTGTTTCTCATCCAAGAAGTTTCTTCAATTTTTAATGAATAGGTGGAGAATGGAAGGTTTCACAAGTGCATGACACAACATAGGAGGAAAAAACCCATCAGGATAAATTTCAGCAATCCATCTGCTGAAGACAGCAAAGTCCACATTCTGGACAGAGAGAACCACTGATTTGAAAGAGGGGTCAAAGAGGCCACCCGCATTAAGCCTGAATAGCCCTGTCTCAACAGAGGGGGAGGGATACCTATCTCCTGTTTACAATATAATCCTTTCAATACAGCAGTTCTAAGAAGGTTCCACTACCATTTGCACTATTCAAGTGACCCTGGGGGCGCAGATAAACCTCCATGGCCTCAACGACTCTCAGAGAGAATGCTAACAACCAGATGATTGCAAGGGATACACATCCTTCCCTTATCTACCATTCAGTCAGAAGTGAAGAAGCTTCTTGGATGAAAAGCAAAACGTCTTCAAGGAGAAACAAAGAAAGTCCAATTGCACTTTGAAAAAGCACCTTTGGGACCACCATGACTTGGATGGCTGAGAATCTCCATAGATATGCAGCCGATACATTCAGAACATAAAACTTTCTGAGCAAAAGCAAGCTTCAAGTGTATTTCGTCCTGCTCAACATCATTTAGAGCCAGGAGAGTGGAAATTGTGGAAAATCCCACAAATGTTTTTGTTTTCTTCTGATCTAAAAAGAGAGGAGGGACAAGACAACCATTTTGAATTTTTATTTCTTCTTTGGGCTTTAAGCAGCATCGCCCCATAGAGAATTTCAGCTTAGGACCTTCACAGTCAAGAGAAAAATATTGCAGAGCCGGTAAATTCACAGCAGGAAAGATTTTCCCCAGAGGCAAAGCCTAAGTCAGGTGCAGAATGTCAAGTTTTATTCACTGGTTACCAATTAGTGAGAGGGCATTTGCTCCTCTCCAGCTCAGTGAAGTAGAAAATGAGCGGTCAGGAATTGTTTGAACTCTTTGTGGTAGATTTTTGGTGTTTTTTTTTTTTTCCCCTGCACTGTTGAGAAGCGAGCGATCTAAATCTTAGCTTTTTAAAACTTGTATTTCTGCTCTTGGCCTAATGAAGCAAGAGCGAGGGAGCAAAGGGTAGAAAACAAAGAATGGTGATGTGACCACCATTCCCAGGTGCCTTTCAAAAAGGTGAATTGATTTTAAGCTCCATTAGTTGGCAAAACAGGACCTGATCAATGGGCGATAAAGTCTAACTTATAACCATTATTTACATTTTGTAGCCTGGATGTGGCCCATGAAAATGAAATTGTGATGCTATGGGAAGGTGCAAATGTTAGAGGGAAAATAAAGGTGATCTTTATTGGGTGACAAGATTGCCATGTTCCAATATCTCAGGGGCTGCCACAAAGAAGAGGGGGTCAACCTATTCTCCAAAGCACCTGAAGGCTGGACAAGAAGCAGTGGATGGGACGTAATCAAGGAGAGAGCCAACCTAGAAATAAAGAGAAATTTCCTGACAGTTAGAACAATTAATCAGTCTAATGACTTGCCTCCAGGAATTGTGGGTGCTCCAACACTGGAAGTTTTTTAAGAAAAGATTGGACACCACTTGATTGAAATGGCATAGGGTTTCCTGCTTGAGCAGGGGGTTAGCTTAGAAGACCTCCAAGGTCCCTTCCAACTCTGTTACTTGTTATTCCTTTATTCCCTTCTACTTATTGACAGTTCTGTGAATAAACTTCTCTATTCCTTCTTTCCTCTCCCTTTGAAGTCCATTGAAAAAACAAACATCTCATTTTTCTGTCAGTTGAATGTCTTTATGGTTCACATACATCAAAAGGTTTCAGACTACCTCAGAAGGTAGTGTTTTTCCTGTGCGTTGAGATAGAGATAACCTGTATCAGGTCCATGGTTCTCCTGAGAATACCATGGTCCATCAAGAAAACAAACAAGTGTTGAATAAATCAACCCAGAGTTCTGAACTGAGGCATAAATGATCAAGCTCAACTTATCCTACTTAGGACACATTCAGTCTCTGGAGAAGAATAGAATAGAATAGAATAGAATAGAATAGAATAGAATAGAATAGAATAGAATAGAATAGAATAGAATGGAATGGAATGGAATGGAATGGAATGGAATGGAATGGAATGGAATGGAATGGAATGGAATGGAACGGAACGGAACGGAACAGAACGGAATGGAATGATTCAATGAGATCTGTAGCTCATACTTGTCATTCTAGACCTTTTGGTTTTGATAGATTGTGTATGTATGTGTGTGTGTTTGGATGTGTGTATGTGTATGCATGGAACCTCTTTTTTTCTTAAAGACTGCTAAAATGTAGTGATGTTTTGATATTTTCACCAGAAATCTATGATCCTTAGCATTAGAATATTGAAATCACATGAGTCTTAAGGATGAGATCACAGAATGCAATCTGCAGAATGTTTCTTTGGGTCAGTTTCTTCTCTGTGCTATAACATAAAAAAAAAACCTAAATATAAAACAGGCACAGCAGGACCCATTGCTATTTAGACAACTAAATTATCCTCCTGGAGTTTCATTACTTTTCTTTCTTTATTTGCAATACTACTGTGGTGTGTTCCTACCCATGTTAGCTTGTCTGCCTTTCATGAGGAGGTAGCATGAAGTCAGGCAGTTTGAGAATCCAAGATGATGAAAATGCATCTCTTCTTTTATTCTGACAATCAATAGCAGTTTATGAAGTTTACACAAACTCTCTATTAAATTATTTTGCTTTCATCTCCTAATGAGTACATTTTATCTATTCTGTTGCTTTTTCAATGGACTGAGGTCATTGGTCAACTTAAAATGGATGGAATAATCAGTGAAAGGCTTCACTCATTGTAGTTAAATGACTGCCTCTGAGTATGACTTTTTAATTAAGAAATGGAAGCATGCATTATGGAGGTGGAGAAATGAGAAAACATAGTTGTATATTTTGATAGACTCTGTCAAATGAGACCCACCAGGCAAGACAGATGCAATAGGCAATTACCATCTGATTGCAGGATAATTGCTGTACATTTGCTTTAAACGGTCACAGTGGAATTATGTTTATTGAGTGTCACTGCACTTACTAACTTCAAGCATTCTGTTTCTTTTAATTTCATTTTGTTCATCACATAAGCATCCTGCCCTGGGGCCACATAGTCTTTTGGGTCATTCTGCATCACACATATGTGACATATGGGAGTATGTGTTTGTACATACTGTAGATACACAGATAATAATCTAGGACTCATTTTCAAATCCATCCCCCAAAAGATTTCCTTTACCAGCTTTCTGAAATACTATAGGGAAATCATTTACCTAAGGAGAAAAGTTCTCACCACTGGAATCACCTGCACAAAAAGTGTCTGCGCTTTAACCCTCTCAGAGATCAGGGAAGAAATATTTAGATGCAAAATGTGTGTTGCAGATTATTGTGTGTCAGGATAAGACTGGATGATGGGCAGAGGGGAATAAAATGGGAGACAGCCTGGTCTCAGGGAAGGCAATCTTTCTGGTTTGCATTGATACCATGTTCCTTGTGCTCTAATCCAAGGTTATCAGAGTTTTGGTGGCTGTGGTTTCTAACTATTGCTACTGAATGAGCTGTTAGTCTGCAATCGGGTCTCTCTTATCCATGAATGAAAAGGTTGATTGTGGTCTCATTGATGAAATCTGGCTGACTATGGAGGTAGGGAGGTCCACTCTTGAAGATATTCCTGATTAAGTTTTGCATATGGCATTAGCCCAGGACCAGGATAGGGGTATGGCTGTTATTGAAACACTAGTGGCTTCCAGAGGCATTGATCCACAGGTAAACAGTTGTGAGGCTCTGTTTGTAAAGGTGGATTATATGGCTCAAAGAAGATTGTTGTTAATACACCAGTTTTCTTGCTGCCTAGCAAGCTTCCCATCTAAGCTGTTTCTGTCTGTGGCTCGGTTGGCAGTAGAGTTCCCCAGGTTTATGGTACTGGGCAATGTTAATCTTCCTTCCTTGGAAAAGATGGCTTGGGAGATCCAGGCCACCACGGCAACCACAGACTTGATCCAAGTTTTCTATGGCCAACTCACAGAAAAAGTAAAAATGGTTTAAAAAAATAGAGCATCAGTTCCATGTCAGAACTGGTCAGATAACTCCAGGAATGATCAGATTTATTTATTTATTTATTTATGAGACTTATATACCGCTTTAAGTCAAGCACTCTCTAAGCGGTGTACACCAGTAAGCAATGTATATATATATTTACATTGCCCCCAACAATCTGGGTCCTCATTTTACCTACCCCGGAAGGATGGAAGGCTGAGTCAACCTTGAGCTGGTGAGATTTGAACCACTGACCTGCTGAACACAGTCAGCTAAAGTGCCCTGCAGTACTGCACTCTAACTGCTGCGCCACCTCGGCAGATTCAGAATGGTCAGATTACTTCAGGTTGACCTTAGACTGGCTGTACCCAGTGATGGGATTCAATGTGAACAACCAGTTCTCTGTGTGGATGCTGCTTCCAGAAGTCCATTCTGGACCTGGGCAACAAAAAATTAGCTACCGGTTCTGCCGAACTGGTATGAATCGGCTGAATCCCACCATTTGAGGAGGTAGGACCTATTCAAACTGTCTACTCCATGCACACCGTACTAGCTTTCAGAGGGAATTCAAGGTTATACTTAAGGCACATGATTCAACAAAGGCCTTACTCTTTGCTTGCAATTAGAAAGTAACAATGACCTTGGATGAGATCATGTCAATGTAGCTTCTCTATGCTTGTAGATATTTTTTAACTCCTCTTTCTAAAATGGTTTTATTGTAGAACCAGATGAAATTTACAGGTAAAGTTACTACCATGTGGAGCAATGGAGCAACTTTCTTAATAACAAATTCATGGTGTTTTGCACTGAAGAAGCAGTTTCAAGGTTCATTTGTATATTTCTTAGATAATGGTTATAATGAAGACATCTGCAAAATCTCAGCAGTAAAACAGTTGTAGTCCTTGAATAAATGTACAAGAAGAGCTTTCGGTTTAGGAGGGAGTGTAAAGATCAATTGACTTCTTTTATCCTACAATATGGTGCTGGAGAAGACTCCTGCGAGTCCCTTGGACTGCAAGGCGTTCAAACCGGTCAGTCCTAGAAGAGATCAACCCCGACTGCTCTTTAGAAGGCCAGATCCTGAAGTTGAAACTCAAGTACTTTGGCCACCTAATGAGAAGGAAGGATTCACTGGAGAAGAGCCTAATGCTGGGAAAGATTGAGGGCAATAGAAGAAGGGGACGACAGAGAATGAGATGGCTGGATGGAGTCACTGAAGCAGTAGGTGTGAATTTAAATGGACTCCAGAAGATGGTAGAGGACAGGAAGACCTGGAGGAACATTGTCCATGGGGTCGCGACGGGTCGGACACGACTTCGCAATTAACAACAACAAATCCTACAATATATTGCTGCATTAAAATTATACATAATTTTATATATATAATACCTACATTATGTTCATGTCCAGCAAATCTGTAAAATAAAAATATATACTACTCTGTGATAGAGTGGTGTAGCTAAGCACTGTTCATCCTCCTAACAGATGATCTCCCATACCTGGACAGGGATAAGCTCAGTCTGAGAAATTGGCAGGGAGTAAAATAAAGCTTTCAGAGAGAGAGTTTCTGTCAAGGGAGAACAAAAAAAGTAAAAATGGACTGATGAGTTGGCAGGGAGGGAGATTTTTTAAGAGTTTTGGAGAGGAAAAAGATGACTAGTGAACCAAAATGGAGTTTGATAGCTTTGGCTATTAAAGATTAGCTGGTTCCAGTCTAAAATCCCAAGACCAACATGATTTTAGCCTAAAAGGTTGTCAGTTAATTGACCTGAGGAGGGGAGACCCCCATATGTATCATAGAATAATAGGGCTGGAAGGGACTTTGAATCCAACTCCTGCCCAAGGCAGGCGATCTTATTCCATCCTGGACAAATAGTTACACAATGTATGAAAACTTCCAGCAATGGAGCACCACAACTCCAGGAGGCAAGCTGTTCCATTGATTAATTGCTCTCACTGTCAGAAAATTTCTGCTTAGTTGAATCTCCCTCTGATGAGCCTCCACCCATTGCTTCCTATCCTGCCTTCAGATGCTATGAAAAATAAATCAATGGCCTTTTCCCTGTGACAGCCCTTCAAGTATTGGAAGACTGCTCTCACATCTCTCCTGAATCTTCTCTCCATTAGGCTAAACATATCTAGTTCCCTTAGTTGTTCATCATATGATTTAGCCTCCCGACCCCTTATCATCACTGTTGCTCTTCTGTGCACTCTTTCTAGGTCCTCAACATCTTTTTCTGTATTGTGGTAACCAGAAGCGTATGCAGTACTGCCATGTGGCCTCATCAGTGCAGTATAGATGATACTATTATTCTTGTGATCTTGATACTATCCCTCTGTTGATGCATCCTAGGATTGCATTGGAGTTTTTGTCAGCTGCAGCACTTTGCTGGCTCATACTAAAGTCGTGGTCTACTAGGACACTTAGATCTCAGTATAACTGTTGAGCCAGAAGTTTAGAAATTGATCCTGAAAATGCAGACCCTCATTAAGTTCTCATAACATTCAAGACTAAATCAGAACTGAATACTTTATGAGTATTTTTAATATTTATTAAATTATTATAGTAAACATTAGGTGGACTTGGGTTTGTAAAGATTGGAATGTAGCTCTTGAGTGTAGCCCTCTCCTTTATAATATATAATGTTCATTAATGAAGTTTTTTAAAGAAAATAAAAGCAACACAACATTTAGAAAGAAATAATAAAAATAATAAAATGATAAATATTTTTCAGACAGAAATAGAAAAAAAGAAAAGAAATACATCAGAAAAAGAAAATATAAAGGAGTGGTTTCCAATCTTCTTAGAATTGGAAGGGACCTTGGAAGTCTTCTAGTCCAATCCTCTGCTCAAGCAGAAGACCCTATACCATTTCAGACAAGTGGCTGTCCAGTCTCTTCTTAAAAGCTGCCAGTGATGCAGCACCCACAAGGCAAGACATTCCATTGATTAATTGTTCTCACTGATAGGAAATTTCTCCTTAGTTCTAGATTAGTTTCCATCTATTGCTTCTTCTCCTGCCTTCAGGTGCTTAGGAGAATAGGTTGGTCCTCTCTTCCTTGTGGCAGCCCCAGAGATATTAGAACACTGCTATCATGTCACCCCTCATCCTTCTCTTCATTAAACTAGACATACCCAATTCAATATAATATATCAATTAGTCCCAGAAAGAAAAATACTGGTTTCAGTTAAATGTTCGTCTTTAAAATTCTTTGTACCTCTGTGTGTATTTGAACCCCAAATTTTCCTGGCTTTTTAAAAAGTCCTCTAGTCCTGGTAAAAATCACCCTTCATGTTGTCCAGCATAGATTTGAGGTATCTATAAATTCTGGATAGTTTTTCTGGAGTCATATACCTTGTTCTTGCCCTCTCCTAGTTAGTACCACTTCATTTTATAAAGATCCATCACTTGAAGACAGATTGATTCTGTATTTGTTCCTCAATGTCAACTCTGGGCTTGAACAATAACAAATCACTCCCACTCATTACTCTTGGTACCAGGATTTCATCTGATGCTGAATCAAAGATTCAAAGACTCATTGAGGCTATAGAGTCCAACTTCCTATTTAGTGCAGGAATCCAAGTTAATACCATCCAAAGAGATGCGTGTTTAACTTCCCCTTTAATACATCCAATGAAAGGAAGCCACCTGTCTCTCTGGCTAATTGGGTATTGGTAATCTTTCAGACTTTTGTGTCTGGCAATATGCAGGAAATGTAATAGTCTAAGTTTAGAAAGAAAATCCCAATCTTCAGAATAGCAAACAACCAAAGAAAACATCAATTCAGAATTCTAGTGGTTGCATGTGGCTTTGATTTAAGCTCCATTTGGGAAAATCAAAGCCTTCTGGGGTTCAGAAAGAAGAGGGGCCACATTTAATGGACTCTTACCTAAAGATAATTTCAGTCTTCATGTGAAACTTTTCTTTTAAGATTTAATTAGGAGAAAAACTCAATTCCTATCTGTTTTTTAGTGTGTCACTATTTAACTACAGATAGTTGGATACTCTTGTTTGATAATAGATCCATTTATTTTTATGACTCCTTTCCAAACAATTAAAAAAAACCTAACACACCCAGCCCCCAAAAAGCGGTTAGAAAATGTGCTGTGGACATGCTTAAAAATTATGCATGAATTTAGAAAACATCAAGCAATCAAAATAATATGTTTATGATTGGAATGGGTAAAATAAACGAAGGAAGCCTATTGTAGTGGGTGTGCTAGAGTCACTGCTTTATCTTTTTTAAGTTTTAGGATAAGTGGCTTTACAAAAGTGCAATACCTGTCCTTTTTGTTATTCAGTCACTAAATCATGTCCAACTCTTTGTGACCCCATGGACCATAGCCTGCCAGGCCCCCACCATCCAGTTTTCAGAGTTTGCTCAGATTCATGTTCATTGCATCAATGACATATCCAACTATCTCAACCTCTGCCATCCCCTTCTCATTTTGCCTTCAATCTTCCCCAATATCAGGGTCTTTTCCAATGAAGACCTGTCCTTACTCAGAAACATTCTTAATCTAAAAGAAGCAACCTATTTACTTAGAACAAACTTCTATTGTTTCCTAATTTGGCCTGTATACTACAGTCAAAAAATATTGCCTTGATAGTTTTCACACAGCTAAATATTGTGTGCTATTTGCCCCAATTCCTCAACTGAATGTCAATTGAAAAATTGACATATTTTTTTTTTGACTACTGCAATGCCATCTACCTGGAGCTGCCCTTAAAAAGCATTCAAAAGCTTCAGCTGATGCAAAATTCAGTGGTGTGGGAAACTACGGGCACGGTGGCCAAACCCCACTCTTTTCTTATCCTGATAATGTTACCTAGTTGAGTAATGAAATATCTGCAAGAAAACAACCAAGTCCAAGAAGACCCAGGACCTCCATAGGTGGAAATGTAGGAAAAATAAAAGGAAGCTTCATACCAACTCATATGATTTTTTTTTCTTCCTTTTTGTTTCACAGGTAGGAATGACTCCACAGAGTGCAAACAAACAAGATAATTTTCAGTTTTGAAGGAGGAGGAGGAGTTTTTCTGGAATGATATTGTCTAGATGACTGCATTTTCCACATGAAAGCCCTTCAGATACTTGAAAAGAACTGTATCTCCTCAATTCCAAAGGTACTTTTTCACAAGGCATTTTTTTTCTCTTAGAAGACATTTTGCTTCTCATCCAAGAAGCTTCTTCAGCTCTGACTGTATGGTGGAAAATAGAAAGTTTTATATTATATTTATTTATATGGTCAAAGAGCCAATCTATGTCAAAATTGAACAGCCTTCTCTCAACAGAGGGGGAAGGGTATGACATCATCTATCTTCTATTTACAACCCAGTCCTGTCAACAGTTCCAAGAAGGCTCCACATCCATTTGCAATACTCAAGTGACCATGATGACACTGATAAGCCTCCAGGTGGCATCAATGACTTGCTAAAAGCATACAAATGACCAGCTCTCTGCAAGGAATATAAATCCTTCCATTTTCCACCATACAGTCAGAGCTGAAGAAGCTTCTTGGATGAGAAGTGACACATCTTCAAAGAGAGAAAAGAAAATCCAGTTGCCTTGTGAAAAAGCACCTTTGGACAACCATGACCTAGATGACTGAGAATCTCCATAGATGTCTCCCCTCAATCTTTTTTTCTTTAGGCTAAACATATTTAATACCTCTAAATGTTCCTCTTTTTTCTCTTATCATTTGTTACCTCCCTCAGAACATGTCCCATTTATCAATGTCTTTCTTAAAATGCAGTGCCCGGAAGGAAATGCAATATTGAAGGTGCCATCTGACTAATGTAGAATACAGAGAAAGAATGATTTATCTTGTTACTGACATTATACTTTTGTTGATTCAGCCTGGGATTGTTTGTGATTCACCAAGACACCTAGGTCCTATTCTTGTCACTTTGATTTTTCCAGCCCAAATGGAAGATTTTGCATTAATCTCTGTTGAAAATCATCTTTCAGGTTTCTGCTCCTTGATCCAACTTGTCAATGTTGTCCTTTATGATGTTTAGTATTCCTCCCATATATGTGTCAACTGCAAAACTGATAATAATATGCTCTAACCACCCACCCAAGCCATTATAAATACATTGAATAGCACAACGTCTAACACCAAGCCCCATAATGTGCTACTCAACATTACCTTTCAGTTTGATATGGAGCCAGTAATAAACACCCATTGGTGCAATTGTTCATCCAGATCTTTAACTATCTAATAACATATTCCAACATAAAGTTCATACAGCCATCTTCTCTAACAGGAATTCATGGGTGGTCATATTTTTCTTCTGTATGATGTGTAGTTGGGTTCCAAAAAGGACTCTTAAAACTAGGCATACTTAACTCTCTTGCTTTCTTTATATAGGACTTAGATTCTAATGTCTGACTATATTTGTTGTCCTTCTCCAAACCTACTTCAAGAAGTCTGAATCATTTTTAAAAGGTAATATTTAGATTTGCCCAAAACTTTGTACATTCCTATGAATTCTTGAAATATGTTTCCACATGTATAATTCAGAATTCTGTATTCCCAAATATGTAGAAAGAAAGAACTATTTTCATTACATGGTATTAATGATTGTTTGCAGGTCTACAAACAAAAGTGGTAGTTCTTTGTTTGGAAGGGGATATCAGTTAGTGACTACAGCAAAGTTGTCACTAAAAGCTAGTTCATCTAAAGCAACCAAATCATTTTGATGATGAATACATTAAGCAGGCAAACAACAATCACATAATGAGCTACCAGTAAAGCACTTGTAGGCTTGCTGAGCAGCCCTAAACAAAGACAGAATCAGTGCTTATATATCTTTGGCCTATTACATAACTAAGACAAGACAAAGGAAAAGGCAGACATAATATAAATTGCAGCAGGATTATTGAAATATCTTTGACCTATTCTAATTATTTATCCTATTCTACTAGTCAGCACACTAGCTATACTATCTTTGAACTATGGTCAGTAAAATATAAACAATGTGGTTTAGTGGGCCACTGCTTCAGTCTAATTCTTTTCCCTGCCATCACTCAGGGTCAATTTAGCTTGAATGTTTTAATACAGAGACAATTTAAGCAGTTCAGATGTATGGGGAGCATCCTATAGGTTGGTAGAAAATTGTGTATGGGGAGAGGGCAGGTAACAATCTTCTGGACCAATGGCTGATTGCTATGTTCCATAATTATTACTATAAGTAAAGAATCAGTACATATCTATCAACAACTAACTGAAGTTTTCTCCTTACACCCTTATCTCAAGTTCTTTTACTAAGGCAAATGAATTCAATCTTAAATGGGAAAATATACACATGCTGAAGTTTTTCTGTAAAATATATATTTTTTTAAATTCCCCCCTCACACTCACACATGCCAGCATAAATAAATAGCTTTTGAAAAGCAGTGGAGCAGAAACTCATAGATTCTGAATCTAGAGAGTAATTTATCTTCCTAAATAGATTGTTGTGCATTTTAAGGAGAAGCAGCATAGCAAGAAGAGTACACTCAGAAAACTGCAACAAGTTTGATTTATAGTGATTGAATATGAGCACAGCAGGAATAGAAGTGATGTCCCAGATCAGTCCAGAATCCCAATGCATCAGCTTAGTTCTAGTAGGAATAGCAAAGTGACAACTCAATGTTTTATAAAACAAATGGGCTTGTTAGGAAATAAACTAGAGAAGTCAGTTCTTTATTGCACTGATGATGTTCCCTAGTTTGGGTAATGAAAGGTCTGAAAGAAAACAACCAAACTCATGAAGCTCCAAAGATCCTCATCAGATTGGTTTTCCAAATTTTAGGTGTTGGGAGTCACAGGTTTTGTATAATCCTAGTAGTAGACAGCTTTTGCTAAGACTTGGGACCTGAAATGGGAACTGGAGGCTGGCAGTTTTAAAAGTTGGTTTGTACCTAAAGCTCAAGATTATTCTGGATTTCTATTCAGGAATGGCCATTCCTTTTTACTCTGCTTCACTTATGCATTTAAAGGGATTCCAAGATATAAACAAAAATACCTCAAGATGTTCATGACACACAGTCTCCCTGGGAATTGCTATTTCTGAAGCCCCTAAAATATGGAATACATCAGATATCCAATTTCAAAAAATGGCATAAACATATTTAGTAAATGTAGTAAAAGATTTGTTGGCACAGTGGTTAGAATGCAGTATTGCATGCAAGCTTATTCTGACGACTGCCAGCAGTTTAATCCTGACAGCTCAAGGTTGATTCTGCCTTCTATCCTACCAAGGTGGACAAAATAAGGATCCAAATAGTTGGAGGCAATATGTTGACTCAATATGTAAACTGCTTAGAGAGTTCTGTAAAGCACTGTGAAGTGGTATATAAGTCTAAATGCTATTGTTATTTCTTCTAAAGGAAACCTGGCAAATCCACAAAGTCAGGAAGCACAGTGACATGGCAAGCTCTACCTTCTTGCCTCTATCTTTATCTATGATGCCCCAATTGAACTAGCCATCACAATGGTTTGAAACAGCTTCTCTAGAATGAATCCCCTTCAGATATACCACCCTGGCTAGGAGGGAACATAGTTGTAGTTCACACCTCTATTGTTTATGTCTAGTCAAGAAAAGTTGTTTATCCTTTTTGTAAGGTAGGCATTTAAGCTATTCTCAATATATGTTGTTTTACATGTTACATGGTATTACATATTATTGTGTTTTTCTGGTGTCTATTGTATTGTAAGTCAAACTGGAATGTAATTTAGAAAGAAAGGCAGAATATAATTCTGAATTATATAAATGATGTAAATCTATTGTGATTAAGCTTCAATCAAGAAAAATCCTCTAAATTGACTCGGATATCCACTCCATTTTCTTTCTCTACTAATAAAATCCTCGTCCTTTTGACAATAGAAAAAGTCTGCTTGTATGGAAGCTTATCTCATTTTTATTTTCCTTACCTATCTAGGTGAATGCTGACAATAACTGCTCATGAAAATAATAATAATAATAGTAGTAGTAATAATAATAATAATAATAATACCCCAAGTGAGGCACTGCAAGAAGATTGCACAGACTGATTACAAGCAGTGGCATGACAAAGTAGCAACAATGATGCATTGGAAGTTCTGCAAGAAATATCATTTGCCTGTAAGCAAGAACTGGTGGGATCATAAAATAGAGAGAGTCATAGAAAATGATAAAATTAAACTGTTCTGGGACTTCAGAATTCAAACAGACAAGCACCTGCAACATAACACCCCAGACTTAACAATTGTCAATAAGAAAGACAAAAAAGTCTGGATAGTGGATGTGGCAGTGCCTGGAGACAGCAGAATAGAAGAGAAAGAGCTGGAGAAGATAACAAAATACAAAGACCTACAAATAGAAATAGAAAGACTGTGGCAAAAACAAGCAAGGGTAGTATCAATAGTAATAGGTGTCTTGGGTGCAATCCCAAAACAACTGAAGCACCACTTGAACACCATTGGCATTGACAAATTTGCTATTAGTCAATTGCAAAAGGCGGCATTACTA
This sequence comes from Crotalus tigris, assembly GCF_016545835.1. Lineage (NCBI taxonomy): Eukaryota > Metazoa > Chordata > Lepidosauria > Squamata > Viperidae > Crotalus > Crotalus tigris. Next base: position 280,841 of record NW_024097339.1, read on the forward strand.
GGAACTGCTTCCATCCTGCGACGATATCTGTAATACCATCAAACATCCACATCTGCCTATCTCAGGTCCTGGGTAAGGATTCGATAGGTAGACAAAATGCCAAATCCAATCTGAACATTTGGCTGACTGTGCGATGATTAATAATAATAATAATAATAATAATAATAATAATAATAATAATAATAATAAGAAGAAGAAGAAGAAGAAGAAGAAGAAGAAGAAGAAGAAGAAGAAGAAGAAGAAGAAGAAGAAGAAGAAGAAGAAGAAGAAGAAGTAGTAGTTGGAAGGGACCTTAGAGATCATCTAGTCTAAGCAGGAAACCCTATACCATTTCAGACAAATGGCTGTGTGTCCTATGTGTCCCATTGTTCAATAATAAAAAAAGGACAGAAGAAGTGCTATTCCTGAGTTTACTAGACAAGTACTTTTTTTAAAAAAAATGCAGCTATTTATGGATCATTATTTCTTTCTGTAATTATTTATTGATTACCTGTTTCCCAAAGGACTCAAAGCAGTTTATAAAACTATGCACTAAACTACAGCAGTTAAAACCTTTAACAGTCTAAGCAACCTAAGTAAGGTGGTCCGACAGCATCGCCACTCAAACACAGTGCAAAATGAGATTTTTAAAAAGTATTTCACAAAGCCACAGGGTTAGGAGCATTTCATATTTCAGGGGGCAAAGATGGTACAGACCCCGGTGCACTCACTGAGATGCAGTCACTGAGATTCATACTGTCAAGTTCCTACTCAACTCATTTCCTGTGGAATGGGAACACTTGTCATTCTTTCCAATAGGGGCAACATGATAGCAGTATTCCAGTATTTGAGGGCTGCCACAAAGAAGAAGGGGTCAAATTATTCTCCAAAGCACCAGATGGCAGGACAAGAAACAATGGTTGGAAACTGATCAAAGAGGGAAGCAACCTGAAATCAAGGAGAAAGTTCCTAACAGTGAGGACAATTACCCAGTAGAACAGCTTGCCTTCAGAAATTGTGGGTGCTCCATCATTGGAGGTTTTTAAGAAGAGACTGGACAATCATTTGTCTGACATGGTATAGATTCTCCTGCTTGAGCAGTGGACTGGACTAGAAGACCTCCAAGGTCCCTTCCAGCTCTATTCTATTCTATTCTATTCTATTCTATTCTATTCTTCATGATTGCACAAGATGGACCATGTCTGGACTGACTAGATCATCCACTAAGTACTTGAGACTGAATTTTAAAGATAATAACCAGCATTTTGAATTGGGCCGGGAAAGAGATCCATAGCCAATGCAGCAATTACTGCATAGGTGCAAGGCTACTAAATCTGTTACCTCTGGTTACCAGATTAGTTGCTAAATTTTGCATTAAATGAAACATCTTAGTTGTCTTTAAAGGCAGCCATCACTGTATTATGAAGATCCAGATGGAATAGCTTTCTGTATGAAACTGTGTTTAAATTTCTGCACCTCATTTTCTTCTTGCTCCTCCTGTTTTTTTAATCTCTTTCAATAAATTCTTACATATATTTGGCGGGTGATCAAAGTGTGATTTTTCTTGCAACCTTGAAAGCATATATCTAGACTAGGGCTATGCAATGCTTTGAAGGAGTGATTTAACAAATCCCCCCATCAAGTAGGATTAATGAATCAAAGCAGAAGACCACTCCCAAGCAGCAAATCAAATTAGATGGCTACAAAGTGAATGGCTAGCCATCTGACACCTAGAGATGCTTGCTCAAATATCAAAGGCATACCACTCCAAATGGTAAACCAGTGAGCATTCTTCAGTGCATTTCCTGTCTGGGACTTGAGAAGTGCCTTTGAAAAAATAAGACATTGAAAGTTTTTGCACTTAAATTAGAGTAGAACACTCACTGTACTGATTTAGTACAGTATAATTTAGCCTCATTGCTGAACACTCTAGTGCAGTGATGGCGAACCTTTTAGAGACCCAGTGCCCAAATTGCAACCCAAAACCCACTTATTTATCACTGGGTGCCGGATGGGCATAGCCACAGTGGTCATGGCAGACTGGGTGGGTGGGGCCAGGGCAGCAGGGGCCAGTCCCTCACCACCTCCAGGGCACGGCACGCGTGCCCACAGAGAGGGCTCTGAATGCCACCTCTGGCACACATGCCATAGGTTTGCCACCACTGCTCTACTGTTACTGTGCTCACTAAGAGTTGACACTGATTTGATAGAATGTAATCAGTCATAATTGGGTACTACCCTTTATCCTTGTTTTTCCTATTTTAAAGGATGCACGAGATTTAAACAAAACTACAATGCAACAAAAACATTGAAGATACTCATCAGAAAACTGGGAATATCCTCTATAACAGTGTTTCTCAACCTCAGCAAATTTAAGATATGTGAACTTCAATTCTCAGTATTCCTCAGCCAGCATGTTTGTTCTGTCAATAAATGAGGACAGAGCTTTTATTCATGAGGACAGTACATATAACAGATAATAGCAGTTATCTGAATATTTTCCTATTAAAGCCTATGAAAGAATCTCTTCTTTAAAAAAAATCATATTCATCTCTTGAAGTGGCTTAAATGAAATTGGTTCAACCTTAGTTGAATTTCAGTTCTTAGAATTGAACTCAATCGTACCTCTTCAAATCCCCATTTCAAATAAAATTGAACCTGATTTGCATAAATCTCACACAGGGAGCTTGGAAACATTTGATTATCTAGTCCTGTTTAAAGAGAAGTGAATGGAAGTAGGCTGGTTTTTCTCCGTGATCACCAATCGGTGTACTGCACTTCACAAATGTCACACTTTTTTTTCCCTTGTACACTTTCATTCAGAATTCTATCAACCCTCTTTCAAGGCATACTTATTAAACTAACCCCCTATAGCTTTTGCACCCACTCTTCCTATATTTTTCTTCTACAGTGGAAAAATAGTAACATTCTTCTAAACATCAAGCACAGATGCAATCTTCATGCACAGATTAAAATAACTGCTCCCAAAAGAAACCACATTCATATTTTAACATTTTCCCCTTTATGACAATTCCATTTGCAGCGTTACAATTTTTCAATGTTCTCAGAGAATTTATGGTTTCTATTTTTATTTTTTTCTGAGAGATTAATATTTTTTTTGAAGGGGACACAATAGCCTACTGGCTAAGATGCTGGGCTTGTCAACTAGAAGTCGGCAATTTGAGATCCAAGTAATGGGTAACAGGGTGAGCTTCCATTCTTTCCCCAGCTTCTGCTAATCTAGCAGTTCAAAAGCATGCAAATGCAAGTACATAAATAGATAACATTTCAGAGGGAAGATAACAGCATGCTATGCACTTCAACATATAATCATGATGGCCACATGACCATGGATGCGTCTTCAGACAATGCTGGCTCCAGAAACAGAGATGAGCACCATCCTCTAAAGTTGGATCCCACTAGACAAGGGAAACCTTTATCTTTTGTTTAACATTTTAAGGAAATCCAGTTTGGTTAAACAGTTATATCATCTAGCTAGAAATCAGGAGACTGTGAGTCCTAGTCCCACCTTAGGCACAAAGCCTGCTGGATGACACTGAACCAGTCACTCTTTCTTAGCCAGTGACAAACCACTTCTGAAATCTTGCCAAGAAAACTTTAGGGACTAATCCAGATGATTGCCAGGAATCAACAATGACTCAAAGGAACAACCAAAAAAAAAAAAAAATCTAGTATCAATTTCAGTTTCATCTTTAGGTGAGTCACTATTATTCCCATAAAGAACTCTAATATGCTCCTTCCAGTATTCCCTGACTTCAGTTTCATACTAAATAATTTATCAGCTTTATTTTTTATTCTGTTCACTCTGTTGGAGCCTCTTTATTTAAAATATTTCACCTTCCTTCAAAACATTTTTTCTTTCCATCAACACTGCTCTACAATTTATCTGTCTGCATTCATTGCTTGATCGCTTTGACTATGTTTTTCCACTTGTTTTTGTCTCTGTGTTATGCAAGATCTTTCTCTCATCCTCATATTTTTCATTATTTTTTCTCTTACAGGAGTTCTCCTCATTGTCCACAGCTTCTTTTGCCTCAGCGTTTCACTTCACCTCCTTTTTCATAATTTTTATTAGTACAACTCTTTACACTTTTGTGGCACTCTTTCATAACATTTTTTTTCGCTCAGTTCCAAGCAAGTTTTCACATCCAGTCCTGACATTATCAAAAGCTGTTCTGTCCCACATTCTGAAACTTTTGTCATCTCTGTCTCCTTCACAATTTTTCTTAGTCTTTCATCATAAACAATCAACTCTCTCTTGCTTTTCAATACAATAAAAGAGTAAATATTCCTTTACCATGTCTTTGCACATATAGATTCATGCCAAAACCAAGTATTCGAAACAGACGTTTTTCTCAGCAGATTTTCACCAAATAATAATCATTCTTATTAATTCTTGAGGACACCAAATGTTCCAACTGTATTTTCTATGTTCTTTCATCTTGTTTTCACCCATAATTTACACCATCATAGACAATATTCATTCAGAATATTGCAGTGTTTCCCAAAATCTATTCCTTGTTCTTCCGTTATCACTATTTATTATAGTGTAACTGTAAATATCCCAAATCCATAAATTCTTATTTTCACACCCACCCACAGTGTAGATGATTTCAGTTTATGCTTTCTGACATAGATTATCTCTCAGTGTCAACTCAGTATCATTTCTGCTGTTCAGATCTTTATAGTGAACAGTACAATTTTGTTGATTGTCTGGTTGCTAGCTCACCATAGCAAATTTCATTTCTTCCCAAGTCTCTGCTTTCTTTCTGCAATTTTCATGTATTCTTTTTGCAATGAGTTTACATTTGGAATTTATGCTCTGAAAACAACGCATTGGCAACTGCTTAGATTCTTCAATGCAGGAATGAAAGGGTAGAATTCTTTTTATGGTGACACTACACATTTTCATCATATTGGTGCATTATGGTTAGAAATGGATGCCTTTTTCTGGCGGCTTTGGCAAAAGCAATCTGATCCTCAAGCTCAATCCTCACATTTCAACTGGGAAACTAAACATCCTAGATCAAGCCAAGTCCAAAAATTCTAGAGAATTCTTGAAAGCCTGGCAGTCAGTCAAATCAGTCATCAACACACCCAGAAAGATAAACATACCATTCAAAAATGACAATCAAAAAGCTAAAAAGGAAACAAAAAGACCAAAACATTTCCTCACCAGCAATCAGCCCCCTATAAGCAGAAATTAACACCAAGATTAATACCTGATCAATAATCAAGTAGTAAATAATATCTCAACAAAGGAACTACCAACTGAAACAAACAAATAAGCAACAAACAACAGCCTTATCAAGGAACCATCTAGAACACACCTACCAACACTGACAGGACAAGCCATTTGTATATAAACAGAGAGCAAACTTCACTCCCTTTTAGCACTGATGATGTTACCTAGTTGGGTAGTAAAATGTCTGCAAGAAAAACCAAGCTCAGAGAATACCAAGGACCTCATGATCCTGAAACTGATTATTTATAGCCAAGACAATCAAATGAGTGTTTTATGAAAATTAGAATTAAATCAGTAAGAATTATCAAGATGGTACCCCTACTTGTATTCCTGCCAGTTACATATGAGAATCTATGCAATGTACTGAAGTGTTCTAATGAATTCAGAAGTAAACCTAACTCAGTGGAATTTATTTCAGGAAGGCAAAATTGCAATCAAAACATGGGAAGATGCCCCAGTGAGATCACTAAACATAAGTTTAGTTTGATGCAGCTTTCATTTGCCTCAGTGAGGCATTTTGGACGATGAAGGTGATATTTTCTCCCCCATTCAATCAAAAAGGTAACTCGAACCATTGTGAAACAAGGCACCCTTTTGAGTTTTACACAATCTTACTACATGATGAAACATTTTTATGATTAGAAATGTGCAGATCATTTTTACTGCCTATTTTGCAGAGCAGATTTCCTATTTGACAGATTTATGTCTGGACTTTTAATAAAATATCTGGACATAAATTTGCTGATCCATTTAAGGGCAGAAAATGTACAATACAGTATTGGGTTTTTCTTTCTCTTCCCAACAAAAATACCCTGCAGTATGCTGGTGATTCTTTCAGCTACAACTAGATTCTTTCTTTCTTTTTAATAATTTAATTACAGATTACAGCTGAAAAGAACAACTATAAAAACTACAAATAAATGAAAAGAAAAATAGTGTGAAAAAGAAAAAAGAAGTAACTTCTTCCTTCATCCTATCAAGTACACATAATTTAAGTAAATTTATTACCATCTTCTTAAGTTACAACATATACCGTACTTTCCGGTGTATAAGATGACTTTCGCAAGCGGTAAAATCGGTGCCAAAGTCGGGGGGGTCGTCTTATACGCCGAGTCATCTTATATGTCAGAAATTACGGTAGTTTCTGGCGTATAAGACGACTTTCTAGGCATGCAACTCGGCACCGAAGACGGGGGGTCGTCTTATACGCCGGGTCGCCTTATACACCGGAATATATGGTACTCTCTTGACCCTATATCTCATCTCTTAGTTAAAAACAATATCCCTATCATTGGTTCCTTATCAACAAAAATCCAGTAAGGATTGCCAAATATAACTAAATTATCTATCTTAACCTTGATCAATAAGCCAACCTTGTATTTCTTTTCTATATTTACAACCATCTTAATTCTTAACTACTTCATGTAAAGTCCCACATCCTGATTTCTTCTCTTTTTTTTATCCTGCACCCAAAAATCTTTCAGAATTTTAGCAAGTTTCTTCTATGTACCCAGTTAGAGGTATTCGTCCTTTTTTTCACTTCTCAAAAAAAAAAAATCCTTTAAAACTTTAAGATATCTCTTTTGTACATCCAGTTTTAAAAAATTGCATATCTCTGCAGTAACTAACACCCAGATAAGCAGGAAACGGCATCAAGTAACCAAGCTGGCAAGAAATATCCTAATCAAGAAACAATCTAGGGAGCATCCACATCTCAACCAACCACCAGGAGCTGTGGTGGTACAGTAGTAAGAATGCAGTACTGCAGGCTAATTCTGTCAACTGCCAGCAGTTCGATTCTGACTGGCTCAAACTTGACTCAGCCTTCCATCCTTCTGAGGTCAGTAAAATGAGGACCCAGATTGTTGGGGGCAATAGGCTGACTCTGTGAACTGCTTAGAGAGGTCTGTGAAGCACTGTGAAGCCGTATATAAGTCTAAGTGCTATTGATATTGGGAGGACAAGCAATTGTGCATAAATAACCAGCAAACTTCATTATTTCATTCAGTTATATTATTACTTAGTATGGTAATGAAACATCTGCAGGAAAACAGCTAAGCTTGGGGAATACAAGAACCCCACAGTTCAGCCACGAGCAACATATGTACACAATTCTTGGAATCAAATTTCAAACTTCTGCTAGAACGTCTTTCACCTTAGACTTTCTGAGAAATCCCTGCACCCATTTTTCACCCACAGCAAAATTCTTTTCCCCCCTTTTTATAAATATCCTTTAAAATGAATCACAATGTTTTGATCTTCTTAAAGAGACTAAGATTAGGTCTTTGCAAAGAAACATGCTAAATATGATGGAAATTGTGCAGGCACATTCTGAAAAGAAGTTCATCTTTAAAAAAAAAAATATTTGCTGGAGAATTTTTTTTCCCCATGAATTCCATCATGAAGTAAAGCTCATGGTAAAAGTGTTCAAGGATTTTAGCAATTTCTTTTAGGTTCTTTGCTCCATTGCATAAGACAATGCTATTGATTTTGGAGCATTTTTATTAGACTAATCATACTTTTAATATGCAACATGATCAATTCTCATAGTCCTAACTCTTTCTGTAATTCTTCTGTAATTATATAAATCTGTCTTCTTACATTTATTTAATAATTCATCAATTTCTCATTTTTACTTTAACTACAGTTTCTTTTTTTAATATAAGCCTTTTTTCATCATTCAATTGCCTCATTTCTGCTTTAGTGCATTCCACGTATGGTAACTGAGGTGCCATACATTCTTCCAAAGTTTCAGGCAAATAATTGAATGTTTTAGTTAAATGTTTATGAGATGGCAAATCTATAAGCAAAACAGGATTTAATTTCTCTTGATAAGAATTAGCCAGTTTATGAAATAAAGATGATGTGGTGCATCCTGAGATGATTTGTAATTTTAATTTCATTAAAACAATTGGCTCAATTGGTGTAAGAGTTTGGATGAGAGTTGCTGATATCAAAATATAATCTACTCATGGAAAAACTGTTTGCGCTGTTGAAGGTGTCCAAAATTATTAACTTCTTTCCACTGATAACCCTGTAAATTGGGTATCTCAAAAAAATCTTCAGTAAAGCTTGTTATTGTAATGTTTAAGCTTTATTTATAAGGTACAAAGTCTCTTGCCTTGAGGTTTCTGCCTATTTAAGGGTTTCCTGCCTTGAGCAGGCGGTTAGACTAGAAGACCTCTGAGTTCCTTTCCAGCGTTATGTTCTGTGTTCTATTTTGTATTGAAACTTAAACAAAAATGCATTTGCCTTATGGTTGTGATGTTCCTACTGATGTAATTAGAAAAATCCTTTAAAATTACTCTAGTAAATGAGGATCCAGTATTGCATACTATTTTCTCCAAAAGAATTGCCTTTAGAATTGGTAAGTGCTTGTTGTATTTATTTATTTCTTGAAGAAAGGCCAAATCTGGCTTTGAATCTTATTTAAAAAAACTTGCAATCTAATACTTTTCAAGCAATCCGAAGACTTTTATATTAAAAAACATTATTTTAATGCTTAACCACTCAAAGTAACATCGCCGCTGTTGTTCAAACAGTCTGCTTGGACTATACATCTTGTTTAAATACAAAATTCAATCTAAATATTCAACAGTTCTGCTCCCTTGTTCCACATCCCTCTTCCCTCCAATGAAGCATCCCCTACCAAACTTAAAAGCCCTAAGTAAACTGCTTAGCAATTTAAGAAAAAGTGAGAAAAAGTAGAATAACCTGATTATTTTAGGTTCTTAGTAAACTAAATGAGAATTAGCAGGAAAAAAAGAAAACAAAGCAATATCTTATATTTATTTATTTCCCTCTTCTACAAATAGTCCTCGCTTAATGACCGGTCAGTTAGCAACTGTTCAAAATTACAACCACTGCAAAAATGTATCATTGGGTTAGTCAAGTGCTTAAGAACCAGCATGATTTATGATAATAATTACGCTTGTAATAATGCAGGACAACCTGTATTATTTCTATAAATAACTCAAGGTGGTCAACATACCCAAATAGTGGATCAGAGGAATGCTGATAGATGGGGAACTCATCAAATTTGCAGACGACACCAAGCTGACAGGAATAGCCTACACTCCAGAAGACAGGCTTAGGGTACAGGAGGATCTGGACAGACTTGAACACTGGACGCTATCTAACAAAATGAAATTCAATGGTGAAAAAAGTAAGGTTCTACATTTAGACAAGAAAAACCAAATGTACAGGTATAGTATAGGGGGTATCTTGCTCAATAGTGGTAACTGTGAGAGGGATCTCAGAATCCTAGTGGACAACCATTTGAATATGAGCCAGCAATGTGCTGCAGCTGCCAAAAAAGCCAACACAGTGCTAGACTGCATTAAGAGAGGGATAGAATCAAAATCACTTGATTGGTAAGGCCACACTTGGAATACTGCATCCAGTTTTGGTCACCACAATGTAAAACAGATGTTGAGACTCTAGAAAGAGTACAGAGAAGAGCAACAAAGATGACTAGGGGACTGGAGGCTAAAACATATAAGGAACAGTTGCTGGAATTGGGTATGTCTAGTTTAACGAAGAGAAGGACGAGGGGGGACATGATAGCAGTGTTCCAATATCTCAGGGCTGCCACAAAGAAGAGGGAGTCAAGCTATTTTCCAAAGCGCCTGAAGGCAGGACAAGAAGCAACGTGTGGAAACTAATCAAGGAGAGAAGCAACCTAGAACTAAGGAGAAACTTCCTGACAGTTAGAACAATTAACCAGTGGAACAACCTGCCTCCAGAAGTGGTGAATGCGCCAACACTGGAAGTTTTTAAGAAGAAACTGGACAGCCATTTGTCTGAAATGGTATAGGGTTTCCTGCCTGAACAGGGGGTTGGACTATATGACCTCCAAGGTCCCTTCCAACTTTATCATTATCATTATCAATTCCTTTTTCCTCCTATTTTCTCTGCAACAACCTCACAGTGGTGGGTTAAGCTGAAAAATAGTGACCAGCCCTAAATCACCCAGATGGCTTTCATGGCTAAGGCAGAACTAGAACTCATAGTCTCCCACTTTCTAGTCTAGTGCCTTAACCACTAGACCATATAGGCTCTTTGATATATCTTCAAAATAGATAAAAGTAAGAAAAAGAAAATTTCACAGAGAAGCAAAAAAGCTTAAATGATTTGAATGATCCATTCTGCCTGTTTTCCAGTGGTATAGAGCCTACTAATTGCAGGAGAGGTAGATTTTATTTATTTGCTAGATTTATATCCCATCTGTCTTTACGGGCTCAAGGGAGAATGCAAAGTATTCTCATCTTCGGCACGGAGAGACATGTTAGTCTGAAAAGGGCTGACTGGCCCAAAATCACTTAGTGTCTGCTATTGGATATGAATTTGTGTCTCTTCAATCCTAGTCCAACATTTTAGTTAAGCTCAGCTCAACTCAGCTACTTAGCTGCACCATAAAGGTAATCCTCTATTTATTTATTTATTTATGAGACTTATATACCGCTTTAAGTGCAAGCACTCTTTAAGCGGTGTATACCAGTAAGCAATGTATATATATATTTACATTGTCCCCAACAATCTGGGTCCTCATTTTACCTACCCCGGAAGGATGGAAGGCTGAGTCAACCTTGAGCCGGTGAGATTTGAACCGCTGACCTGCTGAACACAGTCAGCTAAAGTGGCCTGCAGTACTGCACTCTAACTGCTGCGTCACCTCGGCTCATATTTAGAGGCACAATTGAACCCAAAGTTTATGTTGCTAAGGGAGACAGTTGTTAAGTGAATTTTGTCTTATTTTATGACCTTTCTTGTAATAAGTATTAAGTGGTAATACTTACTGCAGTTGTTACATTAGTAACATAGTTGTTAAATGAATCTGGTTTCCTCATTGACTTGTCAAAAGGTCGCAAAAGGTGATTACATGACCCTGGGATACCACAACCACCACAAATGTGAGTCAGTTGCTAAGCCTCTGAATTTTGATCACGTGACCATGGGGATCTGCAACAGTCATAAATATGAAAAATGGTCATAAATCACTTTTTTTTCAATGCCATTTTAACAGTCATCAAATGAATAGTGAGGATTACCTGTATTGATGAAATATGGAGGTTGTGACATGACTTGTCCCTGAGTTGGTTTTCTGCCATTTGCAGTTTGGCTTTGTAAATCAGACTTTCTTTCCCCAAATAATTCAAGATTCAGTGCTTAGAATATTATAATATAATATTCTGAGTATACTGAATATACTGAGTACATGCTGTATAATCCTGACTTTCTTTAAAAATAGCAAGCTTAATTGGAAATCTCCACTGAATAATCCTTCTACGCTTTCCTCCTTTTTCAAATGATCAAGGGCAAGATCTTGTAACATCATTACCTTAATGCTATATAAGAGGTCTTGTATCTCTCCTAGACCTATCATCACCTTTTCTTTAATAGTAAATCTAACAAATGTTGCAATAATGGCTTGCAGGTAAAAAGAGATACCCCAGAGCCTAATAGGGTCTCTGTATATCCTTTCAAGGTCATACTCTGTAAAATCCACCTGACATATCATTTATTTTAACCAGACAGTAAGACTGACATTCTCCTTTTATACCGAATAAACCTTTTCCTCATTAACTCTAACTGTCTTGGTCTATTTTTGTACCATGTTAATTTGTACATTTATTTTCCCTTTGTAAGACCTTGATTTTTGTTTCTAAAGATTGTGCTAAAACAATCTCTGGAGTGGCTATTTCTGCCACATTATGTATCTGCAAGCTAATTTGAGATAATTTATTTTTCTAAAAGCAGTAGGCCAATCCCACTTGTTTAATAACTGATTTTGAAATGTAAACCATCTCAGTAATCATCCTCCCAGTATTATTGTGCCCATTTGGGAATCCTCTGGATTTTTCATTCCCCTGGGAGCCACTTTAACCACCTGATTTATTAGAATATGATTAACTTCTACAATGGAGGATTTCAAATTTTAAGTTTTAAACGTTTGTTTTGACAACTGGAAGAGGCATCCCCCCGTAACTCTAACTTAAGTGGATACATTTCCTTGATGGATTTAGTAGTCCCAACTGATAGAATTTCACACTGGTTTGAATAAGTCCCATAGCTGTGTAGAAGTGCATCCTATTGATCTGGCTGTTGGCAGATTCTCACACAATGTGCTACGCTTGGTGAAAACAATGTGTCACTTTGGATAATGAGATGGGCAGCATATAAATTTAGTCAACCAATAAATAAAATAGGATTGAAAGGAGTTATTAATACTACAGAGTCTATCCCCCTCTCCATTGCAGAATCCAAATTAAAACAACGATATCTAATCAGCTCTTTCAATCCAGTCAATGGGAGGCAGTCACCTCCCTTGGGAATTGATTCCTTCATCAAAGTCTTTATCTTAATGGTTTTTTTCCCCTAACATTCAGTTAGGACTATCTTCTGATAATTAAATCTACATTTTCTTGATGCCATTCTTTCCAAGGAGACACTTGGTTCAACAACTAGAAGGGGTAAATACAGAGAGTCCTCAACTTACAACCATAACTGAGCTTGCAATTACAGTTGTAAGTTGGTACAGTCATTAAGCAGGTCCCTACATGACTGTGCCCAATTTTATGACTTTTTTGCTATGGTCATTAAGCAAACACTGTGATCATTAAACAAATGTGGCAGCCATTAAGGATACACAGTAGTTGTTAAGCAAACCTATTGTACCCAATGAATGTTTTTTTTTGCCAGAAATCAAAAATAAAGGCCAGTTTCTGACAAAAAAAGACCAAAAATCAGTCATGATCATGTGATGCTGCAAATGGCTATAAATGAGAGCCAGTTCAAGAACTGTGGGAAAGGAATAGGAAACTCACTTTAGCTACCTCGTATAAGGAAAATCTTTACAGGATGTTTTATAGATGGCATTTCCCACCCGTAAGGCTAGCCAAAATGGGTTCAAACATCTCACCCCTATGCTGGAAATGTAAAATAGCAATAGGTTCATACTACCATATGTGGTGGGAATGCCCAAAGACTCGTGAGTATTGGAACAGGACACAAAATTGGTTGAGGGATATATTAACACTGGACTTAAGAGTTAAAACCTGAACTCTACTTGTTGGGAATAACGACAGAAAAATATGACAAGGGAATAATCTACCTGCTGCTACACATCCTGACTGCAGCTAGGCTTGCTTTAGCGCAAAAATGGAAGAGCAAGGAAATTCCCACAGAGGAAGAGTTAATACATAAAATATTAGCATGTGCAGAAATGGACAGGCTCACGATGATATTAAAAGACAAATATGGATCAGTTTATTATGAAACCTGGGATAAATTTTACCACTGGAGGAATTTGAAGAGGACGGTCGGGATTAAAGATGAATGTTAAAATAGAAATATATGTTATTTTAGAACAAGTATTGTACATAAAACTTAGATGTATATGTAGAGATGAAGAATTGATTGTAAAAAGTGGAATATTCTGATAAGAATGTATATACTGGAATATCACATTAAATCCAATGTTTGTTTGTTTTTAACTGTATTATAAATAAAATTTGTAAAAAAAATAAAGAAAGCCAGTTGCCTAGCACCCAAAATACAATCATGTGACCAGGAGGGTGGCCATCAGAACTTCTAAACCAGTCCATAAGTAGCTCTCAGGACCACCATCATAACTTAAAACATTTCTAAGTAAACATTCATAAATCAAGGACTACCTATAATCCTTGAACAAATAAAATGGTTCCATATGTAGAATCTTATGTAATTAGCAAATCTACATTTACCATGCACCTAAAATATTTTTATCTAGATGCATGTTTTTCTTTCATATCCCCTGACATTTAAGATAATATCCTTGCATTAACTGCTGTTCTACGTTATGACATTTCAGAATTAGGATTCAAGGCAAAGCATTCTTAGCTATGGGACTGTCATTTTATGCCGGCAATATCAACCATAGCTGTAATTCAGAGTTCAAATTTCTGCTGTATTCATCCTTGTGAGATCTCACAATTCATTCCAACTTTTTTTAATTGAATAACAATAAAGTGTATTTTGAACAGAAGTTGGAAAACCATATTTCTTGGTATTCATAATTTTATATAGCATATGATTTTTTTTTCATATTTTGTGATTTTGTTTCTCTTTTTCTGTGTCCCTCTCACCCAACATATGGTCTTAAAAAGTCTTTTTATTATTATTGGGTTTTTTTTAAAAAAAAATGAAAATAAGCATACTTACTGGAGGGCAACATCTCCAGATATACACTTTGTAAAATAGCTATAGTATCTCCAAAACCTACTGTTCTTTGTGAAAATATTTTGAATAGAGAAGACCAACACAGGAAGACTTCTTTCCTAATTGCTCATTTATGGCAGAAAAGGTAATTGGGTGGATCATCTCTTATTTCTACTATCTTCTTAGAACATAGAATAATAGAATTGGAAGAGACCTTGGAGGTCATCTAATTCAACTCTCTGCTTGAGCAGGAGAGTCTATACAATTTCAGACAAATGGCTGTCCAGTGTCTTCTTGAAAGCCTTCAGTGATGGAGCACCCACAACTTCTGAAGGCAAGCTGTTCTGTTGATTGATTACTCTCACTGTTAGGACGTTTCTCCTTATTTTTAGGTGACTTCTCTCCTTGATTAGTTTCCATCCATTGTTTCTTGTCTTGCCTTCTGGTAATTTGGAAAATAGTTTCTTCTCTTGTTTTTACTGTCCAGTGAGATAATGAGTAATTGTCTATGGGAGTTTGGAGATTTTGTAAATTTGGATGCTGTTCCAAAACCTGAAAAAGCTATTCAACCAGAATTAACATATAGACATAGGTCAAGTAGTGGTTTATCTTCTACAATTTATGAAGTATAGGAGTTGTTTGTTTGGAAGTCTGATGAGAAGACAGAAAGTTGGTTGCTACCATGCTTGTCAGTTTGATATTCTCATATTTTGTCTTTAAAATTTAAATTTTAGATTTTCAAATCTTTACCTTTTATGCAACTTTCTCAGCAGAATTTTCAGAAGTGCTTTGTCGTTATTTGGGGAGCAGCAAGGTGGCTCAGCGGTTAAGACACTGAGCTTGTTGGCAGAAAAACTGACTGCCTACCTGGTAAGACCTGAGCGCCATATGATGGGGTGAGCTCCCATCCTCTACCCAGCTCCTACCAATCTAGCAGTTTGAAAGCATGCAAACACAAGTAGATAAATAGGTACCACTTCCGTGGGAAGATAAAAGTGCTCTGTGATATCATGCTAGCCATATGACCATGGAAATGTCTTTTTTAACAGCTCTGGCCCAATGGCCTTAAACTGAGGTGAACACTGCCCCCTATAGTTGGCAATGACTAGTGGAATCAAATCCACAGGGACTCCTTTACCTTGCCATTATTTTCTTTCTAGGACCGGCCCAGAATCACTCAGTTAGCTTTCATGCCTAAGGCACGACTAGAACAGCTTTCAGTCCAGGTACTTTAACCACTTAAACAAATTGGCAGTCAAATAGTTGCTCTAAATAATTGAATGAGCAATTGAGATTGTCACCTATACCAAAAATAAACTAGCTGTCTCAATTGTTTCCCATCTCTAAATTATTTTTCAGCTTGAAAGGAGAGTTAATTTCTAAGCAGAATTATGACAATTGCCTCCAGTCATAAAACTCTTTCCTGTAATTACCTGAAAGTAAATCACTCTGTTGCTTGACAGATGGAGGGGAGGGGAGGGGAGGGGGATGAAAACCAGATGTCTGCAATGGCTGCTGCAATTAGAGCTAAAACATTAGAATTTTTGCTCACACATGAACATTTTGGGCACAAAATATGCATCCTTATATTATTACAAATGTTCTGGGCAGTAGTGGAGGATGCCAGCTTTCCAAATTAGTGTTCTTTTTTTGAATATGTCCAATTCAGTCTTCTACTGCTTAGATACCTTTTCATTAATCTGAATGTTTCTCTTCAATATATATTTTCTGCCTATTTGTATTTCTGATTGTGTATGATGATCTCTAGATTATCACCAGGCTATAAAATAATTTTGCTGATAGCAAAAGAAGACAATTCAGAGTATAAGCTGGTCTATTTTATTGTCCTCACTCCAGATTGTTTGATTGAGGTATTGCTGTCCAGATCAGCATAGTTACATTTTGCAGGCCCATCCTGGAGCCAGGTAAACCTTGACTTATGACCAGTCATTTAATGACTTTGCAGTTACAGCAGACTCAGAACAACTATTTTACGGCTATCATAAAACTTGGTATTGCCCCTTCCCAACTGCATTTTAAGTACTTGGCAGACTATTCACATTTATGACAGGCTACCAAATGCCCTGCAATCATGTGATTACCTTTTGCAATTTTCTCTACCAGCTTCCCCAGAAAGTCAGTGGGGAAGCTGGCAGGGAAGACCGCAAGTGCAGGGAAAATGGAAATGTTCCCCCAGTGTGCTGAGGGATCTCCCCTCCTCTCCTTAAGGAACAGACTTCAAATCTGGTGAAAGTGCTAGCCTTTCAGAATGATGGCATTGCTAGGATTTTCACCAGATTTCAGGTTCATTCATCAGCATTAGTGTGCTAGAGGAATGGACCTCAAATGAAGAAAAAAAATACTAGCAAACACCCATCATTCTCATGATTATTCTCCCTAATGGACAGAGGGCCTAGATCCCATTTCTGTTCCAAGATCACATAGAGCAATAGTCAATGTTTGATTACCCTATATATACTGTATATCAAATCTGGCAATTCTAATTTGATCTCTAATTGGAATGAAGCTTCTACCAGAACTTTCAGAGTGGTTTTGAGATGTTGGTAAGCATTGCACAGTTCAATTTCTAGGGAAAATAATGAAATTTCAAATGGGTACAGCATCTGTACCATTTCTATTGTGCATTAAGAGATTGCCACTCTGTTCTGTCTAAGAATCAAACACTCTCCATTAAGTAGGCAATTGCTTAGAAGAACAGCATTCAGGTCCGGATGTGGAATATAAAAGGCAGTATCACTTTCTATCTATAAAGATATAAATTAAAGAATTACAGAAACAGAAAGGGGCATTTTCAGGTCATTAACACAGATTCCCCACCAATATAGGAAATTAAAATGTTCCAAATTGGGTGGTTGTTCAGCCTCTGCTTTAACAAATCCAATACAGAGCATACCACCTCTTAGTAATTGGTTCCACTGTTGAATTTTTTCCCCAAGTTTCAGTCAGGATCTGTATTTTCTGATTACTGTCTACACAATCTGGGATGATAAAAACAAGGTGTGGATTTGTTCTGATTCTTTTTCAAGTGCTTGAAAATTGCTATTCTATCTTCCCTTGGCTTTTCCCAGATTAAAGATCTAGTTTTATTCATCTCTTCTCATAGAAATTAGTTTTCAGTCACCTTAAATCTTTCATGACATTTTCTGAGTCTGTTATGGAACAAAATTAGGACCTGGCATTGGAGCTAAAACAGCAATTGTCTTTGGTAGGGGCTTGATGTTAGCAGGATGCCACTGAATGAGCAGATAGAATCAATTAAGAAACTAATAACCTTTGTCTCATTCAATATTAAACAGAATTGAAGGCAAGATAATTGACTGATAGACAAAGAGATATACAACAATTCACAGAAGACTTGTCCAGAAATTATTGGACCCTATCAAAGGCCTTGTTTCTTATCCCTAAGGCTCTAAAGGAAAGCTCAAGATGCTTTCAATAAAGGATTGAAATGAAATGAAATATCTTTGGTGCTCTCTGAGCTGGGTTGTTGTTTTCTGTTCATTATCCAAACTAGGTAACATCATCAATGCTAAACTATCTAGCACTGATGATGTTACCTAGTTTGAGTAATGAAATGTCTACAAGAAAACAAACCATCTCAGAGAGCACCAAGAACTCCTCAAGATACTTTCATTAAGGGAACAAATTAATTTGAATGGGCAGAAAATGGCAAAAAAAAAAAAAATGCTGGAAACCAGTAAAGTATCTCACAATTCATGGTCACATGACTGCAGAACATCACAATCAATCATAAAGCTGACCCACCCACAATATGTGGCCAGGCCATAAAGCACCTCTTTAATTATGGCATAATTTAATAATTATGGCAAACAACCATTTCCCAAAAAATCTTCCAGCAGAATTCAGTCTTCATTGGTACTAGGGCAAAATGTTGGGAGTATCTAACATTTAGAGCAGTATTTCTCAACTTTGGCAATGCTATGCTGGTTAGGCAATTCTGGGAATTGAAGTCCATTCATCTTATAGTTGCCAAGGTTGAGAAACATTGCTATAAGAGAAGAGTGTACCAAAGCATATGAACCATGATTAAAAACAACATCCTTTGTCTTTTTCTTTATGAAAAATTGATATTTGTGCTACTGCATTTTGCACTAATAAGAGTTCTACACCATCTGGAGATACATCACACAAACACACACATTCCTTAACTATCCAGTTCCTAGCCTGTATATGTACTGTACAGAGCTCTTAAATAAATCTGTACTCACATGAACTCTGCTTTCACATTCCTTTAATTCGCTCTCACTTTTTCATCTTTCTATGCTATTGTTATTCCAGCACTGAGAGCTTGTAAGTACTTTCATTAAGCAAGCATAGTTATCAGTCTTGAAATGATTTTATTGCTTATCATGTTAATTGGCCACCATGGGGAGACATGTCATTTCAATACCATGAAATCTTTTATTTCTCAGATACAGCCTTGCACACAGACACACACAGAGAGAGAGAGGGGGGGGGGGGAGATGGAAAATCTGTAGATTCGGGTTTCTAGTTGTACCTGCTCCTGGTAATTAGGTGGAATGAAATTATGGGAAAGTGATAAGTAAAGAATGTATGGTTGTCATTAGATTGCATTTTCTGATACATTAATATAGGGTTGTGTAAAGAAATTTAAAGCTGACCTTGGGGGAAGTATGAAAAAGCTATTAAGGGGGTCACCTTTACAGAACTGACCCCAGAAACTTGCTTCTAAATTACTGCATTAACCACATGTCTCTAAAAAGCCCATAATCATGGTCTGAACATGATGACTTGTTGGAGAGATTTATTTTGGTGAGCTGTGGTACACCATGAACCTCCACATGGCTTCCCTTTCGGACAATGAGAGAGGGGAGGAGTCTTCTCTGCCACCAATCTTTTGGATTCTACAGCAACACAGCAAATGAACAATAACTCTTCCACTTCTGTTGAATCTATCATTCAAAAAATGCTGCTTCTTGGTTCAATTTTCTGTCATGCACATTATCTTATATAGGTGAGCCTATATAACCTGTATGAACCTCAAATTTATGTTGCTAAGTGAGACAGTTGTTAAGTGAGTATTGCTCCATTTTACAGCCTTTCTTGCCACAGTTGTTTAACAAATCACTGCCATAGTTACCTTAGTAACATAGTTGTTAAGTAAATCTCACTTCTCCTTTGACTTTGCTTGTCAGGAGGTTGCAAAAGATGATTGCATGATCCCAGGACACTACAACCGTCATAAATAAAACCAATTGCTAAGCATCTAAATTTTGATCACATGACCATGGGGATGCTGCAATAGTCATGGGTGTGAAAAATGGTCATTAAGTCACTTTTTTCACTGCCATTGAACAGTCAATAAACAAGTGGTTGTAAGTAGTAAGTTGAGGACTACCTGTATTGCACAGGATCAGAAAGAACTGTCTATCTTCTTTTCTGACTTTCCTTCACTGATAGAAATAGCAGTAGCATTTAGACTTTTATACCACCCTATAGAGCTTTTAAGCACTCTCTGGGCAGCTTACAAAGTAGAAGCCTTATTTACATATTTTCCCCAACAATCTGGCTCCTCATTTTACTGACTTCCAAAGGATGGAAGTCTGAGTCAAACTGGAACTCTATTAAGATCGAACTCCAGAGTTTTTGGTCTGCAATATTGTACTTTAACCACTGTGCCATTGGGGCTAACGAAACTGATAGGCACTGAGATTTTCCCAATCTCAGGTGCTCCTAAAATTTGAGGTGGCATTTAAGCCACTGAGTCCAATCTTTTGTTCACTGCAGGAATGCAAATTAAAATATCCCAACAGATGGCTGTCTAGCCTTGCTTTAATATGTTTAATATTGGACAATTGTCAAGGGAAAAACTTGTTAAGAGAAACAAGAGACAACACAAAACAAAATTCTCACTTTAGGATCCAGAGGTTTATTTAAATTTGACACACAAATTCAGTACTTACATTTCAACAACTTATTGCAATAAGGACCAAATGGACAGCAGTCATTAAGTGTGACGGCTAAGCCAAATGGCATCACCCAAATATTTTGAGGCATATTTTATACCTTAGTACTATGCCCACCTCTGACATTCTGGAACCACCCACTAGCCTTCCCATTTCTCTTTGCTTGTTAATCATATGATTTTCTGAAATGCTTTCTTTGCTACTTCCCTTTCTCGGGACTGACCTCCGGGTCAGCTTCCCTATATCTGGAGCTGACCACTGCATTCATACCCTATTCTTATTCCTGTTATCGAGCCAGTTTCTTGTTCTTCCTTGTCCTTGCTCTAACCACTACTTTCCTCACTACCATTC
This sequence comes from Crotalus tigris, assembly GCF_016545835.1. Classification (NCBI taxonomy): domain Eukaryota; kingdom Metazoa; phylum Chordata; class Lepidosauria; order Squamata; family Viperidae; genus Crotalus; species Crotalus tigris. The sequence continues at coordinate 301,604 of NW_024097339.1, forward strand.
TACATGTGTCATTGTACCCGTGAACAAGGCTCAATTCCTCAGTCCTCTTACTTTCTTGTTCCTTGTTCTGCTTATGGAGGAAATGTGTGCTGACCACAATCTTTCACCCTCTACTATAAAGGTCACAGTTCTTTCTTTTACTAAATATTTCTCAGCAGACACCGGCTTTTATTTTAATTAGCTATCAAAGAAATATGTTTGATTTATACAGAAAGAATTATTAAGATATTTTTTCCTTTCACATAGTCCACCATAGAACATAGAAGAATAGGGTTGGAAGGGATCTTGGAGATCTTCTAGTTCAACCTACAGCATCTCTCTGTCTAACTGATTCCAGTGTCAAATTTCTCTTTCTGTTCAGATAATCCTAGAATTGCTACTCAAGCCCCCCTCCTTTTTTTTAAACTTGTACTGTATTGTTTCTCAAATGCAAAGAGGCTTTCTAATATTTTTTTTATAACAACATGCTATTAAATAGACTTGAGCCATGGTTTAGGAAGACAGTTCAAGCATATCACAATAAGTTATACTTATAGATAAGAAAAACCACCTTCTACAATTCAGTTCTGATCTGCATTATAATAATAATAGTAGTAGTAAAGTTGGAAGGAACCTTGGAGGTCATCTAGTCCAACCCCCTGCTCGGGCAGGAAACCCTACACCATTTCGGACAAGTGGCTGTCCAGTCTCTTCTTAAAAACTTCCAGTGTTGGAGCATTTACTGCTTCTGGAGGCAAGCTGTTCCACTGATTAATTGTTCTCACTGTCAGGAAGTTTCTCCTTAGTTCTAGGTTGCTTCTCTCCTTGATTAGTTTCCACCCGTTGCTTCTTGTCCTGCCTTCAGGTGCTTTGGAAAATAGCTTAATTCCCTCTTCTTTATGGCAGCCCCTGAGATATTGGAATACTGCTATCATGTCCCCCCTTGTCCTTCTCTTCGTTAAACTAGACATACCCAATTCTCGCAACCGTTCCTTATATGTTTTAGCCTCCAGTCCCCTAATCATCTTTGTTGCTCTTCTCTGTACTCTTTCTAGAGTCTCAACATCTTTTTTACATCGTGGTGACCAAAACTGGATGCAGTATTCCAAGTGTGGCCTTACCAAGGCATTGAAGAGTGGTATTAATACTTCACGTGATCTTGATTCTATCCCTCTGTTAATGCAGCCTAGCACTGTGTTGGCCTTTTTGGCAGCTGCAGCACACTGCTGGCTCATATTTAGGTGATTGTCTACTAGGACTCCGAGGTCCCTCTCACAGTTACTACTATTGAGCATGGTGCCACCTATGCTGTACTTGTGCATTTGGTTTTTCTTGCCTAAATGTAGAACCTTGCTTTTTTCACCATTGAATTTCATTTTGTTAGTTAGTGCCCAGTGTTCAAGTCTGTCCAGATCCTTCTGTATCTGAAGCCTGTCTTCTGGAGTGTTGGCTATTCCTGCCAGCTTGGTGTCGTCTGCAAATTTGATGAGTTCCCCATCTATCCCTTCATCCAAATCGTTGATGAAGATGTTGAAGAGTACTGGGCCCAGAACAGAGCCCTGGGGCACCCCACTACACACTTCCCTCCATATAGATGCAGTTCCATTGAGGACCACTCGCTGAGTACGGCCGGTCAGCCAGCTACGGATCCATCTGGTGGTGGTTCTGTCTACCCCACATTTTTCTATCTTGTCAAGTAGTAGGTTGTGATCTACTTTATCAAATGCCTTACTGAAGTCCAAGTAAATTATGTCCACAGCATTCCTCTGATCCACTAATTTTGTCACTTGGTCAAAGAATGCAATAAGATTTGTCTGGCATGATCTATTTTTGACAAACCCATGTTGGCTTTTAGTAATGACTTTGTTTGCCTCTAGGTGTTCGTTGATTCGTTGTTTGATTATCTTTTCCAGGATCTTCCCAGGTATTGAGGTCAGGCTGATAGGTCTGTAATTTCCTGGATCCATTTTTTTTCCTTTTTTGAGGATGGGAACTACATCAGCTCTTTTCCAGTCATCCGTAGTTCCCCTGTGTTCCAGGATCTTTGAAAAATATAGTTCAGTGGCTCCGATATCAGATCTGCCAGTTCCTTGAGAACTCTGGGGTGTAATCCATCTGGTCCTGGCGATCTAAACTCATCTAGCCTGGACAGGTACTCACTAACCATTTTCTTGCCTATCTTAATTTGTGTTTCTGTTTTATTTTTTATGGCACTATTTTTGATAGGTTGGTCTGTTTTTTTCCCTTTGTGTAGGGAGACCTGAGTTTCAGAGACAGACCATCAGCAGATTGCAATGACAAACATTGTTTTCAGGTAGTTGCACATTGCAGTTCTGTCTTTCTAGATAGCTTAGTACACAAGATAATGAGCAAAATCAGTGAATATTTCTTTGGGAGACCAAGTTTCTTTTTCTGCCACAGAATATACTTGCTAGTTTCTCATTAAGCAGAGATTTGTTTATCCGTAAATTAAATTTAGACAACAGGCCTTAGCTGTTTCCTTCCCAATTACCCATTTCTATACAACAATAACCATTAATCTCCTGCTCTCTTTCATTACCATTTCAGCTATTTTTAGGGAGGGCCTTGCCAAGGCAGGGCCTTGGGAGAAGACCTCTGGGCTCTCCCTCATCTGAAAGAACCACAGAGCATAGCTTTTACATGCTTTATGCCTGCATCATTCAGATTCATCTTGGCAGATTTACCCCATCTTTGCAAAAAAAAAAAAACAATTGGGTTGTATTTGCGTCACTTTCTGGGGCCTCCTGTACCAGATTTTCCCTCTAAATCAGTGGTTCTCAACCTTTCTAATGCCGTGACCCCATAATACAGTTCCCCATGTTGTGGTGACCCCCAAGTGGGTGTGGCCACCAATAAGAGGGAGTAGGACAGCTAGGGAAAAGGGAACAAAATGGTGGACAGCATGGTTTGGCGACCCCCATGAAATGGTCGTTTGACCCCAAATGGGGTCCCAACCCACAGGTTGAGAACCACTGCTCTAAATTAATCACATCTCTAACTATTTGCAAGATCATCTAATTATAAAATTTTGTTCCTTTAGACCAGCATAATGGCTGGGGAATTCTGAGAGCTGAAGTTCACACATCTTAAAGTTGCCGAGATTAAAAATTCCTGCTTTATATCCTCACAATAACTTTTTTTGCTTTCTGGGGTAAAATCAGGGCAAAATCAGTGATTTGTTCTTTGTTGAACTTGGTGACAGATTTTGTATGTGTATGTGTGTGTGTGTGTGTGTGTGTACATATATGTATACATATATACATTTCTATGCACTTTATAAAGTATATATAGATGAGAGAGAGGGAGGGAGAGGTGAAAAACATACCAATACTCATTCTTCTTCTCCTATTTTCCCCACAACAACACTACTGCCAGGTGAATTGGACTAAGTGTCCCTTTTTATTATCATACTGTACAGGCCCTAGGAGTGAGCATACTTGGAACTAAGGGCATACTTCTATTTCCTTTCAATTATTCGGTTTCGTCTTACTGGTATTTACAGGAGAATTAGCTTCTTTTGTAATACTTGTGCTTCTCTGCAATGCACCATTAAGGATATAAGGCTAAATATTTCAAAGAGGTGCTTCAGAACATAATGGAAATGCCTTTTTTTTTACATGTTAAAGTTATATCTGTTTCTGGGCTACTTTGGAAGCAGCTTCTGTCTTTTTCTGTTGAGTGGACATGTGTACACAAAAACCTCAAATGATTCCTTAAGATGACTCTGATGGAATTGAACTCAGATCTATAAAATTATGGGCTCTATTCACAGAGATCCTGTTCCATGTACTATAGTTACCATTTACAAAATGGAAACCTCAAGGAATATGAGGTGTTTACTACAGCTTAGTATAAACAAATTTTGTGATGAATCAATATCTTTAAAAGTCAGAAACTGAGATTCACAAGAATCCTGTATGAGAGTTTTCAAAATCTGGATGACCACCAGAAGACAGCAAACAATCAGCCACCCTCTAGAGGTAAGGAACTTTGCAGTCCAATTTTGGTAGCTTCACCTATATACCTCCATATACTTAACATGATGTAAATGCACTGTAGTGGTTAGGATCTTTGACATCCAAGTTCATGTCCCATTCAAAAAGTATTCACTGGAGGAATCACACAAATGTTTGACTGAGTCAATTAAATTATAACATTTTCTAAAAAAAAACTAAGAAGGAAACAAAAAGACCACAACACATCCTCTCTGACAACCAATACCCAGATAAGCAGGAATTAATACCACACAATTACTCATGCAGAAAACAATACCATAATCAAGAAACTACCAAGAAGGGCAAGTTGCTGCATATTAACAGGGAGAAAACCCCATAATCACTAGCACTGATTTAAAAAAATACAAAATCTTTTTTTCCCCAAAAGCAGAAATATTTTATCTTCTCTTAGAATGAAGAAATTAAAGTTATTGTTGATGTTACCTAGTTGGGTAATGAAATGTCTGCAAGCAAAACAATCAAGCTCAAAGATATTTTTTATGGCATTGTAATTAGTTCAGCCTTTCCAGTTAAAAAGATCTGTTATAAGGAGTTTTAAGTGATCACAGGTTCAGCTTTCCATTGATAGGAATAATCAATTTGGAAAATCATCTATAAAATGATAGCATATTTCTTAGCATATTGAAATGTCCTAGTTTTAATTTCCTGAAATTCGGTCACACTGGAAAACTCACAAGAAGCACCCAAAGAGTACTACTAATAGAACAACACTAGTTATCCCAACTCTAAACTCTTCCCATATGGTGTTTGAAATATATCAGTTGAGCCAAGTTGGAGAAAACTAGTGTTAACATTAATTCATTTCTGATCTAAGTCTGCATAAAATAGCTCCTTTTTGTTCCCAGCACAGAAGACCATGGCAAGCACCTTCTCCCATGGGTTGGTGCCCAAAGTGAGGACAGTCTCTGAAGGAAGCAAAGAGATTGAGAGATTTAAAAAATCATGTAAAATGGGGCAAAATATCATCGGAAGAGCAAAAATGAAGAACAAAAGAAGGAGGGAGGTAATTTTTCTCAACCATTTATGCTTGACATGAGTGATATTCACTTTTTTCTTTGGTGGCATCTCGAGCCATAAAGAAGGAAGCACTTTAAAACATTGAGTATTATATTAAGGAGTATTTTACTAGGCTGTTCAATTGTGTCACCTGATAATATAAATTAAATCTCCATAAACCCGCTAAGCAGATCTTTGCATCATTGAAAGCAGACAGAAAGAATGAGTTATCATACACAACAGGCCATTACTCTCTTGCTTTATTACATTATAACATCCTCCTGATTGAATTACAATGGTATCTCCATTTCTCTGCCCCGGGGTTCGCTAATCTTTAATGTATAAGGTACACTGGCTCTAGTTTAACCTGCAAAACATCCTTAGAACTGTTCCCTCTCACTTCTGAGCCCTTTCCCAACCCTGATTACAATCAAGAGTCAAACAGGGCATAATTAAATTTGGCTAATTCTTTTTCAATGAGACCATAAACACTATACGGTATGTGACATACTATATGTATGTACCGTATAGTATGTGATACTATACGGTATCCTGGATACAATGCCTCTAGGTAAAGTAGATTATTTTAGAAATGTTACTTTTGAGAAGTTGGTTGGCTGCTCCAAATAGAATTCTTTGACCAATCCAGGACTGGCACTATGTTGAGAAGACATCCTCTCTAGTTTCTTGGGCTGTAACAGAGACAGCGGGAGAATTGTAAAGATTCATGTCAGCCTTACCAGGTAGACCAAATAGGAAACATGACCAGATAAACTAATTCTGCTTCATTGTAAAGCTACATTAATATTAAGTCTGAAAGTACAGGGAGTCCTCAACTTACAACAGTTTGTTTAGTGACTGTTCCAAATTACAATGGACTTATGACCGTTTTTCACACTTATGACCTTTGCAGGATTCCCATGGTCACCTCATCAAAATTCAGACGCTTGGCAACTGGATCATATTTATGATGGTTGCAGTGTCCTTAGGGTGATGTGAACCCCTTTTGTGACCTTCTGACAAGCAAAGTCAATGGGGAAAATGAGATTCACTTAACAACTGTGTCGAGAAAGTTTGTGAAATGGGGTAAAATTCACCACAAATGTTTCACTTAGCAACATAAATTGTGGGCTCAATTTTGGTCCTAAGTCGAGGACTACCTATACAATGCTCCTGCCATCTACTACAGCCCAAGAAACTAGAAAGGGTCTGTTCTAAGCCTCTTGTTCTGTCTGTTATGCTGCTTTGGGCTATGTTCCCTGGATACTGATAGTTCCTTAAAGCAGCATCTCTTCATCCTGTTTCCCTAGGGTCTTTCCCACACACCATTCCAGGAGTCAAGTACGAAGAGCAAGAGCTTGTTCATTGGTTGTGTTCAGCCAAAGACAAAAAAAAACCAAAACATTAAGTGAAGAAGCTTTCATTCCTCTTTGTGCACTGAGCAGGGAATTGGACTTCATAGCCAACCTGGCCCTTTCCAACTCAGCAATTCTTCAGTGCTTTCTAACAACTTTTTCTTTTCTTTTCTTTTCTTTCTGGCAATTGGCAGCTCTTCCCAAAGCAGCCATCTCTGCTGCCTTTGTGCACTGCACTGCTCCAGGTTAGCAACAATTAGTTCTATTCCAACCACTAATTGTTATTTTATTGGAAAGAATAATTGTTTCATTAAAGCCTCCCTTCTGAGAACTCTTGTTAGAATAAAGTTACAGTACTCTTGCATTTGCCAATAAGCACAGATTTATACCCCGACTGGGTCTCTCAGTGGTTCAGCAGCACAGCAGAGTAAGGGTAGGAGTAAGGGGTAAGGGGTAAGGGTTAGGGTTAGGGTTGTATCATTTTTTTAAATCTCAATCTCTTCCATTTGTTCTTAGATGTCTTCACCTTAGGCACTAAACAGGAGGAGAATTAGTATGAAATGCTTTGCAGACAGAATCATTTCCCTTTGGTAAAGAGAAAACATACAAAGGTTTCATCTTGGCCCAGACTATAATTCCTCTTCAGATAAAGAAGGGAAACAGGGAGATATGTCTAGCCAGAGTGATGCAGTGAGCTTCAGCTTCACTGCACTATTGACACAGTCTTAGGGCCTATCGCCACTGAGTTTCCAAATATGTCCCTGGAATAATGCGTCCCTATACTTAATATACCTAATATAAAACTTCTAAGTTCTATATAAAACTTTGAGGTTCCCCAAAACTTAGTGGGAGAGCTTTACAGTTGGCACAAAACCTCTGAACTCCCTTTTTGCAATCAACAGATTTGCCACCCCCACCCCAAGTTGTACCACAAACAAAAAATAAACAAATTGATTATGTGCTATTAAATCAGCATTCCTGTTAGCAACCACATAGATAAACTTTATCCATGATGATCCATGATCTAGGATGCAGGATGATCTTAACCCAGGCCTTGACTTTAGTAACAATATAAAGGCATAATTTCATACTGAAGGCAATGGCAAACCACTCCTGTATTTTACAAGAAAAACACATGGCTAAATAAGAAACAATTAGATCAGAGGTCCCCAAACTTTTGGGCACCAGGGACCAGTTATGTAGAGAGAGTTTTTCCGTGAACCAGAGGGGGCATGGTTTTGTGCACTGCCTGAATCCCGCGATGGGACTTTGTGTGTTTGTGCGGACCAGTTGCTGGCATGCTGTGGCCCGGTAGCAGTCCATGGACTGGGGCTTGGGGACCCTTGAATTAGATCATCATAGTACACTATTTGAGAGTGGGGGGAACACAATGCCCACTATACAAATCCATAATGATTTCACCAGCATGTCCTCCTGGGGATGGGGCAAAATGCTGCCACCTGAATTGGAGTGTCAAGAAAATCAAGATGGCAGCTGTGTTGTGTCATCAAATCTTTACTTCCTTTTTATGTGTGGCAGAGATTTGCACAAATGCAGCTACATCCTGTTTTTTTTACCCTCACCACCCTGGAGAAGCTCCGCCCTCAAGCCCTGATATCTAAATTGGACTAAAAATATTGGCGCACCCAAACAAGGTTTAAAAATTCCTGTAATTCCCCAGGAGAGAAAAAAAACCCATGGTATTCAGAATCCATCAGCTCTCAGTGGGAGCTTCGAAATTTACTTCAGTTACTTATCCTTACTTATTAGTTTATCTGCCTTAAGAGCAGCTGAATTAGTTCCTAATAGAGAAACATCTTCTATTGAATCGATAGCTGGACCCTGGCCATATCTGAGAATGCTGTTGGACTCCCCATAAATGTTTTTTGGAGAATGGCAAGAGAAAGCATCTGGAAACTCATGGAGAAAGAATCCATTATGACATTCCTTATTCTCTCCTTTCCAGTTTCACTAGTGGAACTTGGACAGAGAATTCTACCTTGGAGAAATCTTTGCAGCTGCTGCAATATTTTATGAACACATGTCTTACCAACTTGAACAAAAGTGATCCTGGTGGAAACTTACAGCTATTCATTAAGCATGCTTTTGCAGACTTCCTGATTTCAGTAGTAAAACAGCAAAAGCAGCAATGCTGTTTGGTCATCAAAAAAGGCATTCATTCCACCTTAGGAATGAAAACTAGATGGATGTCCTTGGACCAGTCAGTTTCTCCTAGTTTCTTCCTTGTGAGGGAAATAGAAGCAGGAAGAAATATTAAGTCTGTTCACCTCCTTGAGAGTTACTAATAAAAATAATACAGGTAATCTTTGACTTAACAATAGTTCTTTTAGTGACCATTCAAGTTACAACATCACTGAAAGAGTGACTTATGACCATTTTTCACACTTACGACCATTGCAGCATCCCCATGGTCACATGACCAAAATCTAGACGCTTGGCAACTGGTTCATATTTATGACGGTTGCAATGTCCTAGGGTCACATGATTCCCCTTTTGTGATCTTCTAACAAGCAAAGTCAATGAGGAAGCCAGATTCATTTAATAACTGTGTTACTAATTTAATAACTGAAATGATTGACTTAACTATCGTGGCAAGAAATTTTGGGCTCCATTGTGATTGTAAGTTGAGGTCTACCTTTAAAGGCTGGAAATGAATAAATAAATAAACAAACAAACAACACAGCACCAAACAACTGCCCAATGGTTTTCAGTGGCAAATTATTTCTAAATCAGATTGCTTTTTCTGGATGAAATGATATACTAAAATACAGGTAGCCTAAGTCCATAATGAATTAAGGAAAATAAGTGTTAATTTTTCCAGAGCATTTAAGATATGTGAAAAAGTTTTAAAGATTAAGATTTCATGTCATAAATCAAAATGTTTTTTGTAGAATAATAGCAATGACAATCTTAAATGAAAATTTGAAGGGATGTGCTTTCTTAACTCTGCCAAAGGATTATTGCAACTTGCAGCCATGATAAGTGATAAACAGCAGACAAATGCAGAGAAGATTAAGAAAGAAACAGAAAAAGTGAACATCCCAACCACTAATCTGTTTCTCATGACTGCACAATCCAAACCAGAATATTAAGTTGTGTTAACATTGCTGATTAAGAATTGACTGATTATATGGTTAAGTACCAGCACATAACCATATTAGATTTTTAAAAAAATAAGCTAAGAAAAGGTAGAGCTACAAAATATTTAACCAGTAAATAACCAGTAAATCCTAGGGTTATGAGCTAAATTGGGAGGTTAAATAAAATATAAGAAATAGGTAGTGGTAACCATTTTTGTAGTGTTACCTAGAAAATTATTTGTTTATTAGATTGTTTAAATGCTGAGAAATGTTAAAAAGTGCAGAGATCAACAGCAAAGATTATTAGGGGTTTGGTTAAAAAAACTGGCTATCTTTAGCCTATAGAAAGGAAGAGGATTTCATTATCTGTGACACCTGAGGTGGGAGAGGAACCAATGGATGGATGCTGTTTAAAGAAAGTGAAACTTAAACTAAGGAGGAATTTCCTGACCTTGATATCTATTAAGCACTAGAATAGCCACCTCCTGGAGTTATGGCTGATCCAGCTATTTTCTATCAATATATTGGACAGCTATTGTTGATTGAGGATTTTTGTCCTGAAAAAAAAAAAGGTGAACTAGAAGATTTCATTGTTCTTCACCGCCAAGAGCTTTGGTGGTGCAATGCTTAGAATGCATTGCTGCAGGCTACTTCTGCTGCCTGCCAGCTGCCAGCAGTTCGGCAGTTCAAGTCCCACCAGCTCAAGGTTGACCTAGCCTTCCATCCTTCTGAGGTCAGTAAAATGAGGTTCCAGATTGTTGGGGGCAATATGCTGACACTGTAAACCGCTTAGAGGGCTGTAAAGTGGTATATAAGTCTAAGTGCTATGGTTATTGCTTCTCCTACCCTACTATTCCGTATTTGCTGAAAGGAGAGAAAACTCTTTAACTTTGTGAGCAAATAAGAACTGGAATAGATTTTGGGACCGAGATAGACTTTGATTATGTTGTTTAAGAGTTCTAGGAGATGTAGAAGGCATCTTGTGAAACAACCGTAACTAAGGAAATTGCATCTTCATATGAAGCTTGAGAGCTCTACATTGTCTATTTTCTTTCTCCTAATACTAGATCTTATTTCTCTGTGACATAGAATAAAATAGACAGGTAGGTATAGTACTAGAAGATAAACAATTCATTGAGTTAAGGATGAGCCCTGGTGACTTCATGTACATCTCCATGTACTTAAGGGGGGAGTGTAATGGGACTCAAGTGTTTTGTCATGGCCTTCTTCTGGGATATTTTATTGAGTTTCCCAGCCTCATCTTGATATTCTGGATGCTTTCCAATTCAAGTATTAATCACATCCCTCATTACATAAGTTCAAAGTCAGGACCCGACAAGGTCAGGCAAATCCCCTTACGGGATTCAGGTTTTCAGTTCTCTATCATGGGTATGAATGCCAGATTGCTATTAATTATCACATAACATATTGTTTTATTCAACATAATTGATTTAAGAAAAGATTGAAAATTTTGATCACTTAGCTTATTTAATTAATTTATTTTTATTTCTATAGCCACCCATCTCAAGAAGTGGCTTGGCATCATCATTTTATTGTTTCATGACTGTGCAAAATATTTGTTCAAGTGTAGGTCCTGCTTGCCCCAAATCTCTGTTTTTCTCTATCTTTTGAAGAAAGTTTAAAGATTGGATTTTTTAAAATAGAATAACAGAGTTGGACGGGACCTTGGATGTCTTCTAGTCCAGCCCCTTGCTGAGGCAGGAAACCCTATACCATTTCAGACAAATTCTCAAGCTATTTTTTTTTTACCTGATAAATAAGTAATAACCTGGAATGTTAGGCATAGTTACAAAACAATACATTATTCTGATACATTCTCCAATGATCTCTTTATATTTAAAGATTTTGTTTTTAAAGATTTTTTTGTTGGCTTTATTGTACACCACCTAGGTACACATTTGTGACATGAGTAGCCATGTAAATTTCATAAATAAATAAATAAAAATAAACAGAATTTTGCGATTTTGAACATGCTTCCCTTCCTCTCTTTTATCTTCCTGTGCATTAGAGGGCACCAGTCCTAGATGTTACCATAGACCACTATTAGCCATGTTTGTTTGATTATTGCCTTGCTAATGGACCTTTCTCTCTCTTTCAAAGCCATCACTACACCTGTTACATGTCTGAATTAGTAGAAGTATGGTCTGATTTAGCAGATAGCAATCCCTATCCAAAATGTTCTTGCTTTAGAAACTAATTGGTAAACTAGCAGGGAATTCTAAGATTGTAAATTAGATTAGGAAATCCAACAAATATTCTGGAAGAAGACAATGATAAACCACTTCTATATAGTTGCCTGTCATAGATTGTCTGTTAAGATACCTGTAGTCTAATTCAAGTTAAATGAAACTTGAGGATTATATCTAAGTTTAGGTAGGTATAGGTGTTGTATTATCTTCCCAACATCAACCAACAAAGTACTTCAGACAGCCTTCAGGGTATGAAATGAGTTCTTGTCAGCCTGGCCGTCATCATTTTCCTTCAAGCTTGCTGCCAGCTGCCATAGAAATGGAGGAGGGAGGGAGCAATCGGCATGTGGGAGGGGAAGCATGCAGGTGGGGTGAAAGTGGAAATGCTGCAAACTGATGGGAGGATCGGACTCATGGAAGACAGAGAGGCCCATTTGGGTGGTTTCACTGCTTCAAGGCCAACCGTCCTGGGAATGGCATGCACAAAGGCGACATAAAGCACCTGGGCAAAGACGTTCCCAAAACATCTTTCTGGATGTTGATTGGACTCCGTCTGTTTGACTACTGGGGGGTGGGGGCTCTGGGATGATTTTCAATTTGTCCTTTTCATGCGCATTTGCATTAGGTCTTGTCTGACTTTTGCTGCATTCAGTTCCTTCTTAGTAAAATTACCTTTTCTCTAAGTCCATGGAGTCAAGGGTTTTCTTTCCTAGGAGTTGATGGGAGGCAGCCCTGACAGTGCCATAATAATCCAGTGGTGGGATTCAGCTGATTCGCACCACTTTGGCAGAACTGGTAGCTAATTTTTTTGTTGCCCAGGCCCAGAATGGACTTCCGGAAATGGCATCCACACAGAGAACTGGTTGTTCACATATTTGAATCCCACCACTGTAACAATCAGATGGCTAACCATCATCAATCCATCCACTTTCATAAACCTGTCTAGTCTCCAAGTTCATAGATGATGGTTATTATGTTTGTGACCAGTTGTGGCATCTTTTACCATGGTTGATCAAAAAAATTAAAGCAGATCCAGCTAATATTTCATGTAGTAAAACATAAAGAAATCTCAGGGCTACACACTACTCTGGGAAGTCACTAGCCCAGAAGGAAACAGTAGCAAACCAATTTGGTGTTGCTACTAAGAAACCACATGATACATGGTCTTTCCCTCTTTATTTTTTTAAGGAGTGTATCTGCATTATAATTCTTTAAATTTCACAGTCCTATTGCCATTTTAATATTTTTATATACTGGTTGAATTATGTTTTATTGTGTTTGAATTATTGCTTCAATTTTAACATTTTAATAACATCTTATGTTATTTTAATAATGTGTTCATGGTTGCTTATTCTTGATGCTTGCTGCCCTGGGTGGACTTTATGGGAAGCCTATTAATATTTCAAATAAATAAATAAGGAGAAGCAGCGACTCAGCTTTCTCGCACATTGTTCTCATAGTTTGTAGAATATGACTGGTTGTGCATGTGCTACAACAGCAATTATTTTCCTAAAATTCACATAATGTGAATTCATTTATTATGAGTGTTTCCCCTGTTACTTAGAAGGAGAGAGAAAGCTGCACTGAAGTTGAAATTGGAAATGTTACCCTCTAGCCCAGGGTACCTGGCTAGCTTCCTTTTAAGATTTTTCTTAACTAATCCCCCCATTTATTCTGGCAGTAAGAAGGGGGTCTAGGACAACTCATCATGGCCAACTCTCTGCAGCCAACTCACTGTGGCCAACTTGCCATGGCTAACTCACTGCAGGACAACTCACCGCAGGACTAAAGTTACACTAATATCAAAGAAATGGAGCAATAGAATAATTAAAGAAACTACATTAATTAAATGTGAGTGACAAAAATTAAAATAATGTTTTAATTATTTTAAATAATTAAATTGAATTGTTGAATTGTCCTACAGCAAGTTGGCCATTGCAAGTTGGCCATGGTGAGTTATCCCATTCTGTAATAAACTGGGGAATTAGTGAAGGAGAGTGAAAGTAAGAAAGTATAAATGTATTGCAAAGCAATTGTCGACCATTGTACAAATTGCCTTTTTGGAATGCTGAACTCATTGGAAGTGGCAACGCTTTTTCTACCTTCATTTGAAAGCCATACATTTTGTATACTGTACAGATGTGACATTCATATCCTCAAACCAGAGGAGGCTGTTAAATAACTCAGTGTTGCACAATATCAAAATCTCCTTCAAAGACAGGAGATGAGATACGTATTAGAGGCCTGCTGTCAATATTCAGCAGATTCTGACTCTGTACCTTGTATCCAAACATGTATTTAGCATTGACTCAATGAAAAACCAAAGGAAAATAAATAAATAAATAAACAAAGAAACAAACAAACAATGCTGATTCCACAAATTTGCATCCTGTCCCAGTTATTGCTGCACACTTCATCTTAATAGCAATACCAATACCACTTAGATTTTCAATTCGATCTGACCAGCTCAAGATTGACTCAGCCTTCCATCCTTTTGAGGTTGGTAAAATGAGGACCCCGATTGTTGGGGGCAATATACTGAATCTGTAAACTGCTTAGAGAGGACTATAAAGCACTATGAAGCAGTATATAAGTCTGCTATTGCTATCATAAAGGGAAGTTGGTAAAAAAAAGTCAAGATGGGGATTTTAAAGCAGGCAGACAGACAGAGAGAACATGGTTCTTTCCCACTAACTAGGCTAGGGGCATCAAACTCACCGTGTCACGTGACATGTCGCGACGTATCATGACATTTTTCCCCTTGCTAAAGCTGGGGTGGGCATGGCTTCCACATGAAGCATCCGGCCTGCAGGCTGGCAGTTTGACACCCCTGAACTAGGCATTCACTAACAATGCTCACATATTAAAGAAGGCTCTAAGTGAATCACTTAAGCTTTCTAAGAGTCTGAGAGTATAGGAGAAAGAGAAAGCAAATGTTCTCTAAATTAGTGATTCTCATCTAGTGATATCACTACTACAGTTGGTATACAGAAGTAATTTAGGTGAGACTCAAGTTAACCTTTCCCCCAATGGTAAAAGACTCAGAAATAGAACAACATCTGAGGGCAAGACAAAGAGTAACAGATGGAAATTAATCAAGGAAAGAACCAACCTAAAAATAAGGAGGAATTTCGTGACAGTGAGAATTTCCAATCAGTGGAAGGGCTTGTCTTCAGAAGCTGTGGGCGCTCCAGTACTGGAGGCTTTTTTGTTGTTGTTGTTAAAAAAGTTTTTATTTTCCATTTATTCATACAAAATACAATTAACCATTGGTACCGCCTGCCCATTCCCCCCAGGCTGCGTCCACCCTCTCTAACCCTTCCATACTTCCCTCCTCTTTCTCTCAGTACTGGAGGCTTTTAAGAAGAGATTGGGCAGCCATTTGTCTGGAATGGTATGGGGTCTCCTGCTTGAGCAAAGGATTGGACTAGAAGATGTCCAAGTTTTTTTCCAACTCTGTTATTCTATATCCATATCTGAGTAATCAGTGTTTGCATTAGTGTTTGCTAGGAAAGAAAGCCAAAATTAGGGTTTAGGAGAAGGGTGCTCTCACAATGTCAAATACTGTTTCAGCCCCAGATACATAGAGCATAAAATAATAGAGTTGACAGGTACCTTGGAGGTCTTCTAGTCCAACCCCCTGCTCAAACAGCAGACCTTATACCATCTTAGACAAATGGTTGTCCAGTCTCTTTTTAAAAGCCTCCAGTAAGATATTTAAGATTATATTACCAAAGTATTATTATAAATGTTGATGTCTTTAAAAACTTACTGTAAGAGATAAGAGTAGAATGTCTGGAAAACTTGATATGTCCTTCACGGAAGAAGGGGGCTTTCTGTTTCAGTCTTGGGGACATCTGATGCTTTGATAGAATGATTGGTAGGACATGAAGGGTGACAACCACTGATTTAAACTACCTTTCAAAAAATGATGTCAATGCATTCCATCACCATCTTGCCCTGTGGTGCATTATGTTATGAGATCATTAAATGTAATCACATGGGTCTGCATAGCTCAGTCAATAAGCCAAGCTATTAGAAATACAGATGAAGATGGATAAACATTTTGTTAAAGCCACCAAGCAAATTATTATCATTATTATCATCATTAGCAAAAAGGTCAAGCCATACTTTTCAGCTCAAACAACATAAAATTAAAAAAAAGTTCAATATTAAAATTCCACCACTAAAAATAGATCAATTTTAAAGCAGCAGCAAGCCATAAAAAATCCATTAGGACTGTGGATCATAAAACATTTAAAAGCATAAAATGAGAACGGTTTCAAGAAATGTTTAAACAGGAAGTTGAGAAGAGAGTCTAGTTGACCTTTGCAACAAAGGCAGTTCCAGAGTTTTGATTGTAGCTTTATTTTCAACAAACATGCATTAGGCCAGAGCTTCAGGCCAGTGAAAAACAGCAAAGAGGAAGCTGGGAGTTCAAGTTTCCAGACATAAAAGTCTCAGCACTTCAGCATTAGTCTTGTTCTCCAGCAGGATCCCTGCCTTGCAAAACATGAGCTCATGTATTCAGTCATGTTTCTGCCAATATCTTCCTGGAGAAGATTCCAGTTTCACTGTAGGTTGATTTTTTCCTAGTGCTTTGGTTTGGCATGCTGAAATATGATAGATCTGTTATCAGCTTTTTCTGCCCTGCCTCTCTCATCCCTTTTATTCTTTACTTTTCTTCTTTTAACATAGATGTCAAAGGGAAAGAGTCTGCTGGGGTTTTTTGGGATGCTTTTGAATCTCAGTTCCTTTCACCTCCCTTACAAGTAAACAAGTGACTAGTTTATCAATGCCAAGGCTTTGTGGTATGTATATAATACACCCAGAGAGAGACAGAAAGAGAGGGAGAGGGAGAGGGAGAGGGAGAGGGAGAGGGAGAGGGAGAGGGAGAGAGAGAGAGAGAGAGAGAGAGAGAGAGAGAGAGAGAGAGAGAGAGAGAGAGAGAGAGATCCCTTTGGAATATTTTGTGTTCTGGATTGAGCTAAGGGTAGTAACATATAACTGCTCAAGAAAGCAGAAAGTTATTGGTAAACAGATTAATTTGCTGAAAAAATATGGAAGAAGTACTAGAATGAATAATATCTTCCTATGATATTTTTCTCTTTCTTCCTTTTCTTTTCCCCTTGATTATCTGAACAGTGAGACATCGTCTTTGTCTCCAATCAGATGCCTAAGTAGACCATGGATGTTTTGTGTATGGTGAGATGGAAAAAGAGATAAAAAGTAATGAATGTGTATGAAACACATATTTATTTCTGTACTTATTCTGCAATTGCATTTATACAATATATTCTCTTTTTTCCAAGAGCTCAGGATAGTTTTCCATCTCCCTGATTTATTTTCTCAATAAGCCTGAGAGATAGATTTGAGTAAGAGATAATAAATTGACACTGGATTGAGATTTAATATTACTGTTTGAATTATCAGAGGGAACTTCTTCATTCTTCCATTCTGGATCTTGGTGGGTGTTTTGGGGCCAGTTGTTCTCACTAATCAATCTATCTCAATCTATCTCAAATTCTTATGGTAGAGGTAAAGTGAAGTAAGCCTCTTGTGTACACCAACTTGAGCTCTCAAGAACAGGCATGATGTAAATGCAATTAATCAATCATGATGTTATAGAAATAGATCTGGATACTAATAGTCTTTCACAATTCCTCATGGCTTCTAAAGAATTCTTCCTAAAGCACCATAGGTCATTAAGATCTGTGAGTAATGCACCCAAAATAGAACTGCCTTGAATACCATTTGGAAATTATAGCTGGTCCAGAATGCAGTGGCACAGATAGCTATGGATGTGCCTTCATTCAACCATGTAACATCTCTGCTGTGATTCCCAGTGGAATTCCAAGTTCAATTCAAAGTGCTAGTTATCATCTATTTGTGGCACTGCTTTTCCATGCCTGTTCCATCACATTGGATAGATGGAGAAAATTACTGGTCCCTTCCTTTATGTGGCCCTTACCATAGCAGCTCCTGCCCTGTGGGACAACCTTCCACTGAGATCCAGCAGATTCCTACCCTTTTCATCTTCTAGAAGACTATAAATAATTGGTTGATCCCCCAAGGGCTGGGATTAGGGTGAGGTTAGAGCCTGAAGAAGATGGGTTTGGCTTTATTGGAAAGGAAGGAAGGGAGGGAGGGAGGGAGGGAGGGAGGGAGGGAGGGAGGGAGGGAGGGGAGGAAGGGTGATTTTCTATTAAATAATGATATTTAGGAAGCATATCTCCTCAGCCTAGAACTGAGAAGAAACTTCCTAACACTTAGAACAATTAACCAGTGGAACAACTTGCCTCCAGAAGTGGTGAATGCTCCAACACTGGAATTTTTTAAGAAGAGACTGGACAGCCATTTGTCTGAAATGGTATAGGGTTTCCTGCATGAGCAGGGGGTTGGACAAGATGACCTCCAAGGTCCCTTCCAACTTTATTATTATTATTGTTGTTGTTGTTGTTGTTGTTATTGTTGCACCACACCACACCAACCTTCCCAGCCCTTTGCAAACTGCTAAAGACCTGGGTATTTCTGTTCTTACTGGCCCAGGATACTGGGTGATCCTGTTTGGAAATGGTAAACTTTTTAGTGTTTACTCTATGAATGAAAAGTTGCTTCTAATTGTCTTAATTATAGTATTTATTCTATTGATTGTTAGCCATCCTGAATCATGTGTCAGCTATATAAGTTGTGGTGAATGAAATAAACATAACGATCAAAATGGAGGCTGGTAGGGAGGAAGTAGGATGGTTAGAGGAGATGGGGAGGGGAAGAGAGTAGGAGGGGAGGAGAGAAAGACGAGGGAAGTAGGGAAGGTTTAGAGAGGGTGGACGCAGCCTGGGGGGAATGGGCAGGCCCTGGGGGGAATGGGCAGGCGGTACCAATGGTTAATTGTATTTTGTATGAATAAATGGAAAATAAAAACTTTTTTAATAAAAAAATGGAGGCTGCATCTTTCCCCTCACTGTTTGACTTCATCTCTTTCTCTAATCCCATCTGGCTCCAATTGACCTTCCCTCTCCCTGATGAATCCTCCCCCATCCCCATCCCATCTAAAATAGAGAACAGAAGCCTCCTTATCAGCTCATAATCCAGCCCGAGGGCAGCTCTACCAGCTTTGGGAACTGCAACCTAGAGAAACCCCAAGGCTCCATCCACCCTCAGCTGCTGACCTCTACATTCCATCTCCTTTAGCAATTTGCTTTTCCAGCTCTGCTGCCCATCTGAAGGATCCATTTTGCCTAACAATACAAGTACAGTAACTCCAGGTATGATGACAAGGACTTACCTAGCTTTCCCAAATTGGCCGATAAATCAGATCCCTATGACTTCACACCTCAACACCTATACAAATCTTTGTGTTTCCATTGTTTGGGGTCCCTCTTTTTTCTAAAGCATGAACTCAACAAAGTTTGGTTCTTCTTCTCAGTATTAGGCTCCTTCAGGTTGAAGGAGTCAAGCTATTTTCCAAAGCACCTGAAGGCAGGACAAGAAGCAATGGGTGGAAACTAACCAAAGAGAGAAGCAACCTAGAATGGAGAAACTTTCTGACAGTTAGAACAATTAACCAGTGGAACAACCTGCCTCCAGAAGCGGTGAATGCTCCAAAAGTGGAAGTTTTTAAGAAGAGACTGGACAGCCATTTGTCCAAAATGGTATAGGGTTTCCTGCCTGAGCAGGGGGTTGGACTAGTTGACCTCCAAGGTCCCTTTCCACATTATTATTATTATTATTATTATTATTATTATTATTATTATTATTATTATTATTATTATTATTATTGTTGTTGTACAATAAAATCTGATAAATAAAATAATTCTGCTTTTCAAGACACAAAATTAGGCCTGCTTTTATGTTTGACATCTTTCAAAAATCAGAAGTCTGGTGAAGTCATTCTGAGAGTATCCTTTCTTTTAAAAACTTGTCAATGTTGAATTATTTCAAATCGTTATTTACCAGGAAAGCTACTACTTCATTCTTTGGAGATACTTGGTCCTTTGGCAATGCCCATCCATAGGCTGGCTGAGGAAATTTCCTCTAATATAAGATTGGCAGTAGTACTGGGGGGTCCTCCCCTCCAATAAATACATATTCCTTTTATCTGTTCTTTTGCAATAATGCCAGCAACGATATAAATGTTAAGACTGCAGATATTGATCTGGCATCTTCAAGATAACCTCACATTTCTATATAAATTTTATTTCTCTTGAGTTCTTGCCCTCAGCTAAATGAAGGATCTTATATATTTTTTTATATTTAGACTCAGAAGTAACATCATATTCTCAGAGAATACTGTAGAACTGAATTCTGTACAAGAAATTCAGAATGATGAAGAAATTCAAACTGATTCCAGTTTAGCTTTACCAAGTCTCCAAATAAAATAAACTTCTTGTCCAAATTCTCAGATATTTCCCCTGAAGATTGAAGAGGCAGACCAAAGGACAAGAAGGAGATGGAGAAAGAGAAGTTGGTCCATATTTCATACAAGTCATTGCAATTCTTGGAGGACTATAAATTAATACCATTAGGACTATGCAAAGCTATAGAGAGAACCAGTTTGGTCGAGTGGCTAAAGAACCAGGCTAGAAGCTGGAAGATCATGAATTCTAAGCCTGTCTTGGCCACAAAGTCAACTGGATGACCTTGGGTCAGTCACTCTCTCTTAGCCCCGGGAAGAAGGCAATGGCAAATCACTTCCGAAAACTTGCCAAGAAAACTGCAGGGAGTTGTCCAGGCAGTTGCCAGGAGCCAACATTGATTTGTAATCTGTGAAGTGGTGCTTTCCTTCAGTGCTGCTTTCTGAAGTGTGAATGGGACAACTTACCACAGCCATCTTGCTATGCCATCTTGACACAGCCATCTAGCCACAGCCAACTCCCCTTGGCCATTTAGTTGTAGCCAACTCACTGCAGAACAAAAATGGAAATAATATTGAAGAAACAGTGATGGATAACATTTACCATGTTTTGAGTTATCACACATGGAATTGTCCATGCTGAGTTGTCCTGTGATGAGTTGGTTATGGCAAGTTGTCCTGCAGCAAGTTAACCTTGATGGGTTGGCTACAGAAAGTTGGCCATGGTGAATTGGCTGTGGTGAAATGGCCATGGCAAGTTAGCCATGGTGAGATGGCTGCAGCAAGATGTCCTAGACCAAGGGTGTCAAATTGTCGGCCCATGGGCCAGTTGCATCATCCAGAGGCCACATCCACCCCAGCTCCAGCAATGCAAAAAATGTTGTGATACAACGCAACTGGACTTTCTTGTTTTTCTTTGAAGATGTTTCACGTTTCATCCAAGAAGCCTCTTCAGCACTGACTGGATGGATGGTTTCTTGTTTTAATTTTTGTGTTGCCTAATCAATTACTACTGAAGTTTCTCAGGCAAATATATGTATCCCAAGAATCTCAAATGTCAACAATTATTAAAGAGTTCAATGTCAGGGTCTCTATAAGAAGATCTTCAGTATTGTTGTGTGTGGGTGTTGAGAAATTATAAACATTTGACTTTTAAGAAGCTGTTATTGCTTGGTATAATTCTATATGGAGAGACAGAGAGCAATCTATAATTTTATATTCCACCCACCCTTCTTTTCCCATTGTCTATAAACAGAGAACTTTGCAACATAAAAGATTTGAAAGCAGAAAAACCAAACATTTCCTAAATAACATGAAAGATACATTTTAATACAAACCACTATTGACACATATATTTGTAAAAGAATTATTAGGGGTAATTGCATAGAAACATGAATGTATTAGAGAAATTTGTGTTCAAACTGCTACTTATTGCAGAATAATATGCATTAAGAGAGTGGGTGGCATATATATTTTCTGTATAAATTATACATACATAGCATGTATTGTAGAGGCTAAAGACTTTGTTCAAAATAGAAATTCTCTAATAACTGATTACAGCAATGTCCACTCAAATTAGATTTATCTCTGTTTCCTTTTGGCTAAATACTCTAAGACAGCTTCCCACAACTTCAAGTCAAGCCTGTTTGTGGAATTATAATTCCTATAAACCTGTCCCAGGTTTGGAGAGGCTGCTTGAAAATTTGTCAAGATGTCAATCTGTCTATTTTAGATAAAGAAGATGATTTTCAAAAAGGTGGTACGAAGTTTTGGAGTTGATTTGTCATCTCCAGGGCTTCCTCCCCTTTCCCCTTGTAAACCAGTTATGTTGAAATTGTGCTTATGCCATTAAGCAGATTTGTGTTTCTCTTTGGTTGAATAGTTTTATATAATAAAATTTTAATGAAAATGCAGAGTCTGTTCCTAAACAAAATATGAAATAGATGTTATACTGTCTCCACTCATATCCTAGCCTTTTATGCTTACTTCTAAGATATATATAAGAATGTAGGGGCAAAAAAAATACATCATAATGCTGCAATGCACAATGTGGCATTACAGTTCCTCACCACTGCCTCCCTCTAGCACTAATGGAAATAATGATCCTGCTCAGCTAATAGCTGAGAAGAAGCAGATCCTTTAAGCCCGATGCTGATTTGAATAGTGATGCAGTGACTAGCCAAACATCAGCCATCTGGCATCTGTGCCTACAGGAGGACTGGAACATGAAATTCCCTGCTTATAGTCCAGTTCCTAAACCACTATCCGATGCTTCCTGTCTCTTTCCCAATAATGCCCAAACATGACTTGCTGATTTTAATGCTAGGAACACAGCTACACTCTGGTTGAAATTAGAACAAAGTATTTCCCAGGATTTCAAATCTAAATAATTTAAATAACCTTTAAATTATTTAAATTTAAATAAATTTAAATCAAACTAATTAGATCTAAATAATTTTTCTCTAGTTGTGTCTATGATGGGGCATATGCATGCTCATCTTCATATCAAAAAGAAGCTGAGTTTAACACTTATGGTACAATTAAGAGTCTGGAAAACTAAAGCCCCCATTTTCTCATTGGAAGGACCACAAATTAGAAAGAACATTGGAGTCTGACAGTTCCACAAAAACAACTTTTTAGTGTGTCTAAAATATTTTAGTGGATTTATCATAGGCATCCCTCTTAAAACATATCGGTTGTGAAACTATGTTTTTGACATATTTATTCTTTCTCACAAACTGTTATTGTGAAAATAATTTTAATTGCTTTTTAAAAAATTAAACTTTTTTTTTTAAAAAATGTGATTTTTCCCTTCATGCCATCACTCTGCTGAACACCTAATTTCCATAGCACTGTCTTATGTCTAAGGATATTTACCCATGTGCATTATGGGTATGGCTGTATTACTATTTTCCTTCTCATCTTTTCTGCAATCTTCTCTTATTGGTATCATTACTATGATTATTAATACTCTACTATTGTATTTTATTCTATTCTATTCTATTCTATTTTAGTTTGAACTGTTGTAAGCCAGTCCATGTGCACAAGGGTAGTCTATAAATATGATTTCAAATAAATCATCATCATCATCATTGTCATCATTGTCATCATCACCACACTAGAATTCAAGAAAAAGTTTAAATGATCTACATTGTATTCTGCAGATAGAAGCTATCCACCCTATATGATTGATTGATTTGATTGATTGATTTTTATCCCACCTTTATTTCCTCATAAGTAGTTATAAGTAATTCTCCTCCCTCCTCCTATTTTCCCCACAACAACCTTGTGAGGTAAGTTGAGCTGAGAAAGAGTGATTGTCCCAAAATCACTTAAATGGCTTTCATGCCTAAGGTGGAACTAGAACTCACAGTCTCCGAGTTTCTAGCCTGGTGCTTTAATCACTACTCCTTATTGACTCTCTAGTGATCTAGTTAGGAGGAGATGCTTGAGACATTTCCTGCCTATGAAATTATGGGGCTATGACTCATATGACTTTGTTCTAGTACCCTTCCATGGAACAGCTTTCATTGCAACCATCACCCAAAGTCAAATCAAATCAGTGAAAATAGTTATCTGCACATGATATGCTGTCCCTACAAAGTGGAATGGTTAAAAATCAAATGGAAAGTATTAAAAACTAGATATAGGTCAGCTGACTTTATAATGCAACTACATAACTGTTCTTGACCCAAATGCTCATTTGTATTTTTATTTCGCCTTAATAATAATCAGGCATGCTTGCCTCAAGAGCAATTTTCAAAATGCCTTTTAAAGAGATGAAGCAAATTAGTGTTTTACTTAGCAGAAGAGATTGTTTTATTTATTCATTATTAATAAAGATGGCAAACTTGATTATTTTATTTTGAAGATTGTGTTCCAGTTAAGAACGCTGGCAACATTATAGGGATTATAGGATCCTGCACCTAGTGCCTGTATGTCTCTCTTTAGTTATCTATGTGGGTTTTCAAATAGCAAAGTAGCCAACTGATTGTATTTGTTCCCTTTTCCACCAGGTCTCACACTTCTCCGGGGGTCTCTTTTTTGACAACTTATTATTTATCCATATTTCAGCAAATTAGATTGGAAAAATCATAATCTCAAAAGGAAGTACTTCTCCCAAAGCTACTGGAGCTGTTGACCAGCTCTTACGATGGTGCATAAGATGAGTTGACCTATGCTGAAATGTTCATCCCCCAAAGTCATCAAAATCTCCAAGATAGGTAATCAGTATTCTGAAGGACATCAATTCACCAGGTATACAGCCCTTTGGTTTATATAATCCATTGCCTTCCCAAATCTCAAACAAAAATTTATTTATTTATTTATTTATGAGACTTATATACCGCTTTAAGTGCAAGCACTCTCTAAGCGGTGTACACCAGTAAGCAATGTATATATATATATATATATATATATATATATATATATATATATATATATATACACATTGCCCCCAACAATCTGGGTCCTCATTTTACCTATCCCAGAAGGATGGAAGGCTGAGTCAACCTTGAGCCGGTGAGATTTGACCCGCTGACATGCTGAACACAGTCAGCTAAAGTGGCCAGCAGCAGTGCACTCTAACTGCTGCGCCACCTGAATCTTTTATATTTCTCTTTCACATACCTTGTAAATGAATGGCTTTGGATGCACTGATAAGGTTATCACATTCATTTATTGATTAAAAGCACTGTGTGTTCAAATGAAATTAGAGAGAAGCACTATAGAATCTGTATCATGAACTAATTAAAGCTTGATGTGCCAGTATTACTTAGAACTCAAGGTTTCAACTGAGCATCTAAACAGTCAAAATGAAAACCACTTAACTAAAAGACCATCCACCCATGAATACAAACTAGCCCATCTTCTTTATTTTGTGCTTTCCTGAAGCGAAGTTTCCATTCTTCTTCATCTTCTAAAAGATGAAGATTTACCAAATTTGGGTAGAATTGAGATTATACAATGTTTGTTTATTGTGTGCACAAGTCTACTTTTTTTAATAAAAAAAGTAGGAGCACTTATTTTACAGTACAAGCACCATTGCTTAGGTCTTGGAGAGGGATACAAGAAGTCAAATCTATCCACAAGTTGTTTTCTCTGATCTTCTTAGTCCTTATTCCTGTGCTCAGAGGCATTGGTTTGAAAGCAACATACAAGGAGTTTTTCCTTATTTAGCTGGAAGATATTTTTATATTAAAAAATGTCACTGTTTCATCACTGTGAGTGAAGGAAGTCTTTTATGTAGGAACTCATTCAGAAGCTATTTGGAACAAAGTCAAAATCAGCAAAATTGATGCATGAGGAACCCAAAACTCCCTTTTCTGGATGCTATGTCTTTAAGGATGTGAGGACATCTTTAAGCAAATCTGCACGAGAACCATCGATTCTAAAGTCTATTAGTAACTAGAGAATCTAAAATAATTTTGTCCTTAGGAAGGACTTGATAAGATAATTAAGTGGATATTGTTGACTGTGTGACCAACCAGAGTAAAATAACAGAGGTTGAGATGATGTTGAGATGATCACAAATAGTTGGCAACATCACTGTCTTCTAGATAACTTTCTGTCTGCCTGCTGAGGGATGGATCTAACTGGAAAATATTTTTATATCCAAGAATCATTGTTGGCTTGACAGCTGCATTTTTGTACTGTACCATTTGTTTACATGGGGATTTCTTCACACACAAAAGCATTCACCCCTCTTCTCCCTTGTGTGTCTTTTTCAAATAACGTTGAACATGATCACTGGGAATAAGAGGGAAAAAAATAAGCTTTCTTCACCATTACATAGTTTTACTCATGCATGCTAATCACATAATCAGCAAACTGGTAGTAACTAGAATGCTTGGTTGCCTTCATTACAGACTATATCAACTCATTTTTTCCTACTATCAATCTGATCATATGGGAAAAGTGGGCAAGACTATCTGAAATGCTACAAACTACAGTTTATTCTTTTTTATAGATAAGAGAAGGTATTCAATTCCTAGGTTGCAGTTTGTGTACTTTCAGATTGGATGAATTTTTGTGAAAACCAAGGAGAGCCAGGTTTTTAGATTTGTTGTGAGTTTGTTGATTATCATCAAATCAAATAGCAAGTCAACTAGTCAACTATGCTATTTTGTTGTAGGTGTTGCTGCTGTTGCTGTTGCTGTACATGTATAAGTCACCCATGGTGAAACTACAAAAGAATAGTCAATGAAGAACTATATACAACTATTTCAATTGTATGTTTTGATAGGACTTATTTTAGCAACTGTGCAGCATAAGAAGTCTTACTATTTTCTTTCCATTTCCTTTGGCATAATTGAGTTGGTAGTATGAAGAAATTAAAACTGTGCATTAGCATTTATTCCTATACAGTGAAGCTAGGCTAAGAAGAACTGCTTTAAATCTCCCTTTTCCTGGAAATGAAGACTTTTATCATTATTTCAGTGTGAAATTCTCAGATTTCCTGCAGAAGCAACAATGAGAACAATGTTGTGTTCATACAGTGAATCAAATCCAGGCAAATAAAGCACAATTCCTGTATTAATGTTACATTCTGCAACCAGATTTATAAACGATAGTATGGTTTAATATGACTTATATTTGAGAAACTGCTAAGAGAGGAGATCCTTTAGCAACATGAGCCACAAACTATCCAATCTGGTGTTAGCCTAATACAGGGGTAGGCAACCTTGGCTCTTTTATGACTCGTGGACTTCAATTCCCAGAATTCTTGAGCCAGCCATGCTGGCTTAGGAATTTTGGGAATTGAAGTCAACAAGTCATAAAAGAGCCAAGGTTGCCTACCCCTGGCCTAGTCAGTCTATTGTATCAGGACCAGGATTAGCTCTCACTGTTTTTCAGCAGTCTCTCATATTCTAAAGCAAGATCTAGATAGGTTGCAGTGGTAGGGAGGATTCTTGCAGCATACCATTTAGCATACCATAGTATCTTAGTAGGGATCAATAGCAAAGACAACATTTCTGAGCTTTAGAGAGAATCTGAAAAAGATTCTCTTGCCTCTGACAAAGAGACCTTATAACCATGGCCATCTTTAAGTGGCCCTCTCTTGCAGACCAACTATAGATGATAATTACTTGGATAAAAAGACTTGCCAATGGTATTGAAACTCTTTCTACTACATCAAAGGGGATTTTGAGCCAGTAGACTTTTACAGAAGATGTCATTTTCTTAATGTTTATATCATTGTGAAGTCAGTAAATCATTTGGTACAAGTCTCTTATCTCTCCTGAAGTTCCAGCAGTTTAGAAAATAGTGAGGTCTTTCAAAATGTCACTTTTTCTCAAATTATTGTTATTTCAGTGATCAAAGCCAAGAGCATTGGATCCATAAGACAGTTCTAAAAGAAAAAAAAAGACACTTGTGAAAGAGAATAAAAGAATTTTGCAAGAACTGACTTGGGTGGTTAGATCTTTCTTACAGAATCATAAAGATCCAACTCCATGATCAGTTCAGGAAGTCAAATTAAGCCCCAGAGAGGCTTTCTTCTACTTTATTGGTTTTACTATCCTGTTGCTCCTATTATTCAAAATGTTCTTATAACATCTAATTGGAATCAGCTGTCCTGTAACTGAAATCCAATATTTTCTGTGCTACACTGGAGAGTGAGAATGAATAGGTCTTGACCTATTGCTAAGTAACATCTTTTCAGATATTTGAAGACTGCTAAATTAGATTATATAGACAAGCAGTTTCCGTACCATTAGAAGCCAGTCTAAGTCATTCATATGAAATCAATACAGAATACAACAGAGCTGACTATAGAGTTGTTCTAAAAATCAAAGCAAAAAGTTATGTATATGCTTCCATGAACTGAAAACTCGAATAAATTCCTATTTACAATTAATTAATGCTTAATTACTTACTTCCAGTAATCCATATTGTGGTCAAATATATTTAAAGTTTACATACATCACTGACTCCAAGTAACTACAAACCATGATTAGTCTTGGAGATGCTTATAAAAGTTTGATTTCTTTAAGGTAGACTCCCAAACAAATTTTTCTTCTATATGAAGATTTTGTATGCAGCTGATGGGAGACCATCAAAAGGGAGTGGAAAAAGTAAAAGCTTTTTAATAATGTAAGTGAGCAAGCAGAACTGGTTGTCCCATGAGCAACTGGCAACTGAATTTCCTTTGTTTTTTCCTTGAAAACATTTTCCTTCTCATCCAAGAAGCTTTTTCAGTCTATTCATCCAAGAACTGAAGAAGCTTCTTGGATGAGAAGAAAAATGTCTTCAAGGAAAAACAAAGAAACTCCAGTTCCTCTTGAAAAAGCATCTTTGGGACAACCATGATCTGGATAACTGAGAATCTCCATAGACTTTGAGCTATGTTGTTATTATGTTAAAAGTATCCATTCCTGTTCAGAAATCCAAAGTAGATGATGCAAGTTCTGCCTTCTCTGACTATTTACACCCCATCTTAAGAAACAATCTTAAGAGTTTCATAATAAAAAACATAAATCCCAAAATAGAACTATTATCATTTAGAATGATAATGTCTTATTCTAGATTTAGATCACTTAGTACTTTAAATAGAAAACATAAGAGGATCATTTTTTTTCTTTTACCTTATTGGCGTTATTGTAAGAATAATTAAAATGTATAAAGACAGAACAAGTTAAATTAATCAAGCCAATGTACAAAATATTTTGTCTACATTTCCAGGGCCAGACAATTGTTTTGTTTTAAGAGGGGATCAGACATCATTCTTTCTTATTTTTGTAACTTTGTTTATTCTAATTGTTTCTTAAAAGGTTCTTCGACAGACAATAGTGGGACAATAAGCAAAGCTTATTGCTTATTTATCTAATCCACTTTTATTTCTTAAACAAGCTGCTGTAACTTTTGAATCTGAAAACCCAATTGACTCACTTTTTATTAGGTGGCAAATCACCTATACCAGGGGTAGGCAATCTTGACTCTTTTATGACTCATGGACTTAACTCCCAGAATTCCTGAGCCAGCATGTACTTTGGAGCAGGTATATTTGACATCCCATACTTGGAAATGAATGATAGCAGCTAAGGTAAGAAGAGAAGGGAAAGAAAGATGTTGCGAAGATTAGGAGGGGGACCAGCACAGACCATGCAGAAGTAGAGGGAGCATCAATACACCAGATTTATCCTACTCATTATACTAAGCCCACCCCCAACCCCAGTTTTTCAGATGAAACCCAGCCTAACTCAAATATTCTGCATTTCAATTCTGTGGAAAATTAAATTCTAAAACATAATGTGTTTGCTTTCAGTTCCAAAAGGACACACTTCCAATTTTATACTTATCCCTATTAAAAAGCAATTCAGTTTAAGGAAGGCATTGGCTACTCTTTTCAAAGCACTTTTTATGACTTTAGGGCTTAGTGTGTAAATTAATGTAGCAGGTAATGCATAAAGGAGCTTCAGTTTAGGGGATAGGAGTATATAGTTCCTTCACTGCATGAGGTCTCATAAAATGAGAATATGTAAAAGGACTGGGATAATGTTGGGATAATGATCCTAATGAAAAATAAGGGTAGTGGAGATAATTATTTGGTGGGAAGAGTTATGTAATTAAGTCAGTTATTTTTGTAAAAACACTAAGAGTGCATAGCACTTCAGATTCCATGTCAGAGCTCCAAGCCATGCAAGAGCTGTGCCTTTTCCTAGGTCTAGCTGTCCTCTGCAGATTCAGTTTGTAGAGGAAATTATCGTGGCATCATGGGCTGTTAGTCATTGGGTCAGGCTGCTCCATGAAGTGGCTTGTTCCTTGTTGGACTCTTGGTGTTCTCTGAGATTGGTTGTTTTTCTGCAGATGTTTCCTTTCCTGGCTAGGTAACATCAGCATTGTGTGGGAACATGGAGCTTGCTAGCTGCTTATGTATAGCTTGCCTTGCTGATCTTGGTTGGGTGTACTTCTTTCCTTGGTGTTTCTTTGATCAGGATATTGTTTCTTCCATGACCTGGTGCTATTTCCTGCTTATCTGGGTGTTGGTTACTAGAGCTGTGGTCTGTGCTGTTTGCTTCTTATTTGACTTTTGATTGCATCTTTTAAATGGTAGATAAACTCCAGATAAATATAGAGATAAACTTCAGGTGCCTGTTGAGGGTGAACTTATCAGAATGCCAAATGTTCCCTTTTATTGGAGATTTTCACACAAGTTGGACAACCATCCATCTGCAATGCTTTAGGGGGCTTGGGGAATGATTATTTTATTATTTTTATTTTTATTTCTTTTATATTGTGCTTTTATGTACTGTAAGCCACCTGGAGTCGCCATGTGCAAGTAGGCAGCAATATATATTTTCCAAATAAATAAATACACTTGAATCAAGGACTGGTTGACCTTGGAGGTCCCCCGCTCCAACTCTCTGATTCTTTGAAGTATCTTTTCAGAATTGGATTGAAAACATTGTTCGTATTATTAGCATTTCTTAATGGAATAAATGTTATCCTTAGAAATAAAAGGAAGGTACCTGAGGACTGTTACAGTCTACTTTTATGGCAGACATACTTAAATGAGTCTCTTTAAATATCCAGGGATTAAAAGATTATAAACTTTTTATTCTCTCTAATACCCCTGATTCAAGAAGTTTAAAACCTAAAAGGAATGGAATGAAAATGAAAATATAACTATTTTGGCAAACTTTACATCAAACAATATTTTACTCCAGGGTTAAATAAATCAAAGGGAATTTCTATTCTCAATAGAGCAAGTAATGGTTTTTAGATTTAAAAAAAGACCCCAAAATATAAGAATAGATTTCTATATGTTCAAGGTATACTTATTTATGTCTACTCAGTTGCATTGGTTTGTTCAACTAACCTACAACAACTCAAGTTCTTGCAGAAATACTGAAGCATTTGGTGTAGAAGGGATTATTTATTGAATCTAATAATGGGGAAGATTTAAATATTAATGCAAGAGGTTAACAACTTAAAAGAGAGAGGAAAAAGTAGAGCGTAAAATATAACCAAATATTAAACCTTTTAAAGGATTATGTTCTACTAGAAACATGGGGAACTCTTAATCCTTTAGAATGGAGTTTTACTATTTTTCAGGAGGCATCAATACCATTGTAGATGGGATTATATTCTAACTTTTAAATCACCATTAAATAGAATACAAAGAATAACATTTGGGCAAATTTAAATCACAGATCAGAAGCCCATTATAATAAAAATCCAGGCAGTGGGAGATAATTTGTTTTCCTATTTTGGGAAATTTAATTCTATCTCCATAGATTTGATTATGATCTAGTCATTGATTGAAATAACGGGATTTGATTTGACCTGAATCCCTTCGCACAACAAAGAAATAAAAAATAACCACAGAAATTTGACATATTATTTTTTATAAAAAAATAATAATTAGGTCAAACATTTATTTTAACTCCATAGGAGACTATATAGCCAGTAATGAGAGGAATATATAGGATTATTCTTTTGAAAAAAACCTGCAAAATTCACATCAAATAAAAATATTAGAACACAAGATTAAAATATGATGGTTTGAATGTAATAAAACAGATGCCAGGAAGAGATTTAATGCTGTATGTTGAATTATAAAAAAAAGAACCAAAGTTTCTGAATATGAATAAAAAAATAATGTAATTATTATATCTTAAATAAATTGGGGGTTAGGTCTATTTAAGTGTCCACGGATATTGCAATTGATCACCCTCAAATTTGCTCACAATTTGTGGCCTTTAAAAAAAAAAAACCCTTTCTAAGTAATTGTAAAGAAGCAGCCATTAGACACATTGCAAAAAGAAGGAAAAAAAACATATACAGTATAGGTATAGTGCAGTTAGTAAAATGATTACCAGAAAATAGCATGATAGAGGAGGATTTTCTTTTGTTGCATAAAAGATAGACTGATATATATAATAACAAAATCTATATAGAACTAGAAGCCTAGCCTCATTACAACCTAAGCAGAATATGAAAGGCAACTGGAAGGAATGATGTATTGTAATACAAGACTGGAGAGACTCACAGTATTAGACTATAACACAAGAAGAATCTGGTCAATGATCAGGAAGTCATGTACCTTAACTCTTAGAGTTAATGGTTGCCAGTCTTCAAAACAATAAAGAACAAATCCTTTTATAGATTCTTTCAATTTAAATAGCCCAATGAATGAGAAAACAGATATATCCTAGAATTGTCATTTATGATCTAAATAGGAGCCAAAACAGAAATGATACAACTTTGTAGGAAGAGGAATCACAGAAAAATGGTTGGGATCAAGCTCAACCAAAACATCCAACTCAGATAAGGCAAGACAACAGATTTGTACTATTGAATCTATGTCGCAATTACTTAAGGTCTGGGTAGCTCTTATTTCATAAGTAGAGATTCATTTTGAAGCAAGCAAATGAATATATTTGTGTTCATCAACAAATGCATCATAACTAAAGTGTCTAAGGCCAGGGATTTCCAAAAGACATATGCTCTAATAATTTCTTACATAGGCAAGATCATGAACAAGCCTATCCCAGATGTCAAGTGGTGTTGTAGTATATTGGGTGAAGTGATCTTTAGATGTCCAGCTCCACAATCATTAAGAACTCTGGGGCTGGATATATTATTAGATAACAATATATATCTAAAATATATCATTATAGGGAACTATCAACATCTTAAATTATCTCCATTATACACGGTCAGCTACTGAAGTGCTCACAATGCACAAATATCTCCCAAAATTACATATGGCCCTAGTGGTAGTATTGGGCACCATCTGAAAGGTCAGCCCACAAACAGTTCAACATAAGGATCCAAAAAGGAAGATGCCAATGTGTACATATTTAAAGTTGGATGAATCTGTATCATAAATGGAGTTGAAGATTCCAGATATAGTTAAAAGGGAGGGCACACAAAATGCATGGCAGTAGTCTGGTAGTGATGCAATCAAGTCATTCATAGCTGTAGCTTGGTCTAGTTAGCTCAAGAATGGTCAGAGCTGGCCCACAAATTGTAATTGTGCACTTGCCTCCCATTTTCAAATCAACAGAGCCAATAAAAAAAACCTATGGATTAGGGATGAAATTCATTACTAAAAATGAACATAGAAGGAACATTTAGAAGAACAATTTCTGAAATGCCTGCAACTTTTGCATCTGTCTATACCCCTCTGTTTGATCTCTCAGAATCAAGTTAAATAGTGTTTTGTTACATAAACAGGACTTGAAGTAAAACAAAATAAATAAATTCCATCAATACCTAAATTTCATAACTTTAGGGGGAAAATGCTAGGGATTTCAAGCTGTTTCAAGCTTAAGAACTTGAAAATAGCTTCTATAGTTGCCAATGTCTATGGGTTGTCCCAAGGTTGTCCCAAAGGTGCTTTATCAAAAGGCAACTGGACTTTGTTTTTCCTTGAAGATGTTTTGTTTCTCATCCAAGAAGCCTCTTCAGTTCTATAGTTGCCAATATTCAGAGTAGACAGTAAGCCTCTGTATTTGATTGGTTGAGTGCTATCAAGTTTTTATCAACAATGGGTGACCACATATATTTTCTCCATGACAATCTGCCTCTAGACTGGTTGTTTAGATCTCCCAATAAAGTGTCCAGAGTAATAAGAATAATATGAGCTGGTCATCTATGCCTCAAATAGGAGAACTCTGGGGTGTTTTGTTCAATGATCCATTTGTTTGTTTACCAATTTGCTTCTTTTCTTGGTTGTCCATGGTATTCTCAGGATTCTTTTCCAACATTAAAGTTCAGAAAGATTAAAACTCTTTCTCTCCTGTTTCTTCAAAGTCTAACTTTCATTTCCAAAGAATGTCATGGAAATATCATGAATAGAATACATAGGTAAAAAGTTCTCTAAAGCCACAAATTATGATTTGGTATATAAGCTTCCAAAAGTGAAGATGGTTCAGAATTGCGAAATCTTTTTTTTTCAGTTTCACGTTTTTTATTAATTTTACAATATTACATTTACATATTTGAAAAGCAGCGTGGCGGCTGAGCACAGTAATTCTGTTACATTTGAATATCATCAGTACAAATCTCAAATTATTACAACAAACTAATTCCCTCTCTTTCCCCCATGATATCTACTGTCATGTTCAAACCAATACAGTTCTTATTCTATTCTTCAAAATAAAATATCTTTCTAATATTCATCAATAATCTTCAGTCTATACATATCTTAATTAATTTGATATTCCACCTTTTAGACCTAATAAGTTTTTCTTAACTTTAATTTGCCATTGATATTTAAGTTTAACATTTAATCTTTATCACTTCCAGGTTTTAAATGATCCCAATTTCTAAGTCACCTATCTCACATTTGGAGCTAATAATTTTTTTTTCTTTTCTTCCTTTCACTTCCATCCTTTCTTCCTTTCCAGAAAGAGAAAGAAAAATTGAAAATAAACCAACATTTATACCACAAACCCATATACAAATTTAATTATTAGTACTTATACTTTTAAGTTTTACTTAACCTTTGTCTCAACTCATAACAATATCTTAAATTCAAATCTTAATTATTTGTAGACGTTCAGATTACATTTAATATTTAATTTTTCCAAATTTTAATTAAACACAATTCCTTTATCCCAATTACTCATATATTCTAATATTTAAAATACACACCTTATATATAACTTCTATTCTCTATCTTACCCATCTAATGACAATATAGTATTCTTATTTTAACATATTTCTAGATTTTATATGACCAAAATTTTCTTTATTTCAAATCATTACAATATCTTATGTTCAGAATACATATTCTATCTATTTAGATATATTCTATTTTAGATCTCATATATAGATTAGAACCCCAATCTTTTTCAATCTTATTCTAGCTTTTTTCCTCTGCCAGGTCATTTTTCGTATTTTTGCCTTTAAATCATCAAAAAAATCTCCTTGTATTGTTGTGGCTATTGTTTGATGTTGATAAGAATGTCCAGTTGTGTAGCACATAACTCCAAAGAAAAGCAGCAACAGAAGAAGGTTAAGGAAGTTTCATATTCAGCGGTCTCTGAATCTCTGGGAGATGTTGGACTTACAAAGTCTTTGGAGCAATCTTCAAGGGTAGCTCTGGGAGAAGTTAGACCTACAAAGTCTTTGGAGCAATCTTCAAGGGTGGAATTGCTGCCTGAAATCGAAATTGGGAAATTTCAGCTTGAGGGGCACCAACAAGAGAGGAACGGGCAGAGGATAACTTGTACAACTTACAACTGTGAAGATCAACACAAGGAGGAATTTACTGAGGAAGTTTTACAGGTATCGGTCCCTGAGACTTGTGCAACATATAAATGTAAAGAAAAAGTAACATATAAATGTAAAGAGAAAGACCAACAGAAGAAGGAGGTTGAGGAAGTTTCACAGGTACTGATTCCTGAGCTGGTGGGTCAACCAGGACTTACAAACTCTTTGGAGCGATCTTCAAGGGCAGAATTCCACGCATTTTTTTCGATGCTTGCGGGCAAGAGAGACCAATATGGATTGTGCTTATAGTAGATGCAACTGGCTATTAGACAGAAGATTATGGATATTGAATGAAAATTTTAGATAAGAAGTTTGTGTTTATAGTGGGTGCAACTGGTTATTGGACAGAAAATTATGGACATTGAATGAGAACTTTAGACAAGAAGTTTACTATTGAGATTGTGGGAGAAGTAAAACTTATATCGTTTTTGGAAAATGTCTTATGTAATGTCTAAATATGTGTTTTGGGATAATAATATATTTCAGTTTTAAGTTTTAAACCTTTAATGATAATATTGTTTAAACCTGTGTTTTGAAGGGATTATAATTTGTTTATTTCAGTGAGGGGATTCTAATAAATTTGTGTTT
Source organism: Crotalus tigris (assembly GCF_016545835.1). NCBI lineage: Eukaryota > Metazoa > Chordata > Lepidosauria > Squamata > Viperidae > Crotalus > Crotalus tigris. The sequence goes on from NW_024097339.1 coordinate 337,451, forward strand.
CGAAGGGAGTATAATTTGTTTAAGTTTCAAGTAATGCTTAAATTTGGTTTTTAAATATTATTATTAATATTTCTAAGAGAAAATAATTTGCTTAATTAAATGTCTAGATTTGTTTAGGAAAGAAAGTAATGCTTAAATCTGTGTTTTTGGAGAAAGTTTATATAGAATGATGATTGTATTTAGATTTGTTTAGGATTTAAAAGTGTTTCAAGCTTTTAAATATTATTATTAATATTTTTAAGAGAAAATAATTTGTTTAACTAAATGTGTCTAGATTTGTTTAGGATTTTTAAGTTTTTTTTTTTTTTTTGGATAGGTGAGAAGATGATGAAGATTGAAGGAAATATGTATTTACTTTAAGTTTTCTAAGAGTATTTAGTTTTAATGGTACAACAAAGGTTTATATGTTTATCTTTTTGTATTAGGATAAAGAAAGAGGGAGAAATTAGATTTTACATTATAGCTATAGATATTCAAAGAAAGTAATGTTTAAATTTGCGTTTTTGGAGGGAGTTTATATAGAATGATGATTGTATTTAAATTTGTTTAGGTTTTAAAAGTGTTTTAAGTTTTTTTCTCAATTAAGCCTGTATTCAGCTCTGGGAAGTCTAGGGGAGGGTTTGGGAGGTTGGGGAGGAGGGGGGTGAGGTAGGGTTGGGGGGGGTATGGGAAGGGGATTTGTTTTTGTAAAAATTTAAAAATTTTCAATAAAAAAAAAAAAAAAAAAAAAAAAAAAGAATGTCCAGTTGATGTTTTCTTAAGAGGACTTGATTTAGCCGGTAGTCTCTTTATTTTTCCAGTTCAATGCAGTTCTCCCGCAATATTTATCTTCTCTTTCATCTGTTTTTCTTGTTTATCTTCAAATTCTTTCTGGTTTATAAGAAACGCCCTTTCCTTGTTCTCTATTATCAATTCCTTTTTTGTGTTTTCTATTGTCTGTATTTGTTGAGTATCTAAGTCTTCTGTCATAACATTTAGTTGTTTCACTTTCTCTATAGAATTCTGTATAGATAATTCTATAATTGAAGTCATAGTTTGAGTTTGTATATCCAGAGCTTGCATACGTAGAGTTTGGATCATCGCTTTTAACATACAAAGAATTTGTTCCTGTACTTCTTTGTAGAAGAAATCCTTTCCTGTTCTCCTTCCATTGTAATATATTAAACTCAAGAGAAAGAAACTGACAGTCAGAAAGTCCACCAAATAGGGAGCTGAGCTGAATTTTGCAGATGGTGTTTCAAGGTTATTTTTTATCTTGTCTATTTTCAAAGTTGTCAACAAGCATCTTAGAGAATAGCAGGTTACATCTTAGAGTTAGTTGGATCTTTTTAGGTTTCTTTTTTCACTCTATTTTAAGGGGAAAAAACCCCAAATCTTCAATAGTAATTAGAATAAAAATCAAGGAAGAAATATGTATAGAGAGAGCAGAAAGTTGCAAATCTTATAATCCACCAATTTTAGGACATAGGATTCCAATTAAAACGTTTTTCCAACATTTTAAACTCCCTAGTGGTTGATAGCTACTGTTTCTGAAGGGAGGGCTAGAATCCCCCTTCCCTCACCACAGGGGGGAAAGTACTTTAGCAGCTTATGCAGGTAATTAAGTAGTTAGGATGTAAGAGAGGCAAACCTCACCCTATCCTGTCCATGCTGCTTTGAAGTTGCCAGATGGTAGTGTGACTTCAGCTGTTTGCAGCCTAGGGACGAGCCATATTTCTATGGCCGGTCCTTTCGTTCACTAGTTTGGAGGGATCGCCTGGTCTGACGGAAGAGTTGCTGCTCTCCCGGGATCCAGCAAAAGCCCCTCCTTGCTGGTCGCCTCCTCAGGGTGACTTTTGGCCCTTTTCAAGGCCCCACAGCGATGCAAAACTGAACGGGGGAGAAAGAGCAAGTCTCCCAACCGTCCATGGTGGCTGTGTGATGAACCCCAGAATCGCAAAATCTTAATTGCCTGTGATTAAGTAGTTCTATTTTTTTTATCTTCAATAGTGTACAGAAAACATTATCAGCCTTAATTATCACAGCAGCAACATAGTCATCATGTGATGAGTTAAGAAGGATGATAAAGAAAATGTTTGAGAGGGAAGAAAATAATAATATGATATAATATGGTAGAACTGATCCCATGATAAAGATTGACTCTGTAAAGAACTGGTGTCTCAGCTTCCTTCCTTCCTTCCTTCCTTCCTTCCTTCCTTCCTTCCTTCCTTCCTTCCTCCCTTCTTTCCTTCCTTCCTTCCTTCCTTCCTTCCTTTCTCCCTCCCTCCCTCCCTCCCTCCCTCCTTTCCTTTATGGGAAAAATAAAAAGAAAGCATACATCCTGAGATCCCGTTACAATCATCAACCTGTTATATTATCAGATTAGTTGTGAGGCAATCCAATCAATCCAGTCAAAGCTTTTTGTGATCAACCAACCCTCTACAATGAACTGAAGTTGCAAAAAATAACAACAAAACTGCAGCTGTTTTGGGATAATTTCCTAATAAATTAGAATTTGCTGCATTGAGGCTTTATGTGTGAAAAAATACAACTGAATAGGATGCCAAGACATCTACTTTTGATTCTTAAAATAATTGTTCTGCTTCTCTATCACCCCTCTTTCTTGCTCTACTTATATTTCATACAAATCACATGAGCCCTACAACTCCAGATCAAAAATTAGTATTTTTTTCCCCTTAAGAGAAGAGAACATTGCCACAAGTGGAAGCAACATCATCCTGCTGTAGTATTTGGAATCATACCAATGGTGGGTCAGATCACATCCAAAATTAAGTGAAGTCACAGCTTGCTTCTTAATGGGGACCTTCTTTTCTACTTTTCTCTTCTACCACATATACTTGGCTGAGAAAGAAAAGACAGGTAACTTTCACAAGATCTCTGAATTTATTTACTTCATCATATTTATGTAGCTGCCCATTTCACAAAATATGACACTGGGTGACATACAGTAAAAAAAACAAGCCATAAAATGAGAATATTTTTTTAAAATACATCATTAAAAACATCAGAAACATGAAGAGAAGGACGAGGGGGCACATGATAACAGTGTTCCAATATCTCAGGGGCTGCCACAAAGAAGAGGGAGTCAAGCTATTTTCCAAAGCGCCTGAAGGCAGGACAAGAAGCAACAGATGGAAACTAATCAAGGAGAGAAACAACCTAGAACTAAGGAGAACTTTCTGTTAGAACAATTAACCAGTGGAACAACCTGCCTCCAGAAGCAGTGAATGCTCCAACACTGGAAGTCTTTAAGAAAAGACTGGACAGCCATTTGTCTGAAATGGTGTAGGGTTTCCTGCCTGAGCAGGGGGTTGGACTAGATGACCTTCAAGGTCCCTTCCAACTGTATTATTATTATTGTTGTTGTTGTTGTTGTTATCAGTATTATTATTAAATGGTTAAGAGAAAGTATTCAGTATTACAAGCAATGTAGTGCAATACTAGGCTGAAGCTTCTGTAATTAAAAATGAAACAGGGCATGTAAACAAAGAAGACAAAAAGCTAGGAATCTTGTCTAAAAGGAATAAGAAATAAAAAGAAAAAAGAAATAGGTTAGTTAAGGAGACAAAGGAGGGGAAAAAGTCACTGGAGCCAGGCAAAGGAAATTGGACCTCAGCACATGAAGATATATCCCAATCTCAGCTATTCACAAAGTGAGAACTTTGGGGGATAAAAAGGAGTCCTGAAGTTCACCCACTCCTTGAGCCATCTCTGGATTCAGACTTGGTAGCTTCAATCTCTGTAGCTGATGATGCCTGGTAGTCTAGTTGAGAAGGACATGTGTAAGTGTGGATGTGTTTGTATGTATGTAAGATGAGAAAGAGCAAATACACATTGTAGTCAGTAAAATTTTGCTGCTACTATAAATTCACTGGGTCTCCTTGTTTTCCGAACAACCTATTATATCTCACTCTTTAGCTGAAAGTGTGTCTTGTTTTCTCTAACCACACCTACCCTAAAAGCCCAGGTAGAAAGCAATGGGGGCTTACAAAACTTGTGGACCTCACTCCATTGTGAGTGCATGAATAAGTAGCCTAAATCCATTGTGAGTGCATGAAAAAGTGACCATAAGACAAACCTAGGAGCAGGTGTAACAGTAACCATTTCATTAGTTCACCATTTCCTTGTGATCCTCAAACATTTTGAGGAATGTGTAGAAGTAAAATCAAGAATGGGGCTAACCTCATCTCAGGGGGGATGATGTCCCACAAGCTGGGTTCCCTGACACAAAAGACTTGACTCCTGGATTTTACCAGATGTAACTCCAAGGTCCCACAACATACTACCTTTCAAAATTAGGCAAAAGGCTGCATATGGGCTAAACATGCTGCACTTGCCATCTCTTTTATATAAAGATAATGTCTGAAAGCACCAGCCTGAAGATGATGAATGAGACTTCGTCGAAACGTCGCCAAGACACTTCCAATTTTACGTGGGGGAAAACCCGAACAACCAAAGACCTATACACACACACACACACACACACACACACACACACACACACACACACTATAAAAATAAATAAATAACGATCACCAAGAGAATAAATAGAAAAATATTTAATAAACCTAGCTTTCGTTGGGTACTCCCGACATCGTCAGGGTTTAAAAGCAGTGATTGGGAGAAGCTTATATACGATCGCTAATTGCCTACATCCGGCTTCTAGATTGCGTAACCGGTCACAGCTGTCCGTGCTGTGTTTTGAATGTATCTCTTATGTCAGCATGTGGTTCTTTCCTATCCCCTCTCCGTGCTCTACCACGCATACCTCCATCGTTAACTCTGGGGCTGAGTAGGATCCTTTTAAACCCTGACAATGTCGGGAGTACCCAACGAAAGCTAGGTTTATTAAATATTTTTTCTATTTATTCTCTTGGTGATTAATTATTTATTTGTTTTTATAGTATGGATATACCCAAGAGTCAGATTTTTACCCATATAGCTAATCATATATATAAAACAAAGGTATGGTATAGTCTCAGGAGGTAAAACAAAGCAGTTAGATGTGTAAAGTTTCAAGGGATCCTTCCCTTTGATGAAGGTTCAGAGAAGAACTGCCAAATAAAGCTGTTGATTGAGACCTGGCTGGATATTGGTAGATTAGAAAGAAGTTCTATTTAGCAAAACCTCAAGGTAAAACATGCTGCCTCCACCATGCATATCACAGCATTAAAAATGGATCTATTGTGTAATTCTGTAGCCTATACTACTACTACTACTACTACTACTAATAATAATAATAATAATAATAATAATAATAATAATAATAATAATAATAATAATAAAGTTAGAAGGTACCTTGGAGGTCATCTAGTCCAACCCCCTGCTCAGGCAGGAACCCTATACCATTTCAGACAAATAGCTGTCCAATCTCTTCTTAAAAACTTCCAGATTGGAGCATTCACCACTTCTGAAGGAAGGTTGTTCCACTGGTTAATTGTTCTAATTGTCAGAAAGTTCTCCTTAGTTTTAGGTTGCTTCTCTCCTTGATTAGTTTCCATCCATTGCTTCTTGTCCTGCCTTCAGGTGCTTTGGAGAATAGCTTTACTCCCTCTTCTTTGTGGCCACCCCTGAGATATTGAAACACTGCTCTGAGATATTGGAATACTACATTCTCTTGATCAAGTTTATTTAAGGTTTTGATTCATTCTTTCCTTAATTACAACCTGCCAAAATAAGTAGATGATGTCCCCTTTTATCAAGGACACCTATATTTACAAAATCATGTACAAAAAAGGTGAAGAGATTTTATTTCTTACAAAAAAGGTGAATTATGGACCAGCAATCTTCTTTAACAATGTGTTAGTAATAACAAAACAGATGTGTTTTATTCAATGCAGCCTCTTCATTCTGACATGTAATCTCTTTCTATTCCTAAGGGAGCACTGTTTTAATTTTACAGTAATTTAATGATAATATTACACTGGAAATTAGAGTTTACTTTCTGGCAGTTTGCATTTCTTCATCTCACAGATCTAAAATGAACCTTCTTATAATCATGCTATTTAATAGACGTGTCTCACTGAATACTAAAGTATTCACAACAGCTTATTGGCATTATTTTTGCAAGGAAGAAAATCATTTAGAGGCAGTGGCACTTTCACTAGTTACCATTAACACTGTACTGAAATCTGCTTTGCAATTCTTCAGAAGTTTTCTCGCCTGGCAAAAGAAGTGTCAGATTCTGCATTATTCTCAGAATGCTTGAAAATTTCTTTCATTTTCTTTTCCTTAACAGCCTTTTACAGCTGGCTTTATTGCTAGAATTGTCAGAATGTGTTATTTAGATAATTTAGATAAGCTTCTATCCATCCACCTACAGTATCATCTATCTATCTATCTATCTATCTATCTATCTATCTATCTATCTATCTATCTATCATCTATCTATCCATCCATCCACCTACCTACCTACCGATCTATCTATCTATCTATCTATCTATCTATCTATCTATCATCTATCATCTATCCATCCATCTACCTACCTACCTACCGATCTATCTATCTATCTATCATCTATCCATCCATCTACCTACCTACCTACCTACCGTATATTCCGGCGTATAAGACGACTTTCTAAACACTTAAAATCTTTGCAAAAGTCGGGGGTCATCTTATACGCCGGAAAAATATTTATTCAGCAAGTTTTCTCTCCCCCCCTCTCTCTCTCACTCAAAAAGAGTCCTAGGGTTATTATTAAAACCAGCCGATCAACTAAAGATATCTCTTTCCAGCCTCTATAATGGGAGTACGATAGGCATTATCTGGCTGTCGTGACAGTAAGATTTCCTGGAGGTTTAATCCCCATTCTATAATGCTACATTGCAAACCGCCTCTTCTCTTCTTCCCTCCCTTTTGCATCCCAATTCCTTGCCCACCCCTCCAGAACTGCGGATTGGTAGTGGCCATCCCCTGATTAATTCATTCAAAGGAAGTAGAAAGGGATGGCCCATGTAATGGGGAAGGGGGGAAAAGAGTTGTAGGGTGGTTTTTTTTATATAATGAAAACAAACCTAAGCATCTGCGTCCATTTGAGACACTTCTCAGTGCTTCTTCATGCAGGCTTTTCAGTGTTTACCTCTCACTGCCTGTGAGAGTAGCTTGGGGGAGGTGGAACTTATGGGTCTGGAAGGGGAGGGGTGTCAGCTAAATTCCTCTCGGATTTACGAAGCAGGAAAGGAGTGGGGACAGAAAACAGCTACACAATCCTTTCGCCTCTCGACTTCCACTGAGCTTATGCAAGCAGTTCCCCCCCCGCCGCCGCCTAAATAAACTTGCATGGTGCATTTGTGGTGTTATTTATGACAGATTCTGGCTGGTCAATCTGGCTCCCATCTATAAATACTGTAGTGCACTGAGTTTTAATAACAAATTAAAAGGAAAGCATTTACTCCCCCCCCATTACCTGAAAAGGGGGCAACTTATCACATTTGTGGAAATGCAAGTTTTCAAAGGGCGAATGCCTTTCTTACTTACTTTATTAACTGCTTCCTTTCCTTCTTCCCTAAATATTCTGGCTGTCTCCAATTTCATTCTTGGTAGTGTTGCTTTAAAAAACTGCTGAGAAGTCCTTTTGCAGGCAGGGCAACTTTCATCAAGGTGTGTGTGCGATTGACAAGGCAGAACCTTTGACAAACAGGCAGGCTTTCTGCTCACTCAGCTTGGAGAGGCTGTGGAGGATTCGCAGGGTGGAAGACTGAGAGGAGGAGATCCCTGTGTGCAGCCTGCTTGCTCCAAGCCAAAGCTTGCTACTGGGGGGGGGGGCAATGGAAGGGACCCGGGGAGTCACACGCATGCCTACACGTGCACGCACACACCCTGAGCTACTCATTTGGACTTACAGGTGGCCAATGAGAACTCAGAAACTGTGCTCCCTTTCCCCCTCCCTCATGGAAGAGGGGTAATCTTATACGGCGAGTATAGCCCAAACTCTATATTTTAACTGGAAAAGTTGGGGGTCGTCTTATACGCCCAGTCGTCTTATACGCCGGAATATACGGTATCTATCTATCTATCTATCTATCTATCTATCTATCTATCTATCTATCTATCTATCTGCTAGTTAGCTATCTCTATCTAATCTGTCTAATCTCTATCTAGCTATCATCTATCTAATCTGTCTAATCTATATAATCTATCATCATCCATCCATCTATCTATCCATCCATCCATCCATTATCTCACTGCTTCATGGCTCTGAAGCCCTCCTTGCTATTCCCAATTCCCAGTCTTGGACAACCCAGCAAAAGATGATTCTTTTCGAAGTTGTCCTTTGGGGTTTAATTGAAATATGAGAAGTAATAAAAATTCACCTAAATCTTCTTCTCCCCTAAAATACACTTTGAAAGCATATTATCTGTCATCCATCTGAATGAAATGGAAATGGTGCTTAATCCACTATTCCCCCTACATACCATGTCAGTTCAGCTGTTCTTATCCAGCTATTTTCTGGGAATTAATCTTCTGACCCAGGAAGTTTGCAATGTTCCAGAAATGATCCAGTCGCAAAATAGGTCTTTTTTTATCTGGAACACCAGTCCAAAACATAATGAACCACTTCTGATTCAAAAGATCAGCCTCTGGAAAAATACTAGACCATCTCCTAGAACGGTCAGATTGTTCATCGTAAAGAGAAATTGAGCATTCCAACATTCTCTGCAAATTTCCACTTTGCACATATCAAACATATTGCATATATTTTACAGGAAACTATGCTCTTTTTTCCTGCATGCCATTAGTTTCTATAGCCATTATTTCCCAAACTTTTTTTTCATTACCAAACCTGTTTATCGGAAAGTCCTCTTTAGGCTTATCAGAAAATCCTTATTTAAATATCTATGTTGTGATTGGATAATTAGTTCCTGTGTCATTACTCAAAGAAAAAAAAAACACTTTTACCCTGGTTTGGGAAGCACTGCTGTAAGGAACTAGAAGTTACATTTGTCTGAATATGATATATGATATATGAGATGAGATGAGATGAGATGAGATGATGAGATTGAGATGACTTTGTCCCTATCTGTTGCTTTGTCCCAAAGGTGTTTTTCAAGAGGCAATTAGACTTTCTTGTTTTTCTTTGAAGACATTTCATTTCTCATCCAAGAAGCTTCTTCAGCTTCTTGGATGAGAAGCGAAACATCTTGAAAGAAAAACAAGAAAGTCTTGTTGCCTCTTGAAAAAGTACCTTTGGGACAACCATGACCTGGATGACTGAGAATCTCTTATTGATCCCCTGTTATGTGCGAGCTTTTGTGGCTGGCGCAGATACTTCAAGCCATAATGCCCCAGTGGTTAGAATGCAGTACTGCAGGCTAACTCACCGCTCACTCCAGGACTTTGATTCTGAATGGCTCAAGGTTGACTCAGCCTTCCATCCTTCCGAGGTTGGTAAAATGAGGACCTAGATTATTGGGGGCAAATATGCTGTCTCTGTAAACCACTTAGAGAGGGCTGTAAAGCTCTATCAAGTGGTATATTAGTATAAATGCTATTGCTATTTTGTTCCCAAGAGCTATTTTAAGTCACACAAATATTTATTTATTTATTTATTTAAGAGATTTACACAGCTACCTTACTTAAACAATTGCTTACAGTTCAGACAAGTAGAGAATATGAAACAGAATATGTTAGTAACTTATCAGGGATGACTCAGGACATGGAAGGAACACATTGTTTTGTTAAAAATCCCAGTGTTTACTATATAAGTACAAGCAATGATAGAAAAACAAATATAAGCAAAAAAAAATAAAAGTAACATAAATCAAATTTATCACAATACAGTTAGACATCCTACTCCCAGATCTAATGATTAATGAAAGATTGTCTCACTTCTAAATTTCCTGAAAAGATTAATCTCTCAGGAAAACATCTTAACAGTCGTGGTGGCGCAATGGTTAGAATAGATATTATAAGCTCCAGGCTGATTCTGCTCACTGCCAGGAGTTCGAGCCTGACCAGGTTGAGGTTGACTCAGCCTTCCATCCTTCCAAGATCAGTAAAAAGAGGACCCAGATTGTTGGGGGTAATAAGCCAACAGTGTAAACCACTTAGCGAGCAAACCACTGTGAAGTGGTATATAAGTCTAAGTGCTATTGCTATCTTTGTCAACCATTCTTTGTAAGGATGTTTTTGAGGTCCCTTTGAAGCCCACCAAATAAAATGTGCATGAGTGTGTTTGTGTTTTGTGTCTGTGTCTCTGTGTATGTGTGTGTGTGAATGAATATTCCTTAAGAGGTGAATGTTTATTTTTTGTTTATTTATTTATATATTTCATAGATTTATATGGCCACCCAATTATAAAAGAGGCATAATTGCTAAAATGGCCCTGTAGAAAACACATCCTCTTTCAAATACAATCTCAAATAGTAGGTTTTTCACATGACAGGCTCGTTTTGAACTAAATCTGATTCTCTTTAGGTAAGTTAAGTGGGATGTTTTTTGTGGGTTCAGGAAGCTTCACAATACACTTATGCACATAGACACACATATACAGGTGAGATAAGTGTATCTTGCAATTTTTAAACATTTGACTACCAATTGCATTAATTCTATGTTCCTCACATCTTGTGCCCGCAGTCTTTATATTTCACTCTTCATGTCTCTTCTGATAACATCAGAGATGGAAAACCAGCTCTGTCAGCTTTTCAACAAACACCAAATATTCGGGAAGCATGTTGGCAGTGCATTCGATAACAATGAGTGCACATTTTCATTGATGTGTAGGGAGAGGTTATGTACTGTCCTCTAGTTTAGTGTAATATTAATAATTAATAAAAGTTTACAAATAATAATAATAATAATAATAATAAAAAAAAAAATTGGAAGGGACCTTGGAGGTCATCTAGTCCAACCCCCTGCTCAGGCAGGAAACCCTACACCATTTCAGACAAATGGCTGTCCAGTCTCTTCTTAAAAACTTCCAGTGTTGGAGCATTCACCACTTCTGGAGGCAGGTTGTTCCACTGGTTAATTGTTCTAACTGTCAGGAAGTTTCTCCTTAGTTCTGTCAAGCTCCCAAAGGCTTGACATACACACGGGGACAAGGGAAAGCGGATGGCACCCCACCAACCCCAGAATCCGCCGGAACGCACGCAGCCACAACGGAGGGCCATACCGGGCAGGGATCCGGGGCTGCGCGTCCCCACAACCTGCTTTCCGGCACCGCCATGCTGATACGGACGGATGCAGGCCCGCCCTCGAATTCCGGTCCCTCCGACAACCAGCTGATGCCGGCAAGACCCGACTTCTCCGAACTCCAGCTGATTCCGGCATGCCGGGCGAACTTCGGTGCACAGACGCAGGACCCGAGCGGGGCGTTGCGCTGCAAGATAGAGAACGGCGGCAAAGACTTTATGGCCTTGCAGGCGTGTTCAGGGTGGACTGGGGGTGGGGAATACGGACAGGTGGGATAACAGCTGGGGAGGATTCGGTGGTGGGAGCAGCGCACAAGGAGCGGATGCCCGAGCAGAGGAATGCGAAGGCAGGAGGCCATCGGTGAAAGGGAGGGCACAGGGAGAGGGTGGAGCATTTATTGGGTTTAGGCGGATGTCGGTTTGGGGTTGGGGGTAGGGAAACAGGGTGTGGCAAACAGTTATAGAGCACTGGAGAAGAACCACTCCCAGTGCTGACTTTATTTCATCCTTGGAATAAACCAATCGATGAGTTCGGTGTATACCGGCGTTCCAGTGTCTTCATTTTCATTTCACGGATGACAGCGGATACATTTTGACAAGTTCTAGGTTGCTTCTCTCCTTGATTAGTTTCCATCCATTGTTTCTTGTCCTGCCTTCATGCACCTTGGAAAATAGCTTGACTCCCTCTTCTTTGTGGCAGCCCCTGAGATATTGGAATACTGCTATCATGTCCCCCCTCATCCTTCTCTTCATTAAACTAGCCATACCCAATTCCATCAACCTTTCCTTATATGCTTTAGCCTCCAGTCCCCTAATCATCTTTGTTGCTCTTCTCTGTACTCTTTCTACAGTCTAGAGTCCCAACATCTTTTTTACATCGTGGTGACCAAAACTGGATTCAGTATTCCAAGTGTGGCCTTACCAAGGCATTGTAGAGTGGTATTAATACTTCACGTGATCTTGATTCTATCCCTCTGTTAATGCAGCCTAGCACTGTGTTGGCTTTTTTGGCAGTTATAGCACATGGCTGGCTATAAATGATTGTCCACTAGGACTCCAAGATCCCTCTCACAGTTACTACTATTGAGCAAGGTACCCCCTATACTATACCTGTACATTGGGTTTTTCTTGCCTAAATGTAGAACCTTACTTTTTTCACCACCGAATTTCATTTTGTTAGATAGTGCCCAGTGTTCAAGTCTGTCCAGATCTTCCTGTATCCTAAGCCTGTCTTCTGGAGTGTTGGCTATTCCTGCCAGCTTGGTGTCGTCTGCAAATTTGATGAGTTCCTCATCTATCCCCTTGTCCAGATCGTTGATGAAGATGTTGAAGAGCACTGGGCCCAAAACAGAGCCCTGAGGCACCCCACTACACACGTCCCTCCATGTAGATGCGGTTCCATTGAGGACCACACACTGAGTATGGCCGGTCAGCCAGCTACGGATCCATCTGGTGGTGATGCTGTCTAACCCGCATTTTTCTATCTTATCAAGTAGTAGGTTGTGATCTACTTTGTCAAATGCCTTATTGAAGTCCAAGTAAATTATATCCACAGCATTGCTCTGGTCCACTAATTTTGTCACTTCGTCAAAGAATGCAATCAGATTTGTCTGGCATGATCTGTTTTTGACAAACCCGTGTTGGCTTTTAGTAATGACTTGGTTTGCTTGTAGGTGTTCGCTGATTTGTTGTTTGATTATCTTTTCCAGAATCTTCTCAGGTATTGAGGTCAGGCTGATAGGTCTGTAATTTCCTGGATCCATTTTTTTTCCTTTTTTGAAGATGGGAACTACATCAGCCCTTTTCCAGTCCTCTGGTAGTTCCCCAGTGCTCCAGGATCTTTGAAATATATAGTTCAGTGGTTCTGAGATCACATCTGCCAGTTTCCTGAGAACCTTGGGATGTAACCCATCTGATCCTGGTGATTTGAACTCGTCTAGGCTGGACAGGTGCTCACTTACCATTTTCTTGCCTATCTTAACTTGTGTTTCTATTCTGTTTTTTATGGCACTATTTTTGATAGGTTGGGCTGTTTTTTCCCTTTGTATAAAGACAGATGCAAAAAAGGAGTTAAATAGTTCTGCTTTCTCCCTGTTGCTTGTCATCTTCTTGCCACTTTCACCCACTAATGGACCAATCATTTCCTTCACTTTTTCTTGTTTTTTTTACATGCTGAAAGAAGCTTTTTTTGTTATTTTTGACTTTGGTCGCAAGTCTTAATTCATTTTGAGCCTTAGCTTTTCTCATTTCATCTTTGCAGGCTCGGGCTATTTGCTGATATTCTGACACATGTGTCCCTCTTTCCACTTTCTATACTTGTCATTTATTTATTTATTTATTTATTTATTTGGGCTAGGATAATTCTTGACATTGTTATAAATATGGATAACAATTAATTTATATTTCATTAGGGTTTTTCAGACAACAGCATCCACAGCAAACTGCTGTGGCACTAATATTACAATATTTGCACAATGATGTCATTATGTAAATGCTTTCATCAAGTAGTCTCATCTCAATGGCTTACAAAAGAATGGAGGTCATGGCATGTCCATAATAACATCACCTCACACATCGTCATTCTCTCCTTCCTTGACCCACCTTTGTCATCCATAACTGCAGACAAGAATATTGCTCATTAAATAGCCTCTTGAACAAATTGCAGAAGTCTTGTTGAAGAATCTTAAAAGGAAACTCAGCACAGGTCTTCTTTTTTTAGGGCATGGCCATCTGTTGGTTGGTGTTTGAATATCTCTGGCAAGCCGATGAATTGAATTGGGCTGGTTATTTCTCAGACAGACTGAAATTAGGGACCAGTGTTTATAAGACAACAAATGAAAAATTGATACAAAAAGAAGCTCTTAAATTCAAATATACAGTAATAATACCAAAATCTAGGTACTGAGTGATTAACAGGCAAAACCAAGTTGAATGTTTCACTATCCATTCATTGTTTATCTTCCTCATGTGGAAGCTCCTGGAAATTTTTATTTTACTTTACAGGAAAGGTTCAGAAGTTGCAAAGTTCTAGGTCCCTGTATTTAGGACACCTCAGAGGGAATCATAACTGCAACAATGTGGGCTGCTTTTTATGAAGGTTTCCATTTTCTGGATTTTATTAGAATTACACATTAGGGTCATGCTATAAAAATAAAATGGCAACAAACTGGATCACTCAAGGAACTCCATTACCATGGGAAAAAAATAATAACTGCCTTAATGTATATTCTAGTGAATATTTTCAAAATGTTGTTTTTTTCCTTTTAACAAAGGACGAATTTTGGTAACATAAGGTTTGCTAAAATCACTGGGAAGCAGCTTTAGAGCAGAATGCATCACACTAAGCAATCCTAGTCCCTGACTTCTCTAGAGCAGAGATAAGAATGCTTATTGGTCAGGTGGTTTGAAAACAAAGGGATCTATACTGCTCCATGTGGCACACTCTGTAAGGAGCTATCCATCATTGATTTCTTTGGGCACAGAAGATAGGGAGGCTGAGCTAAGCAGGAGAGATAAATACTGTAACAATCAAGAACAGTGATCCCAGAGAGGATTTGAGTGAAGGTTGATAGAAGGATTTTTAGCCAAAAAAAGATTATGGAAGTAGACATCTAGCTTATTAGCCAGGCAATAATATAAGAAGGAAAATAAAAGAAGTGAAAAAATATCTATCGATCTTTCAATTTTTCAAAATGTTTGGACCTGTCTATAGTTGCAGTAGAGAAATAAAGAAATAAATAGGTCCAGTTAAGGTTCTTAGTCCTAGTTGGTTCTTAAGTGATTACAGTGAGGAACAGAATGAAGGGGACATGCCCACACTCTATCACATTGGTATTCCCTTGAATGTCAGGTCACATTAGGTATGTGCCAGGTAAAAGCACACATTCATAGCTAGTCAAAGTCAGTAACTTTACGGTTTACCACCAATGTTACAAGAATCTCACCAGATTGCTTGCCTTCCCATGGGAACAACCAGATAAGGCTTCATGGATCTTGGGGTAGGTCAAGCTTATGTCACTTGTAGCTGTACAATAACTCCAAGCTAAGTCCTCATCTGATCCCTTCTTCCAGCCCAGCTGACATTTTCCAACAGGATAATACTGGCAGAAGAGCAGGGCAACTGATAGGATTCATTAATAAATCTGAGGATGGGAGAGAGATTGGATGTCACCCATAGTAATGAAATGAAGGTCATAGCAGAATTCAAACTGAATTGAAGACAAACTAAAATTTTCAAATTTGGCCAGGTAGTATAATGTTTGACTGACTGAGCTATTTTCCAAATCAAGCCAGGAACAGGAAAGGCTAGCTATAACTATCTCAAAATTCTTGTTCGTTAGCAACAGGAGCAAACCATTAAAAGAATGTCGCTATGTTTTATTTTATTTATTTAGACTACATAGATCACTTCCAATCATTGGAAGAGTGTATCATTCTGCCATACATAATAAGACTAAAAACAACCTCCAAAATATAACCCAAATGAAAACAGATAGTAACGTTAACAAATTAATAGCAAAATATTCCTATGCTGAGGATTCATAAATACTGATATAATCAGTATCACATGGGGAGGACTCTCTCTTAATTGCTCTGTTCTTCAAAGGCCTGCTGAAATAACCAGGTTTTGATTGCTTTCCTGAATCTCAGTAACTTTAAGGCAAGGGTGATCTCCAGGAAGATGTTGTTCCTGAGAAGGTGACAGGAATTAAAAGGCCTGCCTCCATGAACCTTGCAGAGAATGTGTTCATTAAATAAATAGGATAAAAATTAAGATGTGTGGCTACGCTATTTGTAAAAACAAGTAAGACAAATAAAATATCATAAAGGGCTCAGCAGGGAAGTTGCTACTCTGTTGCCTTCCTAGCACCATCTCCATCACTCCAATAATCTTGGAGATGACATTCTTTAAAAGAAGGAATCGGCGGTTTCTCTTCCTCAAGTTGTATTTACTTTAGGGTCTTGTTTGGCGGATTTGTGTTGACTTGTTTTCTGTTTGTGTTTCTTTGAGACTCTTACAGGATTTTGATACGCAAGTAGTTCAGCTTTTTTCAAATGTTCCGTGATCACAGAATGGAAAAAAGAAGAGGAGGCATAGCCATCAGTCTAAATATCCAGAACAAAACAAAAATTACTACTTTCCTGGGCCTTCCAAATTTTCCAGGATTCTGGAAATTAGATGTTATCAAACAGTTTAGCTCTTTGAAATTGTTTCTTTGCTTTATGAGGATAGAAATTAGAAGCCAAGGAACATGCTTCATTCTGTCATTGACTTATCCCTTGGTCTTCCTTTTCTCATCTCCGTGCCATGGAGAAGGATGCCCAAGGTCTTCCATTGATAAAAGTGGCATCTCCTCTCTAGTTAGCGGCATCTCTAGTTAGCTCTTTGAAGCAGCTAAGCAGTCCGAACAACATTACCAGGTGCAAAAGTTTAAAACACATCTCTCAAACTACAGAGATAGATTAAAGATAGAAAATACAAAAATAGATAATTCAAGAATAGAAATAGCAATAGCACTTAGACTTATATACCACTCCATAGTGCTTTACAGCACTCTCTAAGCCAAAGGTGTCAAGTCCAATTCCATCATGGGCTGTATTGTGATGTATGAGGAGTTTTTTGCTTTTGCAAGGCTAGAGTGGGTGTGGCCTGCGTGGGCAGTATCCAGACCGTGGGCTGTGTGTTTGACATGCCTGTTCTAAGCAGTTTATGGTCAGCATATTGCCTCCGATGATCTGGGTCCTCACTTTACTGACTTCAAAAGAATGGAAGGCTGAATCAACCTTGAGCTGGTCAGGATCGAACTCCTGGCTGTGGATACTGCATTCTAACCACTGCACCATAATGACTATAATTCTAAATATGAAAAAGAATACATTCTTCCCCAAAGATCTCAAAGTTTAAGGCCTTCGGCTATTAATCTTTTTTTTTATTGAAAGTTTTTGCAATTTTACAATAAAATCCCTCTCCCACTACCTCCCTACCCTCCCAAAAACCCTCCCCCCTCTTCCCAGAGCTGAATACAGGGTTAGCTAGAACTAAAAATACAAAACATTTAAACTTAAGTAAACCTCAAACAAAAATTACATTAAAAAAACAAATTTTTTAAATACTTTAAGTCCAATATATATATATAATAAAAAATACTTATTATCTTAAACTTTAAACATAAATTATTCAAAAGCTAAATAATATCTTTTAATATCATACTTATACTGTATAAAGTTTATCCATCTTTTCCACACCAAAAGATATTTCTCTTGCGATTGATCTTTCAAATAAGCCAAAATTTTTGGCCTTTGGCTATTAATCTTGTAGGAACTGTATTTCGTTTGCATATAGAAACCAGAAATCAATTCCTCTTCCTTTTACTGTCCACATCAGTGAGGCAATATTACAACATTCTTATTTTTTTTTACACTTATGTGTGTTTTTATGCCAGTGATGAGCAACCTGAAGCAGACAACTAGCCCCAACTTTTTCTACCTTCCTCAGTGTTCTTCTAAACATGATTGTGGAAAACAGGACAGTTTCCTACCATTTTGAATCTGAAAACTACTGAAAACTATTCTAGGTTGAGCATAAAGGAAAAATATAATTAGCATAATTAGCATTTAATCTCTGCAGGAAACTGCTAGGAAAGATCATAGACTTGACATCCACTATCATCAATATATGCATGCTACAAACCAAAAGATACACAGAGATTTTAATCAAGGATTTGGAGTTTGTATGGAACTGGACAGAATAAAACAGGCTATAACTGAATCTCAGCAAAACACAGTTGCATCTATTTCATCTATTGCTTTTAATAGAGTTGCACTCCATTAGAAAGAACAAATGTCAGGGCTTAACCCAATGGTAGGATTCAAATATGTGAACAACTGGTTCTCTGTATGGCTGTCGCTTCTGGAAGTCTGTTGTGAACCTGGGCAACAAAAAATTAGCTACTGGTTCTGCCGAAGTGATGTGAGCTGGCTGAATCCCACCACTGGCTTAACCTGGATTTATGGCTCCTGCTGCAAGAGCAGCTGCAAGACATGATGACATGAAAGTGACTTCTTTGGTCAGCTTCAGCAGGTCTTCCAGTTGCATCTGTCCCATAACCAGGAGGTGGGAAAGGCAGTGACTCATATCTTTCTTATGTCTCAGTTAGACTAATACAATTTGCTCTACATGGACAAGCCAGAATATGCAGTTGCAATAGAATGCAACTGATTGGTGCTAGCCAATTCTACTGCATAACATATATTCTGTAAAAGCAAGGCTGGTTGATTATAGTCTTTCAGGCCAAATTGAAGGTGCTGGTTGCTACCTATAAATCCCTAGGTGGCTTGGCCTTTGTTATCTTAAGGACCACGTTTTCTGGGAAGAATCTGCTCATCTTACATGGCCTGAATAAGAGAGAATGCTGCAGATATCCATCCCTATAGTTATTGTGGTCCTTTAGTGACAGCCCCCTCACTTTGGAACAGCTAATTCCAGGATAGCCACTATTTTTTTTTTTTTTTTTTAGGAAACTAGTAAAAATTGTTTATCCTTTCCTTTGAAAGAGAGAGCTTTGTGGAAGGCAACAACAGATTTTGTTTTAAAGATTGCTATGATTTTAATGGATGTTATGGATGCTTTTAATTTTAAGCTGCCTAAGTCACTTGAGAATGCAGCACAAAAAATATTATTTTGTCTAACTGAGATTGTAAGTAAATAAATCCCAATTTCAGCTAGAAAAAAAAAAGCTGACCCAGTCCATAGGAGTGATGGAAATCTCATTTGCATTATCATTCCATAAATGTGGCTCTAAGCTCTCTCAAAACACTATTAAGTAGAGACCCCTCCCACCAAAAAATTGCCCACCCCTGTTTAGAGTAACACTACCACTTGAAACTTAAAAACTTTTTGGAAACAAATTAAAATTTACAAGTGGATCCCTCTCCTATAAAGCATCCCAGATAGCTAGCTCTCCCATTTACCTTTCTATATTTTTTATTAATTTGTTTGAAAGAGCTATTCAGATGTGAATATGACAAGTTGTTTTTTGCAGTGGGGGGGGGATGTGGACATGCTCCTCCTACCCAATGGCATCTTAAAGAAACCAAGGCTTCATCTTGGTTTGCACAGTAGCTCACTGATCCCTGCAAATACATGCTTAAATTAAAGAAGGGGGTAATTGGATTGTGACCACTTTGCTTCTTTATATTGGGAATCCATGGTGCTTTAGATGTTGCTGAATTACAAATGGAACCCAAGAGTTTCTGCTGACATGGCTTTGTAGTTCAGCCACATCTGGATATCTATACATTCTTCATTTTTTTAATACTGAATCTCCCAATAAATCATAGGTCTAGTTATTTCATCAATGCATGGCAAACTCATTTCTAGACTTTTTTGAGAGAAAATACATGTGCGTATAATATTTCTTTTTTTCCTGGAATGGCCAACTTTTATCCTTTATCTTATTTGAACATTGCTCATTTGACAGGTTCATGCGCCTTACAAAGCTGATTCAGCAGGATGCCACCTGCCAGAGGCAAAGCTCACCTAAGCATGAATTAATAGCCTTTCTGTCCCACTCACCCAGACCAAGATAGAATTGCCCTCTTCATTTATTTGCAGTAATCCTTATTTGCCTATTTTTCTAAAGCAGCTGCCTGATGTTTCTTGCAGAACTCTTTTTTTCTCTCTATCGTTCCTTGTCAGTTTGCCCTCCAGAATTTGCATTAATTATATTTTCTGCAGGCTTTCGATAAAGTGGATTTCATTTTCTCCATCTCAAGATGAGATGTAGAATGCCATCATTACTTCTCTCTTCTTTTGTGTCTCCAATGGAAACAGTAAAACAAAATCTGCAGAAAACCCTTTTGTTTTACTCCTGTGCATTCACTGACAATATTTCATATTTAATTCATAAGGAGGACAGACACTGGGGATAGACCTATTCCTAGAGGACACTTTTGTTCCCAACTTTGGTTCCCATTTAGAATGGGAATCCTGAATAACAAACTTTGACTAATTGAATCTTGACTAATGAATCTTCAGATAGCAGCTATAACTTGAAATGTAAACTTTCTCTAGTTAACATTCACTTCCACAACAAGGTTACCATTGTCTTCTGAGAAGCTGAAAAGGCAAGACAAGTCCTACTTCTTTAATTGGACAGTGACAAGGGAAGTATTCAACCTTGCAGTTCCTAAATCCATGACTTGGTACAAGATGTATTTAAAACATGCATACACTCAAGCACACACTTTCTGCCAACAGAAATAACAATAGCAGTTAAACTTACATACCTTTCCATGGTGCTTTACTGTACTCTCTGAGCAGTTTATAGTATATTGTCCCCAACAATCTGGGTCCTCATTTTATTGACCTCGGAAGGATGGAAGGCTGAGTCAACCTTGAGCTGGTCAGGATCGAACTCCTGGCAGTGGACAGAGTTAGCCAATAATGCTACATTCTAACCCAGTGGTTCTCAACCTTTCTAATGCCACGACCCCATAATACAGTTCCCCATGTTGTGGTGACCCCCCAACCACTTATACATCACTGGGTGCCAGGGGTGTGGCCAAATAAAAGGAGGAAAAAATAGTGGACAGCCTTGTTTGGCGACCCCCCGTGAAATGGTCATTTGACCCCAAATGGGGTCCCGACCCACAGGATGAGAACTACTGTTCTAACCACTGCACTGCCACAGCTCATATAATAATAATAATAATAATAATAATAATAATAATAATAATAATAATAGTAGTAGTAGTAGTAGTAGTAGTAGTAGTAGTAGTAGTAAAGTTGGAAGGGACCTTGGAGGTCATCTAGTCCAACCCCCTGCTCAAGCAGGAAAAACTATACCATTTCGGACAATTGGCTGTCCAGTCTCTTCTTAAAAACTTCCAGTGTTGGAGCATTCACTGCTTCTGGAGGCATGTTGTTCCACTGGTTAATTGTTCTAACTGTCAGGAAGTTTCTCCTTAGTTCTAAGTTGCTTCTCTCCTTGATTAGTTTCCACCCGTAGCTTCTTGTCCTGCCTTCAGGCGCTTTGGAAAATAGCTTGACTCCCTCTTCTTTGTGTCAGCCCCTGAGATATTGGAACACTGCTATTATGTCCCCCCTCATCCTTCTCTTCATTAAACTAGACATACCCAATTCCAGCAACCGTTCCTTATATGCTTTAGCCTCCAGTACCCTAATAATCTTTGTTTTATCACATATTTGAAGAACTATATCTCAGGTTGGTCCAGAACAGGGGTATCCAACCTTAGCAACTTTAATACTTGTGGACTAGAATATTAGAAGAACTAATCATGGGACTAGGGTTTGGGGCACAGAAACAATGCAACTGTAGCTCTTACAGTGTGGAAAATGTAATCAGATAATGATGCTGGTGATGATAAATGTGTAAGACACCATACTGATTCTCATTATAAAATCTGAATGTGAAGTACCCTTCAGTCATTTAGTGTTCATGCATCATATGGAGAGAAGATAGATCAACAGCAGAAGTCAGCAAGGCAGTACTCTTTAAGATGTGTTTGCGTGTATGTGTGTATACGTTTTATTGGTTAAGGCACCAGGTTAGAAACTGTGAGACCATAAGTCCTAGCCTTGAACCAGTCACTCTCAGCCATAAGAAAAAGTAGGCAATGGCAAACCACTTCCAAAAATGTTACAGGGACTTGTCCAGGTTGTTGTTGTTGTTGTCAATTGCAAAGTCATGTCCAACCCATTGCGACCCCATGGACAATGTTCCTCCAGGCCTTCCTGTCCTCTACCATCTTCTGGAGTCGATTTAAGCTCACACCTATTGCTTCAGTGACTCCATCCAGCCACCTCATTCTCTGTCGTCCCCTTCTTATATTGCCCTTAATCTTTCCCAGCATTAGGCTGTTCTCATTAGGTGGCCAAAGTACTTGAGTTTCAACTTCAGGATCTGGCCTTCTAAAGAGCAGTCAGGGTTGATCTCCTCTAGGACTGACCAGTTTGATCGCCTTGCAGTCCAGGGAATTCGCAGGAGTCTTCTCCAGTTCAAAGGCCTCAATTCTTTTGTGCTCAGCCTTGCTTATGGTCCAACTTTCACAGTCATACATTGCAACTGGGAAAACCATGGCCTTAACTATACGTAGAATACACCAAACGAAAGGGAGAGGGAAAGGGGAAGGGGGAGGGATATGGAAAGGGAAAGGAATATATAAATAAAATGATCTGCAGTTCTGTTGTTTTCCACCAAAAATATGGCAAGAGGTTTGTAAGAAGGTTTGTAAATCACAAGAAACTGGAGAGATCCCACATTCACTCAGTGTCTCTTTTAAGGAGGCCCTTTTTACTGCTAGAAAGTGGGACCACAGTCTTGCATTCCTACTATGATAAATTGTACCGCTCTGCAAAGTTCAGGTTGGCTGCTTCTCCCCCTTTTTTAAAATCAGCATTTAGTTATCCTGCTTTGGATATAGAAACAGCTATTCTTTTGCCTGACAATCCCCATTTTCAGCTCAGCAGCTGAGGAACTAGCTACATGGGTTAAAGCAGCAGGTGTAAAATCAACTTATAATGAGTTATGGAAATCCTGTCACCAGCTCATTTTGTGGAAATTAATTTAACTTATTACCTACCTCTTTTTCATGTTCCCTCAAAGACAGAACTATCGGTTTTTGACAGAACACCCCACTGTGCTCCTACATCCCTCAATAACAATGCACTTCCTTCTGAGAGAAAAGTGATTTACTTTTATTTAAAACCACAGAGAAATGCTGAGAAGGATTCTCTTCAAAACAGCATGAATCAGAAGCAAGAGGGGAACACAGAGACTGTAGTACCCATCCAAAATCTTAGTTTCCTTCTTGCTCTTGAAGTTTGCATTTACTCTACACTCACTGCTTAAAATCTTCTCCCTCCCCAAATAAGAGGGAAAGCACCCTCTCCTTTTTTTTCATGGAGTATGTCTGAGTGCAATTTGTATGATCGCTGAGCTTTTCCATGCTCATTTTAACACTGGAATTCCTTGGATGAGAATCAAAACAACTAAAGCAAATCCAATTAACAAGAAAAAATATTCTGTGACATCATGCAGACTATACAGGAACATTACTAGTTCCTGATGGCTCCAGTGAATAGTTCTTAAAGTGACACATGCAAAGAATCAGGACCATATATTAAGTTCCAAGTAAGAAGATTTATTGCTCAAGCCTATACACAAGAATCTAATCAACTAATGTTCAATCTAAATTAGCCCTAAGTAAAAGTTAATGGAATTCAAGGTGGGGCTGAATTTGGAGCATTTGTGGACATATAACAATTCTAGGCTGAGTCCTCTCTTGATTCCATCCCTAGGCTTCTTCTCCAACATAAAGTCCACACGTGTGAAATGTTTGCTCTCATAGCAAAAATTGGTAACTTGATCCCGAAAACTAAAGAACTGGAAGGAAAGCAGTCTGACAACAGCTTTTAAACAAGAACACACAGAAATTCTGGAAAGATATACGCAAGACATTTCAATGCTGGACTTAACAAATTGGTAGAAATGGTAGCGAAAGAAAAAAAATGATAAAGCACATTGAAGAATAAAAGAAAACTGCATTAATTTTGCAAAAATAAATCTTGCCTCACCATCTTTTTAGTTTTTTGAGAGTATCTGACTTATAGAATGAGATAGCTGTCAATCTTGTAAATATTGGATGTTCCTGCTCTGACAACTGATGAAAATTGCAGGCATTTTCTCTTTTCTTTTAACATGCTTTTTCTGGTATTTAGAAATCAGGTGCAGAAGGTGGGTTGGAATAAAAGTTCAAGCTCAGCTAGCCATAATAATAATGCTGCTTTGTGTGAACCCAAGGACGAGCTGATAATGCTTTGGCGGGCTGAGGAGTTGGGGGAAAAGCCCACATTTTAGGCTCATTGGAGAATGTGATTTACAACAGCTTATTATTATTGTGTAATATTCTGTAACATTCTTGTAATATTCATATTGTAATACCAATGTAATACTCTTGGGCAAAACTGGTAATATTCTAGCTCCTTGGGAATGACTGAATAAGTGGATAAAAATGCCAAGTCCACTCTAAATATCTGTGCAACCAACCCATAATAATATAGTAATGATTAAGGTAGGAAGTGTAAAGAAGCAGGAACATTCCATGTGCTGTTGACTAAACCATGTTAGCTGACGAGATGCAGAAAGTAGGTCATCACTGATATAATCTCCAATCTGATCTTATTTAATTGACATCTCAAAACCTGCCTCTTTTTCCAGGCTTTGGGGTAAATTGTGAGTTGACTGCTCTGTCAGAGTCTGATTATTTTTTAATGGCTGGATTTTTTTATTATTATTATTGCTTGGTATTAGATTATTTTAAATTTCCCAGAGTCATGATGAAGTTGAATGGACGGTATAGTTAATAAATTATGAAAAAAAGTATATAAATCATGTGTGGCATATGGAAAGTCAATACAAAGAGGGTTTTCTCCCTTTCTCCAAACACCAGGAATCATTAAATGAAGCTGATTGGAAGAAGATTTAGAACCAGGGAAGAAAAGTACTTCTTCACACTGTGCAAAATTAAACAATGGAATTCTCTTATTGCAAAATGTGATGATTGACATAAGTTTGGGTGGTTTTAAAAGGCAATTAGATAAATTCATGGAAAACAGGTTTACCGAGAGCTTGTTATCTGTTCTGCTCCCATGTTAATATTAAGTTGAGAACACTTTGTACATCTTCAGTGCAGCTTGCACTGATGCAACATGTATTTAGTGCATCCTATCCCCTTTCCACGTTCATCCCAAGTATTTCTATTCCCCACAGAGCTCTTCCCAAAGTTGCATCAAGCAATAAAAACCAGGGGTTATGGATGAAGGCAAAATTTAGGACTTCAAGCTATTTTAATCTCAAAATGAAATCACTAACCAAATCCTTGATTATAAGGTTTCTTCCCTGCTTGAGAAAAGTAGCCTTATAAATATGTATGAAAATGCACAGTTGCAGATAGAAAAATGCAGGTTAGACAGCATCACCACCAGATGGATCCATAGCTGGCTGACCAGCCGTACTCAGCGTGTGGTCCTCAATGGAACCGCATCTACATGGAGGGATGTGTGTAGTGGGGTGCCCCAGGGCTCTGTTCTGGGCCAAGTGCTCTTCAACATCTTCATCAATGATCTGGACGAGGGGATAGATGGGGAACTCATCAAATTTGCAGACGACACCAAGCTGGCAGGAATAGCCCACACTCCAGAAGACAAGCTTAGGATACAGAAGGATCTGGACAGACTTGAACACTGGGCGCTAGCTAACAAAATGAAATTCAATGGTGAAAAAAGTAAGATTCTACATTTAGGCAAGAAAAACCAAATGTACAGGTGTAGTATAGGGGGTACCTTGCTCAATAGTAGTAACTGTGAGAGGGATCTCAGAGTCCTAGTGGACAATCATTTAAATATGAGCCAGCAGTGTGCTGCAGCTGCCAAAAAAGCCAACACAGTGCTAGACTGCATTAACAGAGGGATAGAATCAAGATCACTTGATTGGTAAGGCCACACTTGGAATACTGCATCCAGTTTTAGTCACCAGGATGTAAAAAAGATGCTGAGACTCTAGAAAGAGTACAGAGAAGAGCAACAAAGATGATTAGGGGACTGGAGACTAAAACATATAAGGAAAATTGCTGGAATCGGGTATGTCTAGTTTAACGAAGAGAAAGACAAGGGGTGACATGATAGCAGTGTTCCAATATCTCAGGGGCCACCACAAAGAAGAGGGAGTCAAGCTATTTTCCAAAGCACCTGAAGGCAGGACAAGGAGCAACAGGTGGAAACTAACCAAAGAGAGAAACAACCTAGAACTAAGGAGAAACTTCCTGACAGTTAGAACAATTAACCAGTGGAACAACCTGCCTCCAGAAGCGGTGAATGCACCAACACTGGAAGTTTTTAAGAAGAAACTGGACAGCCATTTTTCTGAAATGGTATAGGGTTTCCTGCCTGAGCAGGGGGTTGGACTAGATGACCTCCAAGGTACCTTCCAACTTTATTATTATTATTATTATAGTTAGAGTTCATTGGAGGATTCTTGTAAATCTATCAATCTAGGTTCTGAGTTGTACTGAGGTGTGTCGCCTTGGCTTTATCTTCTGAAGGAGAGGTGAGGGACCGATCCATATTAGTCAGTTACTTAAACTGAAAATAGTATATTAAAGTGTTTTAAGGCATATTAAACTTCAGGTGCTTGACTGTTTCCTGCTTCAGGCTGCATTTAGTATGATTTTTATTATTACTGTTATTGCATATGACTTGCTAGTTTTTGCCTGAGCATCTATTGATAGCATAGCACAGCAGGGGTTTGGAGATTTAAGCTTAGTAAATAAATGAGCCTCTTGACTGAAGAGTTATAGTATTTTCTTGAATAAAAGTCTTCCTCTTGAAAATTGCTTAAACCTAATATAACAACAAGGCCTACCTGAGAAGTAACTGAACCCAAAAATGTCAGTCGTTTTTTTTTTTTATAATTGTTCAGATTCCTGTGTCCAAGAAATAGGATAAAAATCAGAACTCCTAGAATAGGAGGTGTTTACAAGGGAACATTTTAAAATCATTTTTTCATTCATTCATTCATCCATCTATTCATTCAATTTCTCCAGCCACCCGCTTGATTATAGGTACTTATAAGTGTTGAAACAACAGAACAATATTTTAAAACAACATGAAGGTGGTCATGCTGGGAAAGAATAC
Source organism: Crotalus tigris (assembly GCF_016545835.1). Lineage (NCBI taxonomy): Eukaryota > Metazoa > Chordata > Lepidosauria > Squamata > Viperidae > Crotalus > Crotalus tigris. The sequence goes on from NW_024097339.1 coordinate 364,298, forward strand.
TCAACAATTAATTACACTCATATTCAAAAGTAGTTTCATTCAACATCCAGCATTTGAAAAGCCAGGTTTTTCAGGGCTCTTTAGAAAGATGGCAAAGTCAGGGCTATAAAATTGTCTCGAGGAATGCTGTGTCTTTTACATTTATTTATTTCTATTTATATGGTTACTCCTCTCACCACACTCTCAGTAGCAAAGAAAGGTTAAATGGAAACCATAATGTAAAACCTATTTAACATGCAATATTAAATATATAATTCAAAACAAAAGCACCCACCAAGAGTAAAAGCAAAATAATATAATATCAACACATCCAGGCTTCACTAACTTGATAGCCCTTCACCTGGGCAAAAAAGAAACAGCTTTTTAATGCTTTCTGGAAGATCAGCAGGGACTTGCTTCCAGAAAGATGGTGAGGTATCCCAGAGGGCAGACACCACAACAGAAAAAGCATGCCTCCTGTGTCCTAAGTGTCATGGTTCCGACTAATGAAACACTTCAAAGAACTTCCAGGCATTGTTTTATCCTAAAATCCTTTATTATCAGTGTAACAGATTGACGGCACATCATAGGTGTGTATGCCAGAATCTGAATTCCCCTTGCTTGCATCTAACTTTTCTTGCTAAACCCCTCCCTTATTTTGCAGTCATAAGTCACATCTTCCAATTAGCCCTGAGGGCAAAGATTCACTTCCATTCCTTTTCCCAGGATTTCCTTATAAATCTCCTCCCTTTCTCTGTCATCTGAATTAACTCTAAAAATACCAGACAGTTCTGTATATTTTGTCAAAGCAATAATATCCTATATTAACAGGGTTGACACTAAGATGCCATTAATTAGATGCATTATGTTCTCCCATTGGATATAATAGGGTGGATAGGGACTATTGGTGAGACCCCATGCCAGGATGGGCTTTATAGGTGACAACCAGGACCTTGAATGGCAAATGGAAGCCTGCTGGGAGCCATTGCAATTCATATAAAAAAGATAGTTTGGACAAATCAGAAAAATACAAAATTGTTTGCACTGCTGCTTTCTGCAGTTTTGCAACAAAGCAGGTACTGCATCTGAAAAGACACATCTCCTGAATCCCACAAAATGCATTGTTAAAATTTAAAGCTTGTTAATCCTGTTGGTTCCTACTGGACAGGTGGTAGTGGAATCTCCAGCTAGACTGGAGGAAGGACTGAAAAGACTGGAGGGCTTGGAGTCCATGCAGGGAAGAAAGTAATGGAGGCTAGACCCATCCCTCCGTCCTTCCTTAAGAACTCCTGAAGCCTTTATCTGGCTGTTGCCAAGAGAATGTAGTCAGTCCATTGAGATTGTTGCTAAAAGGTAGGCAACAAGAAAGAAGCAACCTTGATCAACTCACAGTGTTGTTTTGGTTCCTTGTGCCTGACACAGGCAGATCTAGCTGATGATAGATGATATATCAAATATATAAGGTATGCCATCTAGGGCTTTATAGATGACAACTAATATTTTTAACATCTGGGGAGAGAAATCTACATTCTAATAGGTTCTTCTGTTTGAGCTGGGGAGGGGGGCTGGACTAGAAGACCTCCAAGGTCCCTTACAGCTCTATTCTATTCTAAATTCAAATCTTATATTCCTACAATGTGAGGGAAGAAAGACATGTGATCAGCAAGCAGGGTCTGATTATTTCCTTTCCATATTGCTACTACAATTTTTATCTGAAGTAAGATAAAAGCTGTGCTTCTGCACTTCTCCATTTCAGTACTATTGAAGTCATCTTCTTGCCAGACATAGTTTGAAAAAAAAAAAGAAAGAAACAGCAGGAAGTTGGCAGGTGGAGATTGCTCAGCTTGAAGAGGTCCAGGGAGGCCCACAATGAGGTGGTCACCTGCAGTGCTAATGAAAAGACTACAGCTGATCCTAAATCTTAATAAAAGATGGACAGAATTGCCAGGTTTTTATGAGTCAGTCAAAAGGGTTGATTTGGCAACCTGGAGCAGTGAACTTGCTTTATTACTGCATATGTCTGAGGAAGGAAGATAAATGAGAGTATTTGCACAAAGGAATCATTGTGTGTGTCTCTAAGTAAATAGGAAGATGAATTATTGCTACATAATGACATCCCTAACTGGTTTGTGGTCACAAATCCCATTGCCAGGTACAGTATCTTGATTCTTCACAAATATGTCTTGATTCAGCAAAGCCCTTTAGGCTTATTCACAGCTTTAAGTCAGGTAAAAAAAAAACCTTCCTTAGCATTAAGGTTGAGTTTAGTAAAGCAGCAAAATTTACATGCCTTCCTTATATGCCTTAAATAAATTAATTTATTGATTGATTGGAGAAGAGAATGAATTATTGATAGATACTATCATGTTTTTGTATTTCCAGTCATAATTTTAGTCCATTAATTTGTAATCTCTTCAGGCACAATGCTGCCTGGTGGCTCTGGTGCCCCTGCCAGTATTTCTTTTTTATTGTTGATAATCTTACAAAATGACATATCTATGATCCCACCCATAGGATATTATTGATAGTCCTGGTTTACTTATTAAATTTTATGTTGCCTATGATCCTCCCTCCCTTCCTCCTTTCTTTCTTTCTTTCTTTCTTTCTTTCTTTCTTTCTTTCTTTCTTTCTTTTAGTGGTTTAGCCTCTTTCTTATTCTTCTCTCCTGTCTTTCTAGCATATTTACTCTACAAAGTTGTAACATCATTTTAACTTCTCATTTATTTGGAATTTTTCCCCTCCTGCCTAGCACTAGCTGACCCTATTTCCTCTATTTTTCTTGATTCCTTTTTGTGATTAGACTTTCAAACTCCTCAGAGAGATTGTTCTGCCTTATATCTAATGTAAACATAAGACACACTCTATCAATAATATATTCATAAGGTACTAAATATATTGATGAATGAATTTATCTATTCAGATATAATTTCTGCTGCACTTTGGAGGCTCATTGTAATTAGAGTAAAGAAAGATGTAATAATCTTCTTCCTTGCTATTTAGTACCAACGCAGAATTAGAATGAGTTGGGTTGGTGAGCATTTGCAAGACCTGGATCCAGAAAGAGTTTGCATTCTGAAACTTTTGAATGGTAGTTGTGATATTAATATTTTACTTTCTGATTTTTTAAAAAAAACAGAAGCACAGTTACAGATACTAAAGTCAGACAAAAGAGGGACCACAGCAAATTGGTGGTGTGTATTTTTCCATATAGCAAATTGTAAATTCAATACCAGACATTTCCAATTAAAATTCTCTGTGGTTGCAGATGTTTCTTGAACTAAAAGGCAAGTAGATTACTGGTAGGCATTCATTTTATCCCATATCCAGTTATCAAAGGTCCAAGTTACGATTGATGAAAAACTTTTGTTCTACATTTAACCTTTAACTGCCTGATATTTCTTGAACTGGAATTAAGTGCTAAAATGAAGGGAAGAGGTGAAGTTCATGAACATTTTGACAGTGAAACCATATGGAAAATTCAACTATCTTTAGAAACCATATGGTAAATGATCTTTAGAAATCATATGGTAAAGTCTTGGTATTTAGCTAGTGAAACATCGTAAGAACATAGGAACCACATTCACAAGACCTTAAAGTATACATTCTGTACATGCAAACATATGATTATAGGTGTAACTCTTCTTCATCATTTGTCATATTACTCACATCCAGAGATCTGATGTAGATATAAATCTACCCCAAATCCTTCTTCTGAATTTACAGTGAGCTAAATGGCATAAACTGGAGCTCTATACAAATAAAGATTTCTAGAGGAAAGTGAATTCTATTCTAAAATTAGGATTCATAGTTTAGAGTTCTTTCTTAAAGTAGTTTTGTTTATGGAGACTTATCAAATAAAGGGCAAGGCAGAAATGGTTTCTTATAGCCTTCTTCAGGGATGTTTTCTACAGCTTCTTGCAAGAGATCTAAATTACCCCTATTGTATTTTATCAATTTCTGCAACACCCCATTCTAGAAAGAACTACCAGTTCTCTATGTTTTTCATATTCCCAGGAATGAATGCAGCAGTGCAGTTATTATATAGTGATGCCGACTAAGTTGTTGTTATGACTCTATTATAGTAAATACCATCCTAGAGAAGTTAAAATTTTGGCCTTAACCTACAAAGTCCTTACTAGCTTGAAACCATTGAATAGCCATTTTCTCCAACATTTGTCAGTAAAGATCCATTCTGATTTCTCCTGTGGGAGATGAAAATATAGCCCCCTTTTCATATAATAAGATAGGGCTAGAACAAACCTGAAATAGGCCCCCACAGAAGTGATTTGAAGCTCTAACTTGAACTTTATGCTGTTTCTCAATAAGGACGTACTATTTATAATCTGCTGAGCTTTGTGCAATATGAAATTGCAAAGTAGGTAGTTCTGTGTATATGTGGAACATGAGTATTGTAATTGTGGGAAAAGAGGAACTGAAAGTAGCTAATGGATGTGGGTTCCAATGTACACAGGTACATGTGGAAAGTTATGTTCAGCAGAAGGTCAGCAGGAAGTCAGCAGAAATCAGCAAAAGTCAGCAGACCATCTGACTACAGTTTTAGAACAAGAAAGGGTATAAAGGGTTGGGACTGGACCTGATTGATCTGCCATTGGCTTATAGCTGTCCTTTGGAATCTGCTATGCCATATGGTCCTCATTGCAATGGGTTGTTAATGTAAGTGATGTTATGTTATTATGCTATGTTCCAAATTATTAGAAAAATAAATCTCTGAATCTTAAAGTAAGAATTATTGTTTTGTGTTGCTGTCTTGTCTTTTCCATTGGGTTTTTCCACGACACTGCTCCAGGTTCCTTTATCTGATACAGTTGGGCAGGTAGTTACCAAAGAGAATACAGTATAGCAACCTTCTTCCCCTTCCCTCCTCTCCTCTCCCCTCTTCTTTTGAGTCAGTGTTGACTTCTGGTGACTATTTGGACAAGTGGATGAGGCTGTCAGCAGGCCCAGAGGAAGGGACAGGGGCTTTTGGAGGAGTTGGAGGCGGCAGTAGCATGCTCCAGTGTCGAAAAGGAGTGAGGCCCCTTTAAGGAAAAGGTGGAAGAGATGGGATCAGAAAAAGGAAAGGAGGTGAGGTTGTGCAGGAATACAAGCTAATTTGAGGGCTAATCCACATGGAGCTCCATTTCCATCTGTCCTGCTTGCCATCGTTCGCTCCCTAGAGACTAAAATGTTCTGAAACATGAGCTGGCCATGAACGAGTGTATATCAGAGGTGGTGACTATTTGAGAGCTGTATGCCACGAAATTTCATTTCGATATATGCTGATTGGTGTTCATTCAAAGTGACAATAAAGTTGTTATTGGTATTGTTATTATTTATCAGCAGTTTTCTTAAGCAAGTTTTTTTTTTCCAGAAGTGGTTTGCCTACTTTACTTCCTAGGGTGAGAAAAAATGATTGGTCCAAAATCACACAGCTGACTTTGTGCCCAAGGTGAGACTACAACTCAGAGTCTCCTTGTTTCTAGAGTTGTCTTAACTACTAACCATATTGGCTCCTTGTGTTATATTTTAAGTAATGTTAAATATTCTTCTGGATTTAACTCCACTGTAGCTGCTTTAGGTTTGTTTTTTATCTCAGTTTTGTTTTGGAGTAAATCATTTTTTTTAATATGATTGCATTTTTTTTCTAATTTGCCACTTCTCATTATAGAAAATCCCAAAGCAGTTTACAAACATTAGAAAACCATTCTAAAATAAGGCAATTATAAACACAATTTAAAAAAAAATTAAGAAAAATAGAGCAAAAATAACATGTGCCAGAGTGGTTGTCATGCTTTTGGTAGATCTGCTAGAAGTGAGCTCGCTATGGGTTTATTATCGACTAAAGCTACTTTTCATTGTTGGATTCACCCAGGTTGTTGCTTCTGGATGATTTCAACCTCCTATCTCTTGGGTCGGAAGCAGTTCAGGAATTCATGACCACCATACAACAATGAGCTTATCGTTAGTCATTGTTGGCCTGATTACATAGCTGGCCAGAGAAGATATGTCCCAACGCTGGGGAGGAATATCTATCAGGCCCTTGTCAGATGTCATATTGTCTTCCTTGGGATCCTAGTACTGACTAATGGATCAATTTGAATGACCTGAACCATACACTCCAGTTCACACTATAAACATGCCAAGAAATGAATCTGAAATGGAGCTGCCCTAAGTTACAGTTAGTATAGAACAAAGTGAATGACCTAACTATTAGGTTGCCAATTGACATGCACTTCATGAACTGAAAACCATTTGGTTCTACTAGGTCCCTGGTTCAGGTCATCCAGAATAGCCTCTCAGTGTCTGTGATAACATGTCTTGTGTCATTAAACGCCATGTATCAAGACTCAGAGATTACGCATTCTTAGAAAAACCCATTGTGGTAGGGATGAAGCAGCAAGCAGTAAAACATGGATTTGTTCAAAAGTTTCATTATGTTATTAAGGGCTTTAACATGTTATTTGATGTCATTCTCTTGCTGAAAAGATAAAGAGAAGCATGTTTAATTTTATGCCCTGATATTCTGATATTTTATTCAGCCAACAATTATTCTGGGTTTGGTACAGCAGGTGTGCCCAAGTAAAAACTTATTAAGGTGGGAATCCAGCCTCCCCTTCCTTTTTCACCATATACTGGAAATGAAAAAATATATATCCTCTCCCATTGACCACAACTCTGCTATCCTCAGCAAAATTACTGCCTCCTCCTTGTAGCTGATGCAATGCACAAGGACCTTTTTAATGAATCCCGGGTTAGCACTATATTCCTTTGCTAGGTGGAAGCAGATGAATATTTACCGAATGCAAATAAAGACAAAAGGAGAATATATTATTGAGCAATCTTAAGTCCCTGCCATCCACCGAGAACCCTAATTCAGCAGTAAGATGGATTCCTAGCATGTATATGGGCTCCTCCCTGGCTTGGTCTATGCTGAAGTTCAGCCAGAGGCTTCCCATAAACTATTTTAATATCCTTTTATTGCATAAAATGTTTATATTTCATTATTCAGTTCACAAGTTAAGTGTAAACTATCACTCATACCTATGATAGCCGAAAAGCAATTACAAGAAACGTAAACAAAGATAAGATAAATGATGAGAGGCCTTCATTTACTAAGTTCTTGTCTTTCCATCAATTTTCCAGGGGCAAGGAAGTGCCAGGCAGAAATAAATCCTTGTAAATAAAAGATATCCTTGAATGAAGTGCAGGTTGCCTTCCTTTAGCAACCACAGCTGGGATTAGCAAGTTGGTTCTTAAGTGAAGCAGCCGCTAAGTGAAAATTATGTGATTGCACCTCTGCTTTCAATTTTACTTCAGCTTTCCTTTATTTTCCTGCTATTCCCTTTATGCAGGGACAATGACAGTTCTTTGGGCTCCAAAATCACTGCAGATGGTGACTGTAACCATGAACTTAAAAGCTTGCTCCTTGGAAGGAAAGCTATGGCAGACCAAAACAGCATATTAAAAAGCAGAGACATCATCTTGCCAAGAAAGGTCCGTATAGTGAAAGTTATTGTTTTCTCAGTAATAATGGATGGCTGTGAGAATTGGACCATAAGGAAGGCTGAGGGCTGAAGAACTGATGCTTTCAAATTGTCATGTTGGAGAAGACTTTTGAGCATCCCTTGGATTGCAAAGAGATCAAATCAGTCAATCCTAAAGGAAATCAACCCTGATGGTTCTTTGGAAGAACTGATACTGAAGCTGAAGCTCAAAAACTTTGGCCACCAAATAAGAAGAGAGAATTCATTGGAAAAGACCCTGATGTTGGGAAAGATTGAAGGCAAAAGGAAAAGGGGACAACAGGATAAGGTGGTGTCATCGACCAAATGAACATGAATTTGGGCAAACTTTGGGAGACAAGGAGCCTGGTGTGCTATGGTCCACAGGGTTGCAAAGAGTCAGACATGACTTAGTGATTGAACAACAATAAAACAACCTATATAGCTCTGGGAGCCCCTAGAGTTGCACATGTAACACCACTGTTGTATGTGCTGCACTGGTTACAAGTTTGCTTCTGGGTCCAATTCAAGGTGTTAGTAATTACAGAACCAGCTTGGTTCCATCAGATCAGCTGATCCCACTCATTCAGGCAGGGAGGTTATGCTGCGGATCCATCAGTCGAAGAATTTCAACTGGCAGGGTCTAGGAAGAAGGCCTTCTCTGTTGCCATCCCTGCATTGTGGGACATCCTACCCTCAGAGGTGAGTCTTTCCACAAAGGGGTCAAAACCTGGCTGTCCAGCCTTGTATGAGGGACACAGAGGTCCACATAACTATGGGGCTGGCTGGCCCCATGAGAACCCCACACACACTTGTATTAACAACTGTTCACCTTTTGAAATTTTATAATGTTATTTTTTATAATTTTAAATCTTTTTAATAATTCTGATTCTAATGATAATTTTATTGATTATATTATACACCACCCAGAGCCACTCTCTGAAGGAGATAGTCAGTTAAGAAATATGAAATATAATAAAAATAAGTACCACCAAGGAAGGAATTGCAAACTTTCATCAAATTGATTAATGAATACGCAAAAATAGCTGAGGCAGCAAAAGTGAACTTGCATCCCTTTCTCAACAAACTCATAATCTGCTGATTGTTCCAGGAGCAACAATCTCTCAGGATATAATATCTACTATTTTATAGCCAATATGTCAAATGTATATTAGTTGATATTGCTGTTTTTATCATCAAATGATGTCTCTGATTCCATAATCACTTATTTAATGTTGTTCTTTTTCTGGGTCAAAGTTGCAAGAAAATTCTATGTGCCTATTGTATTCTTATACATTTGCCTTGTTTACAAGTCTTTTTTTTTTTCTTTACTCTGGTATGATTAAAATTCCAATTGCTATTATTTGGGAAATACATCATTTTACAAAAAAGTGCTCTCCTTAGTCTCAATATTTTTTTAATAAGTAAATATTTCAAACCAATGGCATGTTGGCTGAAACACTAGATCCTCTCTTATGAAGCTTTAAGCAGCTCTCCTTCGTAAACTGCCAAGTATACCTAAGAAACTCTTTCACAATTCCATGTGAAATCTTTACAGCTGCAATATCATTTCAGAGAGAATGTCAGAAAATTATCTATTCAGGCTGTTTTTAGGTTCTTGGACCTCCCTCAACCAGTTCCACCTAATAAAGGGTGCCTAAGATGGAAATTCAGTTCAGATTGATGGATCTCACATTATAATTCAATACATACCCAAAACTACATTAGGTATGAATGAAAAAGGTGCTTCCATTCCATTTTTGTCTTGAAGGAAAATTTAGTCAAGCTTTCCTCCAGATTGGTTTAATTGCAACTTAAAGAATTTTCATTTCCTTTTCTTCACAGCTAAAGTCTCCTTCCTTCCTTCCTTCCTTCCTTCCTTCCTTCCTTCCTTCCTTCCTTCCTTCCTTCTTTCCTTCCTTCAGAAGGATAACATGCATTGGGTGATGAATCTGATAATTTCCATTAAAAATCTTCAAGTCTCCAAAAATATGTTTATATTCCATGTGCCATGTACAATTTTTCTTTTAAAAATAGTACATTTGTTACATTTTCCTACCAGGCCATCAGATACTCATTTCCCTAAAATGCCTTTTTATGTGCATTTTTAATTGAAAATCTAAATCACAAAGTTCAGAAATGTGTCAAATTAAAATTGGTTTTCAGTGATTTGGATGGAAAAGAAAATTAGATAAGCTAGCAAGAAAATGGAAATAAGATAAAACATTTCCCCATTTTCCTTATACCATATCATTGTTTAAGCTTCTTAGCGTAGGCTCCTATTCCACTTCTGAGGTGGATATGGAGACACCCTACCTAGAGCTCCTTAGCTTGTCCAACACCAAAACGCATCTGTTTCAAGATAATTATGAAAGCAAAGTTACCTCAACTTTAAGCCATTTACATAGACTCTAAATTAAATTGATTAGAGGAGATTGTTAAAATTTATGCAGCTTAAAATATATTGTGATATAACTAGTCCTTGTCACACCATCAAGTTTTACAATACCTTAGACTCACTTCAAAATGGGACTCTTTGCATAGAAGATGGTCGGTTTCATTCTTTGTAAAAATTCATGACATTCTTAGTAAAAATGATTAGCAATGAGATGGGTGATTGTTTTGACAGTATACAATAATCATATGCAGTATTATATATTTCACAATCTTGTAAAATAGATATGAGGCCAAGCCCAAAACTAAAAAAAGCCTTGTATGTTTCCACTATCATCCCAATATTTTATCATGTCTAATCAAGCTTCCCTGAACCTCATTTATTTATTTTATTAAATTTATATGCTGCCCATATCACTATCCAAAGTGATTCTGAGTGGCTTACAACACAGTCGTCCATAAGGCTTGCACTTCAACTCCCAGAATTCCTAGCCAGAGTAACGAAGAGATTTAGGAAAATTACTCCTCTTTGATTCCAGTCCAAGCCGCAGAGATTTGGTCAGAGCCATTTATGAGCCTTTCTGATGGTCAAACTAAGATGCATTTCTCCTATTCTTGAATTAGAAAGAGAAAGTATGTTTGCCATTGTCAAGATATGAAGTTAAGTACTCAGCCAAATCCTGCCAGAGGCTAAGATCATGAAAAGCTTCATTATCTAGATTTGGTTCAGAGAGTTTCAATCAGATTTAAAATGAATTGTTGGGTGCCAAATTGGGTGCTTGATTCTATCATCTGGATACTGGACAATGTTGATCTTATTTGAGTCGGTCGCCCAGACCAGATGCTTATTCTTCCAAGCTTTCAGACTCTTTCTGGAGCCCATCCTCAGGGAACTTCTCTCTCTCCAGAATGCATACACTGGGCTGTTTTATATATATAATATTTATGTGGTGCTGGGATGTGTATGGCTTTTAGTTATTAATTGGGCTGTTGATGGCTGGCTATTAAGTTGTTGATTATTGTTTCCTTGTGCTGCTGTAACTTTGGCTCTTAAGTACCTGGTAAGCTGGTGGTAAATCAGCACTCCTGATGACTGACAAGGGACCCATTTCCAAGCTTCTATCATACAACAACAACAATAATAGTAATAGTAATAGGTGCCTTGGGTGCAATCCCAAAGCAATTGGAGCATCACTTGAACTCCATTAACATTGACAAATTTGCCATCAGTCAATTGCAAAAGATGCCCTTACTAGGAACAGCTTCCATCCTGCAACGATATTTGTAACACCATCAAACATCCAGATCTGCCTATCCCAGGTCCTTGATAAGGACTTGATAGGTAGACAAAAATGCCAAATCCAGTCTGAAGATTTGGCCAACTGTGTGATTAATAATAATAATAATAATAATAATTGCACAGACTGACTACAAGCAGTGGCATGGCAAAGTAGCAACAATGGTGCATTGGAAGATCTGCAAAAAATATCATTTGCCTATAAGCAAAAACTGGTGGGATCATAAAATTGAGAAAGTCATAGAAAATGATAAAATTAAACTGTTCTGGGACTTCAGAATTCAAACAGACAAGCACCTGCAACATAACACCTCAGACTTAACAATTGTCAATAAGAAAGACAAAAAAGTCTGGATAGTGGACGTGGCAGTGCCTGGAGACAGCAGAATAGATGAGAAAGAACTGGAGAAGATAACAAAATACAAAGACCTACAAATAGAAATAGAAAGACTGTGGCAAAAGCAAGCAAGGGTAGTACCAATAGTAATAGGCTCCTTTGGTGCAATCCCAAAACAACTGGAGCACCACCTGAACACCATTAGCATTGACAAATTCGCTATTAGTCAATTGCAAAAGGCAGCCTTACTAGGAACTGCTTCCATCCTGCAACGATACCTGTAATACCATCAAACATCCACATCTGCCTATCCCAGTTCCTGGGTAAGGACTCGATAGGTAGACAAAATGCCAAATCCAGTCTGAACATCTGGCTGACTGTGCGATGATCCATAATAATAATAGAGTTGGAATGGACCTTGGAGGTCTTCTTGTCCAATCCCCGGCTGATTTATCTGGCTATTTTTGTTCCTGCTCAGCCAACAATCTTGTAGCTGTGAAATATAATGCATGTCATTCATTGCAATGTGAGGCTACCAATGAGTTCAGGTCTCCTCATCTAACTGCTCACTCATGTTCTTGTAATCTGGTGGCTTGCTTCCTCCCAATCTGTCCTGCATAATCACAGGTGCAATTCATGCAGGGAATGTTGAACTTTTCTGTTTCAGTTGTCATACTGATCATATGTATTACACCCATTCCACAAACCATTCCTGGAAAACCCACTGCAAGAGGTCATTCAGAAAAAGGTATTCCCTAATCTTGCTCTCTCAAGACAGAACCCGGAATCTTCTGTGTACAAAATCACCTCTATGCCAAATATGGAATTTCACTTGCATTTTTTTTCACCAATCCTATTCAACTGGAGTGAAATATGTTCTACATATTTAATTATAACATGGGAAGAAGATGTGTATGAATATTTGTCTTTAATTATTTTTCTGGCAGTCTGTAGTATTTCTGGTTTCCTATATGTCCATTAAATCTCAAAGGATAACATCATGAGAGAGCTCCTGTGGAGCTGTTTCAATAGCAAAGCTCTAGTCAAAATCAAAGGGAAGAGAAGCTTAGGAGAAATAGTTGAAGATTTTGGGTTTTTTGCAGAAACTACATTTTTCATTCAGTTTGGCAAAGAATTTCAAAAGCCCATTTCCATCCAGTTTTAACTGGATCTTCTCTCATCTAGGTTTCTGTGAAGAAATCACTATTGCAAAGAGAATGCTAGAAGAGAGATCAATTTCATCCCGATTCAAGAAACCTCGTGTTCCCAACTTTTCTTCATAGCTTAAGACATAAAAAAGAGATAAACTCGTACCATTGTTGTAGTTTATTGTGGTGCTCAGGTGCTTTTATCATTCTTTTAAGATGCTACCTTCTTCATGAATTGTTTGATGACTTTCTATAATAAATGGTTATGTCTATAAGAAAACAACAAGACAATTGAGGATCGTTTTGATACCAGTATTTAAAGGGCGTACAGAGATAACTGTTCAACAGTATCTATGGAAGTGGGAGAAGGGGGGATGGAGCAAGAGAGCAGAAAGAAAAAAACAGCATTGTGCTATTGTAATACAAGCCCTACATCTTGTGAGCTTGCACTAGGATATCATATGCGCATACAAAAGAGGCACAACCTGAGATGCAATGACACAGCAATTCTTTCATCATCTTAACAAAAGCAGCTAGAACCTGCTGAGGTCCATGTAGAGCTCAAATGCTTTTGTTACCTTATATTGTCTCATTCAGAGACACAAAGAGAATATGAGAATTGTTTTATTATATAATATCTGGAAGAAAAAATATTAAGAAAGAGAGGAGCATTCCCTTGAAACCTAAACTAAATTACAAGTGTCGGGGAAGTCTGCCTTCACATATCAAGTTACATACTGCTATATTTGTTTTATTGTACTACATCATTTTGCTTGACTAAATTTATATATATATATATATATATATATATATATATATATATATATATATATATATATATAAATTTAGTATATATATAGTAAATTAGTATATATATAAATTTAATATATATATAGTAAAACAAATAAATAACGATCACCAGGAGAATAAATGAGAAAAACATTTAATAAAACCTAGCTTTCATCGGAAGCTTCCGACATCGTCAGGGTTAAAAGCAGTCATTGGGAAGAGGCTTATATATGATCACTAGGCGCCTGCATCCGGCTTCTGGACCGCGTCACCGGTCCCAGCTGATTGAATTGCACCTTTGCGTCAGCGCCCAGCCCTTTCCTGTTTCTGTTCCGTGCGCTATTGTTCACTCCTCCATCGCTAATTCTGGGGCTGAGTGGGGTCCTCTCCCATCCCTTCTGGGTGGTAGTTGTTTCCATCCCCCTGCCCCCTTGTGCCCAGTTCTAAGGGTCCTAGGGTACGGGCCATTCGGTTCTCTCCTAATCTCACCGCATGGTCCGATTAATCTCCGGGCAATCCTCCTCACCCCTTGGGATTGCGGCTCAGGCGTTTCCCTTCATTCTATGTTTTCCAACCTCCTGTCCCTTTTTATGTGAGCAGTCCTTGTTTGCTTATCGTTCGACTTAACATCTCTTTCCTTATCTTCACTTGGAGCGTTCTTTATCATCGCCATGTCAATGGTGCTTTGCCATCCAATCCGCTGTTGATGATTGTCATTTCCATTCAGCACATATCCATTGTACTTATTTTTCACGGGAGGATCCTTCTGCCATGGCTGTGGATGTTCTTTATTCATGAGTTTGTGCTTTCATGTCAAATCAGTTGGTAAAGTCTCTCTCTCCCCTTTCTGATGCGATCGGGTTATCATCGCATGTCTGCCAGTTCTACTTGCGGGTAGTCTTCCTTCAACAGTCGGCCCCCTTTTGTGGCGTCACTGGACAAAATTTGTATGTTGCTAAAATCAAACTGATGGTCATGTTTAGCCATATGTATCCAGACCTGCGGGTATTGCTCACCCCTCTTGATCACCAGTTTGTGTTCATGTAGGCGGGTCTTTAATCTTTTTGATGTTTCACCCACATAGTTGCTCTGACAGTTCTTACAGTCAATTCTGTACACCACCACAGATCTCTCCACAGTGGGGAGTGGGTCTTTGGGGCACATAACTTTTGATCACAATGTCTGGCTAGATTTGTGAGCCACCTTTATGTTGTGGGGGGCCAACAGTCTAGCCATTGCTTCGGAAACATTACTAATATATGGTAAAGAGACGCGTGTAGTCTGTACTGGGGGTTTGTCCTTCTGTTGGTTGTCCCGGGGTTCAGGTGTTTTGCTATGTCTTTTTATGAACCTCAACGGGTACCCATTTAATTGGCAAACATGAAATAGGTATCTCCTCTCCTCCACTTTAGACTCAACTGTGCTGCAGTGTGAATGTACTCACATAAACAGTGTCCTGATGCAGCTAACCTTATGGGATACTGGATGATTACTTCCATAGTGGAGGATTCGATCCGTATGGGTGGGCTTGTGATATACCTTTGTGCATAAAGATCCATCTGGTAAACGTTGGACCAGCACGTCTAAGAAGGCCAGCAAGCCCTGGTTCTCCTCTTCCACCGTGAACTTAATATCCAGATATACCAAATTCAATATTCCCATAAAGTTAGCTTTGTGGCTTCGCTTAATGATGACAAATGTGTCGTCCACATACCGAGCCCAGAACTTGGGCTGGTAACGGGTCATAGCCTCGCGCTCTATCTGTTGGAGGACCACCTCCGCTATCACACTGGAGATAGGGGAGCTCATGGGTGTGCCTTTCACTTGCTCAAACGTGACTCCTTGGAAGGTAAAATAAGTTGTTAAACATAGTTCTATGAGTTTCACCAAATCTTCAATCTGCAGAGAGTCTCGGTGTTGGGCCCCTTTCTGTTTTTTCAATTGGTCTCTCAGGACTGCAACTGCTAGGTCCTGAGGGATGGAGGTGAAGAGTGAGGTGACATCGAACGACACCATCATCTCATCCTCCTCCACCCTAAGGGCCTTGATCTTTTCTAGAAACTCTTCTGCAGATTTGACTGTGGTGAAATTGCCATTAGTAGGTAGGAGATATGCTCGCTAAGCCATTTCGCCAGCCCTGAGATGGGCATGCCTCTAAACGAGACAATTGGGTGAAGGGGAATACCTTCCTTGTGAATCTTAGGTAGTCCATAGAACCTGGGGAGTGCCGAGTCATTAGGGCGTATCTTCCTTAAGGTATCATCATCCATTTTCTTACTACGTTTGAAGTTATCGAGCAATTTGTTGATCTTATTCTTGAGTGTCACCATGAGGTCTCTCTTAATGATTTTATAACCTGTTCTATCATCAAGCAACTCCAATGCTTTGGTCACATAAAGCACCCTATCCATTACCACTGTTGCCCTCCCTTTATCTGCTGGTAAAAAGGGACAGGAGGTTGGAAAACATAGAACGAAGGGAAACGCCTGAGCCGCAATCCCAAAGGGTGAGGAGGATTGGCCGGAGATTAATCGGAGCGTGCGGTGAGATTAGGAGAGAACCGAATGGCCCGCACCCCAGGACCCTTAGCAAGGAGAACTGGGCACAAGGGGGCAGGGGGATGGAAACAACTACCACCCAGAAGGGATGGGAGAGGACCCCACTCAGCCCCAGAAGTAGCGATGGAGGAGTGAACAATAGCGCACAGAACAGAAACAGGAAAGGGCTGGGCGCTGACGCAAAGGGTATGCTTAGAATGCAATTTGATCAGCTGGGACTGGTGACGCAGTCCAGAAGCCAGATGCAGACACCTAATGATCATATATAAGCCTCTTCCCAATGACTGCTTATAATCCTGACGATGTCGGAAACTTCTGACGAAAGCTAGGTTTTATTGTTAATAGGATAATATTGGAAGAAGGAATTTTTGTCTACTTTGCAGGAATGGTTTTTTAAAGTTTCTTACTTATCTGAAATGGCAAAAATTTCGGCTTTTTTGAAAGATCAATCGCAAGAGAAGTATCTTTTGGTGTGGAAAAGATGGATAAATTTTATACAATATAAGTATGATATTAGAAAATATTATTTACCCTTTGAATAATTTATATTTAAAGTTTAAGATATTATTTAGAAGTGTAGAATAGTTTTGTTTTTTTCTTTTCATTATTTTTCTTATTTTCTTTTTTTTTCTTCTTTTTCTCTTTCTGTTTTTTATATATAATGGAGTTAAAGTACTTAACAATTCATTTATTGAATGTAATCATATTTGTTTGAGGTTTATTTGAGTTTAAAAGTTTTTTTTTCTTAAGTTCTAGTTAACCCTGTATTCAGCTCTGGGAAGAATGGGAGAGGGTTTTGGGGAGGGTTGGGAGGGATTGGGAAAGGGGTTTTTATTATAAAATTGTAAAAATTTATAATAAAAAAAAGAAAGCTAGGTTTTATTAAATGTTTTTCTCCTTTATTCTCCTGGTGTACATTATTTATTTGTTTTACAATATGAATATACCCAGGAGTCGAATTTTTACCCACATTTCTAACTATATATATATATATATATATATATGTTTTCTGAGGTTTTCGCGGGTATTTGTATGTAGGTCTTTGGTTGTTCGGGTTTTCTCCCACGTAAAATTGGAAGTGTCTTGGCGACGTTTCGACGAAGTCCCATTCGTCATCTTCAGGCTGGTGCTTTCAGCTTCGTGCCTCGAGCAGCAGGGTGTGGTCTTGGCTGTTTCTTCCTTTTAACTGCCAGTGGAGGTATGAACTGATTGGGTGGGAGCTTGGCTGTGTTCTGATTGGGTGGAGGTGTGTTCTGATTGGTTAGGGGCTTGGCTGTGCTCTGATTGGCTGGGGGTTTGGCTGTGCTCTGATTGGCTGGGGGGTTGGCTGTGCTCTGATTGGCTGGGGGAGTGTTCTGTTTGGTTGTGCTCAGGTTAGTCTGAGTTGCAGAGGGATTCAAGATTTTGGGCTGCCCTGCCATTCCTTGGCTTCGTGTTCGTGGTCGTGCTTCCTCTTCATGGAGGGTGTCAGTTTGCTTCATGTATGGATTGGGGGGGTTTAAAGTGGCTAATGATGCAGCTGTGGTCTGGCTTCTGGTTTGTGGTCGTGCCTCATAGTCAGTGTGGCTTTGGGTTTGTTTTTTGCGTGGATGTTTGGTGGTGACATCCTGTGTGGTTTTTGTGAGTGTGGGTCTGGTATCATTTTTTGTGTTAGGGAGTCGTTTGTCAATAAGGGCGGGTTTCCAAATGGCTGGTAGGCGGGAGGTATCATCTCGCTTGTTCATGCTGTGTGGGCGTTTTTCTATCTCAATGGCTTCTCTGATTATTCTGTTATTAAAATGTTCACTTTTGGCAATGGTTCTGGTATTTTTAAAGTCAATTTCATGTCCTGTAGCTTTAAGGTGTTGGACCAGGGAAGATGTTGGTTCCTCTTTTTTGACTGAGTTCTTATGTTCTTCAATGCGTGCACTTATTCTTCTGTTGGTTTGTCCGATGTATGTGGTGGGACAAGTGGTGCATGGGATTTCGTATACTCCTTGATTTTCTAATTCAATTTTATCTTTGGGGTTTCTAAGGATGGTGGATATTTTTCTGTTTGTGCAGAATGCTGTTTTGATGTTGTGTTTATGGAGGATCTTACTGATTCTGTCTGTGATGCCTTTTATGTATGGGAGGATGGCTTTGCCGTTTTCTTGTTCTTTGTCTTGGATTTTAGTGGGGGTTTCTTTTTGGATTAGGTTTGTAATCTTATTTCTATGGAATCCATTGGATGTTAGTACATTGGTGAGAGTGTGTAGTTCGGGTTTTAGGTGTTGTTCGTCAGCTAAGCGTTTTGTTCTGGAGATGAGTGTCTTGGCTACAGAGTTGATCTGTGCTGGGTGGTGGTGTGAGAGAGCGTGCAGATAGCGGTTTGTGTGTGTTTTCTTCTGGTAGATGGTGTGTCCTAGGGAGCCATTGGATTTCTTGTAGACTAAGACATCCAGGAAGGGAAGTTGGTTGTTAGCTTCTGTTTCCATGGTGAACTGTATTTTGGGGTGTAGGCTGTTGAGGTGTGTGAGGAAGTTGTCCAGTTTTTCTTTCCCATGTGGCCAGATTATGAAGGTGTCGTCTACGTATCTGAGCCAGAGTTTGGGTTTGTGATCCATTTTTTCTAGAGCTTGGGTTTCAAAGTGTTCCATGTAGAGGTTGGCAATGACAGGTGAGAGGGGTGATCCCATGGGTGCTCCTTCTGTTTGTTTGTATTTTTGTCCATTATAGATGAAGTATGTGTTGGATAGGCAGTGGTTGGTCAGATCTAAGATGTGTTTGGGGGGTTATATTTGTTTTGGATAGCTGTCAAGGCTTCTTTGATAGGCACTTGGGTGAAGAGGGATATGACATCGAAGCTCACTAGTAGGTCGCTGGGCTGTAAGTTTTGTTTCTTTATGATCTCTATAAACTGGAATGAGTTTTTTACGTGTGAGGTGATGGATTCTGCATAGGGCTGTAGTTGTTTGGCGAGAAATTTGGCTAGGTTTTGTAGAGGTGAGCCTATGGAGCTGACTATAGGTCTGAGTGGGGTTCCTTCTTTGTGTATCTTGGGGAGACCATAGAGTTTGGGGCATCTGGATGATTTCTCTCTGGGAATGATTCTTTGCTGGATCTCTTCGCTAATGGGGGAGGCTTTTATTTTGGATCTGGTGGTTTTTTCCAGGTAGGTGGTGGGATCTGTATTTAGGGGTTTGTATGTGGAGTCTTGGAGTAGGTTGGTTAATTTGGTTTGGTAGTCAGATGTGTTCATAACCACCGTGGCGTTGCCCTTGTCTGCTGGTAGGATTATTATGCTGGTGTCTTCTTTAAGGTTACGTAGTGCTGTCTGTTCCTCTTTGGGTAAGTTGCTTTTGGGTGGCTTGCTGGTGCAGAGGATGTTGGTGATTTCGAGTCTGATTCTGTTGGCGTCGTCGGGGTTGATTTTAGTCAGGCTGGTTTCAACTCCACATATAATGGTTTCAGTGGGGATGTGTTTGGGAGCGACTGCAAAGTTGAATCCTTTGGAAAGGACATTGGTTTCGGCTTTGGTGAGGATCCTATCTGAGATGTTATGCACTGTTTGTTTCATGTGTGGCTGTGAGGGAGGAGGGGTTTGTTTCTGGCGTTCTTGTAGTCTTCGGAGTTTGTTGGTGTGTGTATCTGTCTTGAGGGTGGTCTGTGTTTCGGCTCTCCAGACGGCAAGTTGTTTGGATTTGTCCCAAAGTGCGGGGTGGATCTTGTTGCTGAGTTTGAGGTGGAGTGTGAGGAGATCTTTGTTAATTCAGTCTAGGAGGAATCTTTTTGTGTGAAGTTCATTTCTGATTAGGGCCAATTCTGTTCTTTTCAGGATCCGTTTGGTGGCTGCAGAGTTGGAGTGGAATTTCAGTTGGAAACATGTGGGGATTAGATTTTGATCTCGGCAGTTGCGTAGGAATGCGAGGTCGCATAAAATGGAAGCTCTTTGGACTTCAAGTTTTTCATAGGTCCTGGTCAGATGGTGGATTTCCTCCCCATAGAGGTTCAATATTTGTTTTCTGAGGTTTTCGCGGGTATTTGTATGTAGGTCTTTGGTTGTTCGGGTTTTCTCCCACGTAAAATTGGAAGTGTCTTGGCGACGTTTCGACGAAGTCCCATTCGTCATCTTCAGGCTGGTGCTTTCAGCTTCGTGCCTCGAGCAGCAGTGTGTGGTCTTGGCTGTTTCTTCCTTTTAACTGCCAGTGGAGGTATGAACTGATTGGATGAGAGCTTGGCTGTGCTCTGATTGGTTGGGGGAGTATTCTGTTTGGGTGAGGGCTTTGTTGTGCTCAGGTTAATCTGAGTTGCAGGGGGATGTGAGATGGTGAGCATTGTTATTGTTTGGCTTCGCGTTCGTGGTCGTGCCTCATCTTCATGGTGAGTGTCAGTTTGCTTCATGTATGGATTGGAGGGGTTTAAAGTGGCTAATGATGCAGCTGTAGTCTGGCTTCTGGTTTGTGGTCATGCCTCATCATCGGTGTGGGTTTGGGTTTGCTTTTGGCGTGGACATGTGGTGGTGATATCCTGTGTGGCTTTTGTGAGTGTGGGTCTGGTGTCATTCTTTGTGTTAGGGACTCGTTTGTCAATAAGGGCGCGTTTCCAAATGGCTGGTAGGCGAGAGGTATCATCTCATTTGTTCATGCTGTGTGGGTGTTTTTCTATCTCGATGGCTTCTCTGATTATTCTGTTATTAAAGTGTTCAGTTTTGGCGATAGTTCTGGTCTTTTTAAAGTCGATTTCATGTCCTGTGATTTTAAGGTGTTTGACCAGGGAAGAAGTTGGTTCCTCTTTTTTGACTGACTTCTTATGTTCTTCAATGCGTGCACTTATTCTTCTGTTGGTTTGTCCAATGTATTTGGTGGGACAAGCAGTGCATGGGATTTCGTGTACTCCTTGAATTTCTAACTCTATTTTGTCTTTGGGGTTTCTTAGGATGGTGGATATTTTTTGTTTGTGCAGAATGCTGTCTTAATGTTGTGTTTGTGGAGGATCTTGCTGATTCTGTCTGTGGTGCCTTTTATGTAAGGGAGGAGGGCTTTGCTGTTTTCTTGTTCTCTGTCTTAGATTTTAGTGGGGGTTTCTTTTTGGATTAGTTTGGTAATCTTGTTTCTTTGGAATCCATTGGATGTAAGTACATTAGTGAGAGTGTGTAGTTCGGGTTTTAGGTGTTATTCATCAGCTAAGCGTTTTGTTCTAGAGATGAGTGTCTTGGCTGGGTGGTGGTGTGAGAGAGCGTGCAGATAGAGGTTTGTGTGTGTTTTCTTCTGGTAGATGGTGTGTCCGAGGGAGCCATTGGATTTCTTGTAGACTAAGACATCCAGGAAGGGAAGTTGGTTGTTAGCTTCTGTTTCCATGGTGAACTGTATTTTGGGGTGTAGGCTGTTGAGGTGTGTGAGGAAGTTGTCCAGTTTTTCTTTCCCATGTGGTCAGATTATGACGGTGTCGTCTACGTATCTGAGCCAGAGTTTGGGTTTGTGATCAGATTTTTCTAGAGCTTGGGTTTCAAAGTGTTCCATGTAGAGGTTTGCAATGACACCAGACCCACACTCACAAAAGCCACACAGGATGTCACCACCACATGTCCACGCAAAAAGCAAACCCAAACCCACACCGATGATGAGGCATGACCACAAACCAGAAGCCAGACTACAGCTGCATCATTAGCCACTTTAAACCCCTCCAATCCATACATGAAGCAAACTGACACCCACCATGAAGATGAGGCACGACCACGAACGCGAAGCCAAACAATAGCAATGCAGCTCACCATCTCACATCCCCCTGCAACTCAGACTAACCTGAGCACAACAAAGCCCCCACCCAAACAGAACACTCCCCCAACCAATCAGAGCACAGCCAACCCCCCATCCAATCAGAGCACAGCCAAGCTCCTAACCAATCAGAACACACCTCCATCCAATCAGAACACAGCCAAGCTCTCATCCAATCAGTTCATACCCCCACTGGCAGTTAAAAGGAAGAAACAACTACGATCACACATTGCTCCTAGAAGCACGAAGCCGAAAACACCAGCCTGAAGATGACGAATGAGACTTCGTCGAAACGTCGCCAAGACACTTCCAATTTGATGCGGGAGAAAACCCGAATAACCAAAGACCTACATACAAACACCCGCGAAAACCTCAGAAAATATATATATATAATTTCTCCTTAGTTCTAGGCAGTGCTTTTTTTCTAAAAAAAAGAAATAGGTGCCGGAACTCACACATATCATTCAACCCGCCTTGCCTACCCTACAAGGTTCCATCGAAAAAAGGTGCTGGAACTCCATTCTGGGCATTCTATGAGAAAAAAAGCCCTGGTTCTAGGTTGCTTCTTTTCTTGATTAGTTTCTATCCATTGCTTCTTGTCTTGCCTTCTGGTGCTCTTCTGTGTGGCAGCCCCTCAAATATTGGAAGACTGCTATTATGTCACCCTAGTCCTTCTTTTCACAAGACTAAGCAAACCCAAATCCTGCAACCATTCT
Organism: Crotalus tigris; assembly: GCF_016545835.1. Lineage (NCBI taxonomy): Eukaryota > Metazoa > Chordata > Lepidosauria > Squamata > Viperidae > Crotalus > Crotalus tigris. Next base: position 386,753 of record NW_024097339.1, read on the forward strand.
TCATATGATTTAGCCTCCAGGTCTCTGATCATTTTTGATGTTCTTTCTGCACCCTTTCCAGAGTCTCAATGTATTTTTCATAACAGTGACCAAAACTGTTTGGGGGGTTCTTGGTGCTCTCTGAACTTGCTTGTTTTCTTGCAGGCATTTGGACACTGTTATTACAGATTGACCATAAGTTTGAAAAGCGAATTGAATAAAAAAATTATTAACCGTAAATATAACAACTTAAGGATTGGAATGAAATGGCGAAAAATTGAGATTTTCAAAATGTCAGTTATAAATTGATTAAGGGTCCAGATAAATTTGGAATATGAAGACTTTTATTTTAAGATTTTGGAAATAGTAAAATCACTTATCATAGGAACCAAATTGTTTTGTCCATCTTAAGACATAACAGAGATCTGAGAATTTACAATTTCAGAAAGTAGACACTAGAGGAGACTAAAGGTTCCAGGGGGGGAAATGGGGGGGAGTATACACTTGACTTTGGGTTTTGGTTAATTTAAGAGTTTATAACATGAAATGCTATAATATTTGAAATACTTTGGGAGATTTTTGAAGTATGGGGCCAGCAATGTCAACATTGATGTTTACTTCCATGGAAAGATACTAATGGATGTGATGGTAAAGAAGCTGTGCTTGTTAGCTGGAAAGCTGACAGACCAGTTTCAAGACCTGAGCACTATGCAATCAGGTGAGCTCCCATTCCTTGCCCAAGCTCCTACCCACCTAGCAGTTCAAAAGCATGCAAATATGAATAGATTAATAGGTACCACTTCAGTGGGAAGGTAACAGTGTTCCATGTGCTTTTGGCATATAGCTATACTGGCTACATGACCATAGAAAATGTCTATGGACAATGCTGGCTCCCTTGGCCAAGAAACAGAAATGAGCATTGTATACTAGAGTTGTACATATGTCAATGCTACAAATACTGTATATTCTTGCTTTGACAATATGCAAAACTGTCTGGCATTTATTGGGTTAATACTTAGCTTAGACTGGGGGGGGGGGACGCCCGGGAAAGAAAGAGGAAGCAAACTTTTGACCTTCTCACTAATTGGATAATGTGACCTGTGACTGCATGAGAAGTGAGGGGTTTAGCAAGGAAAGCTTGATGCCAGCGAAAGGAAGTTCAGATTCTGGCATCAACCAGTCCATCATGGCGACCGGCAAAACTGTAGCTCTGCAATAAAGATTTTAGGCAACATGCCTGAAAGTTCTTTGAAGTGCTTCATTAGTCGGAACATGTGACAAGGAAACCTGTACCTTTTTTTTAGTTTTGCTCACCATGATATAGAAAGAATGCAGAGAACAACAACAAAGGGGACTGGAGGATAAAACATATGAAGAACAGTTGCTGCAACTGGGTATGTCTAGTTTAATTAAAAGAAGGACTAGGGGTGACATGGTAGCAATCTTCCAATATCTCAGGGGCTTACACAATGAAGAGGGGGTCAACCTATTTTCCAAAGCATCTGAAGGCAAGACAAAAAACAATGGATGGAAACTAATCATCTTTCTTACTTTCTTTTCTTTGCCCTTTTTTATTCTTCCTATTTCTCTTTGGGTTTAGTTTGCATTTGCTTCTACTATTGCAATAAGGGCTTTCAATAAAATTATGAAAGAAAGAAAGTTTGCAGAACAGGCAGGGGAAGGCAAAATTCTGCACCATTTTTTACCTTTCCCTATTCCCTATTTTTTTTTTTCATTCAAAACAGGCCAAGCTACTTCCATATTAGTGCTTCACCCCAGATAATAACATAGCAGGGTAACAAATAATATCTGCTGAGTAGTTCTGATTATAACCAGTGGAGCTTGCTGCTTTCTATTTGCTATATAAAGAAATCTATGATTGCTCCATATAAAAGTAGCTCATTGTGTAACTGCAGAATACGAATCTGCTCCAAATATATTTGGGACACAAAGCAATCTTTTCCAAGTACAAACTCACAAAGCAAGTCCCAGAAAAAAAATTATAATTTAGCACTATGGGTTCAAGGCCAAGCCTTGCTTAACATATATATCAAGGTGTAAACTTTCAAAGGGGGGCTGAGCCAAGAACTGTTTTGGGAAATATTTGAGAGTCCTAGAGGAGCACAATAAGTGATATAAGCCTCTACAAGGCATAATCAACTTATTTGGCCTCTAAAATTCTCCCCACCCCCCCAAAACCCAAAAATGAAAAGCAGAAAAGATCAACACCTCATGATGTTGTTCTACAGCTGGGCCAATTTATTTCCAGCTCAAATGCATTGTATTTGAAACTGCAGTCAAACTCACTTTCCCCAAACAACACCCAGAGTTTATAGATGATTGGTTTCTCCATTCTCGGAAACTCTTACTCAAGGCTTTTTTTCTCATAGAACGCCCAGAATGGAGTTCCGGCACCTTTTTTGGATGGAGCCTTGTAGGGCAGGCAAGGTGGGTTGTATGACATGTGTGAGTTCTGGCACTTTTTTTTTTTTATAGAAAAAAAGCACTGCTCTTACTCCACTACAGCTCTGAACCCCTGGTCTTTCAAAGGGAAATGTGGCTAGATATATTTGCACTTCATCTTTATGGGGAGTGAGACTGATTTGCATAGGATGAGACAATGCATATACAGGGAGGGAGGGAGGGAGGGAGGGAGGGAGGGAGGGAGGGAGGAAGGAAGGAAGGAAGGAAGGAAGGAAGGAAGGAAGGAAGGAAGGAAGGAAGGAAGGAAGGAAGGAAGGAAGGAAGAGACTGTCAGATGGGATGGATTTTGATAGGTGAAGAGTGAAAGTTATGATGATGTTGAGCTACCATAATTATGTTTTATGTACAGAAGAAACTTCTCTTATTGGTCCTGAGTCTCCCAGTAATATAGATGACCTCTGAATTCAAATGTTTATGAGAATAAATTTAATCCACATATTCCACATTTTATATATCTCAAATCTCCTTTTATTTGCCTGAGTTTATCTAAGTTTGAGAATAAAATCCTCAAGCTTTATAGGTTTTCCAAAGTCAACATTTTGACTGCTTTGGATACCATCAAAAACCTATTAGGATTGACATCTCTCATTATAGCATCTATCTTGCAAAATCACCATCTCCGTTGGATTTATTTTTCACATTCCTGTATTGCCCATCACCATCAAAGAGGTACTTTTGGTGTTGTACAATTAAATATTACAATATAAAACAATATATGTAAAAGTTTTTAAAAATTAAAAACTTTTAAGAGGATGCAAGAATATTAGTCAAAAGGCAAAGGTGGGGGGGCTTTCAAGGTGGAATGAGACAAGTGGCTGCTGTTGACTCACCCTGGCCACTTCAACCCTATCCCCCCATCCCAACTGGCCCAGTGTGGCTGCCCCTCCCTCATTCCTCCCCTTCACTCGTTCCCGTTCCCGTTGCCTTGCCCTAGCCGATTCACTGCGGGAAGACAATTAGATGGGTGAGATAATTCCCAGCCTGATTTTTTGCTTATCCATCTTCCTGCTATGAACCTGCACAATTACTTACATCAGCAGGATAGGCCTTCTGAAGATTCCCCCATTGCCATAAGCTTAAATATTAAATTTTTCAAACAATATTCCCCCATATGAATCCCAATCTATCAAATGAGCATCCTAAGGAGATTCCACTTCCCCAATATTTAGAAAGATGGTAAATATGCCAAGCCTTTAATTGCTAATTACTTAAATGATTTAATTTTGGTTTTGATGTTAATTATATTTTGTTCCACTTTGTAACAAGTTTTCATTGCTATCAACCATTCTGTGTTTTTTGAAGTAGTAGTTATGGAGTAGTCGTGTTACTCCTCAGTTTTTCAGAGGAGCTGGACACAGGAGAATAGTATGTCTCCAACCCAAATACTCATTTTATTTAGAAGTGCCAGTCTCTAAATACACAGTGTTCCAACATGAATAAATACATAGGCAGAAAGCACTGAGACATATGCAATAGCAATTACAATCAAAATTACAGGGAATGCAAACTGCAGCATGATGCAAAGAATAAAACCTATGATTTAAAGTACATTAAAATACTCAAAGGTACTGCCTCCATGATGTCTTGTGAATATAAATAAGTCTCTTTCTCACCTCTTTCTCCTTCAAGTCAAGGCCACATCTCAGTGGCAGTCAGAGAGTAATTTATAGTTTCATAAGAATCCTCCTGATGAATAAGGACAGCAATGGTGCAATATTAATATATTTTCCTGGTTATTCTGTTCAAGCAGACAGGGTCCTTTATGATCACAGATTTGCTTGCTATTTCATCGTTAGAAATTAGCTTAAGTGAACCTTACATGACTTGTTTGCTTTCATTCATAAGTTCTATGAAAGGGATCATTTATCACCTGCCAACCCTGTGGCATAACTGGAGCGGTGGACTCATTTTTTTACATCAGGAGTGGCTTGTGGGCAAAATCGGTACCTTAAGAGTTGAGCCTCCCGAGACTTCCGATGGATCTGCGCGGCGATGGCGGCTACTTTGTAGCTGTCCTCCTGGGTAAGTGTAATGAATTGCTATGAACAGCGGACACCAGCTGTTCAGCGGTTCAAAATCCCCCTCCCGGGCAAAGGGGGGGGGAAGAGGGTTGTCTGAATAGTGGTAGAGCCTCTTATACACCCCCAATACTTTTTTGGGGGGGGTGAAAAAAGTGCTTCCACGGAGTTCAGACTGTCTCCGCTTCCCAGCTGCTTTTGTCCTTAGGGACAAAACAAGCCGTTGCAACCACCTCCGCGTTTAAAGAGATCTGGTGAGTTTTTTAGAAGCGGACAGAGTTGACTGGAGGATTAGCTTTTACTTTCTTTGACTTTATATGGATTTTTAGTTAAAGATTTATTTTTACGTTTATATTCCCTCTTTTTACTTTTTACTTTTTGCTGAAAGGGAAAGTAAAATGGCGATCGGCAGACTTTCCGGCTTTTTTTTTATTATTTTTTTTATTTTTCCTTTTGGGAAGCTAGAATGGTGATCGGTAGGTTTTTTGGTGTTTTTCTTTCCCTTTCTCTTTTCTTTTCTTTTTAATGATTGGAATGGATGTTTTATTCTTCTTTTTTTTTTGATGAAAGTGAAAATAAAATGGCGATCGGCTTTTTTGGATTTTAGAAGCATTATTATTTTTGTTTACTTTTAAAGGCAGGCTTCCTGGTGTTTCTCTTTCCCTTTCTTTTTCTTTTTAATGATTTTTTTTTTCTTGCTGAAAGGGAAAATAAGATAGCGATCGGTTTTTTTTGGATCTTAGAGGCATTATTATTTTTGTTTAACTTTTCTGTTTTGTTTTTTGTATTTTTTTTTTAAAAATGGAATGGATTACTTTTTATTTAATTCCTTTTCTTTCCCTTTTTTTTCTCCCTTTTTTTTATTATAATGATCTCCCTTTGAAGGATTTATTGATTTTTTTTTCTGGAGTTAATCTTTCTTTTTCTTTTGTTTAATTTTTGTGGCCCCAAAGTGTTTAGTATTTTTTTTTTTTGCTATAATGATTTCCTTTTGAAGGTTTTTTTGAAATTTTTTTTTTGGATTTAATCTCTCTTTTTCTCTTGTTTAATTTTTGTAATTCTCAAGAAGGAGTAAAGATTTTTTTTTTAAGATGGCTCCAAAGCGTCCAGGGATTCCTACAGCTCCCAAATCAATAGCCTCACCTTCTTCCTTCGCTCAGCCAATAATGGTGAAGGATCTGCAAGATACGATGGGAAATGTTATATCTCAAATTAGGGCAGAAATGAAAGAGATTTTAGAGGAAAATAATAAGATTTTGAGGCAAGATATAGTTTTGGCTTTAAAAGGAGTTGCCTCTGTTTTTGAAAAGCTGAATTCCCGTGTGGAAGAGGTAGTGAAAAAAGTGGAATTGATGGAGGAAAAATTTGAAAGTATGGAAAAAGAAATGGAAAATGAGATTCTTATGCTTCAATATGGACAAATGGAATACGCCTTAAGAATCAGAGCTTGAGAGAGTCTTTGCAAGGGGATCTGAAAGAGATGGTTGCAAAGGACTTTGCTGTGATTTTGAATAAAGAAAAAGAGGAAATACTTAGTGAAATTGAAAAATTATTTAGAGTTAATTCTGTGGTGGCAGTGCAAAAGAATTTGCCAAGAGATGTGGTAATTTACTTTGGGAAAAGATCCCTGCGCAATGAAATTATACAAGCTTTTTATAAAAAGAGATTTCAAATTGCCCTACAAGACGTTATAATTTTAAAGGAGATCCCATCTAAAATTTTAAGAAGAAGAAAGGAGTTTGCTTTTTTAGCAGATGAACTTAAAAAGAGACGAATCTCGTTCAGATGGGATGTTCCGATTGGAATGGTGGTGAATTACCTGGGGATATGTTATAGACTTAATACTGTTTTTCAAGCAAAAGATTTTTATACTTCGGTCCTGGGGGTATGTTCATCGCCATCTACTAAGTTTAAAGCCTTGGAAGAAAAGAATGTAGAATTATACCCTGAAGAGCCTATACTTATGAAAATTGGGGAACCTCAGCTTGAGGGGCCTCAACAAGTTCAGATAGAGGAGCAGAAGATAACTTGTGCAACATATAACTGTAAAGAGAAGCAGCAACAGAAGAAGGTTAAGGAAGCCTCACATCTATTGGTTTCTAAACCTGCGGGAGAAGCAAGACTTATAAAGATTTGGGAGCAACCCTCAAGGGTAAAATGTCTGTCTGAAGAAATGGAAAATGTCTGTCTGAAGAAATGGAAAATGGGAAATCTCAGTCTGAGGGGCTTCAACAAGCTGAGAGGAAGGGGTGGAGGACAACTTCTGCAACATATAATAGTAAAGAAAAAGACCAACAGAAGAAGGAGTTTAAGGAATTTTCACATGTATTGGCTTCTGAGCCAGCGGGAGAGTCAGGATTTATAATTTCGGAGCAACCTTTAAGGGCAGATCTCAAAGCATTTCTTTCGAGCCTTATGGATAAGAGAGACTGATAAGGATGGAGATCGAATGAAAATTTTATATGGACAATCGAGACTGATAAGGACTGTGTTTTTTGTGGATGGAACTTACTATTGGTAAAGATTTAAATGTTTAATGTGTCTATTGTGGATGGAATTTATTATTGGTGAAGATTTAAATGTGTATAAGGGAATTTTAATGTTTTAAGTTTTAAGTAATGTTTAAAGTTGTGTTTTGGAGGGAGTTTATAAAGAATGATGGATAATAATATAAGTATGATATGAAAAGGTTTGGAGTATATTATAATGTGTTCAATGTTTGGGTTTTTTTTAAATTATTATTATTATTTTTAAGATGGAATTTGTTATTGGTAAGATTTTAATGCATATAAGGGGATTTTAATGTTTTAAGTTTTAAGTAATGTTTAAATTTGTGCTTTGGAGGGAGTATAATTTGTTTAATTAAATGTATTCAGATTTGCCTATGATTTATATTAGATTTTATATTGTAGGTATAGACGTTTAAACAAAGTAATGTTTAAATTTGTGTTTTGGAAGGAGTTTATATAGAATGATGGATAACATTATAAGTGTATTAGAAAATGTTTAGAGTATTTAATTTAAGGTATCAAGATTTGTTCAGGATTTATATGTGTTTCAAGTTTTTCTTTTCTTTTTCTGGAAAATTTTAATTAAGCCTGTACTCAACTCTGGGAAGGTTGGGGGAGGGTTTGGGAGGTTTGGGGAAGTGGGGGAGGGCAAGGGAGGGTGGGGGGGTCTGGGGAGGGGATTTGTTTTGTAAAATTTAAAAAACTTTTCAATAAAAAAAAAAGAGTTGAGCCTCCCATGAGAAAAATCAGTATAAAATTGAAAAACATTGCTCTTTCAACCTCTTCCAACCTTTTCCAAAATAGGAAGAATAAAAAAAACGGTTTTCCCCCTCCAGAGGGCACTTTGGGAGTCTAAGGCAGGGCTTTTCAACCAGTGGTATGGGTACCACCTGTGGTACATTGGCACCTGGCAGGTGGTACGCGACCATCCTAGAAAAGTGGTAGCGGGGGAGGGGAATGAGCTGAACCAGTGGCAGCATCGCACAAGCCTGAGCGAGAGATGGCTGGAGCTGCAGGGCTGTCAGGGCTCAGTGGAAGCGCCAGGATCAGCACCAGGATCCAGCTGGAAAGCAACACTGATCCTGGCACTTCTGCTGAGCCCAAAAGAAGCGCCAATCAGCTGGAATGTTGCAGCATCTCCAGAGTCTTGTGATTTACATTCAGATGCTTGGCAACTGATTTATATTTATGATGGTCACAGTATCCCAGGGTCATATGAAGTGACCAAAACCTGCTGCAACAACCCAGCAGACGGGGGAATAAAAACCAAACACCCTCCCACCCCACTCCCACTGCTAATCCTCAACAGAAATACTCACAACAATAGAAACCTCGGACAGGAGGAAGAGCGCTGCCGGGTGGGCAGGCAGGAGTCTTGCTCGGCTGTGGCTTGGGGGGCACTTTTTTCAGTGCTATTGTAACTTCGAACAGTCACTAAGCAAACTGTTGTAAATCGAGGACTACCTGTACTTTATCACTTTTTTCCTTTTTTGGGGGGGTATTCAAGTTTTTGACACCTTGCTAGGCGACTGGTGATACTCGGATGTTGCCATATCCTAAAAGTGGTACAATGGGTGAAAAGGTTGAAAAGCCCTGGTCTAAGGCACTGTTTCTCAACCTCAGCAACTTGAAGATGGGTCGGCTTCAATTTCTAGAATTGTATCACACAGGTGTTGAAGGGCCAATGCAACCCTTAGCCTATCCATTCCTTCCCATAAACAATGGCATGCCGTGCATGACCTGGCCAAGGTTTAAGATTTTGTTTCTCAGCATAGCAAGCTAAATGCTTCTGGAGTGGTTAGAAGAGGACATGGAATCACCAAAAGGCAAGACAAGACACAATGGATGGAAACTAACCAAGGAGAGAAGCAACCTAGAACTAAGGAAAAAATTCCTAACAGTGAGAGCAATCAACCAATGGAATAGCTTGCCTTCAGCAGTTGTGGGTGACTCCATTACTGGAGGCTTTCAAAAAGACACTGGACAACCATTTGTCTGAAATGGTATAGTGCAGTGTTTCTCAACCTTGACAATTTTAAGGCACGTGGACTTCAACTCCCAGAATTCCACAGCCAGCTGTGGAATTCTGGGAATTGAAGTCCATGTGCCTTAAAATTGTCAAGGTTGAGAAACACTGGTATAGTGTCTCCTGCTTGAGCAGGGGATTGGACTAGAAAACCTCCAAGGTCCACTCCAACTCTATTATTCCATGTTTTATGTTCTATAATTCTCTCCTGCAGATCTTACATTGTCATTGGTATTTGGACACATGCTGCCTAAACCAGACTTAACACTAAATGCCAAAACTAATAGCCCTTATAGCACCTTTCCTCTGTGAATTTATCAAAACCCTTTTCTCCAGAGAAGGAAATGTAAGAAATAATGTGCTTTATCACTTACTCAACTACTGTCATTTGAACTCCCATTGTATGGCACACTCCCTCTCTCTCTTCTGCCAATTACAGGCAATTTTGTAGTTTTGCCACCCAGCTGGCTTCATTGTAGAGAATGCTGACATCAAAACAGCAAATTGTAGGCTCTAACAGTAGTCTGTCCTCCAGCCTATTTCTTTTTTCCAAGTTTATTAGCCAAAGGGATTGAACTATGTAAAAACAAAAAGAAAAAAAATACAAGACAAGACAAGCAAAAGCAGATGGGAATTTAGTGGTCTGGTGTGGTACATTTTTAATGTGCTTTTCACTTTTTCCTTGGGGAGAATTTAGAGATCAATTCCAAATGGGTAAGGAAAAAAAGGTGAATGGGTTTGAATTAAACTATGTTCTCAATTTCCAAAGGAAGCAGATCAACTCTTTGGGCTCCTAAAGGAAGGATCAGTTAGACTAGACTGTCTTGTTTTGTTTACCTGATTATTATCCTTCATGGTCAAATAGGAGAGGGAATTCTAATTTCCTCCAAGATAAATTTCTGTGAAACTATTGCAGATATTGCTTCTTTGCACACAAAATCAGAAGCAAGTCACTACTGATCTCCCTGAATATAGAGATATTACCCACACAATAAAATTGGAACAAAGCCACATATAATTTCATCATACCTAAGAGGATAAGCACCTTTCTGAAGGGAAAGGTGTCTCAGAAAAAGAAATAAAATGGACCTTACTCTCATACTCCTATTCAACAGTTAAAACCAATGCTACACATATGGATGGAGAAAGCAGATTGCCCTTTCTTCATTGATTAGGCATGTATCTGTCGTACCCAATAGGGTGCATGGCAAAAGCTTACCTTAGCATGCTACGGTTGGTGACACTGTAGATACTTAACACAGAGACAATATTATAATTCCAAATGAGCATTGTGAGCCACCCAGAGTTGTTTGTTAAGATGAGCAGTTATAGAAATCAATCAATCAAACAAACAAATGTAGAGAATGTAGAATTCATACATAGATAGGCTGCAAAAAATTCAGATGCCCATAGATGGTAGCAAAGAATCCATTTTCTGTATCTCTGCTGCCATGAAGTGGTCATCTGCATCTTTGCAGCTCAAGGATGGTACATTGAGGACATAATCTAGCAGAATTTCAGACATGTTTCTCCCTTCTATGGAAACTTTTCTACAGAAGCAACAGGGATTCTACTCAAATTTATGTAGTACTCATAAATCCTTAATGGAGTGTGGCAATCAAAAGAAGATCTTGTTTTTTCAAGTAAACTTTTTACTATCAAGGATCAACCTTAGACTTTTACACCTCTATGTTATTCTGTTGGTTATTCCAAATCAGAGACAATGCTGTTTCCATGAGATGAAGTGATTTCAGCATGAGATTTCTGAGCTGCAGTCACAGAATCATAGACCTGGAAAGGACCCTGAAGGTCTCCCCATCCACTCTGTTGCCCAGTTTTCAATCTCCTGGGTATTCAGGCTTCCATTAATCCCAAGGAAAATATTTTGATAACTTCTCCATTTGATAACTTCTTCTTCAATGAGAGTGTTATAGTCACCGCTAAAAGGGGGATCTTGCCCCTGAAAAATTATTGGGAAATTTCTTCTTCCCCTGGTGAAATTGTTCGTTCAGTTTCTCTGCTGTGAATTCAGTGGAGATTTTCCAAACGCCATTTGCATTGTGCTTTCTACTATCACATTTAATAATTTTCCAATATGGCCCACAAAATATGAAAATGTAGTAGAATCTAGGCTGCAGAAATCCAGCTGACCACTAGATCGCACAGAAAACTCCAATACTGCACTTTGCTGCCATGTAAATGAGATGCAGATGTTTGCAAACCAGATCTGGAGGCCGTTTATGAGGTCTGCATTCAAGGTCAAATATTAGGCCAACAGAATACTCCACCAGGATAACTAAAGGTAATTCACCTACTGTTCCAGCAGCCAATTCTGCTCCCAAGCTGGAGATTTTTATGCCTTTGCTTTCAAGGCCTCTTCCCAGCACCAGATGCTGCTCATCAAGGGCTAATGAGTCAGAGGTAATGATTTAAACCCGTTACTCCTGAACAGTCTTGCTTTTCAACCTTCAGCCCTATGAGTTCTCCGCCTCCTGCTTTTCCAGTCAAAAATACCCCATACAAAAAGCATAATGGGATGGTTGACCACAGATAATATTGATTTGAGATAAAGGAGATTTTTATATTTTTCTCAAAATAGCTTTGTCTTCTTGGGAAGGGGGAAAAAACCCCTAGTGTGCTCAGTTTTAGTAAGAACCAAAATAGTTTTGAAACATAAGAATGTTCTTCATCTATTTAGCTAGTAACAAAGAGCAATTTGAACCAGGGGTGGGATTCAGCGAGTTCACACCAGTTCAGCAGAACCGGTAGCTAATTTTTTGTTGCCCAGGCCCAGAATGGCATCCACACAGAGAACTGGTTGTTCACATATTTGAATCCCACCACTGATTTGAACTCTTCTAAAGAAGGGTTCCTTTTTTAATTTAACATGCATAACCTTGCCAAAGCAGACCTGCCTGTGATTCCCATTTGCAGCAAGGTTTTTACATCAATGAGCAACTTTTGTGCCAGATTCTCCCACTGAGAAAAAAAAAATCACAGGTTGTTTGCACAGGTAATAACTTATACACAGAACAAAACAGAAAGTAACTCCTGTTGGGATTAGGACTCCACAGCACATATTAATAAATAATTGCTAAATGAATACATCATTGCAGAAATGGCAGCTGAATTTAGGCAGCCTTTGGCACAAAAAGAAAAGGAGGGGGAGGGAGGAATGAAATACTGAATCAGTATTATTTCTGACAATCAAGAAACACAAATATTTTGAGAAATGCCTGTGGGCATTTGGAAGATGTTTCTTTACCAACAGCACTAAACCCAAGAATAAACTCCAGCCTAGAGGCAAAGAACCAATCTATACATTTTATTCAGTGCAGTAATATGTGGCACACTTGTGTGGCATATGAAATATCTGTCAATATATTCTCCAGATGCTATTTTTCATCAATATGCTATTTTTTCCTTAGAATGTTTAAGACTTCTTTTCATTATTGCAAGGCATAGGTGTTCCAATAGCTCTTAAGGTTTTGATCTTTACAGCTGCTATATCTGGGCTACAATACAGTTAGTCCTTATTTAATAATTACTTTGCTTAGCAACTCTTTGAACAGGACTGAAAAAAATAACTTTACACCTGGTCCTCACACTTATTAATGTTGGTTACATTGCAGTTTAGGAACTTTGCAATGAATGAGTATTTATGACCCTCGCAGCATCCATCAGTCATGTGATCACTTGCACACTTCACAACCAGCTTGCAATAAGCAGAGTCAATAGAAAACCTAGCTATAAAATTGCACATAATGATGTCTCACTTAACAACATGAGTGATTCACTTAACACTACACCAGAAGTGAGATTATAAATCCATCATGATGACGTGATATCTCACTTAATTACTACATTCTTTAGTGTCAGAGTTGCAGGTCCCAATTCTGGTTATTAAGGGAAGATTATCTGTAATTGTAAAGACTACTAGATGGTAGTAATGAGTTAGTGTCACTTGACTGCAGTATATCTCACAGAGGTTCACATTGCACTTCTGTTGGAAGTACCGAAGTGCTTCCCAGTGGAAAGGCAGTGACATCACCACTGCCCAGGAGACACCAAGTTAGGGGCTCCTGGCAGGATTTAAAGCAAAGGATGGGAGCTCAGCCCTGCCTCATGGCAACACTCAAGTCTCAAATCTCAGGTCTTATCCAAGTAGAACTTATCTTCTAGTGATTTCATCCATGTAGTTTTCATTTTAAGACTATAGATGTAGCATTGCCTTCTTCTGGAATGTTTGTTTTTCAAAATTCCAATCTTGTCTACAGTCCTACTTGCTTTCCATTTAAGTACAAACTGAGGCTAATCCAATTTAATGTCTGAGCCCAAAGAAAGCCATTCAGGGACTGTCATCTGCGCCATGGTGGTGCAGTGATGAGAATGCAGTATTGCAGGCTAACTCACTGCTCACTGCCAGGAGTTCGATCCTGAGCAGCTTAAGGTTGACTCAGCCTTCCATCCTTCTGAAGTCGGTAAAATGAGGGCCCAGATTGTTGGGGGCAATATGCTGACTCTGTAAACCACTTAAAGAGGGCTGAAAAGCACTGTGAAGCGGTATACAACAATAAGACCCATATCATCTATATTAGTAGGAAGAAACAGTCTTTCCTGCACTGCTGTTCCTGTGATGAGAAGAAAGTTAATAAGAGGTTTTTCACCTCTCCAGTGATATCACGGTTATCTCCTCAATTTTGAAAACATCTGCTGCCCAAATTCACGAGGGAGAATTCTGAGGATAATTTTACATTGTACTGAAAATGTTTAGTCCTAATTTCCCCAGTATCCCTTCTGAAATTAGGTTGCACATGAAGGAAGATGCAAGATATGAGAGAAGACTTCACTTCATCCAGTTAGCAAACTTTTGATCTGCTTCTGCATTCATTTTCATACATGATAAGTAGACCGTTATCTTGTTTCTAATCACACCACTCAGCTAGGGATGTGGATTTAGTGCAAACTGTAATTATGCTAGAGAACCTGCTAGATAATGGAAGGCTGTGAATTCTGAACAGTTTTGAGATGGTGTTGTGATTCCGTGCCAGCCTGTGCTCCCAACAGCTGAGTCTGAGGAATCTGTGGAGGAGGTGGAGGAGGCATTTGAAGAGCCATCAGGGACAGAGGGAGGCTCTGATGAATTACAGGACTCATTGTTTGATGCAGAGCCTGGGCCCTCCAGTCGTGTTCCTGATGAAGCTCAGCTGTGTGAGGAGAATGAGTCAGACTCGGAGGACTCACACCTGATGGACATGCTAATTGATGCACGCACACGTTGTCAATTAGCAAGAGTACATCAGCAGCAGTCAATACGGCAACTCCAGGGTAAAAGGAGAAGGCACTGAGAGGCAACGCCTTGGGAGTGCTGTATAAAAAGAGGAGGTATGGACGGTGCTGGTTGCTGAAGGCAACCGTTCACAAAATATTTCTTTGAATTCTGGTCTGTTCGTCTTGCATGTGACTACTCTTCTGTTTGCATCGTGTTCCCTGTGGACTATTTCCTTGGATTGAGTTTTGCTGTTTGTGTTTTGGATTATTTGGCAGGTTTGTCACCCATATTAAAAGGAGTTTGTTTTGTTTTAAAGTCTCCAGCCTATTTTATCAACAGGGTTTTGGTCCTTGTGCCTTTAACAAGGACGGCTATAGGCTGGGATAGAACCGTTGGGGAATAATTCAGATGACTGCTAAAAAGCAAGAGAAATCTCTTCTGTGTCAGATTGATTAAAGCAATGACAGGAATTTTCCCTCCATTTCCAGACACACAAAATGCCAAATTTCAGTAAAACACTTCTCACAAAATCTGGATAGCAAGCTTTGATCCACAACACAAAGAAGTTCCTTGTTTCCAGTCTGTTTCTAAGCTGATGGAAACTGGAGCAAAAAAGATCTGCAACATCTGGGTTACCTGTGTCTGCTCTGATGCAATGCAAATCAGTACATACTGTTTTTTCTCCCTCTCACCAAATAGGGTAGTTCAACATAGCTGCCTGGAAGGGGACTTCAGTCCAAGAAAGCAGTTTATAGCTAACCTCTGGAATCCATTGCCAGAATACATGGAGTTGATTACTAATATGGATGACTGGAAAAGGAAATGTAATAAATTCATGGTGAACAGGCCTATCAAGGGCTATTAATCTTGGAAACTTCATGTTATCCCTGGGCTAAGGGAAATACAGGTAATCTTTGATTTACAATTATTTCTTTAGTGACCATTTGAAGTTATAATGGACTGAAAAAAGTGACCTATGACTGTTTTTCACACTTACAATCATTGCAGCATCCCCATGGTCAAGTTATCAGACTTCAGGTACTTGGCAACTGGCTTGTACTTATGTAAAAGTCATGGTGGTACAGTGGTTAGAATGCAGTACTGCAGGTTAATTCTGCTGACTGGCAACTGCTAGCAGTTTGGCAGTTCAGTTCTCACGGGCTAAAGGTTGACTCAGCCTTCCATCCTTCCAAGGTCAGTAAAATGAGGATGCAGATTGTTGGGGGCAATGTGCTGACTCTGTAAACCTCTTAGAGAGGGTCGTAAAGGACTGTGAAGTGGTATATAAGTGTAAGTGTTATTGCTATGGTGGTCCTGGGGTCATGTTGCTTTTTTAACACTGCTGACAAGCAAAGTGAATGGGGAGGGGAAGCTAGATTCACTTAACAACTGTAGCAAGAAAGGTTGTACAATGGGGCAAAACTCAATTTGGGGCTTGATCGTGGTTGTAAGCCAAACACTACCTGTATGCCCCCAAACACAAGTTGCATGGGTATGGTGAAAATGATAGGGGAAAAGTCTCCTGCTTTTGAGCAAGAAAATAGACCTTCACCTGATCTAGCTTCTTATGTTAAAAAAAGAGAGAGAGTGATGAAATCAGAGAGTATATGTGTGTGAGAGAGAAAAGAAAATGGAGGTGTCAGAGGGAGAAATGGTTGGTCCCTCTTGTTGTTGGCTTTAGCTCCACAAATCTCACAAACAAAAGGTACTGAAAAAGCCATCTCTGCAGAAACAGTTGCCCACTCTTAGATGATCCAATAGACATTCAGATTAGTCTAGTGCAGCGGTTCTCAACCTGTGGGTCACGACCCCATTTGGGGTCGAACGACCATTTCTCAGGGGTCGCCAAACAACGCAGTCTGCCATTTTTTCTCCTTTTCCTTAGCTGTGCTACTCCCTTTTATTCTATTGGCTTTTGAAAGCCAATAGAATAGACTCTCTTGAATAGAGTCTAATTCTATTGACTTTCAAAAGCCAATAGGAATTGTCCAGGCTGTCTCTGCCCTGCTGAGCCTGCCAAAAGTCCCATTCTGCAAACAGTGCTGCAAGTTGTCTGCAGCGAAGGCGAGCTGTCTGGAAGTTTCCACCCCTTTCTGCTGAGCAACTACTAAAAATGTAAAGTAAAATGTAAAAGAGGGCCAGGGGTGGGAGGTGGGAGGCCAGCGGGTACAGGGAGGGTTGCTGGCGCGCGTGGGACCCGGCGGGTGCCTTACCTCCCTTGGGCTGGGCTAGCTGGTGGTCGCCCTGCGTCATCACTGCCCCTTGCCAGCTACGCCTCGACCGGCACAGGGGACGGCACCACGCATGCGCGGCGCTCCCAGGCAGGGAAAGTCCTCAACTTACGACCGGTTGGGTAGTCCTCAACTTACGACCAGTTGAGTAGTCCTCAACTTACGACCGGTTGGGGTCGCAGCATTAAAAAGGTTGAGAACCACTGGTCTAGTGGTTAAAGCACCAGGAAAAAAAGTAGGAGAACATGAGTTCAAGTCCCATCTTAGCCATAAAACCAAGTCTCTCTCTTATCTATCTATCTATCTATCTATCTATCTATCTATCTATCTATCTATCTATCTGTCTTGGAGAAAGGCTGTTGTAGCATCTCCTGCCTGTGAAATGTCTCTTCTATTTCTGTTGAAAGTTTTGAATTATATCCCATAGTGGAATTGTTTAATGATAAAACAGGGTTCGGATATTTAGGCAGATAGTCCTCAACAAACTTGTAACCATTTGTTTAACAACATTTTGATGTTAAAATGGCACTGAAAAAAGAGACTTATGCCCAGTTCTTGCACAAATAACTGTCATAATATCCTCATGGTCAGGTGATCAAAATTTGGGCACTTGGCAATGGGCATATATTTAAGATGTTTGCAGTGTCCCAGGTTGCCATGATTGCCAGCTGCAACTTTCCCAGAGAACTTCCAATATGCAGAGTCAAGGGGGAAGCCAGATTCACTTAATGACTACAGTGACTCAATGACCACAGCAAAAAAAAGTCTGTAAAATTGGGCACAACTCACTGTGCAACATTAAAAAGTTCTGGTCCTATCTGTGGTCGTAAGTTGAGGACTACCTCTAAATGAGTTTTTTAAAATACATACATACATACATACATACATAAATACATACATCTTAGCAGGTGTGATGCCAGGAACAGATTGAGATTATTTCCGAGGATTTTTCCCATGCTGTCCTTCCATGAGGAACACCACTGTATAATTTGTACTCTAAGGATGCTACAGAAATCAATACAGATTTATTGCCAAAGCCATGGAAATGCAAAAGGGAATTGTCTGTTCATCTTGAATGACAGCCGATCTGATAACCTGCCAGAAGTGATATCCTGAAGATTCATGTCACTGAACTGTTGCTTTTTTAGGTACTCCAGTGAGGTTGTTATTAATCTTTTTTTCCCCTAATTCTCCCTGTAAAGTTCTTTAAAGCATGGTAAAGATTAGGACAATTCCAGCCAGACATCAGAAATTGATGTTGCTTTCAAACATATCTTTAGACAGCATTGAAATAAGGCATGTTATTTGTCTGCAAATAAATGATACTGTTGGATGAATAATATATGATGATTTGCTTGTAAAAAAAAACAAACCCACTTTTTTTCTGCAGTGGGAAAAAAAGGAAGCATTATAGCTGTTTCTATCTCTTCATTCAGTACCTACTTTAAAATTATGGCCTAAGTTACAGTGCAAGCTGATTTAGGGATCTGCAAAACCTGTCTCTTAATTTTAACTGGTATCCCTGTCTTCCCAGATCTAGCAATACACTTGTTCAGGTTTAGGGGAGTCAAATCTTAGCTTTGTGTTTGCTTTATGCTATTTCCTGCAGTAGATTTAATATAAATATATATTAATAGAGATACAGTATTTGCTATCAGCAAATGAACATTTTGCAAGTAGAATAGAAACAAAATGACTTCTTCATGCAAATGCCCTATCTCAATTGCTGCAAAGGATGGTGGCAGCAGTAAACCCAGAGGTGGTCCCTGACTTACAACCATTTGTTAGTGACCGTTTGAAGTTACAACAGCACTGGAAAAAAATGACTTACAATCTGTTCTTGTACTTATGATATTAGAGCATCCCCATGGTCACATGATCAAAATATGAGCACCTGGGAACTGGCATATATTTATAATAGTTGCAGTGTTCTGGGGACACATAATCTCCCATATGTAATCTTCCCATCTGGGTTTTGACAAGCAACGGCAATGGGGAAAGCCAGATTTGCTTATATGAATCACTTAATAACTAGGGAGATTCATGTAAAAACCATGACAAAAAATCAGGCACAATTTACTTAACTGCATCACTCAGCAATGGAAATTCCTGTCCCAATTGTGGGCATAAATCAAGGACTATCTGTAGTGGTACGCAATACAGCACTAGCAATAACAGTTAGATTTATATACCACTTCACAATGCTTTGCAGCACTCTCTAAGCAGTTTACCCCCAACCATCTGGCTCCTCATTTTACCATCCCTGAGCTGACATCTGAGGAGGAATCTGGGGAGTCATCCAAGGGAGACATCTCAGCACAAGGCCAAACATTCTCCTCCCTTCTTGACCTCTCATAGCTTGATATTTAAGGTAACAAGTTTCTGATTCAGGATCTAGCATATAGCCATAAACTATAGATAACCCAATCCTCTAAAAAATTTGTCAACCCACTTCTTCTAAATGGCAGGGCTTCATATCCAATGGCAGCAAATCCCACAGTTTAACTACAGCTTGATTAAACAAGCACCTGAATACAACACAAGTATGTTTGCAGGCAAAGCTACTATTATTTTGCAAGCACAGCAGGCAATCTCTTTAAAGAATCTTAAATGTGATTTGATGTTTTTTTTAAAAAAAGAGAATATAGTTTAGTAGAATAATGCATTCAACAAAGCAATACACAGGCCATAACAATTATAATCCTGTGTTCTGTTTCTGAGGGGAAAAAAATCATGTTATGAAAATGTCTAGCTATTTTTGAGTACTGCCCAGCACACTCTGTAACCAGCTTGGAAATATTTAAAATGGGGAAAATTTCATAAAACCAAATAGGCAAGTCCTTGATCCCTGAAGGCCACATGAGAAAGAACCAGTGATTTAACTGTGATGGATGTGGATGAAGGTGTAGTACAAGTAGGTAGAGTCTGAACTGAAGATCTTCTTTGTCCCTCTTTTTTCTTTTTTTCTTTTTTTAAGTATTCAACATGCACAATCTCCCTAGTTCACTTCCACAAGAATGTGAGGGAAGAGAGCATGGATGAAAGTGCCTGTCTTCATTTAAAAGGCCAAAGCAATCTTTCCACCCTTCCCAAAGTCATGCTGGAAAAAGCAGTAAGTCTACCTTATGATCCTCTCCTCCAAGAAGACTTTACCATGTTAATGATCTGGCCAGCCTGGAAACCTGAGTACAGAATAATTCAGTTCCTTGGTTGAACTGTTTTGCTCAGAGCAGGTCGATTGGCACAGCCTCACTTCACCTGTCAAAATTCAGTATTCTGAGCTAGCCACACTCAGCCTTTAACAGCATCCAAAGTTGCCTAATTTAGTCTCACAACTGGCCTCTTCAAGGAAAGGACTAAGGCAGGGGTCTTCAAACTGGATCCTTTTATGACTTGTGGACTTCAACTCTCAGAATTCCTCAACCAGGCATGCTGGCTGAGGAATTCTGGGAATTGAAGTCCACAAGTCATAAAAGGGCCAAGTTTGAAGAGCCCTGGTCTAGGACCATAGCTAGCTAGGTTAGTTCATTTTTCTCTAACCAAGACCTCAGCATAAAAAGATCAGACTAAGACAAGAAGACAAGTGGGCAACTAGGAGAAGGAGAAAAATAGATTGCCTATACATCTTCCACAAAATGGATATCCATACAACTTTGTCGAAAAGTGCTTAACCACCCAGCCCACCTCAGCACAGACAGCATAAGCTATGCAAAGAACAACACTACTGCACATCAAAAAAAATATCAGAAATAATAATAAGATGTGGTAGCACCAAACCAACCAAAGCCCACTAGAACTTGTTAAATAAAGCAAAAGACTGAGTAGCACTAATTTAAAATATATGTACATTGTAAAGACTGCAATAGCCAATATGTAGGACAGACAGGCACAAGACTAGGAGAATGCATCCATGAATACCAACTAGCAATCAGAAGACACCATGAAAACACCTCTAAAACAATCTATGGAGAGACTCAACCATTTCAGCTGGGAAACTGTCCTACTAGACCAAGCTCAGAGTCACTCAGGGAGTGAGATGGGCAGATAAATAGATAAATGAAATCTAAAAATTCTAGAAAATTCCTGGACTTGATGGCCATTAATAGACAGATAGAAATAATAAACCATATTTATGCACCATTCAAAAGAGACAATATAAAAGCTATGTAGAAAATAAAAAGACTAAAAAAACACTCTCTCCAACAGCCAATACCCAGATAAGCAGGATAAACACCAAATAAACAATACCTAATCAAAGATCTACCAATGAGAAAACTACATCCCCACCAATAATGGCAGAGCAAGCTATTGTATATAAAGATTGAGCAAATCTCACACTCACACTAATGATATTTCCTAGTGAGGTAATGAAACATCTGCAAGCAAACAACAAAGCACAGAAAGCACCAAAATTCAGCCCTGAGCTACAGATATTCTCTTCTATCAGAATGAATACAGTTGATGAGAAATTGATATCAGAGCAGCTTTAGCAACAAACAGGCATACACAACTTTGTGACCTCCAGCTGCCAGGAGCAAAAGTCATAGTAAGCAGCCACAACTCTGCTTAAAACCCGACCTACAGTTCAGTTTGGCAGCTCAGCTTAAAGCCTTGGAAGCTACCCTGCTTAGAGCTCAGCTTGGAGCTTGGAAGCAACTCTGCCTCACAGTTTGGAAGAGAGATGGAAGAGAACCAAAAGACACTCTGAGGCCAAGCTTAGGTTGCACCAAATAAGGGAGGCAAAGAAATGGGCCTTTCATTTTAGTATAAATGCAACTCTAAAGGTCATGAGGGAAGAGGCAAGTTTGAAAGTTATTTTATAACATGCCTTCATCTGGCATATTGTGTGATTGGTCATAGCCAAAAGAGCCTTCCCAGTTCATACTAACATTGACACAAGCCTCCACCCATTATCACACTCTCAAACACAAGTGGACCCAAACATTTCCCTTCTTCCCACTCCCTTCCACACTCACATAATCATTAGTTGACCTATTGATGTTTCTCTCCCACAAAGATGCAGCCAGCCAGCCTTCTCCTTCCCTCTCTCATGCACACTTGTGTGCACACTCAATTCCCAAGCATGCTCTCCACCCTTCAATTTCAATATGGAAAGGCCATACATTTCTGGAAAGCCTCACCTGTTGCAGTTGAAGCATCTATAGTCAACATGTGGAAAAATGACCAGCAGTTAGCTACCTTTGTCCAGAGGAACAAGGAATATCCTGGAATATCCTAGAGCAAGCCTTTGCTCCAAATTTTCCTCTCTGTGTATGCTTCAAATTTACCTCAGTTATAATTCATGCTTAATTTTCCTACTTTCCTCCCTCCCTCCTCCTTCCTTCTTTCCCATTCTGTCATTCGGTCATTATCTTCCTTTCTGTCTTCCTCTCTTCATCCCACCCTCCCTATTCCTTCCTTCTTTCCTTCCTCCCTCCCTCCCTCCTCCTTCCTTCCTATTCTGTCATTGTCTTCCTTCTTTCCTTCCTTCTTTCCTTCCTCCCTCCCTCCCTCAGTTCAGTGTGCTGCTCAAGAACATTTTACCTTCAGCAATGGCTGCACACAGTGTATTTTCTTTCAGATCCCCCCTCCCCTACACACACACACACAGAGAGAGAGAGAGAGAGAGAGAGAGAGAGAGAGAGAGAATTGCCTCTGCTCTGACTTGCAAATCCTTTCCAGAAGTGATTGCAATTAAAAATGTGATTAACATTGATGTTCTTGGGCACTTTGGTGTACTCAAAAGCTCCGTGAGCACCTCTTGGCTCTGAACTGCTCTTTCAATATGTTGATCTCTGAAAAACAGGGAGATTATCCCTCCACTCCACTCAAGAAGTACTGTTCTGACATTGAAGTTATATTCTGAAGGACAAGAACCTTGCAGAAACACTGAGAAAAGTTTACTGAATTCATCCATTGCTTTATATGCATGTATTAATTGTTTTATTGATTCCAGGCTTATTAAATCTTCCTGAAATATTTAAATTCTCCCCATATGTTTTCATGCACATTTCTTGTATATGCATAGGTTTTTAATACACATTTTCTATAGAATAGAATATAGAAAATAGAAAGTTTATTGTCACTTTAAATGTACACCAATCAGCATACATTAAAATGAAATTTGTTGCATTCAGCTCTAAAAAAAAAAATACCATTATACATATTCCCACATACGGTATATGTGGGACACAGAGAAATATCACAATCTAGTTCGATACATGGTGGGGGGGGGAAGAATCCTGCGAATTTACAAGACAGGTAGCATAAGGAACACAACTCTTAGAGAATATAGTGGTTTTTCTATAAATACTTCAAAACCTCCTTCCAGAGGGGAGCAACAGAAACAGACTGTGAAGTGGTTGTGGGGGGGTCTCTAACAATGCTCCAAGCTCTAAGCACATAGCATTTATAAGCAGTATCCTGAATAATGGGAAGCGAGCTTCCTATAATCTTCTCAGCTGTCCTTACCACTCTCTGTATGGACCTTCTATCTGAGACACTGCTAGCACCAAACCAAACAGTGATGCAGTTTGTTAAAATGCTCTCAATCATGCCTCTGTAAAAAGTGGCCAGAACAAAGAAGAAAGATGTGCTCTCCTCATCTGACACAAGAAATGTGAACACTGGTTTGCATGCTTCACTAAAAATAATGTATGAAGAGGCCAAGTCAGATTGTTAGTTATCTGCATCCCCAGGTACTTATCACTTCCACAGCTGCAGCCTTGATACAAAATGGAGTATGACTGTGCTGGCTCTTTCAACAATGATTTCCTTTCTTTTATTAATATTCAAAATCAGGTTATTTTTATTGCACCAGTCCACCAAAGCCTTCACCTCCACCCTATAAGAATCTTCATCATCATCCCAGATAAGATCCAAAACTGCCATGTCATCTGCATACTTCACAATATGATTCATAGCAGACTTGGCACAGCAGTCATGGGTCATCAAGGTGAACAATAACGGACTCAAAACATGGCCCTGTGGGGAACCCATACTCAAGAAGATGGAACTGGAAACTTTTCTTCCAATTTGCACAAACTGGGGTCTATCAATAAGGATATCAAGTATGCAGTTATGTAAAGAAGTATTAAAACCTAATAGGCCCAGTTTGTTCACCAAATGCTGAGGACTGATTGTGTTGAACACTGATTGTGTTGAACATAAACAGCATTTGCATAGGAGTATTCTTCTCCTTGAGGTGCATCAAACTAAGATGAAGCACACAAGAAAGTGCATCATTTATAGAACGGTTCTTCTGATAAGCAAACTGTAATGAGTCACATGTAGAGGGAAGACATGAAACAATACAGTCCTTTACCAATCTCTCAAAACACTTCATTATAGTGGAAGTGAGTGCAACTGGACGGTAATCATTAAGGCATGAAGTTGTTGTTAATTGCGAAGTCGTGTCCGACCCATCAGGACCCCATGGACAATGTTCCTCCAGGTCTTCCTGTCCTCCACCATCTTCTGGAGTCCATTTAAGTTCACACCTACTGCTTCAGTGACTCCATCCAGCCATCTCATTCTCTGTCGTCCCCTTCTTCTATTGCCCTCAATCTTTCCCAGCATTAGGCCCTTCTCCAGTGAGTCCTTCCTTCTCATTAGGTGGCCAAAGTACTTGAGTTTCAACTTCAGGATCTGGCCTTCTAAAGAGCAGTCGGGGTTGATCTCTTCTAGGACTGACCGGTTTGAACGCCTTGCAGTCCAAGGGACTCGCAGGAGTCTTCTCCAGCACCATAGTTCAAAGGCCTCAATTCTTTGGCGCTCAGCCTTTCTTATGGTCCAACTTTCACAGCCATACATTGCAACTGGGAAAACCATGGCCTGGACTATACGCACTTTTGTTGGCAGGGTGATGTCTCTGCTTTTTAGTATGCTGTCTAGATTTGCCATAGCTTTCCTCCCCAGGAGCAAGCGTCTTTTAATTTCTTGGCTGCAGTCCCCATCTGAGGTGATCTTGGAGCCCAGAAAAATAAAATCTGTCACTACCTCCATTTCTTCCCCATCTATTTGCCAGGAATTGAGAGGGCCGGATGCCATGATTTTGGTTTTCTTAATGTTGAGTTTCAAGCCAACTTTTGCACTCTCCTTCTTCACCCGCATCAAGAGGCTCTTTAGTTCCTCTTCACTTTCTGCCATTAGAGTGGTATCATCTGCATATCTTAGGTTGTTGATGTTTCTCCCGGCAATCTTAATTCCAACTTTTGATTCATCTAGCCCTGCCTTTCTCATGATGTGCTCTGCATATAAGTTAAATAGGCAGGGCGACAGTATACAGCCTTGCCGGACTCCTTTTCCAATTTTGAACCAATCAGTGGTTCCGTGTCCAGTTCTCACTGTTGCTTCTTGACCTGCATATAGGTTTCTCAAGAGACAAATGAGATGGTCTGGTACTCCCATCTCTTTAAGAACTTGCCACAATTTGTTGTGATCCACACAATCAAAGGCTTTTGCATAGTCAATGAAGCAGAAGTAGATATTTTTCTGGAATTCCCTAGCTTTCTCCATGATCCAGCGTATGTTGGCAATTTGATCTCTAGTTCCTCTGCCTCTTCGAAATCCTGCCTGCACTAGTTCTCAATCCACATACTGCTGGAGTTTAGCTTGTAGGATTTTAAGCATAATTTTACTAGCATGTGAAATGAGTGCAACGGTGCGATAGTTTGAACATTCTTTGGCATTGCCTTTCTTTGGAATTGGAATGTAAACTGACCTTTTCCAATCCTGTGGCCACTGTTGAGTTTTCCAAATTTGCTGGCAAATTGAGTGTAGCACTTTTACTGCATCGTCTTTTAAGATTTTGAATAGCTCAGCTGGAATACTGTCACCTCCACTAGCTTTGTTGTTGCTCAGATTTTCTAAGGCCCATTTCACTTCACATTCTAGGATGTCTGGTTCGAGGTCAGTGACCATCTCATTGTGGTTATCTGGGACGTTAAGCTCATTCTTGTATAATTCTTCTGTGTAGTTTTGCCATCTCTTCTTAATCTCTTCTGCCTCTGTTAGGTCCCTGCCATTTTGGTCCTTTATCATGCCCATCTTTGCATGAAACGTTCCCTTCATATCTCCAATTTTCTTGAAGAGATCTCTGGTCCTCCCTATTCTGTTGTTTTCTTCTATTTCTTTGCACTGTTCATTTAAGAAGGCATTCTTATCTCTTCTAGCTACTCTCTGGAATTCTGCATTCAATTGGGTGTATCTTTCTCTTTCTCCTTTGCCTTTCGCTTCCCTTCTTTCCTCAGCTATTTGCAAAGCTTCCTCAGACAGCCATTTTGCTTTCTTGCATTTCTTTTTCTTTGGGATGGTTTTAGTTGCTACCTCTTGTACAATGTTGCGAACTTCCATCCACAGTTCCTCAGGTACTCTGTCTATCAGATCTAATTCCTTAAATATTTGTAGCTCATAGCTAACATGAGGGATCATTGGTGCTCTCTGAGCTTGATTGTTTTCTTGCAGACATTTCATTACTCAAAGTAGGTAACAACACTAGCATTGATGATGTTACCTGGTTTGCGTAATGAAACTCCTGCAAGAAAACAAGCAAACTCAGAGAGCACCAAGGACCCCTCAAAATAAAAACTAAATCCATTCCTTCACCTTTCTGTCCTGATCCATGTAGGATGAAGCAGGTATGGAAAAATCTAATAATTTTGATCTCTCTTAAATTTTACTTTTTGCAAATATCTAAAATTTAATTCAAAGATTTTTTAAGAAGTTGACACTATGTTGATATACATGTATACATGATATACAACCCTCCTGATCTTCTATAAGAACTTAAAAACCTGACTCTGCCAGTTGGCTTGGGGCTTCAATGGAGGAGCTTCGTGTTGGGGATGGTTGATTGATTAACAACAGATCCCATCCTCTCGCCCTCTCATCATATTCCCCTCCCCATCTTTTTAAGTAGCTTGATTTTATAGTATTGTATTTATATTATTATAAATTACATAGTTTTATCTTTTAATATTGTAAGCCACCCAGAGTTACTGTGTGGCAAAAAAGGTGACTAATATATTTTACATATAAATAAATAAAATAAATACAACTTTGATATGTGGGTGTATATTTTTTCAAACATATATGTTTTTCTTTGAAATTGTGCCTAATATAGATAACCTATAGTTGTGGTCACTAGTTGCAAAATGGCAGGCATGTCCAGAAATTTAAAGTTTCATCCCTTTTCAACATGTGTTGCATTGCACATACATAAAAAGAGGCAGGGCTTCAATTACCCTGTTGCACTGGCCATTTTGAAGCCAGTGGTCATTGCTGTTGTAGCCTCTATTTTTGTAAAAAAAAATCTGTAATATGATACATCCTGTAGTTAATTTAAGACTAGTGTGAAGGTTTGTACAGACTGTTCCTTATTATATTATTTCTAAAAACATTGATATAATTCGGAGAACTGAAAATGTCAAAAGTTTATTACATTTGAGGTCATGTATTTGTTCAGAAATATGACACAACGTTGGACAAAAATTGCACTATATAAATTGTAATCTTTTCACATTACATTGGTAGGGTTGTAAGTAACGTGGCATTTGTTGTCATCTTATGTGGCAGTGACTAATTAGACAGCCCTTTTGGTTGAAGGAATTGAAAAAAAAATCCCTCAATACTTTTTCATAATGAATCTCATTATTGGTTAATTGTCCACATTTTCTAAGGCATAAACTGAATGCAGTATAAGAAACTGATTCAGTTACTATTCAGTTAGTTATAAAGCTTCTTATTTTTTAAAAAAGGAAAAGGAAAACCCATAATTGATTAGATTAATATATTTAAAAGACTTGGAAATTACTTTCTTTGAAAAAAGAAGCATTAAAAAAAAACCTACAGTGTAGGATAAATTTATTCAGAGTTGGCCTTCATTTATCAACTGGATTAACATTAACAATATTTTCTCTAATAGAATAGCTTTATCTGTACAAATGTCATTCTGGCAGAAATATTGAATAAAAAGCTCTCTCTCTCTCTCTCTCTCTCTCTCTCTCTCTCTCTCTCTCTCTCTCTCTCTCTCTCTCTCTCTCTCTCTCTCTCTCTCTCTCTCTCTCTCTCTCTCTCTCTCTCTCTCTCTCTCACACACACACATACACATACACAATTATCCACATCCTTCTCAACTAGGATAGAGGAATGGAAGCTGCCAAATGTGGATCCAAAGTCAACTCAAAGAGTGGGTAGGCTTAGGACCCTTTTTTATCTCCAAATTTTGTTGATAACTGAGATTGGGATATTGTTCCATGTGCTCAGGCCCCACTTCTTTTGTCTGATTCAGGTGACTTTTTCTTTGTTTTCTTAACAACTTTCTTTCCATATCTACTTCCATAAACAGACTTTTAGACTCCTGGTTTTTTTTTGTTTGTTTGTTTGTTTGTTTGTTTTTTGTCCTCTCTGCTTACGTGCCTGTTCCATCTTTAGTTATGGCAGCTTCCACCCAGTTTCACATAGGACAACCTCTATTTCTACTTGTTGTCTACTGCCTTAGATTCCCTGAATTATCATGAGATCTTTTCTTTTCATCTTTATATCCTGGAATGGTGGACTGAGTCTATGATTTTTGCTGCTACCGTTTAACTCAATTGTTCCTCTAGAAAAAAACATCTTTCTGCACTAACTCCTTCCCAAGCAAGCTGTAGTAAAGGACCATTTCAGTGTCATTCTTACCTCTCATATCATGAGGCCAGGTTTTCTCTTGGCAGCTGGCATGCACTGCAAATGATGACATCTGGTCATTTCTATATAGAATTGATTCAGCTGATATATATTGCTGTTTTTCACCGATAAGCAGCAATATACACTTTCCTGCTTCCTTGGCAACTAGGATTTGGAGCTTTTACTAGATATTAGATTGTGTGACTCCTTTCAGCTATTCTAAAATAGTTTTCAATTCACAGCCAAATGATATTCCCTTTCCTCTCTTTCTTCCCCTTCAGAAGAAGAAAAAGAAGCCAAAGCAAAGAAAAATAATATACTGACTTCTTCCATAGCCAGTGGTATGTAGATAATGACTGCCTAGCAGGGGATTTTCTTTCAATAGGGCTTAACTGTATGTTATAGGTATCATCATTGCCCATTGACTCTGCGCCAGCTGTGCCTGTATCTGCAGGTAGAATAAGACAGCTGCTAGACTGGAAGAAAGACTTAAGGTCTTAAGTTTGCCTCAGGACAGGGAGATAGGGAACAGCACATCCCTCCTTGGTCTTTGAGACTTCAGTTGATGAGCTGTATAAAATTGTACACGGGTGGTCTTTTCTGGGTTCAGAAGTTTAACAAGTTCAGGCCTGATTAGTACTCCTAGGGTTCTAGGTTAGATTGGAATGTCTACATAACACAATGCTGTCTTGGCATATACTCTTGATAACACACTCTCTTAATAGTATATGCAACAAGGAGGATTATCTAGAATACACATACACACACACACACATACAGGTAGTCCTTGACTTATAACAGTTCATTTAGTAACTGTTCAAAGTTACAACAACACTGAAAAAAGTGACTTATGACCATTTTTCACAGTTACAAGCTTTGCAGTATCCCCATGATCATGTGATCAAAATTCAGACTGTTGGCAACAGGTTCATATTTATGACCATTGCTGTGTTCCAAGGTCATGTGATCACTTTTTACGACCTTCTGATGAGCAAAGTCAATGGGAAAGCCAGATTAACTTAACAACTGGACTACTAATTTATCAACTGCAGTGATTCACTTAACAAGTGAGGCAAGAAAGGTCGTAAAATGGAGCAAAACTCACTTAACAAATGTCTCACTTAACAGCAGAAATCCTGGGCTTAAGTGTGGTTGTAAGTCAAGGACTCCCTATACACAGGACTAACATTTCAATATGTTTCATTGTTTTCAATACATTTCATTGCTTCTTTTAAGGTTTCCTCTTCCAGCTTCTCTAAATGGCATTCCAACAGATTTGCTCTTTTAAGACTCTTTAAAGACTCCCTCCTTTAACAAATAGCTATAATATCAAGTCCTCATTATTAAAAATCCCTACAGAATTGCTTACTCTCTTCAAAAACTTCTCTTGAGTTTTTAATCCTCCAGCAGTTGATTTTTAGGTTGTTTTAATGGCCTTCTATTATTTTGGTAAAACTTTGTAAATTTTCCAGTAGGCTTGTGGGAAATAAAGCAGGGCATTAATATTGCAGGGGAATCAGTTGAAGTATTCCACTGATCAGTATTCAAGTGTAGTGTCCAGTAGGCCAGAATTCTCATTAAATGGGCCAAAAGATGGATATTCATGTGATAGAAGAAATCAAGATGGAAAGTTTAACAATGTGAGTCTGGGAAAGGTTCTGATGCTGAAGAGGAAACACAAGTTAAAATGGGATCTGACTGATAGCAAACATTTTTTGACCCTGATGTCACCATATATTGTCCTGAATCTTTGATGTAGTCTCCTTCCAACCCACATCTCTCATCTGCCACTGAAAATGCAAGCTTCCATTTAATATTAGAAAAAAGAAGTAAACTGACAAGTGAAAATAAAAACCAGAATAGATATAAATCTAAGAGTTATGGGATGGGGAGCAGGGAAATTGGAGAGGGCAATATTTTTCTCATATACGTTTTAAGAAATGGTCACAAATTATATCTGTCATATATCTCTCTCAGATGCTTGCTACTCAAGCCAAGCAGGTGGGGAGTTTTTTGAGTTTTTTGCTTCAACAACATTTCCTGTCTTATCCTTCTGCCTCTCTTCCATGAGAAGAACATGCAAGGGTGATATGGAGTCTGTAATCCTTCCTCTTCTGGCATAGGAATTCAATTCTGTCCAGCTTTCTTGCCTTATTGATCCTGGAGAGGCTTGACCACCATATGAAGAATTAAAGGAAAAGGATATTTTAAACCATGGGCAGGTGAAGCTTTGCCAGGGGCTTTCTGATTAATCTTAAGCTGTTTTTCTCTGTGAAAGGATGGTAAAAATGTCTAATGTATCCAACCATGCCAGCAATACAGAGCAGAAGGTAATATAGTACTCACGTAGGCTAGGACAGAAGTTTTGGGAAAACACCCCAGTTTGGAGAAAAGTGACGTGTTTTTCATGACCCCTTATGACAGATGTCAGGCCTTCAAGGTAGGCCAGGTTTAGAAATTAGCCCCAGGACTACAGGGATTCTATTTTATTTATTATTACCAGGTATAATAATAGCAGAGAGATAGCATCAAGATCATGAGAAGTGACAACATTGTTTTATACTGCTCTAGCGAGGCTGCACTTAAAATATTGTGTACAGTTCTGGTCACCACAATACCCCCCCCCCCCAAAAAAAAAGCTAAGATCATAGAAAGAGAGCAGAGAAAAACAACACAGATGATTAACAGTCTGAAGGCTAAACCATATGATGAACAATTAAGGAAGTAGGTATTGTATAAGTAAAAGAACACCTTGTTGTTGTTAATTGCGAAGTCATGTCCAACCCATCGCAACCCCATGGACAATGTTCCTCCAGGTCTTCCTGTCCTCTATCATTTTCTGGAGTCCATTTAAGTTCACACCTACTGCTTCAGTGACTCCATCCAGCCATCTCATTCTTTGTCGTCCCCTTCTTCTATTGCCCTCAATCTTTCCCAGCATTAGGCTCTTCTCCAGTGAG
The DNA here is from genome assembly GCF_016545835.1 of Crotalus tigris. Taxonomy (NCBI): domain Eukaryota; kingdom Metazoa; phylum Chordata; class Lepidosauria; order Squamata; family Viperidae; genus Crotalus; species Crotalus tigris. Next base: position 417,900 of record NW_024097339.1, read on the forward strand.
TCCTTCCTTCTCATTAGGTGGCCAAAATATTTGAGTTTCAACTTCAGGATCTGGCCTTCTAAAGAGCAGTCGGGGTTGATCTCTTCTAGGACTGACCGGTTTGAACGCCTTGCAGTCCAAGGGACTCGCAGGATTCTTCTCCAGCACCATAGTTCAAAGGCCTCAATTCTTTTGCGCTCAGCCTTTCTTATGGTCCAACTTTCACAGCCATACATTGCAACTGGGAAAACCATGGCCTGGACTATACGCACTTTTGTTGGCAGGGTAATGTCTCTGCTTTTTAGTATGCTGTCTAGATTTGCCATAGCTTTCCTCCCCAGGAGCAAGCGTCTTTTAATTTCTTGGCTGCAGTCACCATCTGAGGTGATCTTTGAGCCCAGAAAAATAAAATCTGTCACTACCTCCATTTCTTCCCCATCTATTTGCCATGAATTGAGAGGGCCGGATGCCATGATTTTGGTTTTCTTAATGTTGAGTTTCAAGCCAACTTTTGCACTCTCCTTCTTCACCCGCACCAAGAGGCTCTTTAGTTCCTCTTCACTTTTTGCCATTAGAGTGGTATCATCTGCATATCTTAGGTTGTTGATATTTCTCCCAGCAATCTTAATTCCAACTTTTGTTTCATCTAGCCCTGCTTTTCTCATGATGTGCTATGCATATAAATTAAATAGGCAGGGTGACAGTATACAGCCTTGCCGGACTCCTTTTCCAATTTTGAACCAATCAGTGGTTCCGTGTCCAGTTCTCACTGTTGCTTCTTGATCCACATATAGGTTTCTCAAGAGACAAATAAGATGATCTGGTATTCCCATCTCTTTAAGAACTTGCCACAATTTGTTGTGATCCACACAATCAAAGGCTTTAGCATAGTCAATGAAGCAGAGGTAGATGTTTTTCTGGAACTCCCTAGCTTTCTCCATGATCCAGCGTATGTTGGCAATTTGATCTCTAGTTACTCTGCCTCTTCGAAATCCTGCCTGTACTTCTGGTAGTTCTCAATCCACATACTGCTGGAGTCTAGCTTGTAGGATTTTAAGCATAACTTTACTAGCATGTGAAATGAGTGCAACGGTGCGATAGTTTGAACATTCTTTGGCATTGCCTTTCTTTGGAATTGGAATGTAAACTGACCTTTTCCAATCCTGTGGGCACTGTTGAGTTTTCCAAATTTGCTGGCAAATTGAGTGTAGCACTTTTACTGCATCATCTTTTAAGATTTTGAATAGCTCAGCTGGAATACTGTCACCTCCACTAGCTTTGTTGTTGCTCAGATTTTCTAAGGCCCATTTCACTTCACATTCTAGGATGTCTGGTTCGAGGTCAGTGACCATCTCATTGTGGTTATCTGGGACGTTAAGTTCATTCTTGTATAGTTCTTCTGTGTAGTTTTGCCATCTCTTCTTAATCTCTTCTGCCTCTGTTAGGTCTCTGCCATTTTGGTCCTTTATCATGCCAATCTTTGCATGAAACATTCCCTTCATATCTCCAATTTTCTTGAAGAGATCTCTGGTCCTCCCTATTCTGGTGTTTTCTTCTATTTCTTTGCACTGTTCATTTAAGAAGGCATTCTTATCTCTTCTAGCTACTCTCTGGAATGCTGCATTCAATTGGGTGTATCTTTCTCTTTCTCCTTTGCCTTTCGCTTCCCTTCTTTCCTCAGCTATTTGCAAAGCTTCCTCAGACAGCCATTTTGCTTTCTTGCATTTCTTTTTCTTTGGGATGGTTTTAGTTGCTACCTCTTGTACAATATTGCGAACTTCCATCCATAGTTCTTCAGGCACTCTGTCTATCAGATCTAATTCCTTAAATCTATTTGTCACCTCTATTGTATATTCATCAGGAATATGATTTAGTTCATACCTGAGTGGCCTAGTGCTTTTCCCTATTTTTTTCAATTTAAGCTTAAATTTTGCAACGAGAAGCTCATGATCTGAGCCACAGTCAGCTCCTGGTCTTGTTTTTACTGACTGTATAGAGCTTCTCCATCTTTGGCTGCATAGTCAATCTGATTTCTATGTTCACCGTCTGGTGATGTCCATGTGTAGAACCGTCTCTTGGGTTGTTGGAAAAGAGTGTTTGTTATGACCATCGTATTCTCTTGACAAAATTCTATTAGCCTGTGCCCTGCTTCATTTTGTACTCCAAGGCCAAACTTGCCTCTTATTCCGGTTATCTTTTGGCTTCCTACCTTAGCATTCCAATCCCCCATGATGATAAGGACATCATTTTTTGGTGTTAATTCTATAAGGTGCTGTAGGGTTTCATAGAACCGGTCAATTTCATCCTCTTCAGCACCAGTGGTTGGGGCATAGATTTGGCTATTGTGATATTGAATGGTTTGCCTTGGATTCGAATTGAGATCATTCTGTCATTTTGGGGATTGTATCCCAGTATTGCTTTTCCTATTCTTTTATTGACTATGAAGGCTACTCCATTTCTTCTGAGGGATTCTTGCCCACAGTAGTATATCTGATGGTCATCTGAGTTAAATTCACCCATTCCTGTCCATTTTAGTTTGCTGATTCCTAAGATATCGATGTTCAGTCTTGTCATCTCTTTTTTGATTACGTCTAGCTTGCCTTGATTCGTGGATCTTACATTCCAGGTTCCTATAGAGAAAAAATCTTTACAGCATCGGACTTTCCTTTCACCACCAGATATATCCACAGCTGAGCGTCCTTTCGGCTTTGGCCCAGTCGCTTCATTCTTTCTGGCGCTACTAGTACTAGCCCTCTGCTCTTCCCCAGTAGCATATTGGATACCTTCCGACCTGAGGGGATCATCTTCCAGCATCATATCTTTTTGCCTTTTAGTACTGTCCATGGGGTTTTCATGGCAAAGATACTGGAGCGGTTTGCCATTTCCTTCTCCAGTGGATCACATTTTGTCAGAACTCTCTGCTATGACCTGTCCATCTTGGGTGGCCCTGCATGGCATAGCTTATAGCTTCATTGAGTTACACAAGCCCCTTCGCCACGACAAGGCAGTAATCCATAAAGGGGATTATATATATATAATATATATAAGGACTGACTGGGTCAATTTTTTCTCTATACCACCTGAAGGCAGGACAAGAAGTAATGGGTAGAAGCTTCACAGAGAAGGATCAAACCTGGAACTATGGTTACGTTTTCTGACAATGAGAACAATGGAACAGCTTGTCTTCAGAAGTTATGGGTACTAGATCACTGGAGGTTTTCAAGAAAAGCCTGGATAAACATTTGACCAAGATGGAATAAGGATGAGCAGACGGTTGAATTAGAAGACCTCCAAGGTCCCCTCCAGCCCTCTGATTCTATATTCTAAGAGAATCTTGAAAGCCTGACTGGGTTTCTCTCTTCCTACTCTTATGCTAAATAGAACCAAGATGGGTCAAAGTCTCTCTTTCAAGGGTAAACTGATATTTGCATAACCTTCTTCAGGTTATGGCTGTTCGCTACAATATTTTTTCTCAACTTTTTCCATTTCCTTGATGATTGCTGACTCTTGGTAAAATTCTATAAGGTAATGTCATGAATGTTTCCTAGGGTATCCTTTTCCTTAAGCAAAGCAATAGGCAACATGTCCATCAGTATTCATCAGTTCTTTCTTGCATCCTTGTTTGGCAATCAAAAAGACAATGGAAATATTTTCAGGACCATCAATCTTTTGTTCAGGCCTGGAAGAAGTATTGGTATAACTCAGTCATTTAGTTCAACCTTTCCTCCTTCTTTTTCTCTCTTTCTGATTCATTGATTAGTCATGGCCATTTCTTTTGTCATCCATTTTTTGCTGTTGAAAGTATAATACCTTTTTGCTTCAGGGAAGAAAAAGAAGGGAAGCTCCACTTTTGAGATAATCTTGCCTCATTTCTTCTTTTTATCTCCAGTTATTTAGAGGAAATAGAAAGAGGGGGACACAGTTTTGAGCTTTCACATTCACTTGTCATCTTCTTGTTTTCTAAAAGAAAATGTCACCACCATCCAGACATGACTTACAATCAGTGTAACTTTCAATTTTACCAAAGCTTGTGAAGTTTGCCACCATTTATATGAATTTACAGCACAGTCCCAAGGTTGCTGATGGACCTTACAGGAGTGAACTGGTGTGCTGGCTTCTCTGATTCTGAAAACATGGATTTCCAGGGTCCCTGAAGTAGTTAACTTGAGGTTGATTTCACGATTTGGAGGGAACCAGCAGGAATTTAGCTGTGAATTTTCCTGAAGGCATCTCACTGATTTCCTCAATGAAACCTACCTTGTAACACTCCAGTGTTGTTCACAGAGAAAAATGATTCCAAGACTCCATGTCACAAATTAAATTGATACAGCATTTCTTTACATGAAACATCTGTCCCATGGTTGATTTCCTTTGTTTTTTGTCTTGATGTCCTAAAAATGCATTCTACCTGAGGATTGATAAAATGAGACAACAGTCTTTGTTTATTTTATATATATAATTATTTATAGGATGCCCACTTTCAAAGGACCCAAGCCTGTTTACAATAATAATAACAACTATTAAAAATCACCTACAAATCTAATTGAATTAAGGCAATCAAAGTATCATTGGCATCTAGAAGCTCTTCGAACTTTTAAATCTACTTATTGAAGCAATCAGCCCCATTGAATTCAAGAAGAATTGCTTTAATCCTCACTTACTTAATCTTAGTGTTTGCTTTCTTTTTTATTTTGCTTTAGTAATAGTAATAGTAGTAAAGTTGGAAGGGTCATCTAGTCCAACCCCCTGCTCAGGCAGGAAACCCTACACCATTTCGGACAAATGGCTGTCCAGTCTCTTCTTAAAAACTTCCAATGTTGGAGCATTTACTGCTTCTGGAGGCAGGCTGTTCCACTGATTAATTGTTCTCACTGTCAGGAAGTTTCTCCTTAGTTCTAGTTGCTTCTCTCCTTGATTAGTTTCCACCCGTTGCTTCTTCTCCTGCCTTCAGGTGCTTTGGAAAATAGCTTAATTCCCTCTTCTTTATGGCAGCCCCTGAGATATTGGAATACTGCTATCATGTCCCCCCTTGTCCTTCTCTTCGTTAAACTAGACATACCCAATTCTAGTTTAGTCAGGAAAGTTTTCCTCTGCTTTAGAGGCAGAAGAACTGGAATCCAAAAATTAAAAAAAAATATTGCTAATGCTTCAAATAAGGATTTCTTTTTTAAAAAAAACAAACAAATAGTATATTTGAGTCACTCTTAACTTCTGGTGATGTCCTGGATAAGTCTCTGTAGTTTTCTTGGCATGATTTTGGAAGTGTTTTTCAATTGCTTTTTTGCCAGGGCTGAGAGAGTGACTAGCCCAAGGTCACCCAGTTGTCTTCAGGTCTAAGGCAGGACTAGAAGTCATAATAGCCTGGCTTCTAGCCTGGTGCCTTAACCATAAAACCAAGTTGGCTCTCTTGTCTCATATTTATAAAGATATTTTAAGGAGCTGACTGACTCCTGATTCCCAGTTATCAGAGAGCACATTGGTTTTAGTGATAATGGTCTTAATCATTAGAAAGCAGATTCTAACTGAATGATTAGACTAAGCCATTTAATAGTAGAACCAAGTGCTAAAAGATATTATGGGTTCTTATTTATGGGATGATTTTTAAAGCAAAGGCTAATTAGCCATATGTTTAGATTTCTGCACTAAGGATGGGATTCAATGTCCTTAATAATCTCTTCTGTCTTTATGACTTGATGAGTGCCAGGTTAGGAAAAGCTACCTTTCAATATGACCAACATTGTTGATGCTTCCATAATGTAAGAAAACAGCTATGCTTTCTAGACCTAGTAGAATCTTTTACAGTCAGAAGAATTTGAAAGATTGAACCTGTAATCTAGGAAGTAGTCCAATGTTACCTTTTAATGCTGAGAAAGGCACATTTCTATACTGGCTGCAAATAGATGGAAACAACCCCATCATGGATTTTTATACATTTATTTCTAAGTCTAAAAATAGTGTGATAAACAAAAATGTGATAAGCAAAACAGATCCTGCTGTAGTTCAGGCATCAGCAATGCATGGAAGCTACAGCTGGCACCAAGTGTGGTGGTACAGGAAGTTGTTAGGGTCCCTAGAACAGACCACGTTTCACTATAGTTTTGCAGGCTGCACTGGTTGCCAGTTTGGCTCCAGGTTCAATTCAAGACATTGGTCATCCCCTTTAAAGCACTGCATGGCATGGGTCACCCTGATGGGACTGGCCTTCCCCTAGCCACTCTGGCAGAGGGGACATACTATGGAAGCCCTCAGCCAAGGAATTTTGGCTGGCAAGATCCAGGAGAAGAGACTTCTCTGCCATGGTTCTTGCCCTCTGGAACATCTTACATCCATGGTGGCACAGTGGTTAGAATGCAGTACTGCAGGCTATTTCTGCTGACTACCAGCTGCCTGCAGTTTGGCAGTTCAAGTCTCACTAGCTCAAGGTTGACTCCACCTTCTATTGTTCCAAGATCGGTAAAATGAGGACCCAGAATGTAGTGGGTAATATGCTGACTCTGTAAACCACTTAGACAGGGCTGTAAAGCACTATAAGTCTAAGTCATGTTGCTATTACCCCCTGAGGTGAGATTGGTTCTCACCTTCCTGACGTTTCATAAGAGCCTTAAGACCTGCCAGATGGCTTGGGGACCCAATGGGAGAGCTTTATATCAGAGGAGGTTGACTAATTAAAATTTAATCCTACCTCCCCCCCCATGTATCCAGCCCATAATGATTTTATGGGCTCTATTTCGGTGATTGATGATTTTAATATTTTTAATGCTTTAAGGTTTTTTTTACACTGTAAGCTGCCCAAAGTCATTGGATATGAGATGGACGGCAAATAAATTTCATAAGAATAAATAAATAAATAAATAAATAAATAAATAAATAAATACATATATACATAAATACATACATACATACATAAATATCTATGGGAAAAAATTGCATGAAAACAACCAGTCTGAAAGTCAAGACAAGTTACAGAAGGATGAAAGAAACAATGTAATCTACAAAATCAACTGTAACCATTGCAACCAATTCTACATGGGACAAAAATCATGTCAATTAAAAACCAGGATCCGCAAACACTGGCTGAACACAGTCCCAAATCCTTAATCGCTATCCATACCAATACCAAACAGCACCAGTTTTATTGGAGCAACACTAAAATCATCAGCTATGCTACCAGCCGCCACACTCATGAGTTCATGGAAGACTGGCACTCCACAAGAAATTCCATCCACAGACACATTGACCTACAACCAGCCTATGAACCCTTCAGGATCCAAATCAACCGCACAGCCAATCAGAGACACTATTGACCCTCAACCAACCCGTACAAGCCCCTCCCCCACCAGCAGTTCACCTCCCAATGACCCTGACCTGATGTAACTTCCCCATCCCAAGACTCACTGATGACTCCCACCTGGCCCATCACAAGACCCACCACAGCGCTTCACTTGACACCCCCACACCTGAAGCCCTTATAAACAGAAGAACACTGACACTGACATCCCCTAAACTCTGCTAAAGATGTTACCTAGCCTGATAACGAAACATTCAGAAACCAACCCACAAGTTCAAATAATGAACCTTCACCCACATCTCTATTAAGTTGTGTGTGGGGGGGGAATCCCTATATAGTCACTTCATAGGAAATAATAACAATTTCAGGAAAATGTGTACTCAGTGAGAAGACAATTGAAATGGAAAGGATGGAAACTGTGCCAGATTGCAAGCTCATACAGCAGTAACTGGATTTTCAGGGTTTTGATTTTTAGCCATTTGCTGAACTTTACATATGTTTAGAAAATACCATATGAAAACCTGCAGCACTCGCATAGGTCAAATTGCCATTGATCCATGTATCTTTATCTTGATCAGCTTTCTAAGCTAGGCATTTATCTGGCCTCAGTAGAAATCCCACGAGCCCAACAAACCTCTCTGCAAGAAAATTGGAAAAATATCCCTGAAAATAAGGTAAAACAACCTGAAGCAGGGAAGAAAATTACTAAGATTCTGTAAAGCAGGTTTTAACTCAGTGTTTGTTTGGAAACTGGTGGTTTGTTTGTTTGTTTGTTTCTGGTTTCTTTTTTTTCCTGGTAAGATACAAACCTACTGAATCACTTCCAGCTGAATTCCTGCTCAACCTCCAATTCCTTTCAAAAAATAAAATGGCAAAAGGGAAGATAGGTGCCAGAAGTATAAATTCTGAACTTCCTCTTTGAAGTCCAGAATGATCATCAGATAGTTGCTGAAAATTGATGTTAATTTCCTAATTCTGCATTTAGAAGTAGGGAAACTGGGAGAAATGTATTGCAAGCTGGAAAAAAAACCTGTTCTTTAGCAAAAGAATAAAGGTTTGGTCCTGCTCATATGTGTGATCCAGCTTTACAATATTGCCCCTACTCAGTGTGCTCCTTGAAAAGGGTTCTTTTGATCTTTATTTTAATTAGAACAAAAATGGAAAACAAAAGAGAAAAACAATTGAGTGAGAATACAGAATCAATCAGACAGACAATGATAGAAATATAGACACAGGGCCCTTTATACATACATACATACATACATACATACATACATACATACGAATAAAAAACTGAAAACAACAGTATCAATAATTTTGCCATTGGATTTTGAAAGTCTTGGGGTATTTTGTGGAGTGTAAATCACTGCTTGTCAGTCTTGTGAGGTAATCCAGACAAGAAGCACATGCAGTAAGTTTATCTTTATTGTGAGGTACCATAAGAGCCGTGGTGGTGCAGTGATTAGAATGCAGTATTGCAGGCTAATTTTGCCAACTGCTACCAGTTCGTTTCTCACCGGCTCAGGGCTGACTCAGCATTCCATTCTTCTAAGGTTGGTAAAATGAGGACCCAGTTTGTTGGGGATAACATGCTGAGTCTGTAAACTGCTTAGAGAGAGCTGTGAAATGGTATATAAATCTAAGGGCTATTGCTAAGTGCTATTAATAGAATCTTGCAAGTCTGAAAGTATATTTCTCTTTCCTGGCCTTTACAATCCAAGAAACTAAGGAGGGTCCCTTCCGAGATATTTACTATGTTCCCATTCCATCTGTAGTCTCAGGTACCTCTTATCTGACCATTGCCCAGTCTGCAGCTCTTCCTCCCACCTTGAATGCATTCCAGGGAAGGGAGAAAAAAAAAATCTCATGATAGTGTGGGTAATTTAAAAAGAAAGCTTATTCTACAGAAACTGGCTATTTCCTAAATCCTCAGGTTGCCAATGGAGAGAAGAGGCTGTCAAGCTGTTTCTTAGAATTAGAGGAAGATGGTGTTTCTGCCACGACCAACCATTGTCAGTGCTTCCTACTTAAATTAACAAGCTTCTTTTTCAAAACAGCAGCACAGAAATCCTTAAGGTTCCTTCTCTGACTCGACAGACTTTCCACAACTAGCTAGTTAATGTGCCAGCCCGTTTTTACAGCTCTCCATAGCCTATGCTCTTGTAATGAAAAGTAAATATGGATGTCATAACAATTAACCAGTGGATCATAACAATTAACTAGGTTGCCTTCAGAAGTTGTGGGTGCTTCATCACTGGAAGTTTTTAAGAAGAGACTGGACAGCCACTTGTCTGAAATGGTACAGGGTCTCCTGCTTGAGCAGGGGTTTGGACTAGAAGACCTCCAAGGTCCCTTCCAGCTCTATTCTGAATTGAAATGGAAGAACAGCAAGAACTGTTTGAAATTGTTGCATTAATTCATATCATTTTATTTATTTGTTGGTTTGTTAAGTGTATATAGCCACCTATCTCATGTATGTGACCTTGAGCAGTGGACACAATTAAAAAGACACCAAAATCAATCAAACCAAATAAAACAAAACCATTAAAAATCGTTAAAGCAGTTAAGACTATAAATATATACAAAAAACATGGGAAAGTGCATTCAAAATTCCACATTCAATTCAACCATTTTGCAGGCTTCTTATTTTCTTAGACCCACTGACAGAACCAAGGAAGGCCAATAAGGTCAGGGCTAACCCTAGTGCTGGTTAACCTTAAGCCAGTTGTAGCAGCCAATAATAAAAGATGGCATTGTATAACAACTTCAAAGAATCATTACAAAATATTTTGAAAGATCACGGAATCGCAATACAGCAATAATACATAGTCCTCAACTATTTGTTTAGTAACTGTTGAGTCCTTGGCGGAAAGCAGACACGAGAAGCAGTTGGAGTTCTCAGTTTTCTTTATTCTGCGTTCAGCTTACAAGTAGATGGCTTCAGCAGCTCCCAAAACCTCCCAGCTTCTTATATAGACATTTCCCGGGTAAATGCGATACTTTTCCCGCACCAGCACCCGCGCATGCGCACGGCGCTGGCGACAGCCTGTCTGGTCCCGGGCAGCTTTGCACCTGCCCGGGACTGCCTGCAAACGCCCAAGCCGTTTGCAAGGCTCGGGACATAACACCCCTTTCCCCCGGGCTAAAACTACTACCAACATATAATCATTTATTTTTTGCAGTGTTCTGCTTCTCAGTGCTCCTATCGTTACCTGGCTTTTGTTTAGCCAGCAATGTTATGTAATCCTCTAAGTATTTAGGAGACTTCTTGCTCTCTGTGACCTTCTCAGCTCTGGGTTACTAGCATGAGTTCCCTGACTGGAGGGAGATGTGAGCCTGTTCTCCTTATTTTGCCTTGGTGCCTTCCAAGGACTGTGCCCCAATGCCTGGCCTGCTTGCTCGCCCACCGGGCTCGTCAGGCCAGGGCTTCTGTCACTTTGTGACATGGTTGACCTGCCTAGCTGTAGGCCCTCGGGCCCCTTGAAGTGATAGCCACTGCTGGGCGTCTCTATAGAACCTCCTAGGTCCGTCCAAGACCTGTCAGGAGGCTGTCCAATCCCTAAGCCCCGTTCTGTGTCCGGGCTTGTGTGGGTCTCTGTACCTTCCCAAAACTCAGTTACTCCCTGATTTGGGCTAGAGGTGTTGCGGTCGGGACTTGGTTCCTCGACCACCTCCCTGTAAGTTTGACCCCCTGTAGGATTAGGGGTAAGGTCAGGCCAACTTTGGGGATTGTGTGCCAGCTCTCTTGCGGGGAATGATTTGTTGGGATGCCCCCGGGTATCCTCCATGACTGGAGTGCTGTGTGATGTGTGTGGAAGGTGAGTATGCCCCCGGGGTGACTCCCTGGCTGGAGTAGGCGTGAGTGCCTGTTGTGTGGGTAAGCTCCATGAATTCCTTTTTGGAGCACTTGCAGAAGCTTGAAATGGGCCGTCAGTGGCTCCATCAGTGGAGATGGGCAGCAACTCGTGCCCTTCCCTTTGCTCCAAAGGGTCCCCCTCCCCCCCTGGAAAAGACCCAGGAGTCTCATCTGAAAGGTCCTGCCTAGGGCGAAGTTGGTCGATGTGCCGGCGCAGGACACGACCGTTGTCCAGGGCTACCTCGTAGGAGAGAGGACCTGTGACCTTGGAAATAGAAGCGGGGACCCATGTATGACCAGGCCCGTAATTGCGAGCCCAAACCGGGGCACCCACAAGTAGTTGTCTAGGTGCCCTAGGATGTGAGGTAGATGAAGGCAGTCTGTCGGATGCAACCGGTCAAGTCTAGTAGTAAGTTGGCGCCCCCAACGAAGTTCAGCTGGACTTCTCCCTGTAGAAGTGGACGGTGTGGTGCGATAAGAAAGGAGAAAGTCAGCCAACCTGTGATGCCAGTCCCCGTAGGTGAGTCTTTTCAATGCGTCCTTTGCGATGCGCACCATACGTTCAGCCATACCGTTGGTGGACGGGTGGAAGGGCGCAGACGTGGCATGATGAATCATGTTAGCCTGTAAGAAAGCTTGGAATTCGGAGGAGGTGAATTGAGGGCCGTTGTCAGACACAATGACATCTGGCAGCCCGTGTGCAGCAAAAATCCCCCTCAGTACCTGAATAGTCTTTGCAGTGGTGGTGGATGAGACAGGCACAACCTCAAGCCATTTTGAATGGCTGTCAACAAGGACCAAGAAGAACTGGCCCTGAAAGGGCCCAGCGTAGTCAATGTGCACCCTAGACCATGGGGACTGCGTTTCCTCCCATCTATGCATGGGAGCTTGGGGCATCTCTGGGCGAGATCGTTGGCACAGGTGGCATGCATGCACCTTAGCCTCAATATCTTTATCTAAACCAGGCCACCACAAGTGGCTGCGCGCAAGGGCCTTCATACGAACAATGCCAGGATGACCCTCGTGGAGGGATTCTAAGACCCTAGTCCTCATTGAGGTGGGAATGACAACTCTGTTTCCCCAAAGCAGACAACCCTGAGAAAGGGACAGCTCATTCCTTTTGGACCAGAAACTCTGAAACTCAGGACTAGGGCAGTGCTCAGGCCACCAGACAAAACCCAGGAACGGACACGTGAAAGTGTGTGATCTGTACCTGTTTCAGCGGCAACATCCCTGGCACTAAGAGGGAGCTCGGGCAAGGCTTGGATTGATAGAATGTTGACAGCTGGCGCAGGGTCAGCTTCTACTACTGGCAGAGGCAATCTACTGAGGCCATCAGCATGGCCCATTTCTTTCCCAGGCTTGTGGAGTAAAGAAAAATCATATGCAGACAAAAAATAGACCACCTAAGCATTCTAGGGGAAATGATTTGGGGAGTCTGCTTACGTGTGGTAAACAGTCCCAGCAGAGGCTTATGGTCAGTGAAGACCGTGAAGTGCCTGCCATATAGAAAGTCATGGAATTTTTTAATTCCAGCAACAACAGCCAGAGCCTCCCTGTCTATCTGAGCGTAGTTGCGCTCAGCAGAAGACAATGTTCTGGAGTAATATGCAACAGGAACCTGAGTTCCATCAGACCTGAGGTGGCTCAGGACAGCTCCAACCCCGTAAGGGGACGCATCACAAGCGATGCACACAGGAAGAGACTCGTTGAAATGTGCAAGTACACTGTTAGAAGTGAGCAAAGCCTTGACTTTGTTAAAACAACCCTCATGCGTTTGTGACCACTGCCACACTGCTTGCTTGTCTAGTAGCCTGTGAAGAGGCTCAGCTACACTAGCTTTTTGTGGAAGAAAAGAATTGTAGAAATTCAGGAGGCCCAGGAAGGCCTGAAGTTCGGCCTTGGACTTTGGCCTAGGTGCTTCTAAAATAGCAGTTAGTTTGGATTCAGCAGGGTGAATCCCAGCAGCATCAATTTTGAACCCCAGAAATTCAGTAGAAGGCACCCCAATCTTGCATTTGTCTTTTTTGAGCTTGAGGCCTGATTTCCTGAATCTTAACAGAACAGCCCTTAGCCGTTCAGCTAGAATGTGTGTGGAGTCTCCTGCAATCAAAACATCATCAAAGTAGGGGCAAACCCCTGGTATACCTCGTAGTGTGTTTTCCATTACGCTTTGGAAAATCCCAGGAGCGACATTCACTCCAAACTGTAGCCTTTTTACTTTAAAGGCCCCCTGTGGGTCACAATAGTCTGAGCTATGGCAGCATCATCATCAACAGGCAGCTGTTGATATGCTTGAGCTAGGTCAAGCTTTGCAAAAACACGCCCCCCCTTGAGAGAGGCCAGGATGTGACTGACCACAGGAACAGGATAGGCATGTTGCTGCAATGCCTTATTGAGTGTGCATTTGTAATCAGCACAAATGCGAATGTCCCCATTTGCCTTTAGAGGCGTGACAATGGGGGTCTCCCAAGGACTGGAATCAACAGGTTCTAGGATTCCCTGTTGGATCAGTTTGTCTAACTCAGTGTCAATTTTACTCTTTAAAGCAAAAGGGACCCTTCTTGCTTTAATTCTAATGGGAGTGACAGTGGGGTCTAGCTTTAAGGACACAGGGGGTCCTTTGAATGTGCCCAGCTGGGGGCTGAAAACATCTGCAAATTCTTTGCAGACTTCCTGTAGGTCGAGTGTTTGTAAACTGTTGAGTCCTGTGACGTGTATCCCCAGGGCCTCAAACCAATCGAGTCCTATGAGACTCGTTCGTTCACCCCCTACTACTAATAAGTCTAGTGGACCTTCAAAACTCTTGTATTGCACGTTAAGGGTGGCCTCCCCCTTAACACACACTCTTGAATTTTGAAAATCTGTTAACACAATGTCAGAAGGCCTTAACTTGGCCTGAGTTCCACTACCGGAACAAATCTTCCTAAATGTATGCAAGGAGATAATTGAAAAGGCAGACCCTGTGTCTAGTTCCATAGATAATGGAACCCCTTGTAGCTTCACCTTGAGTGACAGCTTTTTCTTAATGGGCTTGTGTGTGCCTGTCCTAAGGATGCTTCTTCGCGAAGCGCAAAACCCTACCCTATTCTGGCTGGGGAATCTGGAACCTTTCAGGCGCAGTTCTTCCTGAGGTTGTACCTTTCGTCGGCCCAGACACACAGCTGCAATGTGTCCTTGTTTGCCACATGCCCGGCAGGTAGCGGAGCGGAACTTGCAGTCGGTTCTCCTGTGGCGACCTCCACAGCCGATGCACTTGAGCGGAGCTGAAGAGCTTCCCTTCTGTTTTTCTTCCTTCGTGGGGTGGAGACGGTCGACTTCCTCGTCCGGATCCTCCTCGGAGTTTCTTTGGACGTCTTCCTGGTACACGGATGCAACCTCTGGACTGTTTCTGATCGGCCGCATGTTCTTGACAGCGCCGCCTGCTGCTTCTTCTGCAGTGACTTCCCTTAAGGCATCTTGGAAGGACAATTCTTCTTTAGCGAAAAGTCTCTGTTGTAGATCTCGATGCCTTAACCCGCACACGAATCGATCCCTCAGTCGTTCTTCGAGGTCTTTGAACTCGCAGTGCTTGGCGGCCTTCCGTAATGCGGCGATGTATTCTTTGGCCGACTCGCCGGACCGTTGATCCCTCTGCTCGAAGGTGTGGCGCCATGCGATGATGGACATCTTGGGGTGGAAGTGCTCCTTCAGTAGCTTTTTCAGATCTGCGTAGCTGACAGACTCTACTGGAACAGGTGCTGCAAGGTTTTCTGCGATGTCGAAGGCGTCTTGACCGCAAACGCAAAGCAGGGTGGCAGCCTTCAAGCTCTCTTCCCTCACTTGGTTTGCCTTGAAGTAGTTCTCCACCCTGGCTACGTAGGACTCCCACCGCTCTGGATGTGAGACGTCGAACTCCGAAAGCCTTCCAATTTTCGCCATCTTCAGGAGACGGGTCTATCAGCCAGCCTACCCCCGAATGCGCACTGGATTGGCGGGCAGCTGCCGAGTCAACGCTGTTCCGCCGCTCAGGACTCACTTGGGTAAGCTTACACTTCTTCCTTTCCAGGCGATGTAAGGCATCGCATCCTCGTCGCCAGTGTTGAGTCCTTGGCGGAAAGCAGACACGAGAAGCAGTTGGAGTTCTCAGTTTTCTTTATTCTGCGTTCAGCTTACAAGTAGATGGCTTCAGCAGCTCCCAAAACCTCCCAGCTTCTTATATAGACATTTCCCGGGTAAATGCGATACTTTTCCCGCGCCAGCACCCGCGCATGCGCACGGCGCTGGTGACAGCCTGTCTGGTCCCGGGCAGCTTTGCACCTGCCCGGGACTGTCTGCAAACGCCCCGAGCCGTTTGCAAGGCTCGGGACATAACAGTAACCATTTAAACTCAGTACAGCACTGAAAAAAGTGCCTTATGACTGTTTTTCATATTTACGACTGTTGCATCGTCATCCCCATGGTCACATGATCAAAATTTGGATGCTTGGCAACTGGCATGTATTTAGGTGGGTTGTAAGGGTAAGGATTAAAAAAAATGATTAATTGTTCTAACTGTCAGGAAGTTACTCCTTAGTTCTAAGTTGCTTCTCTCTTTGGTTAATTTCCATCCGTTGCTTCTTGTTCTGCCTTCAGGCACTTTGGAAAATAGCTTGACTCCCTCTTCTTTGTGGCAGCCCCTGAGATATTGGAACACTTCTATCATGTCCCCCCTCGTCCTTCTCTTCATTAAACTAGACATACCCAATTCCAGCAATTTTCCTTATATGTTTTAGTCTCCAGTCCCCTAATCATCTTTGTTGCTCTTCTCTGTACTCTTTCTAGAGTCTCAACATCTTTTTTACATCGTGGTGACTTCCCTGAGCTTTTTCATTTTAGACCACTGTTCAAGTTTATAAATCTTCCTTTTGACACTCCTCCTAGTTCTGTTATCTGCAAATCTGCAAATCATTTTTTAACTCCTTTATCCTGGTCATTAATAAAAATGCTAAGCAGGACAAAGCCCTCTGCTCTTCCATTCAAACTATTTTCCAGGTATAAGTAATCTCTGGATGTGAACATTCAACTAATGTTGAATCCCTCACCAATTTTCCCTTGAAATATCTTGTCAGAGTTTATAGTTAAAGACTGTAGCTTCAAATTAAAAAATAATACTGAAAAAAACCATTGAAGTAAGCACTAATATCTCCTTTGCTTTGTTCAATTTATTAAATGGGGTTGTTCAACACATAGGCCTACAGGATTCAGATATGACCCTTTTGTTAAAAATTGGTACTTTTCAATGCCACATGCCTAAAACAGGGTTATACAAAGAAATGCCATGTACATTTCAATGGAAATTATTTTCAGGAATCTAACTTATGAATATCGCTTTCAATAATTTGAATAATTCTCTATTACACAGCAGTGATGGATGGTCAAATACTGCCAAAAAAGAAATCTTCAACTTCCTGTTTAAAGTAAAGCAATTATTTAAATAAAGTTACAATAATTATATTTTCAGCAGGTGCTGCTCCATTTCCTCCCCACCCACTCACAATAAAGAAAATGAAATAAACTTTTCTATTACATTAATATAATGCAAGCTCCTTTTTACTTTCTACTTAGTTGGTTCAGCTTGTAATTCTGAGCCTAATAATGCGAAAGATTAATTACAGCTCAAAATAGTAACAGCTAGAAATATTACAGCTTTGCAATAAAGTGGAACATTTATATAAGGATTTAAATGGAATTTAAAATTAATTTAGCCTAGCTCAGTAGGAACAAAATTTTCTCTATCTTATTGATGTCATCCAATCAAAGCCTAGTTCTGTGGTGGTGAACCTATGGCATGTGTGCCATAGGTGGCATGCAGAGCCCTCTCTGTGGGTACACGCGCTATCACCCCAGTCCAAGGCCTTAAGTCCCGTCCATGAGCAACCTGCATCAAAATCTTCCCGAGCAAGTGGCTTTTTAAGCTGGGTTTTATAAAATCTTTTTGCTTTAGGCCTCCGCCGCCATCTGCAAAAAAATAAAATTTCAATCTATCAATCAATTTCAACTTCTCGTGGAAAAAAAAAAGATCTCGCAAAGTTGGAATTGTTTGATTGAACTTTATTTTTAGTCCCACACAGCGGTGAAGGAAGTGATGCATTGGAGCTTGAAAGAAGGTGCCATGTGGGGGTGGGGGAAGTGGTGGGAGCAGGGTGCTCTGTTAAGTCCTTGAAGTGAAAGCGAAGAAAGAGGACACATTGCTGTATAACAGCCCTTTATTGTGCATTCAGTCAAAAATCCAACAATGAGCAAAGGCATGCAGGCCTCCATTTATACGTCCCAAGTCCCCGGACATAATGGCAACATCTTCAGGCACTTTTTGCGCCTTGCGCGTGCGCGCAAGGCCAGCACCACTCAGTCTGACCCCAGGCAGCTTTTGCAAAGCCCGGGAAACCTTGCAACATCCCGAGCCTGCATTTGCAAGCTCAGGACACAACACGCTCCATGCGAGGGGTGGGGGTGGGGCCTCTTCATGGGGTAGAGAAGCAACATGGCAGTGGTGGCATGGTGGTAGACCAGTTGCTTCCCTCCCCCTTCCAGATACCTGCCAAAGTCGCACAGGGTAAGGTTGCTGGCCCCATCCCTGCCCAGATGCCCTCGCCTTCCACAAGCATTTTTTTTTTACTAACCTGCCTTTCAGCTGCATTCTGTTTCTCCTTTTGCGAGAATCTCACAAGAAGTTAGAAAATCTGATGGAACTTTTTTTTTAATCACTTTCCGGAGGTTACGTCGCAACACAATTTGACTTTGAACTATGGTGCTGGAGAAGACTCCTGCGAGTCCCCTGGACTGCAAGGTGATCAAACCAGTCAGTCCTAGAGGAGGTCAACCCTGACTGCTCTTTAGAAGGCCAGATCCTGAAGTTGGAACTCAAATATTTGGCCACCTAATGATAAGGAAGGACTCACTGGAGAAGAGGTTAATGCTGGGAAAGATTGAGGGCAATAGAAGGAGACGACAGAGAATGAAGGTGGCTGGATGGAGTCACTGAAGCAGTAGACATGAGCTTAAGTGGACTCCAGAAGATGGTAGAGGACAGGAAGGCCTGGAGGAACATTGTCCATGGGGTCGGACACGACTTCGCAACTAACAACAACAACAAATGAATGACAGTTTTAATAAGCTGGTTGGTAGAATGCTTGCAGACAGTGGAAGCAGGTAACTAATACTCATGTGGTTCCATAAAATTAGTGCCTTTTTTTTTTTACTTCCCTGGACAAAGAAAATAATCAAGTATCACAATGTTCTGGTAAATTAAAATTTGGAACTTTAATGGTTTGTATGCTGACAGCAGCAATAATATTCTAGGCACAAAAATGGAAGGATACTTTGATTCTCACAATGGTCGAATGGCTGCCAAAATTGATGGAGTTAGCAGAGATGGCTAAATTGATTGCTTTGATTAAAGAAAATACAATTAATTTTGTTTTTTACTTAAAACTATTTCTGGACATTGTAATTGAGGTGGAAAAATGAAACTTTGATTTTCAGTGTTACTGACTTGATAGGTTTGTTGTTATAGAAATGGCTAATATATATTACTATGTAAAAGTAAAAAGCTGAGGTTGTGTATTATTACCTTATTCTATGCAAAAAGGAGTCAGAAATCAATGCTTTTCTTTTCTCTTACATTTTTCCTCTTCCCCTTCTCCTCCCCTATTTTCCCATTATTCTCATTTTTCTTTGCATTACCATATTTTATATTTTTTTTAATTGAAAATTTTTTAAAAGTTTTACAAATAAACAACCAAAAACAAATCAACCCTCACCCAATCCCTCCCAAACCCACCCCTCCCTCCCCCCTCCCCGAACTTCCCAGAACTGAATATAGGCTTATTTAAAATTTTTAAAAACCTAGACAAATTTTTACAACTTATAAAATAATTAATAATAAGATATATGTGACATAAGCATTAAAAAGAAAAATACTTAAAAAAGAAAGAAAAAAGAGAGGAAAGAGAGAGAGAAAGAAAAAGAAAAAGAAAGATAAAAAAATAAAAGAAAAAAAGGAGGGAGAAAACAAAAGACGGGAAAAGAAAAGAAAAAACAATCTATACAAGTTATGAAAAAGCTAAATGATATTTTTCCATATCCAAATTATATTGTATAAAATTTATCCATTTTTCCCATACAACAAAAATTTTCTCTTGAGATTGCTCCTTTAAGAAAGCCGAAATCTTTGCCATTTCCGCCAAGTAAGAAACTTTATAAAACCACTCTTGTAAAGTAGGCAAAGATTCCTTCTTCCAATATTGTCCTACTAACAGCCTTGCGGCTGTAATCAAATTTAACATCAATACAACTTCCTTAGCATCACAATCAGTAACAATACCTAATAAAAATAATTGCGGGGTAAATTTTACCCTCCTTCTAAAGATTCTTTGAATATTCCACCATATCTTAATCCAAAAAGCTTTTATATTTTTACACGACCACCAAATATGATAATAAGTAGCGTCCAAACAACCACATCTCCAACATTTAGGCTGTAGATCAGGGTACATAATAGACATTTTTTGTGGGTCGAGGTGCCATCTATAAAACATTTTATAAAAATTCTCTCTTAAGTTCTGCGCTTGTGTAAATTTAACATTCCTCACCCAGATAAGTTCCCAAGTATCCAATGGGATTGGTTCACCAATATTTTGTGCCCATTTAATCATACAATCTTTGATTAATTCAGATTCTGAATCCATTTCCACTAAAACCCCATAAACCCTCTTAATATGAGTTGGTCTTTGATCCCTTACTTGTTTAAAAAGATTTTCATCTTCTCTAAGCCAACCCATATTACGATCCATCTTCCATCTCTCCACTATTTGTCTATATTGAAACCATGAATAAGTAATATTTTCATGTATTAGATCTTCCAAAGATTTTAACTGCCAATTTTGACCATCCCATCTAAGTAGTTGTATATAGGAAACCGTATCCATCTTAACTCCTCTCTTTATCCCCTCTATCGCATGCCAAGGTATAGCCCATAATGGTATTTTAAAATCACTTTTATAATATTTCCTCCACACCCTAAGCAAAGAAATCCTTATAATATGAGATTTAAAAACCCGATCCACTTTTTTATTAAAAATTAAATAGGCATGCCATCCAAAAAGTAAATCCCAACCCTCCAAATGGAGTATTTCTACATTTGTTAAATTCATCCAATCACTAATCAATGTTAGGACCACAGCGTCATAATATAGTTTCAAATTTGGTACCTTGAGTCCACCTCTCTCACGAAAATCTTGCATAATTTTAAGTTTTACCCTTGGTTTTTTCCCTGCCCAAATAAATTTGTTAATACCTTTCTGCCATTCATTTAAATTAAGTTCATTCTTTAAGATAGGTAACATTTGAAACAAAAAAAGAAATTTTGGTAGAACATTCATTTTGATAACTGCAATTCTACCCATAAGAGATAACTGTAAGTTATCCCAATTCTTTAAATCCTTCTGTACCCCAATCCACAACTTTTCATAATTGTTTTTATACAATTTTACATTAGAAGCAGATAATATGACCCCCAAATATTTTACCTTATCAACAACTTCAAAGTCTGTTAAGTTAACCAAGGTCTGTTTATCGCAATTAGTCATATTTTGGGGTAATATTTTAGTCTTATTATTATTAATTTTAAAACCCGAAACACACCCATATTGATGAATCAATTGTAATAATTTTACTACCGAGTAAGTAGGTTGAGACAAAGTAACAACCAAGTCATCTGCAAAAGCTCTTAACTTATATTCTTTTTTATTAATCTCCATTCCTTTTATTTCTTGAGACTCCCGAATTTTAATCAACAAAATTTCCAATGTTAAAACAAATAATAACGGAGATAATGGACATCCCTGTCTTGTACCTTTTTCTATTGTGAAAACCTCTGACAAACCCCCATTAACAATAAGTTGAGCAGTCTGTTTTTGATATATGTTAGATAGAGCTTGTAATATATTTTGTCCAAAATTCATCTCCTTGATTAAACATAACATAAACTGCCAATTCAATTGGTCAAAGGCTTTTTCAGCATCCAAAAATATCAGCCCTGCAGAGACTTGGTTGTTTTTATCTAAATATTCTAATAAGTTAATAATTTGTCTAACATTATTTTTCATATACCTTCCAGTTATAAAACCTGATTGATCCTTATGTATAAGCTGCTGCAAGACCCCCATAAACCTATTAGCTATAATTTTTGCAAAAAATTTATAATCCACATTTAAGAGAGATATAGGCCTATAATTCTTAGGCAAAGTGAGATCTTGATCCTCTTTTGGAATCAAAGATATAAAAGCATTGCGCCATGACGGAGGAATCTCTAAACCCTGTAATATATTATTTAAAAGCTCACATAAAGGTTGAGTCATCTCTTCTACTAAAGTTTTATAATAAATAGATGTCAAACCATCCGTACCCGGCGCTTTGCCTAATTTTAATTGCTTAATAGCTGTCACAATTTCCTCATTGGTAATTAAACCATTAATCTCTTTTTTCTGATCTTCTGTTAATTTAGGAAGATTAGCTTTACTTAGATAATTATTTATATCTATAGTTTGTACATTGGTACTCTTATATAATTTTTGATAATAATCTAAAAAAGATTTCTTAATCAGTTCTTTCTGATAAACCAATTTACCATTATAATTTATTTTATCTATAATTCTCTGTCTCTGTTTCTTTCTTAACTGATAAGCCAGCCATCTCCCTGGTTTATTAGCATTACAAAATGTATTTTGTTTCATAAACATTAAATTAGTTGCAGCTTGGTCAGCCATCAACATATTAAATTGTGTTTTTAACAATTTTATAGCTCCTTTCACCTTTTCATCTAAAGGATTTGAGATTAAAAGCTTCTCTTTTAATTTAATCTCATCTTCCAATTCTTTACGTTTCTGAGTCTGCTTTTGTCTATGAAAATTATTCATTTTTATCAAAATCCCACGCATAAAGGCTTTACTTGCATCCCATACCATTGACATTGATGTTCCCTTATACATATTTAAAACAAAATAATCCTTTAAGCATTCCTTTAATTTTTGAACATTTTTTTCTTGTTTAAATAAATTCTCATTCAACCTCCAGGATCTCCTCTCCTCTTTCTCAGCAACCAGTTCCATCCAAACTGGACTATGATCTGTCAATGACCTAGGAAAAATTTTTACATTCTTCACCCTGTTATATAAATCTGTTGTAATCAGGAAGAAATCAATCCTTGAGAAAGATTGGTGTCTATCTGAGAAGAAGGTAAAATCTCTTTCCTCTTGATTATGTTCACGCCAATAGTCTCTCAATTCCCAATCTTCTTTCAAATCAAAAAAAGCTTTAGGTAGTTTAGCCTGTTTGAAGAAGGTAGAAAAACCTTTTTTGTCCTTTTGTGTATCTAAAACACCATTCCAGTCTCCCATTAATATCACAGACCTATAATCCAACAGAGTTATTTTCTGATGTAACAACCTGTAAAATTGTTCCTGTTGCTGGTTTGGTGTGTACAATCCCACTATAAGTATTTTCTTACCATATAAGCCAAGTTCAATCATAACATATCTTCCTTGAGGATCTGATTCTACCAGACAAGCTGGTAGGTTTTGCTTAACATAAATTACCACACCCCCTTTTTTCCCAGGGGCAGGAGATACAAAATGAGATCCCAAGCGGGCCTTAGCTAAATATTTTTGGTCTTTAAGTAAAGTATGAGTTTCCTGCAAACAAATAATGTCATTATTATGTTGCTTTAAATAGTGAAAGATTTTCTTTCTCTTCTGGGGAAAATTAAGACCGTTAACATTCCAGGTCAGGAACTTTGCCATCTCCCTCAACCAGGAGCCTGGAGAAGATTCCCTCAAGGTCTGCTACTGAAGAATGTGTTGCAGAGCTTTTGAGTCTTGCTCCTCCCACCGGCATCGAAACAATCTGATGAGAAGATTCTTTAGCTTCTTTCTTCTGTTGTTCCTTTTCCTTACGTTTATGTGCTGCACGAGTCATTCTCTGTTCTTTAACCTCTGCTTGACGCATCCATTCCACCTGCCCAGCAGCCATCAAACCTAGTCCTTCAGACTGCTGTTCCACCTCTTTGTCACTCAAGGCTCTCTGAGTCATGGATGAAGATGAGCCTGCTCCCAGGACCGTGTTGTAAAATTCTTTAGCTTTAGCAACCGTGTTAAGTCTATAACGTGTCCCCGCATGGCTCAAAACAATACCCATCGGAATCTCCCATCTAAATGGCATCAATCTTGTTTTGAGTTCATTTGCTAAAAAAGCAAAATCTTTTCTGCTTCTTAAAATTTTGGATGGGATTTCCTTTAAGATAATGATATCTTGGGCAGCAATCTGGAATCTTTTGTTATAAAAAGCTTGTAAAATCTGATTGCGCAGAGACTTCTTAGCAAAGTAAATCACCACATCTCTTGGCAAATTCTTCTGTTTCGCAATCCAAGAGTTAACTCTGTAAATTTTTTCCACTGCTCCACGTAATTCATCTTTATCTATATTCAAAACAACAGCTAAATCATTGATCACCATCTCCATCAAATCTTGATTCATATCTAGTTTATATTTTGATAAACTAATAAAATTTGTAATTGAGAACAAAGTTCTGGTAAATTAAATAAGTACATTTTGCAGAGTACAAATAGCAATTCTAAGACCTCTTTGGTTGAGCATAAGAACATCTGTATCCAGAATGACAAAAACCTCTTCAGTCATATTTAAGTCCACTTTTTTTTCTTCTGTTCAAGAAAGATTCCATATTACTTTGATGTATTTCTTGATCTGGGTTGAAGGGAAGACGAAGAAGAGGCCCTTAATTCCAGGTCCTGGTGGGATACAAAACTCAGCATTCTGGGGACAGGATATTCCAAGATTCTATAAAAGTTGACCAGCCATTCTGGGTTAAATAGAATAGAATAAGAGTTGGAAGGGACATTGGAGGTCATCTAGTCCAACCCCCTGCTCAGGCAGAAAATCCTAAACCATTTCAGACAAATAGTTATCCAATCTTTTCTTAAAAACTTCCAGTGTTGGAACATGCACAACCTCTGGAGGCAAGTTGTTCCACTGATTAATTGTTCTAACTGTCAGGAAATTTCTCCTTAGTTCTAGGTTGCTTCTCTCTTTGGCTAGTTTCCATCCATTGCTTCTTGTCCTGCCTTCAGGTGCTTTGGAGAATAGCTTGATTCCCTCTTCTTTGTGGCAACCCCTGAGATATTGGAACATTGCTATCATGTCACCCCTCGTCCTTCTCTTCATTAAACTAGACAATGGAGAGGAGTTTCGAGAAGACACCATCACTTGAGGTATGTAGGATTTTTTCCAGTCCCAAATACAATTAGTCCTCAACTTGTGACCACAATTGAACCAAAACCTCTGTTGTTATGTAAGACATTTGTTAAGTGAGTTTTGCCCCATTTTATGACTTTTCTTGCCACAGCTGATAAATGAATCACTGCAGTTGTTAAATGAATCACTGCAGTTAAGTGAATCTGGTTTCCCCATTGCTAGTCAGAAGATAGGCTGAGCGCCAAAGAATTGAGGCCTTTGAACTATGGTGCTGGAGAAGACTCCTGCGAGTCCCTTGGACTGCAAGGCGTTCGAACCAGTCAGTCCTAGAAGAGATCAACCCTGACTGCTCTTTAGAAGGCCAGATCCTGAAGTTGAAACTCAAATACTTTGGCCACCTAATGAGAAGGAAGGATTCACTGGAAAAGGGCCTAATGCTGGGAAAGATTGAGGGCAATAGAAGAAGGGGACGACAGAGAATGAGATGGCTGGATGGAGTCACTGAAGCAGTAGGTGTGAACTTAAATGGACTCCAGAAAATGGTAGAGGACAGGAAGATCTGGAGGAACATTGTCCATGGGGTCACGATGGGTCGGACATGACTTCGCAATTAACAACAACAACAATAACAAGTCAGAAGATACAAAATATGATCACATGACCCCAGGACACTGCAACCATCATAAATATGGATTAGTTGTCAAGCATCTCAATTTTAATCATGTGACCATGGAGATGCTGCAGTGGTCTTAAGTATGAAAAACAGTCATAAATCACTTTTTTCAGTGCCATTGTAACTTTGAATGGTCATTAATGAACTGTAATAAGTCGAGGACTATCTGTATCCCAAAATGACTTCTGGAGCAAAATGGAACATTTCAGTTTTGGAATGTTTCATTCCATCCCAATCAAATACTGTTTATAACTCAGTTACTAATATCCTACTATTATTTAGGGCTTGTGAGAGAGATAGAATGTGCAGGCATAAAGAGAAGCAATAAATAAGTAAATAAATTTTGCAGCCATCTATTTCTGAACTTGATCTATTAGCAAGTATAAGATGAAGCTGAATAGCCAAATTCAGTTCTAATAAATCAATTTAAATGCAATCTGTAGTAATGCCCTTCAAATCTCAATAGTTCTGCACAATGCCGAGGCAACTAGTTTTCAAATCTTCCAACCTTCCCTGGATTTAACAGGCCTGATAAAAAGCTTTTATTTTTCTTGATAAACAATGGGAAAAGAAATGGAATCAATATGCAGTTGAACAGTACAGGATATGTTGCTATGGCAATAAGATAAAAATCAATGTGAATGGCATGTATATGAGTGTGTAAGAGTAAAAGTTCCAGATAATGATCCTGATTTGCACAAATGTGAAAACAACTATAGTTTGCTTTGGACTCACAGAACTGTTATACTAGCTCTTTGTCCTAAAATCATCCATTAACAGCTCCCATCTCTACTGCCAAAGAAAAACCAAGTGTAAAATGAGCTTCTCTCCATCTGCTAAGCATTTTCAAGCTTATTAGAAATGGTTTAGGGAACAGATTCCAAATCAATTGCCTTCAGGATTAAAATATGCAAATATTCAATGTGTTCACACTCAGACCAATTAGCTTAAATCAGACCCTGGAGTCACAGAGGTCATTGCTTGTTTTTCTGAACTACTCAAATAGCAAGGTTTGAACTGGGCACCATGTCTTCTGCAAGCCAATTGTGCAGAATATTTTTTTCTTTTTTGCTATTTTTAATGTTCTTCCAAATTGATGGTCCTATCAGAGTTCAAGAGCAAAGGTAACCACCATAAGAGATGATTTATAAAAGGAGAAAGCATTCCATGGACCAGAAAGATTTATCTCAAAAATGCCTAGGGATGGGGGAAGGGAGAGAAGACAATAATGCAAATAGTGAGACTGTAATGTTGGGTAGCTCGAAGGTCGATGCAGCCCTTCAGCATGCTATTTGCAGCTGCATCCTAGCTGCCAAAAGCCCATTCTTTGGAATGGCTGAGACTATAATGTTCACATTGTTTTTTAGGATTGGATTGATTGGTTATGTGTTACCAAGTTGTTTTCAACTCCTAGAGACCACACAGATAGATTCTATTCCATGGTGATGTATCCCTAATCTGTTCTTTCAGGTATCTCAATGGTCCATCGTCACCATTGTAACTGAGTCCATCCACCTTGCTACTAGTCATCCTTTTCCTCTCTTTTTTCTACCTTTCCCAGCATTAGAGCCTTTTCCAGAGAGTTGGGTCTTCACATGTTGCATCCAAAGTAGGATAATTTGAGCCTTGTCGTTTGTGTCTTGAATGAGAACTCTGAGTTGATTTGTTCAGTGATCTATCAGTTTGTTTTCTTGGCTGTCCAACATGTTCTCAGGAGTGTTCTCCAACACCAAAGTTCAAATTGTTATTACTACATGTGCTACCTGCTTCTTCAAAGTTGAACTTTCACTTCTACAGAGTGTCACAGAGAATGCCTTGGCTTGCATGATTCTGATCTTTATAGATATAACTTTTCCAAAGTCTTCATGGCTGCTCCATTAAATGCTGGTCTATGGCATGTTTCTTGACTACCTGTTCCTTTATTGCTGATCTTAAAAGGCAGAAGCTACCAGTATGTACCACTTTGATATCTCCACAAATTCTAAGGCTGGTAATTTAAGACTTGCAATAAGAATCTTAATTCTTGCAGAGGATAAAGGAATACCTTGCACCTTTAAATATGCTGAATCTTTCCTAAGTACAGTTGCATTTATATAATGTAATAATAATAATAATAATAAAGTTGGAAGGGACCTTGGAGGTAATCTAATCCAACCCCCTGCTCAGGCAGGAAACCCTATACCATTTCAGACAAATGGCTGTTCATTCTCTTCTTAAAAATTTCCAGTGTTGGAGCATTCACCACTTCTGGTGGCAGGTTGTTCCACTGGTTAATTGTTCTAACTGTCAAGAAGTTTCTCCTTAGTTCTAGGTTGCTTCTCTCCTTGATTAGTTTCCATCCATTGCTTCTTGTCCTGCCTTCAGGCACTTTGGAGAATAGCTTGACTCCCTCTTCTTTGTGACAACTCCTGAAATACTGGAACACTGCTATCATGTCTCCCCTCGTCCTTCTCTTCATTAAACTAGACATACGCAATTCCAGCAGCCTTTCCTTATATGCTTTAGCCTCCAGTCCCCTAATCATCCCTGTTGCTCTTGTCATCACAGGTATGTCATATTTTTGGTATCACCTCTGTTTGCAATTGGAAATACAAACTAAAAGCTATAGCTGCAGAATGCTGCTGTCCTGATCAGACTTTACAGGGATTTCTGAGCTTTTTATGCATTTGTTGTCACTGATGCTTCTCAGGCAGAAATGAACAACCTCAAATCTCCAATTGAGCAGTCTGTAGATAGTAGACCTGTATTTTGCAGATACTGGAATTCCTACCAGTGAATGTTGGCAATTTGTTTATTGAAAAGTGAAAAAGTAGTTTCCTACCACTTTGAATCAAAAAGATAAAGAGTGTTGCATAATTTCTAAAGGTTTGTCCACATTGATTCAGTGTCCTAATTATGGGATACCCCACTTACTGTTTGCCAAAAGGTTCCAGCAGGAAAGTAGTATTTCTCATGTGATGTTTTCAATTCAAACATTCCACCTTGAATAGTAGAAGAGTTTTGAAGGATCTAATCTGCTGAACTTGAATCAGCCCATTGAAGAATGCCCTCAATATTGGTCTTCAGGACTTCAGGATCTGTGGCCATTTCTACTTTGGCTGCAGAAGAGAACAGAGCTTCACCCAGCAATTCTTATAGCAGAGATTAGAGAATATCTACCTTGATCCCATTGGTGAGCAGATCAGAATGGAATGCACAAGCAAGAGATGCAGTAAAGAAAGCCAGTTTAGCAATTCATGTGCCACTGTAATTAGCAAATGATGCCTAATTAACAGAATAACAGAGTTGGAAGGGACCTTGGAGGTCTTCTAGTCCAACCTCCTGCTCAGGCAGGAAACCCAAATGGTTGTCCAATCTTAAAATCTTAAAATCCTCCAGTATTAGAACAGCCACAACTTCTGAAGGCAAGTCTTTGATTTATTGTTCTGTCAGGAAATTTCTCCCTAGTTCTAGGTTACTTCTCTTCTTGATTAGTTTCCATCCAGTGCTTCTTGTCCTGCCTTCAGGTGCTTTGGAGAATAGCTTGACCCTAGCCATAACCCTAACCTAACCCTCTTCTTTGTGGCAACCCCTGAGTTATCTGAATAATTAATGCCAACTAGTACAGGAATGTAATCCAGAAAGAAGCAGAGGAATCACAGCAGAAGCAATGAGTCAGCAAGGGTCCTGGGGTCAGATATCCAGCTCTGAAGCACAGACATCATCCAGTACTTGCCTCTTTCCTGCTACCTGTCAAGGAAGAAAGAAGCCCCGAAGCAAAAATATTTTTGGCTTATTGCCTTGACTTATTGCTATCATATTAATATTGACTCTTAGCAACCACAACAATTTTTTTCCCCAGGATGACCTGTCCCCAGTCTTGACCTTCAGATCTACCCAAGGTGTATTGTTCTGTAAACTGAGTCCATCCATCATGCTACTGATCATCCTCTTCTGTTTTCTTCCTCCTTTCCAGCATTATGGAGCACTAGGTCTTCACAAAATAGAGAATTTGAGCCTGGCCATTTATACCTCAAGTGAGAACTCATAGATTTATTCTATGAGACAGTACTTTTCAGCTGTTCTAACTGAGTGAACACAGTGTGAATAAGGGAAGAAGCCTTATTGAGATAATGAAAGGACTACAAAAATCTCTGCATATATACAGTATACATACATATATATACTGTAGCTATCTAATACTTCAATAAGCTACAGTTCTGATATAATAGGAATAAGCACAAAGTATTGTCTTGAAGTGTACTGGAACCAGAGATAAACTTTCAGCTTGTAGAAGCAATATGTCAACTTCCAACTCGGGTATCCAAATAAAAGTCCAGGATTATTTGTGTGTGTAGTTTAGTTCCTGTCACTTTTCCCTCCTTCCAATTTTACCTGACTTTTCTATCACTGACTCAGCAGCAGCAATAATGACTAAGTTCTGTTCTCACTACAGCAATGACTCTACTGGCTTTGTTCCAGGGACACAGCAAAAGGCAAAGGTAGTCCTTGACTTTTCTGAGTTTTGCTCCATTTTATGACCTTTTTTGCCACAGTTGTTAAGCAAATCACTGCAGTTGTTAAATGAATCATACCATCGTTAAACAAATCTGGCTTCCCTCATTGACTTTGCTTGCTGGAAGCCAGCTGGGAAGTCTCACAAATGGTCATTGCATGACCCTGGGAGGTTGCAACCCTCATCAATACAAACTGACCCAAGTGCCCAAATTTTGATCACATGGCTGTGGAGTTTTGTTATTTATTAAAGAGCAAAACAGAAGTTCTTCAATAGTTCAGGCAGCGGGTGAACTTTGTAGAATGAAGATATGGCCATAAAGTATGCCAGCTGCAAACAGACAGAGGAACAGAAAAAGTGCCTTATGACTGTTTTTCATACTTACGACTGTTGCATTGTCATCCCCATGGTCACATGATCAAAATTTGGATGCTTGGCAACTGGCATGTATTTAGGTGGGTTATAAAGGTAAGGATTAAAAAAATGGTTAATTGTTCTAACTGTCAGGAAGTTACTCCTTAGTTCTAAGTTGCTTCTCTCTTTGGTTAATTTCCATCCGTTGCTTCTTGTTCTGCCTTCAGGCACTTTGGAAAATAGCTTGACTCCCTCTTCTTTGTGGCAGCCCCCCTTCTTTGTGGCAGCCCCTGAGAACACCTCTATCATGTCCCCCCTCGTCCTTCTCTTCATTCTTGGATCGGGGGGTCCAGTTTACCGCTCGGTTTTGGCGGTATTTCGTACAATTCCTCGGATCTATCCAGGGACTGAGTTCAGCGTACCACCTGAGTACCAACAGAGCTTCGGAAAGGGCAAACGCTGCGGTGGAACGATATTTACGCAGCTATGTATCATATCAGCAGACAGACTGGGCCGATTTGATAGTGTTTGCTGAGGTCACCTATAATAACGCTGTCCACAGTAGTACTGGGTTTACCCCTTTCAGGGTGGTTTCGGGTAGAGAGTTTGTGCCTATGCCGGAATGTAGCGGTCCAGATACTCACTCCTGTCAGCCAGGGGACTGGATAACCCAACTTACCAGGGTATGGGGGGGCAGTTAGAAAAGCCTTGGCAAAGGCAAGGGATATTGCCAAAATACAAGCGGACAAAAAACGGTCCACAAACCATTTGAGGTGGGCGATCGAGTATACCTATCTACAAAATATATCCGGCTGCAGGTTCCTTGTAAGAAATTGGCACTTATGTACATCAGTCCTTTCTGCATAGCCCAAGTGACAGTGCGGCTTCACCTTCCCCAGTTTCTTGGTAAAATACACCCTGTCTTCCATAGTAGTTTGCTGAAACTGGTAACCGACGACTGTTCAGCAGAAGCGCCAGGCCCTGTAGCGCCCGGTCACTATGAGATCCAGGAAATCCTGGATTCACAGGAAAAGAAAGGCAGAGTATATTACCTTGTACTGTGGAAGGGGTATCCATTATCAGATGCTTCGTGGGTGCTGGATATGGATGTACATGCTCCCCGGTTGCTTAGGAGGTACCATCGCAAACATCCTAGCAAGCCAGGGGCTGTTAGGAGGACATAGTGTGATGGGATTATTAAACCTTTTCTACTTCAATTCCAGGGGGAGCCCTGGTAGAGAGAGCCGCATGTCGAGCCCTGCGAGGCCGATCCATGCAGGGACTTAGGGAAATGCTCACCCGGTGCCTGCTGGCTCCAACGCTGTGTTGGTCTGCTCCTCGGAATCTGGGATCGGCGGGAGTTGCTGGCTTCAGCAGGCATGCTATGATGACTGTGAAACAGGCTAATGCTCCCAATGACATCATAGGCATGCGCCTCACTGGGTCGACACCAGACAAGCGAGGAGACGTCAGATGGTTGTGACAACTGGCTTATTGACCGGATGGGAAGAACCCAGGCCGCTGAACTGACTGGCAGGGAGGGTGGACATAGCTTTAACAGACCGGATGCTGGTTTGGTGGGTGGGGTAGTAATTAGGTGGTAATTAGGGGCATGGAGCACAGTTGCAGCCTATATATAGCACTGGGAGCAGACTACTCCCAGTGCTGACTTTAATCCAGATGGAGTGAATAAAACTGCCGTAGTCTTTCATACCTGTTTGTTGGCTATTTTGTGAAGCACCAGCCCAGGACAACCTGACAGTTACAGCATTATTCCACTGACAACAATATAGCTGATAGGTTGACTAGGCCTTTAAATGCAGGCAAGCATCAAGAATGTGTAAAAGCATTTGGGTTAATAGCTGTTTAGCTTTAAATGGGAGGAGTGTCAAGGTAATGATTTAAAAGCTAACCACTGATGTAATGTAAGATGTATGATATAATGTTGGGAATGACTCAGCAGGGTCTATGTCCCTTTAAGAGCCTTTGTATAAAAAGGAAGCTCCACAGATGTATTCTCTCTCTTCCATTTTCCTGCTGTATTTTGGAGACTGCTGTATTAACACATGTGTGTATGTTGTTCCTGATGTATGATATTGTAGATAGTGTAAAATAAACCACCATTTAATATAGACCACTGTTTACTGTGTTTACTCCTGGGTTATCTCAGTGCAATAAGACTGTGTATGCTCTGACATGCCATGATGGTTCTGAGCGTGAAAGTCACTTTCTTCAGTGCCATTGCAAGTTTGAACAGTCACTAAAATGAATGGTTATAACTTGAGGACTACTTGTACTTTCTTGTGCTGTTTCTTCCCAGCATTATTTTGGTTAGAAATAATATGGATGTTTAAAGATTTGTTTAAGATTACAAATCTAAACACACACGCAAATACAGAATATATTTTTTTTTCCTTTGCTTTGTTTTAACTTCTTTTTAAAAACTCAGAATTCAGTAAAATAAAATTAACAACATTGCCTTTTGTAGATTTGGCTTTCCCCTTTTTTCCTCTTTTGGTCACCCAAGATAAACATATTACCAAATGTGAATGGTTATATCTTTTTTTCCTGGTAACTCAAAATAGTATTATTTTTTATCAACATAAACAGACACAGCTTTCATAGCACAGTGATTATTATACTGAGATTTTCACTAGGCTGGAAATGATTTTTTTAAAAAACCTAGGTAGAATTTAATTCTAATTTTCATGGAAGATTTCCATTTAGTCTCCTAGAGATCTTTTATCAAATTCATTCTTTGTGGGCAAATTGTTGCAGTTAACAAGAATATGAAACATTTTAAGTCACTGTTCCTTTCCCAAAGAAATCTTATAAATAAATTACATCCGGGATAATGGCAGCAAATTTGGATGATTAAAATAATAGGCTGCTTCAATTTGTTATTTTAAAAAGGTGGCACAGAAAACAAATTATTTTTATTTGTCATTTTGAATCTGAGCCACTGCAAGGCCTATTTTTGTGTAAGATAGTTGGGAAAATGTCATTATTCTAAGTGTTTTTCATTCAGACTTGGGGTCTCTCTCTAGCTCTCCTCCCTTTTCCCTTTACAGGAATGAGAATTTGTGCAGCCAATTTAATTAGGTAAAGGTTAGCCAGCAAAAAATGTAATATTGTGCGTAATGACTCTAACCTTTACAAGATGCCTACAAATGAAAAGACATGTTTACAAAAGTAACTTCCGGAGGGGGAAAAATTATACATGGTAGCTAATATATGGAGAGATGCCATAAGCATCTCTATTCACAAGTGTTGGTATCAGTATGATTCCATTTTTAATTTACCTTCCAAAAAGCAAGAGAAAGACAGAAGATGGGCATCCATGCTGAAAAGAAAATTTGATCTTTGAGTTAGCTTTCTAAGCATACAAGATGCACCACAAGCACACTCTGCTTGGTAGGTCTTGGTACACAGGATCCTTTAGGATCCTTCCTTGAATCTTAAAATGAATTGAGCTTTATAGTCCAGTGTAAATAAGAGAATGCTAAAGTCATTTCATACTGGTAAAGGAAAATATTTGTAGCTCAGGGTTGAAATGAGGGGTCCTTGGTTGTTTTCTTGCAGGCATTTCATTATCCAAAGTAGTTTTATTACCCTAGTTTGGGTAATGAAAAATCTTCAAGAAAACAAGCAAACTCAGAGAACACCAAGGATCCCCCCCCCTCCCCATCATTTAAAAGCCAGGTAGGCAGAATTGTTGGTTTTATTCCTCAAAAAGCTGTTGCAGGAAAGATTATTTGAGAGGAAAAAGACCAAATGGCTACTTTCTGCTTTCTGACAACCATAGAAGATCAGTTGCTTAGAAGGGAGAATGGGGAAGAGGAAAGTATTTTTATTCCCCATCATGATCTCTGAAAATAAAACAACATACTGATGGGTGGACAATTTTCCCCATTATTCTTTCCCAGTTTTGAAACAGAACATCTCCTTCTGAAAAACAAGGTATGCAGAGGAAACTTTAGGAGTATTTAGAGGGCTGATTGGCTTGACGGTCCATAGTGTTGTCTTCGCAAGCACTGTGGCTTGTCTGACAGATATATAGCTCTGGGCATACTAAGCATCTGATTACTTGCTTTATGGCCTGTTGGAGCCTTGCAATGTTTAATGTAAATCTGCATTTAGAGACACTGGTGACGAAATAATACGGTGAGCCAGCAATTGTACTGGCCTAGCCTGTCTGAAAATTCACAGCATCGGAGACATCTCTTCCACGCCCTACAGTCAATCATAATAAGGCCTGTTTATGAAACTTTTTAACTGATGAATTTCTGACACATTGGATGCTAATGCCTCCAAAGGAGCCATTTATGGCCTATCATATGATTACGGCAGATGTTCCAACCGGTACTGAAAATCCTTATGTGCTCTTTATTACTGAGGAATGGTGATGCGTGCGCCAAGTTAGCTCTTCCAAAATGCTATTCATCCTCCTGCTATGAGACCGGCTGGCACGAAAGGCCCAAAGGGCACTTACCTGCTATGTATGAGTCGATCTCTGAAAAGCTTCATCGGAAAGTGAGAAAGAAATTTTTACCTATTAGAATAAAATTAGCTGACCAACATACCTAGCTATCCTTCTCCTTCTCCTTGAAATGGGTGCGATGGATCCAGCTAAGGTTTTTTTTTTTTTTTTGCTCAAATATTTGAGCTTGTAGCTCACCGCTTTCCTCAGATCTTACTAATTTGCATGTAATAAAAACATAAAGACTCCCTCAAGTCAAGCTTGACTCCCAGTGGCTACGTAACACATTTATGACAATTTCTTGGCAACAGTAGGAAAGTTGTTTGTAACTGGGTTTTTTTCCCCCAGCTTCTCAGTCCAGCCTACAGCTTTAAGATTTCCAGGTTATCTCCCATCTGAGTACAAACTATTCTATTTGCTGTTTAAGGTCAGCCAACAGTAGCTAGAGGTTAACATCTGGGGTCATGTATAATCATTAGGATTTAATTTATTAATTATTTATGCACTAATAATTATCATGGATATTATCTTGCTATATGTTGCTAGTTGGAAGGCAGCTGATATGACACTGTGACCCAGGGATGTTAACTACTTAGATCAGTGCAGTTTGGGTTGTTAATTTTTTTTTAAGTTATCTGTTGTTATTGTGTGTTGCACTGAATAAAATGTACAATTTTTACAGTGATTGTAGAACAGAATAGGAGATGGGTGGGTAAGGAAGCTGCCAGGAAGAATGGAAGCAGGAGAAGAAAGAGTGGGAAGACCAGAGGTAGTCCAATGAGAATATCAACACAGCAGTTCTATCACCATTCTATCAATGAATTTGCATACGCTAGCACAGAGGCCCCCAACGTTTTGGGCAACAGGGATCAGTTCCATGGAGAAAGGTTTTTTCATGGATCAGAGGGGGCGTGGTTTTGCGTGTTGCCTGCATCCTGCAGATGGGGCTTCACTTGTTTGCAGAGACCAGTTTCTGCCATGCTACGGGCTGGTGCAGGTCCACGGACTGGGGGTTGGGGACACCTGCATTAGGAAATGTCATGATTCTTATATTTACCTTTAGGACCAGGGCAGAATGCTTCTGAATCTCTCTGTTCTGGGGGACAGAAATATAAGAATTGTCAGAGGCCACCACACTGGCTTTGCCAGTGCTCCTTCCCTTCCATCCTTCCTGGACTACTTTTCCACCAGTTGTTTAGGTCCCCAATATAGCAATAGTAGTCAGCTTTAGTCTTGATGCAACCTCAATTTAACTTCTTCCTTCACTTTGGCAGTGATGCATAATACTGCTTTGATTGATGAATTCCCCTCTTTTTTTCCTCTCCTAACCATGGCAGTAAAGCAAATTGCATTTCCTATTGTGGGCAATTTTTTGGAAGATGAGAAAAAAAATTATAATTTCTCCCTCCTAAATTAGGTAGGGTGGGAAGAGAAGGAGAGGAGAGGGGGAAAGGGAAAGGGAGGGGGAGGGGAGAGGGGAGGGGAAGGGAGAGGAGGGGAAGGAAGGAAAGGAAAGAAAAGGAAAAAAGAAAAGAGAAAAGAGAAGAATGGAAAAGGAAAGAAAGGAAAGGAAAGGAAAGGAAAGGAAAGGAAAGGAAAGGAAAGGAAAGGAAAGGAAAGGAAAGGAAAGGCAGCATTTCACTGCTTTGCTACCTGAATCTTGAAAAAGGTCCAGCTCTTTCTGGCAGGCATCCAGAAGCTTGCTACCTAATAATTATTCAAGCAGACAGTACGTATTTGGGGTAGTTGCAGTCCAGAGCACCAACAAAGTAGCTGGAACACAGGCATTTGTATAAATAACACACAAATGGTACACAAGATAAAATAAAGCACAGCAGGTAGACTAGACTGCTCCGATAGCACCAGGAGAAAAGGACAACACAACTTTTAATGTGGAACAAGGAAATGTGGGTGGAGATCACATTTCCAGCTGTCTAGGGCTGGACTAAGGACAACAATCTCCTTTCCAGACCTACCAAAATGGTAGATGGCCCATCCTCACGCTGGAGCAAGCAGAAAGTATAGCTCTCACACCATAGAAAGCCTGTTTTTATTTGGGAACAAAAATGATTAGGTGACTCTAGAAGCCACTGTAAGTTGCTAGTCAGAAAATGACCTAACTGTGCTTCCTGGCTGAAAAATACTAGTCACCTTCTTCTGAATACTGCTCTTATTACAGAAGAATATAGTCTCTTCTATTGTATAGATGTGAGAGAAAGGGATATCATACTGAAAGCCAGTCCATTCCAAAAATTGTCCACCAAGAGCATTGCTCTGCCTGCTTGGGTAGATTGCTAGCAAATTACCAGTCCATTGTGTTAATGAGGAGAAAAATGGACCTGTGATAGCTCATCCATCAAGTACCAGAAATTCAGCTTACAAAAGGAGTGCATCTATAGCAAAAAACCCACATTTTTAAAAAGAAATGGATTCCAATAATATTAGATACTGAAAACAAGGTGTCCCCACTCTCCATGTCTTGGCAGTTTGTTTATTTGTTTGTTTGTCTGTTTATTTATTTATTTATTTCCTGTGCATCTTGCCATAGGATAGCTCTGAGCAACTTACAGTCACATATACAGTTATTACACACTCCTTATTTAATAACAATAGTACATAGACTTATATATCATTTCACAGTGCTTTACAGCCCTCTCTAAGCAGTTTACACAGTCAGCATATTGCCCCCATCAATCTGGGTCCTCATTTTATCAACCTCGGAAGGATGGAAGGTTGAGTCAACCTTGAGCTGAGGAGAATCGAACTGCTGGCAGTCAGCAGAAGTAGTCTGCAACACTGCATTCTAACCACTGCACCACCACAGCTCTCTTAATAGGTCTCTCTCTCTCTCTCTCTCTCTCTCTCTCTCTCTCTCTCTCTCTCTCCCTCTCTCCCTCTCTCTCCCTCTCTGTGTGTGTGTGTGTGTGTGTGTGTATGTGTGTGTGTGAGCGAGTGGGTGAGTCTCTCTCTCTCTCTCTCTCTCTCTCTCTCTCTCTCTCTCTCTCTCTCTCTCTCCCTCTCTCTCTTTCAAATAGGATGAAAATGAATTCCAGTAGCAGTTTTAGCTAGCACAGGATATCCATTGTTTCTGCAATACGATCTGTCTGGCCGGGCACTGATGTAGGTTTGTGACACTCCTCCAACCATAAAGTTAACTTTTTAAAAATCACCTGTCTTGTTAACAAAATATACCTGGATGATTGCCTAAAATGGTGGGCATCTGTTGCATCAGTTCATAAGCTCCTGGAATCAATATTTCTTGCCTGTCTTTACATTAGCACATCCTTCTTCTGTCTCTTCAAGGGTCTATTTTGTCTTGGAAACATCCCTCAGTCAGTCTTTAACTCAGTGTGCAAATTGAAAGGTTTAAAAAAAAAAAACTACCATAAATTTTATTAGGAAGGAAACAGAAACTGAACTATCCAGTGTAATAACGCTTAAACTAGTCCATATGAGATTACCAGTTTATTAAAAATTGAGATTTTAAAAAAAATCTGTAGAAAAATATGCCAGATCAGATAAAAACAGATAGGAATTGCCCTTAATTAATTTTAATATGTGAGCAGTTATAGCAGAAATGTACAACCTAAAACTCTAGAGCCCCAAAAATCCTTGGATACATCCCCAAAGAAGTTCCATATCTGTTCCAAAGTCCAAATTATTTCATATATGACTGGAAAGCAGTCTACTTTTATTTCAATT
Source organism: Crotalus tigris (assembly GCF_016545835.1). Lineage (NCBI taxonomy): Eukaryota > Metazoa > Chordata > Lepidosauria > Squamata > Viperidae > Crotalus > Crotalus tigris. The sequence continues at coordinate 456,014 of NW_024097339.1, forward strand.
TAAGTTAAATAGAAACAAACCATACTGAATTTTGATCTCACCCAAAATCATTTGGGGTGTTGTTCTGAGCATTCCAGTCATAGCCCTGGATTGTTCCACTTTGATCTACCTTTTAAAAATCTCAGCGTATTTACAAATAATAGAAGGTTCTCTAAAATAGAAGGCTTAATCCCATTTCTGATAACCATCTAAAATGAATATGTGACCATATAAATAATTGCATGTGTTTGTGAGGCATTCCAGGGTGCTAGAGAACAGAAAATATTTCTGCAAACAATTCAGAACCACTATAAATTAAGGGGTTTTTTAAAACATATTTTAGTTGCCTTTTTTTGAAAAAAATATTTATAAAAAAATGTAAGATTTTACACTTAGGCAAAAAAATGGACAAGCATAGAACAGGTGGTCCTTAATGGAACTGCATCTACATGGAGGGAAGTGTGTAGTGGGGTGCCTCAGGGCTCTATTCTGGACCCAGTGCTCTTCAACATCTTCATCAATGATTTGGATGAGGGGATAGATGGGGAACTCATCAAATTTGCAGATGACACCAAACTGGCAGAAATAGCCAACACTCCAGAAGACAGGCTTAAGATACAGGAGGATCTTGACAGACTTGAACACTGGTGCTATTTTAAAAAATGAAATGGTGAAATGGTGAAAAAAGTAACATTTAGGCAAGAAAACCCAAATGCACAGGTACAGTTTAGGTGGTACCTTGCTCAATAGTAGTAACTGTGAGAGGGATCTCAGACAAACACTTAAATATGAGCCAACAGTGTGCTGCAGCTGCCAAAAAAGCCAATATAGTCCTAGTGTAAGGACCCACCCCACTTTGCATCTTAAGAAGACAGAACTCTTGGAATAATTCTTCCAACAGGAATCCTTTATTAAGAGAAAATGGTTGCAGGCGTTCTAGACAGGACTTGGGGTCCAAGCTCTCCCATTCGAGGTTTTAAGGGGTTCCCCAGTAGTTCCACCCAATCACCCCCCTCTTCCAGTGACAGTTTCAGGCATCACAATCCCACCCATTTTTTCCTTTCTGCCAGCTGGATGGAGACTTCAGAGAAAACTACATGAAAGGTAAATAGCCTCCTTTGTTATGATAAGGCCTTTTGGTGCTATCCACATTCAAACCCTTTGAAGTTGTACCGAAGGAAGTGAGGGCCATAAAGCCCCTTTGTTCACCCCCTTCTCTTTCTTTATGACAGAATCCAGAGAGGGCAGAAATGGGGTTTTCTATAATTGATAACTGGAGATGAAGTATAATTGGATTCTGACATCCGGCCCCCTTAAAAATAAGAGAGATCCACCTGAAAGAAAACAAAACAGGTATAAAAGTTAGTCAGGCTTGTTAGGATACTCTGTGTGAAACTTCTTCAATAACTTTGGGGCTCTGACATGATGTTTATGGACCCACTCGTTTTGTGAGGGAGGGAGGTGTTTCCAGGCAACTAGGTACTGAGTCGCTCCATGATATCTCCTAGAGTCAAGGATTTCCTTTATTTCGAAGTGTTGTTCGCCCTCCACCATGATTGGAGGTGGTGGGGGGGGTATTTTTGGCCGTAGAGGTGACTGATGCTCTCTTTTCAGCAAGCTGCAATGAAAAATTGGGTGTATTTGCCTGAGATTTTTGGATAATTCTAATTCTACTGTTACTGGATTTATGATTCTTTTAATTGGAAAAGGTCCTATACATTTTGGTCCAAGTTTTTTACAGGGTTGTAGGGACTTTAGGTATTTTGTAGATAAGTACACCATTTCTCCTATAATGAATGGTGTAGGCTCAACCCTTTTTTTATTGGCTTGTGCTTTGTATGCCTGCATAGCTTCATCTAGTGCTTTTCTAACTATTGGCCAGGTGTTTTGTAGTTTTTCCATCCATTCTTTCAGTGAAGGGATCATTGGTTCATTTGGGGTTAACTCTGGCATGGGGTTGAATCTTTGACCGGTGGCTATTTGAAAAGGAGTGTAACCTGTGCTGGAGTGGACTGCATTATTGTAGGCAACTTCTGCAAAAGGGAGTAAGTCCACCCACTCAGTCTGCTGGAAACTAAGAAAACATCTTAAATATTGCTTAAGTACGGAGTTCATTTTTTCAGCCCCCCCCCCATTTCCTTGTGGGTGGTGGCTAGATGTCAGTCCCTGAGTGGTTCCTAAGAGGGATAAAAATTCCTTCCAAAATGCAGACGTAAATTGCACCCCCCTGTCAGAGATGATGCGTTGGGGTGCCCCATGCAATCTGTAAATGTGCTGGATGAAAAGTTTTGCTAAGGCTTTTGCAGTGGGAATCTTTTGGCAAGGGATAAAGTGCACCTGTTTGGAAAACAAGTCCGTGACCGTCCAGACCACAGTATTCCCATTGCTTTCTGGCAATTCCACTATAAAATCCATGGCTATTTCTCTCCAGGGGGCTGAGGGACTTGCCACTGTTTGCAATAGTCCTGGCGATTTCCCTTGCAACCTCTTTGCAGTGGCACATTTTGGACAACTGGCCACATAACTTTCTATGTCCTTTTTCATGGATGGCCACCAAAATTGCCATTTAATTAAATGTAAAGTTTTTACAAATCCAAAATGCCCTGCTGATTTTGTGTCATGGCAAAGCTGCATGAAAGTGACTCTTTGGGTTGTTGGTATATATACCTTTTCCCCTACCCACGGCAACCCGTCTCTCATTGTGCACACATTTTTGTTTTTCTGGAACCATTCATCTGTTTCCAAACTTTTTCTGAATTCAATTCCAGTTTGGCTGTCCAGTTGTGGTTTTAATTTGGCTTGGGTTCTTGTAGTTACTGGTGCTGCCAGTTGTGACTCTGCCATTATTGGACTAGAGTCTGTGGTTCGTGCGCTGTTATATATATATTGCTATATATATTGTTATATTCTGCCAGGAAATTATTTCTCCCTGGTAAATGTTTGAGTTTAAATTGGAACTGGTGAAAATGCTGGGACCAGCGGGCTTGTTTGGGATTGAGTTTCCTGGACGTTTTCAGGGCTTCCAAATTTTTGTGATCAGTCCACACCTGGAAGGGGATTTTGTTGCCTTCCAGGAACTGTCACCACATGAGTAATGCCCAATGTATCCCATAAGCCTCCTTCTCCCATACGGGCCAGCGCTGTTCTGTTTCCATGAGTTTCTTGGATGTATATGCACAGGGTTGCAATACTCCATCATCATTTTCTTGTAATAGAACAGCCCCCACTGCCACATTACTTGCATCTGCCTGTATTACGAAGGGCTTGTCCATGTCTGGGTGCCTTAGTACTGGTTCGGCAGAAAAAAGTCTCTTTAGTCTCTCAAACGCTGCTTGGCACTCCATTGTCCATGTTAGTGGCTGGCTAGGTTTTACTGAGGATGCTCCCTTTGTTTTTAGTAAGTTAGTGAGGGGCAAGGCTATCTGGGCAAATGAGGGAATGAATTGGCGGTAAAAGTTTGCAAAACCCAGGAAACTTTGTAGTTGCTTTCTTGTGTGGGGTGGTGCCCAATCTAATACTGCTTTGACCTTCTCTGGATCCATTTCAATGCCCTGGGGGGATATGCGATAACCTAGGTAGTCTATCCTTTCCTGGTGGAATTCGCATTTTGAGAGTTTGGCATATAGGTGGGCGGCTCCATTGTTTTCCTCAGCGGTGTCTTTTCAATATGTCGATCTCTGCTTCCTCTGCCAAGATGTACCATTCCTCAAGTTGGTGTGGGTCCCCTCAGGGAAGGCAAGCATCATATAGATCATAATTTAGTCCGTCTTTGAAATGGCTAAGGAGGATGTCTTCTGGCCAATTCAGTGTGCTGGCAATGGCCCGGAATTCTTGTGCATATTCAGCCACTGGGCGTTTGCCTTGCCTCATCATTTTTATCCTTTCACAGGCTTTGCGATAAGCCAGGGGGTCTTCAAATCATCTTCTCAGAGAGGACATGAAACGGTTGAAGTTACTGAGTTCTGGGGCATTGGAGTCATGCAAGTTCACCACCCAATCTGCAGCCGGTCCATCCAGGGCAGACTGAACAATCCGGATGCGGGCTTTGTCGCTGGGGATGTCCTGCCCGTATTCTTCCATGTAGCTGAGGACTTGGGCTAGGAAAAACCCCAAGCGTGTTGGCTCCCCTTTGAATTTCACCTCCAACGGTGGACGTCTTGGAATGTATCGGTGCCTCCGTTGTTGGTGATAGTGTCTTCCATCCAGATTGCCATCTGTGGTCCGGTAGGGGGTGGGGACTACTGGATCAGCAGATGTCCCCGGGGTTGCAGGTTCCACGTCCCCCTCGGTGTCTCTCCCTTTGCGGCTCCAGGAGCTGCGGCGGCCGTAGGGCTCAGGATTCTCCTCTCCTAGGGAGCTGAGAGTTCTCTTCATCAGGTCAATAGCTTTCTCTAGGATCCAGTCTGAGTACGGTGCCCAGCTTTCTCCCTCTTCACTTGCGTGCAGGGATTTCTCCATGTCCTGCTTTCATTCTGGTTGCTTGGCCCCCCGTCTCAGGGTCACCTTTCTTGATTCCTTTCCCCACTCACTTTTCTTTCTAATGCCCATTGACCAGCGAGGCTTGTGGTCCCGTGTCTCCACCACTTCTTCTCCTGAGGAATCTGACCTCTCGGATCCCAACATCTGGCAAGGTTCCAATTTGGTCAGCGGCTCTCTTTCCAGGGAGTTTTCCCCCTTTCTTGCTCCATTGTCTGACATGGTAATTTTTTGCAAAATCCCCCGGCAAGGGTCTCCCTTCCAGGTGGATTAATTTTGCAAGTCCTGTCTAATGTAAGGACCCACCCCACTTTGCATCTTAAGAAGACAGAACTCTTGGAATAATTCTTCCAACAGGAATCCTTTATTAAGAGAAAATGGTTGCAGGCATTCTAGACAGGACTTGGGGTCCAAGCTCTCCCATTCGAGGTTTTAAGGGGTTCCCCAGTAGTTCCACCCAATCACCCCCCTCTTCCAGTGACAGTTTCAGGCATCACAATCCCACCCATTTTTTCCTTTCTGCCAGCTGGATGGAGACTTCAGAGAAAACTACATGAACGGTAAATAGCCTCCTTTGTTATGATAAGGCCTTTTGGTGCTATCCACATTCAAACCCTTTGAAGTTGTACCGAAGGAAGTGAGGGCCATAAAGCCCCTTTGTTCACCCCCTTCTCTTTCTTTATGACAGAATCCAGAGAGGGCAGAAATGGGGTTTTCTATAATTGATAACTGGGGATGAAGTATAATTGGATTCTGACACCTAGGTTGCATTAACAGAGGGATAGAATCAAGATCATGTGAAGTGTTAATACCACATTACAATGCCTTAGTAAGGCCACACTTGGAATGCTGCATCCAGTTTTGGTCACCATGATGTAAAAAAGATGTTGAGACTCTTGAAAGAATACAGAGAAGAGCAACAAAGATGATTAGGGAACTGGACTCTAAAACATATAAGGAACGGTTGCTGGAATTGGGTATGTCTAGTTTAATGAAGAGAAGGACTAGGGGTGACATGATAGTGGTGTTCCATATCTCAGGGGTTGCCACAAAGAAGAGGGAGTCAAACTATTCACCAAAGCACCTGAAGGCAGGACAACAAACAACGGATTGAAACTAATCAAAGAGAGAAGCAATCTATAACTAAGGAGAAATTTCCTGACAGTTAGAACAATTAATCAGTGGAGCAACCTGCCTCCAGAAATTTTGAATGTTCCAACACTGGAAGTTTTTAAGAAGAGACTGGACAACCATTTATCTGGTATAGGGTTTCCTGCCTGAGCAGGGGGTTGGACTAGAACACCTCCAAGGTCACTTCCAACTATTATTATTGTTGTTGTTGTCATTATTGTTATTTTTATTATTATTAGAATAGGTAGTACCTGATTCAACATCAGTAACTATGAGAGGGATCTGGGAGTCTTAGTGGATGACAAATTATGTATGAGCCAGCACTGTGCTGCAGCTGCTAAAAAAGCCAACACAATCCTAGGCTGCATCAACAGAGGGATAGTATGAAGATCATGTGAAGTGTTAGTACAGCTTTATACTGTTCGATAAGACCACCCTTGGAATACTATGTCCAGTTTTGGTCACCACAATACAAAAAAAAGATGTTGAGAGTCTAGAAAGAGTGCAGAGAAGAATAACAAAGATGATTAGGAGACTGGAGGCTAAAGCCTATGATGAACTATTGCAGAAACTGGAAATGTTTAGTCTATTACAAAGAGATGGACTAGGGGTGACATTAGCAGTCTTCCAACATGGAAGGTACTGTCACAGTGAAGAGATGATTGACATATTCTTCAAAACACCTGAGGGCAGGACAGGAAGTAATGAATGGAAGCTTATCAAGGAGAGATCCAATCTACAACTAAGGAGAAATTTCCTGACAGTGAGAACAATTAATAGCGGAATGACTTACCTTCAAAAATTGTGGGTGCTCCAGCACTGGAGGTTTTTAAGAAGAGAATGAACAGCCATTTGTCTGGAATGATCCAGGGTCTCCTGCTTGCTTCAGGTAGAAGATCTCCAAGGTCCCTTCCAACTATGTTATTCTGATGTTCTGTTGTTATTCTGTTATTATTCTATGGTTATTCAGTTATTCTGTTAACTCTCACCAGTGGGAATGATTTGAAACTTGTAAGAGCTGGTTCAAAAATGATTCATTCACTTTTTTCATGGAACTGATAAGGGGAGAAGAAAATATTAACATGTAAGCAGTTTGTGATTTTTAACAGCTATTTTCCACTACATGCTACATGGATGCACAGCTTTGAACAGTGAGGTAATAATAATCATTTTTTTTCATCAGCTACAGAGGTTCACATACCATTAAAAAAGCAATATAAAGCAGAATCGAGAAGGGAGAAGAAACAGGTCACTTTAACAAAATTGTAGTGCTACCTTCTGGCTTTTAGGCAGGTATTCATTCTGCAAACACAAATGATATAAATCATGTGGTCTCTTAAAGTTTTCCAACCTTCCTGCAATTATGATGCTAAGAACTTTTGGGGGGTTTAGAACACAACAGAAACTGTGCTATATTTAGGTCCATTGAATAACAATTGCACGGGAAGGAAAAAAATGCTGCAGGGTAGGTCTTTCCATATGCACTTACAGCCCATTAAATGTTTCACAGCCTCCTCAGTTGTTCCTCTCTCCAATTTTTAGACTGCTTATTATTAAAGTGCTATTATTCCACCAAACAGAGCATCTCTGATCTATTATATCTTATCCTGGTGGTACAGATTTTAGCTGTCTGTCCATGAAGGAGGGAAGCCTTACGGCTTCTTTGTGGCTGGCTTCATCCACCACGACCCCTGGAATAGCTGGCCCCTGTATGATAGGACTTTTTGGAGGGGGGGAAATGAAATGATTGTGGGCTTTCCTCAGCCACAAAAATGTAAAAGCAGACAGGCAAGCAGTCTTTGACTTGAGAAGCAACTTGACAAAACTCCCAATATGTTTGAAATGCAGTATCTTTAATGAGTCATTAATGAGTTCTGTTTTTATGCACCCACATTGCTTTGAAGCAGTTTTTCCCAATTAAACTTGAAAGCACAGATAAAGAACCATCCTCCAAACTACTGTAGGCTCAGGAGGCAATTACAAAAATTCTCCATTATACAGTAAGTCATACAGCTGCGACAAAAAAGTATTTTCATTGGTGCTTCCTGTTTTTAGCATTCTTATTTGACTTCTTTCCAGCCAGCTTTTCATTCCTCAATACATGTTCTACATCTCTCAATCTCTTGCTGTCCAAAAGAAAGCTGCCACATATGAGGTACAAAATGCCAAGCGAGCACTAGAGGTCAGTTTCTATATCTCTGTATGACCATTTAATGTTGTAGCCCAGATCTGGATGTAGGCCTGAGAATAAAAAGTGGCCTTTTCACAATGTGCAGTAAACTGTTGCTAGTTAAAAAATGCCAATTAAATGGGCTCCTATGTTAACTGTCTTTGTTGTGTTGAAAAAAAACTCATCATGGTCCAGTCCAAGCTGGGAATAAACAAAATGGAGACTGCTTTAGAAAGAAGGTTGGAGTTTATTGAAGAGCAAAGCCAGACAGAAACGTGGCTCTGGGAAAGCTGACCACATGTTACTGAATTCTCTGGCTGGGGGGAGGGAGAAATTTCTGCCTTTTAAAGATCTTCTTCATTATTCCTTTGGAGAAATATATTCTGCCTTTTTAATATTTCCCTAAATATTTATTTCTCTAGATTCTTCCCACAGTTGCTTTAAGGGAAGATTTCCAATGCACCTGCTAAATTCCCACTATTTATCCCGTGCAGCCAAAGGCCCAGGTCAAATGATGTCTGGGAGAATGGGCAGGGATGATAGGTGAGAGGCCCATTGGCTGTGGAGAATGGCTGGGGGAGGGCCAGTGGAGGAGGAAAGCTGGCTGTAAATGGGCTGATGTGGTGGCAGGGGGCAAAGGAAGTGCGGCCAAGGGTCTGTGCCTAAAGGTCCCATTCCACTTCCTGTATATATATTTTCCCCAAGTTTACATTTCTTTGTGTGCATTTTTAATAGGAAATGTGTTGTTCCTGCTGGTAGTGCTGAGCTGGGGTCTATTTTGGCAAATTGTGCCATTCTCAGCCTCCCCCCCCCAAAAAAAATTGCCACAATTGCTAATTAATTACAATCCAATAAACAATCTAATAAAGCAAACTTGCAAAAGAGGAAAATTTGGAAGGTAAGTGGGATGGGTCTGAGGAAAATGGTTTTCATGAGTTTTGCAGAAAATTATGGCTATTTGCTATATACTTGTTTTTAGTAGGTCCTCTGGCCCACGTACTGTATATGAAATATGTAAAAGAAAGAGAGAGTTAATGAGCTACTGGGAGATCATAAAAGCTCATTCTCTAATATACGTATTGATTTATGAGCAGTTCACAGTCAATATGGTCACCCCCATTGGAATTCTAAAACTGGCAAAAACTGTTCAAATCTGGAAGATACTTTACACAAAATCTAATACACAAAGAAGCTTAGCTCCTCCTAACCTCAAAACAGCTCCCAGCACTTTGCAATAATAGAAACCTTCAGCACAACAGAAAGACTATAAAATTGTTCAGCACTGTTCAGAAACATAGAAAGCCCCACCAGTACTGAACATATATACCAATAATTATTGTTCATAAGCATCTAAAGAGGTTAAAAAATGGCATTGCCAGAGGGGATAATTTTCAAATGTATTTATTTATTATTTTACATGGCTTCAACTAAGAAGACATGATGCCTGGAAATGTAGAATCAGTGTAGTTGGATGTAATGGTGTTTTGGAGTGCTCTTGGGAGACAAAGGGAAGAAGAACAATCATGGTCAGGAGGCAACTTAACCCAGAAAAAGAATGTGGGCATGGCAAATAATTTAGAAATGACCCTCCCTAGTTTCTTAGGCTATAAAGCAGGGAGAGGGTATACTTTCAGACTTGCAAAATTCTGTTATTATAACCCTACAATAAAGGAGAAGAAATCTTTCTGTTGTGCTTCCAGTGTGGATTACTTCACTAGGCTAACATCAGAAATGCCTCCTCCCTCCACTTAAAACCTTTAAATCAGGGGTGTTAAACTGCTAGCCTGCAGGCCGGATGCATCATGCCAAAACCGTGCCCACCCCGTTGCCGGCAATGGGAAAAAAGTCGCAATACATCGCAACACGTCACGTGATGTTGTGAGTTTGACACCTCTGCTCTAAATGATCTGATTTGGCCCTGTCTAAAGCAAAGTATCCAGTAAAGCAGTATCCATAATCTAATGAATAAGCACATGTAATACACAGAATTTCTCCAGTTTGTAAATCATTGCTAGGTGTAAGATAAGGTGACAGAAGAGAAAGTTTGCAGTTTCTAATAGACTAATTTTTAGGCATCCTACTGAATTAATTCTATGGCTAAATCTACCGAAAACAATCTCATGCCAGAGGAGAAAAACCTGATCCAAACTGAGTAATAAAACAGTGGAGTTATAACTGATAAAAGAGTCGTATTTGGCTCAGATTCTCTTCAATTTGCATTCACAAGTTGTCCCTGAATTGATCACAGATGCTCAGGCTTGTTTATTGCTCTGAATTTTTGATGCAGCTGTGATACCTTCCAAGGAATCAGGAGTCCCTGAACATTCATTTGGCAATATATTGGTTCTTAATATCTCACTGATTCTATCCATAAGGAGGGGATGTAACTCAGTGACAAAGCACATCATTGCATGAGTAAGTTTAATTCTCAGTCTCTCAAGATACAAAAGTGAAATCTTGAGCAGTGCTATTGTCCAAGATGGACTAATAGCCTGACTCAATATTGTGCATCTTTTTATTTTCCTATTAGGTTGATGTAGCACATGAAATTCCTTCTGGCACTGCAGGGCCCAACAATATCTCCTTGGTTTTCCTCCCAGTGTTCTCCATGCTTTTATTTATTAAGGCCATGATGCTGTGGATATGATCTCCAAAAGATGTTTCAGATCATGAATATAGCTGACAGTTGCTAAGTTGTGTCCTGGCATGCTCCAATTCGAAGATCCAAAATACTGCTCAGTTCCATTATGATTGGATAGAATAGAATAGAATAGAATAAAATAGAATAGAATAGAATAGAATAGAATAGAATAGAATAGAATAGAATAGAATAGAATAGAATAGCAGAGTGGAAGGGACCTTGGAGGTCTTCTAGTCCAACCCTTCACTTAGGCAGGAAACCCTATACTAGACATGTCAAACTTGTGACGTCGTATCGGGACTGTTTTGCCATTGCTGGCAATGGGGTAGGTGTGGCTTCCACGTGACGTATCGGGCCCGTGGGCCAACAGTTTGACACCCTTGCCCTATACCATTTCAGACAAATGGTTGTGCAATCTCTTCTTAAAAACTTCCAGTGTTGGAGCATTCACAATTTCTGGAGGCAAGTTGTTCCACTGATTAATTGTTCTAACTGTCAGGAAATTGTATATTTGCTTGTTTTAGATTCTTTTCATGGAAGAACTAATCAAAACAAGCCTGCTGCAAAACAAAATATTATTCTTTAAGATAATTTTTATTTATCAGAATGTTCTTGGATTCCCTGCGCATTCTTAGGAAAATTAAAATGTTTTGTGGAGGGTGAGAAAAGTTTTAATTGTGAGTGGATATTTTAATGTCTGATCAACCCAAATCTGAGAATTCACAGCTAATGTGTAAAAGAAGATGGTAGCATTTTTTGTCCTCAGCCATTCCAATGCAGAATGCACAATGCAGGAATGAAGTCCAGTTAACATTGTACCTCTGCTTTAAAAATGTATGAGCTGACCAGGAGGGTTGGCACAGTCCAGATGTAGATGTAGATGTAGATGTAGATGTAGATGATGTATATGTCTATGTATATAATCCTTCAACTTTCCTCCCCTCTGCAAACATCAGATATACAACCTCTGCTGGGAATGTCAGAACAGTAACAGTTTATCAAGAAGAAGCATCTCCCATCGTTTCACAGCATTGCGATCAATATCGTTATTGACTAGACTTAGCAAACATACATTCTTGTTTAGTTTTGTCTCACGTTTATAAACCAAAAGGTAGTGATAAATGTTCCCCTGGCACACAAAAATCAGAAGCGGCAAGTTTTTCTCATTTGACTGCCCTTCTTGTACATCATCAGAATTTTCATTGGCAGTAATATCGAAAGTTGCTTATTATAGCTTGCAGAAAACTCCTTCCACGTCCCAAGATAGTTGTATCGTGACCTCCATTTGTTTTGCTTTCTGTATTTTATTTTTATTTTTTTAAATGGACCAATTGTGCAGGCACATTTATTTTTAAGTATTGGGGGCACTGGAATGGATGCTGACATAACAGCATTACATGACCATTTGCCTTCCAAATGGGTATATAACTCTATTTGTCACATAGAAGAGAGTTATGTATAGCACTGAACATTCAGTTAGATGTACAAAACACCTTTTTTTCAGAGGCTGAGTACTGTATCCTTTAAAAAGCAAATGCAAACAGAATAGATGTGGTTAAAGCACTATTCTACAAAAAAATACAGAGATGCTTACACATCAGACATTTCTATTATATTCAGCCAGATCTCAATTTAAGTACTGTATGTAGCCCACAAATCTAGATAATTTGGAAGAGATTCAAGGAAAGACAATAAAAATGATGAGACAAAGAAGCAGGTTAGGACAAAACTTCAAAGGGGTGCTTCAACTGGACAAAGCTTTAGTCAAATCACACCACCAGATTATTTTAATTTGTGTTTGTGTGTGTGTGTGTGTGTGTCCCACTTATATATATTGCACCTTCAGCAACAACCCTGTGAGGTGAGTTGGGCTGAAAGAGAGTGACTAGCTCAAGCTTACCCAGCCAGCTGGGTTTGACCTCACGGTCTCTTGCTTTTTAGCCTGGTGCCTAATCTGCATCAGATAGTCAAGAGAATCAGGGAACTTCAAAGTGCTTCACAGATTTCCCTGCTTTTTTTGGGTTTGTTATAGACAATATAAAAGTATCATCTTATTGTATGTTCTACCAGGGTTGTTAAGGGAAGCCAACCTCAGCTCTCCCTTTGTTGAATATGGCAATCATAAGCCTTAACTTTTTTCTCTCTTGTTTTAATGACCTGTGGTACTTATCTGCTTATCCTGCTAATACAGGACTCAAAAATGAACTCAGAGTTGACTAATCTAGTTTGTACCCTTAGGTCAAATCATACTTTTAATTTTTTTTGTCATGAGCTAGATTTTAGTCCTCAACAATGAATGAGTGGGGCCCAAGTTAACATAGACAGGCATTGGCCTAAACCTTTATTTTTTCTGCCAGCCTTATTTTTTCCTGTGGCTTGCTTATCTTTATGGCCTGTTGGGAGGAACTCCCCCTTTCGGTTCTTCCAGCCAGGATTCTTCTTGACGGCGCAGTGCAGAAGAAATAGATCGTGAAGCCAGCTACCAGAAAGAGGTTTTATTTCGAGGATCAGCGTTGAGTGACAATTCAGCTCGAGTCCCCGGCTAGCTAGACAGAGTGATCTTTAAATAGGGGTTTTTATACCCTTTTGTGGTTTCCAAACTTGTCATTTCTGATTGGTAACAAACTTTATCATTTCTGATTGGTAACAAACTTATCATTTCTAATTGGTGAGTTTGAATTTGCCTTTTCTGATTTGTTGGTCAGTGACTATTGTTGGTTAAATTTCTTTGCTAATCCTGCCTGAAAGGTGTTAATTACTTTATTGTTGTGTCCTGATTGTTGCTAGCTGGTTCCTCATTGTGTGTCAAGTGTTTGCCATTTAGCCTCAGGCTGCTGTTGACCCAATTTAGTTGGGGTGTTCCTAGATTATTTCTTGGTTGGGCTGAGGAGGGGGTGTCCAACTCTCATCAATCCCCCCATTTTGGGCTATCACTGGAGTATCAGTGATTAGCCCAACTGGTTCATATATACGGTAGTGGTGATCAATTTGGCACATCATGAGAGATGTTTTCTTGCTTTGTCCCTTGCTCCTGATGGGAGTTGTGCAGATCTTTAGGCATTTTAACCCTAAAGGAATTAATTGGCATAGGCAACAAAGGAGGGCTCCACCTATTATGACTGTGATTATACTACCAATAAGAATTTTCAACCAATGGAAGTCTGGTAACCATGAAAAGAGCCAGGAAAGGTCCCAGGATGACTGGTTGTGCCCAATGTTTTGTGCTAGTTCTTTTAAATGTTTGATATCTTGTTCAATTAGCCCAGATTGGTCGGATAAATTGAAGCAGCAGAGCCCTCTGAATTCTTCACAGCCATGATTGTGCCTCAATAATAGGTAGTCAATGGCTGCTCTATTTTCAAGGGTGGCTTCTCTGATTTGCCTTAGTTCTCTGTTTAAGGCGTCCAGTGCATGGGAAGTGGTGTTTAAACTTTTAGCTAGGGTACATGCCAGGCTGTTTATATTCCTTGAGTTTCGTGCTGCGAGCCCTGGCACTCCCACTAGAGAGACAGCCAATGCAATATATTCAGTTTTCGTGAGAAGGGGGGTTTTGAAATCGCAGTCAGGAGGTAATGTGTGGAAGCTCCTTCTTTGCCGCCTTTGTAGGGAGGGCATCAGCATGGTTAGTTGTCCTAACGTGCAAGGGCCCCCAGTGGAATTTGCAGGCAGGTAGGAATAAGCTCTCAGGCCACATAATAGAAACCATCCTGTAGGAAGTTTCACATAGCCATATGAGAAGGTGATGGCCTTGGTGTTGTTGCAGACCAGTTCAGTGTTTGTGAGGTTGTAGCAGTTGGAGACTTTAGGCTGGTGGCATCCAGTCAGTGTGAAACAAGTAGCTGCTTGGGTTACTGCTGCTACTTGTAATGTGTACATGCTGTTGTCCTTTATGTTTGTACTGGTTCCCCAGTCAAAAATGTTATAGTATGAGGCTATCAATGAGTGTCCCCTTAACTTAGTGTCATTGGTGATAGCTTTTGGTGCTATTGCTACCCCCATCAAGCATGTGGTTAAGATGTCTTTCACTGACCTACCTCCAGCAAGGCAAAAGTCTGTAGTGTTCAGTACTTCCTTCGCTAAATACTCCCACACGTTCCCCTTTTCCGGAAATAGTTTTGGTTCTATGAACCCAGAGGTACATTTCAAATATAAAAACATCATACAAGTTGCATATAAGATTCTAACAAAGGTAAACTTAATTCCCTCCCCCATTTGTTTCAATCTCAAAAAACGTTTTTAGTGTCCATTCTTCAGTTTCGGGGTTTTTCTTGAGCTTCAGGGGTGGAACCTTGGGTGTTGTCTCAGGTGTAATGCTGTGGTCTATGACTGCTGGCTTGATGTGGGTCCAGTGGATCCAAGCATTCCTTTCAGCCACCTTGATTGCTGTCTGGGTGGTTAGTAGAACTTGAAAGGGTCCATTCCACTTTGGTTGCAGTGGTGACTTGCGGCTGTATGACTTTATCCAGATCCAATCCCCTGGTTCAAAATGGTGTAGATTTTCTTCTAGTGGTAAAGTCTGCGTCAGGGCGCTTTGCTTCCACAGTTCTCTGAGCCTCTGGTGCAGAGCTGTAAGATAGGATGATAAGACTACCTCCCCTTTCTCCAAGCAGAGGGACTGGGGGTCCAGGCCTTTGAGTGTGTCAGGTGGTCGACCAAATAGCAGTTCGAAGGGGGAGATGCCTATGTCTCGCCTTGGTCGGGTTCTCAGATGGAACAAAGCTATGGGTAATGCTTGGGGCCAGGGCAGGTGGGTTTCCTGACAGAGTTTGCCTAGGAGAGTCTTTAATTCTCTATTTTGTCTTTCCACCCCCCCTGAGGAGCTGGGATGTCCGGGTGCATGCAGTTCTTGCCTGATACCCAATGCTTGGAGAACATGCGTGATTACTTGTGACACAAAGTGTGTGCCCCTGTCCATGTCTAAAACACTTGGGATTCCAAACCTGGGCACAAGTTCCTTTAGCAGGTGTCTGGCAGTTTCCAGAGCTGTGGCATGGCGGCATGGGTAAGCCTCCACCCAGTGAGTCAGCTGGTCCCTGCAGACTAGCACGTATTGGTAGCCGTTACTTTTAGGGAGCTGAATGTAATCCAGCTGGAGTTTCTCAAAGGGGCGTTGGGCCCATGGTCTTCCCCCTGTGTGTGTGGCCTTTCTTGAGGAAGCATTATTTGCTTGGCATACCTGACAGGTTTTAGCTATACGAGTGGCCTCACTATAGACTCCTGGGGCATACCACACCCTCCTTATGGCATCTACTATTGCCTGTGTCCCACAGTGCCCCTTAGAGTGTAACTGTTGACAGATCAGCCGTAGCAGACGTCTGGGGGCTATGGGTCTTCCATCCGGGACCCACCAAAATCCTTCCTTATATATTGCCTCGCATTTTTCCTCCCATAATTTCTCTTCCCCAGGTTCTAGCAATTCTTGGTATTGTGTTACTGGTCTTAATTGTAACGTGGGGAGCATGGTGAATGCCTTCAGGGGTTGAGTGGCAGCCCACTTAGCCGTGACGTCAGCAAAGTGGTTCCCTTTCGTGATCCTTGAATCGTCCCTTTGGTGTGCTTTGCAATGGATGACTGCTAGGAATGAGGGTAGACGGATAGCTTTCAACAGATCAGATATGAGGTCCGCGTGAGCAATTGGCTGGCCGCTGGACGTAAAAAACCCTCTCTGTTTCCAAAGGGCACCGGTCGCATGGCAGACTCCAAAAGCATACCTGGAGTCTGTATATATATTGGCAGACTGGTTCTCGGCTATTTCGCATGCCTTTTTTAATGCAATGAGTTCAGCTGCTTGAGCGCCGTAATGTGGAGGCAAGGGGGAAGCCCAGACTGACTCATGCAGAGAAACGACTGCTGCTCCCGTTATGCGGGTCCCATCCAGAAGGTAGGAAGAGCCATCGGTAAATAACTCTAGGTCTGGGTTGGGGAGAGGATTATCTGTTAAATCAGGACGTGGCAGTTCAGCATCCTGGACTAGGTGCAGGCAGTCATGTAATGCTTTATCTGTTAGGTTAGTTGGTAACAATGTTGCTGGGTTTAGCGTGTTGCAGCGTTCAAAGGAAATATTTTCCGAAGTGAATAGTTCTGCTTCGTATTGGGCCAGGCGTTGTTGGGTAAATGCCTGGGTTTGCGACTTTAAGAGTATGGCAAACACATCATGGGGAACCCTCAGAGTGAGGGGGCATCCCAAAACCAGGTCCTTTGATCGCTTAACTAGCTCTACCGTGGCGGCCACTGCCCTCAGGCATGGAACAGCTCCTCTAGCTACCGGATCTAGCTGGACTGAATAATAGGCTACCGGTCTAAGGTTTGGACCAAACTTCTGCGCCAACACCCCTGAACCTATGCCTTTGCATTCGTGAATAAAAAGGAAAAAGGGTTTCGTATAGTTAGGGAGACCCAGAGCTGGGGCTGAGGCTAGGGTCTGCTTTATTTTCTCTAGGGTGTTTGCCAATTCCTTTGTCCATGCAATAGGATCAGGTTGGTCCTTTTTTGTTAGTTGGACTAAAGGTTTTGCTAATTCCCCAAAGGCTGGTATCCAGGGTCGGCAGAATCCTAAGACCCCTAACAGGGCACGCACCTGGCGTTTTGTTTGTGGGTGCTTCATTCTTAGGATGGTCTCGACTCTTTCGGGTGCTAACTTTCGGACCCCAGGGGCAATAATATACCCTAAATAGGACACTTCCCTTTTTAAGTACTGTAATTTAAAAGGAGATGCTTTATGCCCCTTTTCCCCCAGACATTTCAGTAGGTGGTAGGTATCTGCCCTACAGCTCTCCTCAGCTTCGGAAGCTACCAGTAGGTCATCTACGTATTGGATAAGTGTGGATTTGCATGGTAGAAGGATGGAAGCTAGGTCTTCCCTTAAAATCTGTGAGAACAAAGTGGGAGACTCCGTATAGCCCTGCGGCAATCGAGTCCAGGCGTATTGTTGCTTATCCCATGTGAAGGCAAAGAGGTATTGCGATACAGGGTCCACAGGGATGCTGAAAAAGGCTGCACAGAGATCAATTACTGTGAAATAGGTGGCTGACACTGGTACTTCTGTAATTATGGTAGCTGGGTTTGGTACTACCGGTGCTCTGGGTATTACATGATTGTTCACGGCTCTCATATCATGTACAAAGCGGTAAATGGGGTTCCCTTCACTGTCTACCTTTGGCTTTCGAACCGGAAAGATTGGGGTGTTGCAAGGGGAAGTGCATTTACGCAGCACCCCCTGCTCTAGGTATGCTGTTATCAGTTTTTGAATTGGTTCTATCGCTTCCGGTTGTATCTTGTACTGGGGAATACATGGTGGTGGTCCTGGCTTAACTTGGATCGTAACCGGGGTAGCTGCTTTTAGCAGCCCCACTTCGGTAGGGTCCCAACCCCACAGAGAGGCTGGCAAGCTTCGGAGATCCATAGGCAGCTGGATCTCCTTGCCAGTTGAACAAACCATGGAAAAATGTGCCCGTTTGACTGGGATGTCTAAGTGGAGCCCTTCTGCAGTACATTTAATAGTTGCCCCAAGTTTGCAAAGCAAATCCCTACCTAGGAGGGATAAGGGGGATTGAGGACAAACAGTAAACGGGTGTTCTAAGGAGAAGGGGCCAACTTCTACCTTCAAGTTATCTGTAAATTCGACTGGGATAAGTTTTCCTCCAACCCCCATTACATTGTCTTTGGCCCCAGGCACTATTGAATCCTTAAAGGGTGCCGTTGTGAGAAGGGAGGAGGTTGCTCCGGTATCAATGAGGCATTCATATGTCTTTCCCCCTACAGTGATTGTTAACAGGGGTTCCCCATCAGGGCTGCCCTTTAAGGGGATAACTAACCCCTGAAATGTAGCCTTATAATCAATTTCTAGTCAGGCTAGGTCGTGTTCTGGCTGTCCCCATTGGGGAATATTTTGGCCTCTTTCCTCATTCTGACGATGAGGGGCCATCCTTGGGAAGGGGGGCCTTGGCTTGTGACGGTTCCAGGTGTTCCTCTCCGGTTCCCCCCTGCAGTATCTCATAAGATGCCCTTCCCTACCACAACGGAAACAATGCCGGCAAAAGGGTTGTCTCTCAGTCTTGCACCGCTGGCACATTGCTTCCCTTGAGGTAGGTTTACGATATCTGCTCCCACTTTCCCTATTTATCATGGCAAAAGCTTGCAAATCCTCCCTCCTTTCCATTCTGTGTCTTTTCTCTTTCTCCCTTTCTCGTTCCGCTTCCTTCCTTTCTCTCTCTTCTTCTGCTCGCCTTTCCCTCTGGTCAAATACAAAGTTCGCAATCCTGCGCAACTCTGAGATATCTAAGGTGGACCAGTTGGAGACTATCTTCTGGAAGTGCCCCCGGATATCGCTTGCCGATTGGTTAACAAAAGCGGCTGCAAGAATGTTCTTATCCTTTGAGCAGCCTATGTCTAAGTGTGCATATGCGGTTCCGGCCTCTAAGAGGTGGACCCAGAAGGCATCAGGGGTCTCTTTGTCTCTCTGTGTGGTCTTTTGGAACTCAGCCCAATTGAGGGGCTTTTTTCCTATTTCCTGTAGGGCTTCCATTAAGTTGGTTTTTGCCCTAGTATAATCGTCCCAGTGGTTCTGATTATTATAATCCCAATCTGGGCGGTCGAGGGGCCAGGCTATCCTGGCAGGGGCTCTTTGCCCAGGCGTGGGTATTACGGGACGCCGGGCTATTTCTTCTGTTTTTTCAAAAAGTTTTATCAATTCGTCTTTGGTCAGAAACACGTGTAGCAGCTGGGTCATGTCTGCCCAAGACGGATTGTGAGTGTCTACAATAGACTTTATGGTCTCTATAACGGTTTGAGGGTCCGCTCGGAAGGTGGGAGTATCTTTCTTCCAAATGACCAAATCAGACGGAGAGAAAGGGGTGTGGGTTAAAATGTGTTCAGTCTGGCCCCTCTGTCGCCCGGGTACGGGCCTGTTTAACAGGGGGGCCATGAAGGTCGGTTTAGGGTTATCTAAGGGAGGCTGGGGGTCCAAGTTGACTTGGGTTGGGTTCCTCTGTCTGGACAGTTCGGCCCAGCAATACCAGTAGGGTAGTTGGGTTGGCTCTATCCTTGACCTAAGTTCTTTTAGTGTTCTGATTTCTAGGGTGCCACCTTCGGGCCAAATTTGTCTCCCGCGGTCATCTTTAAGCAAAGCCCATTTCCTACATAATTCCTCTAATCGCTTCTTCTTCATTCCAGCCTGGACAGGAAGCTGATTCCTGTCCCAGGCTTCGAGCAAGCTCTCAATTGGGAAACCCACTTCGGCCCTTGAATTGGAACTCCCCAACCTTTTATAACGGGGTTTTAAACCCACTTCAGCCCTTGAATTGGAACTCCCCATTCTTTTATAACGGGGTTTTCCTTTCAATGTTAAAGGGTACTAACAGTCGAAGTCTCCTTGCGAGACTTCTTTCCCAATACAGTCGAAGTCTCCTTGCGAGACTTCTTTCCCTAATACAGTCGAAGTCTCCTTGCGAGACTTCTTTCCCCTAATACAGTCGAAGTCTCCTTGCGAGACTTCTTTCTCCTAATACAGATTCTCGGAGGTGAGCGGCCACCTCCGCTCGGGGCTACTGCTTTAATATTTACTGGCAGAAGGGGTCCTGGCTTGCCCAGAATAGGGTTCTCTTTCTCTGCCCGCTCGGTCCTCCTCTCTCACCAGAAGGTCTCACGCTCCGATGCCCCCCCTTGCTTTCCCGAATTCCGCCAGTCACGGCTCCACTGGAGCTAGCAGCAGGTCGGGGTGCGGCTAGAGGGCACACGGAGGGAGCGAGCTCCAGCTGATTCTAAGAGGAGGATGCCTCACACACACACTCATGCATTCTTCCTTTCATCCCCCCAGACCCTTTAACCTAATAGATTTAAATTTGGTGGCACTTACCCTCTTTCCTGGTAGCTGTTCGAGCGTAAGACTCAAAAACTCCCTTTGCTACCCGATGCCGACCGGGCAGGGTCCGAGGAGGCTTCCCCACGGATCAAAGTGTCCGCTGCCGGCTGGGTGATGACTCTTCCGGGCCCGGTCCGGTGGCTGGGTGAGCTGGAAGTCCCTTCGTAGGTCGCCAGATTGTTGGGAGGAACTCCCCCGTTCGGTTCTTCCAGCCGGGATTCTTCTTGACGGCGCAGTGCAGAAGAAATAGATCGTGAAGCCAGCTACCAGAAAGAGGTTTTATTTCGAGGATCAGCGTTGAGTGACAATTCAGCTCGAGTCCCCGGCTAGCTAGACAGAGTGATCTTTAAATAGGGGTTTTTATACCCTTTTGTGGTTTCCAAACTTGTCATTTCTGATTGGTAACAAACTTTATCATTTCTGATTGGTAACAAACTTATCATTTCTAATTGGTGAGTTTGAATTTGCCTTTTCTGATTTGTTGGTCAGTGACTATTGTTGGTTAAATTTCTTTGCTAATCCTGCCTGAAAGGTGTTAATTACTTTATTGTTGTGTCCTGATTGTTGCTAGCTGGTTCCTCATTGTGTGTCAAGTGTTTGCCATTTAGCCTCAGGCTGCTGTTGACCCAATTTAGTTGGGGTGTTCTTAGATTATTTCTTGGTTGGGCTGGGGAGGGGGTGTCCAACTCTCATCAGGCCTTTTATTTCTCTGGATCATCTTGCATCTGATATCTAATTAATGCAGAGTATTCTCAGCAATCCAGAAGCTTGGCATGCCAGAATCTGCCAATGATGTGGAAAAAAGGAGCAAACTTGTGCTAATGAGCTATGGTAACATCCCATGAAAGTATTGATCGAAGGTAGAAAAACACACCTTTTCAAAAGGGCAAATCAGTGACTATTTTTATGCCATCAAATAGCTTAGGGGGAAAGAGGAGTAAAACACGGTATATTAGCCACATAGAAGACTGTTTACTTGGTCCCAGTTGAGGCACTTCCTGTTAAGACAATATCAGGTAGATATATAAACTTCTTATATGAAAGCCAAACATGTTTTTGTTCAGACTCAGAGGTAGACTCTAGCTATTAAATGTAGGAGATGACTAGGTGGAGCCTGAGGGAGGGGTCAAATGCCTCATCAGTTTGAAGAGAGCTAAGTCCACCCCCCCCCCCATGAATTCCATTGTCCCTTATATAGCATTAATTTGACTTGACTGTTAGATCAGATTCTTGTGTATAGGTAGCATGAAATAAACTTTTAGTGCTTTGAACTCAACTCCTGTCCCTGATTTCTTGCACCTGACATTAAAATGCCCATTATATACACAATGGCCATCAAGTTTAATACTTCCAATTATTAATAACTGTATTTGTCATTGAGACTAGGAAAAGAATAAATGTCATAAAATAAACATTACTTTTTTTACAGTACAGTACTACTGTATATTCTTAGTTTTTTTCTTTTTCTATTTTTCTATTTTTTCTTTTCCCTTGTTCTTTTTTAATCGTTTGTTTTTTGTAGATTGCATTCATTTTTATCTATTTAATTTTAATAGTTAATAAAATCAATACAAAGAGAGAGAGAGAGACCAGGAAGTTGTCAGTTTTTTTTCTGGATGGCTTCAGAAACCTCTTAAGAATGTTGCTGAATTCTTAGCTATTGGTTCCTTCTATTTGTTTTAACATTTGCTCTATTTTAAATTGTATTTTTTTTATAATTATTGTATTGTAGACTGGTTTTTTACTGTGTTTGGTCTTGGACCATTAATAAATTTTGATTGAGTGAATGAAAAGAAAAAGTTGTGTCACAATTTAATGATTAGATGGGGTAACCCCCCAAAATATGCCCTATTTATGTCATTTATTTATTGGTTAGATTTGCAATCATAAAGCTTCCAAAGCTGAGGTTGAACTTGAATCTGGTGTTCCTGGGTTAATCTAACATCTTCATAACTTTATGACAGTGGTTCCCCTATTAGGTGTCAAATAACTGTGTTCTGATAAGCCTTTCTCAGAGTTTAATGGAGAAAATAGGAGAAAGTAGGCAAAAAGGTGTTCATCCCCTCTTTGTAGTTGTTTAAAGCAATGATGTCTCTTCTGGATTTCAAAAAGTTAATTCAACAGGAGCCTGTTCATATGTGTTTCTGAACATCAACAGAATATTGGGGGGGAAAGTTCCAAGAAACTAAGCCATCAGAGTTTTTTCCCCATTGTAAAATGTAAAAAGTCAAAAATAACAAAAAAAGCTTCTTTCAACATGTAAAAAACAAGAAAAAAGTGAAGGAAATGATTGGTCCATTAGTGGGTGGAAGTGGCAAGAAGGTGACAAGCAACAGGGAGAAAGCAGAACTATTTAACTCATTTTTTGCATCTGTCTTTACACAAAGGGAAAAAACAGACCAACCTATCAAAAATAGTGCCACAAAAAACAAAACAGAAACACAAGTTAAGATAGGCAAGAAAATCGTTAGTGAGCACCTGTCCAGCCTAGATGAGTTCAAATCGCCAGGACCAGATGGATTACACCCCAGAGTTCTCAAGGAACTGGCAGATGTGATATCGGAGCCACTGAACTATATTTTTCAAAGATCCTGGAACACAGGGGAACTACCAGAGGACTGGAAAAGAGCTGATGTAGTTCCCATCCTCAAAAAAGGAAAAAAAATGGATCCAGGAAATTACAGACCTATCAGCCTGACCTCAATACCTGGGAAGATCCTGGAAAAGATAATCAAACAACGAATCAACGAACACCTAGAGGCAAACAAAGTCATTACTAAAAGCCAACATGGGTTTGTCAAAAATAGATCATGCCAGACAAATCTTATTGCATTCTTTGACCAAGTGACAAAATTAGTGGATCAGAGGAATGCTGTGGACATAATTTACTTGGACTTCAGTAAGGCATTTGATAAAGTAGATCACAACCTACTACTTGACAAGATAGAAAAATGTGGGGTAGACAGAACCACCACCAGATGGATCCGTAGCTGGCTGACCGGCCGTACTCAGCGAGTGGTCCTCAATGGAACTGCATCTATATGGAGGGAAGTGTGTAGTGGGGTGCCCCAGGGCTCTGTTCTGGGCCCAGTACTCTTCAACATCTTCATCAACGATTTGGATGAAGGGATAGATGGGGAACTCATCAAATTTGCAGATGACACCAAGCTGGCAGGAATAGCCAACACTCCAGAAGACAGGCTTCAGATACAGAAGGATCTGGACAGACTTGAACACTGGGCACTAACTAACAAAATGAAATTCAATGGTGAAAAAAGCAAGGTTCTACATTTAGGCAAGAAAAACCAAATGCACAAGTACAGCATAGGTGGCACCATGCTCAATAGTAGTAACTGTGAGAGGGACCTCGGAGTCCTAGTAGACAATCACTTAAATATGAGCCAGCAGTGTGCTGCAGCTGCCAAAAAGGCCAACACAGTGCTAGGCTGCATTAACAGAGGGATAGAATCAAGATCACGTGAAGTATTAATACCACTCTTCAATGCCTTGGTAAGGCCACACTTGGAATACTGCATCCAGTTTTGGTCACCACGATGTAAAAAAGATGTTGAGACTCTAGAAAGAGTACAGAGAAGAGCAACAAAGATGATTAGGGGACTGGAGGCTAAAACATATAAGGAACGGTTGCTAGAATTGGGTATGTCTAGTTTAACGAAGAGAAGGACAAGGGGGGACATGATAGCAGTATTCCAATATCTCAGGGGCTGCCATAAAGAAGAGGGAATTAAGCTATTTTCCAAAGCACCTGAAGGCAGGACAAGAAGCAACGGGTGGAAACTAATCAAGGAGAGAAGCAACCTAGAACTAAGGAGAAACTTCCTGACAGTGAGAACAATTAATCAGTGGAACAGCTTGCCTCCAGAAGCAGTAAATGCTCCAACACTGGAAGTTTTTAAGAAGAGACTGGACAGCCATTTGTCCGAAATGGTGTAGGGTTTCCTGCCCGAGCAGGGGGTTGGACTAGATGACCTCCAAGGTCCCTTCCAACTTTACTACTATTATTATTATTATAAAACCCCTTCTTGAAGTAGCACACAAAGACAGAGACAGAAACCCTTCCATCTTTTAAACACAGACTCATTTAGCAAACATTAGGCTAGGTAAGAAACATACATGAGGACAGTGGATAAATAATGTACATTGATCATTTGCTCCAATGCAGGGTGTTCGTACTATGATCCATGAGATTCAATACTGTAAAAGATTAAGGGAAGACAACAACAGGAAAAAGTTTACTTCAAAACACAATCTGTTTTCTACTCCTAGACTTTGGTATCTTGATTTGGGGATTTTATCATTTTTAAATAGCAGTTTTGTAGCCATGAAGAAGTTTGAAAACCCCTGACTGGCAATTAAAATAGGTTCTTAGCAAAAAATACTATGCAGTTTCCAACATTTTGGACTGAGCAGCTGACCACTATAATAGGAACATGTGTTCAGCTGAAGGAGTTATAGAGAAAAGTTACTTATGCTTCAAAGATTTTTTTTTTTCCTTTGCTTTCAAAATCCTACTCTTAACAATTCTGGATATAATTTGGGTTGAGGCCATGCAAGTCAATCAATGCCAAGTTGGGTAGATTTACAAAATTGTGAGAAGAAATGTACCTTGAAATACGTAATAGTCCCACCATAAATGCTTTCCTAAGGTATTTTAAAGTCTTTCTTTTTCTGAAAATATTGGAAAGCAGAGCACAACTAAGAAATAAGGTCCAGTGAAGCAGCTTTGAGAAGGTCCATGAAGCAGCTTTGAGAAGGTCCATCATCAAAGCAAAGCATTCCTTTGAAGTTTTCAGAGCCATATTCCAGAGAACTGACCCACATTAACCCCCATGGGGAGGATAAGATTTTTTTTTTTCCTAATGATCCCGGACTTTGTAATCCTCTAGGAGCCTTGATGGCAAAATTATAATTTAGGTCCTGCTCTTCTCCTTCCTACATCATTTTAGCTTCTGGGAGGCTGGGAAGACCTAGCTGTTCTTCAAAACATTGGGCTAAGAGGGGAACTGAGGTTGTTGGTCTGGCACTTGGGGAAAGGGTGGGTTTATTTTTATGCATGATTTTATTGTTTTTATATACTTGTTGTGAGCTGCCTGGAATCATTATATGAGCTGGGTGACCATGTAGGATTTGTAATTTAATAAATAAAAAAAACAAGCTCATGGCCTTATTTTTTTTCATCCACAGATTCCTTGAGTATGGAAATCAATGATCCAGGAAATATGGATATGAAATTAAACCCAAAACAATGAAATAATAATTAACATTATTTTAACTGAATAGTTTTACAACCTTGAAGCCTAACTATTGCTACTTATCATTACAAAGACTAATGCATTCTTTGAAGAGAATCCCCTTTACTATACAGAAAATGGATTCATTACCTTCTCCCAAAGACCTTGGGTATAATCACATATTAAGAAGTATAACTCTTAGCAAATAACATGAGAAATCAAGTTATATTTATTGCAATTTCCCTCAACTTTGATGCTATCCAATTAAGTAGAGATTGATCTCCAGAATTCTCATAATGACGATGCTAATTTGAGAATTCTGTCAGTTAACCCTTCTGAACAATACCAAAGTTGGCAAAGACTGTTTTATCATATGCACCATTTTGATTGTTTGCTTTGATTATCTAGCATCATTTGCCTAGAACAGATACTTCTGCCCATGATGTGTCTTTTGGATGTGATACATTTAGAAGTTTGGATTCACAGATGCAGGATGGATCATGGACAGCTGTTCAATTGTACATTCCTTATCTCTCTGTTCTTGTTATTATTTTCAGAACTGCATCATCTCTTCCTACAGGATAGAAATTATTCTTAGAGGAGCCTTAATCTTACCCCTAGAAGAAGCATAGAATTTGCACCCTGTTTGAATTTGTTATTTACTTTGCAGCAAATCTGTGAATCTCAGGACTTACCAACATACTTATGAGCAGACTATGCAAAAGTATAACAGGATGAATCCATATCCATTTATCCAACACAAAGAAACTCTCCTTTGCTATTTTTTAACCTAACTCTCCTCATTTATTTTTCCCTCTTTAAGATACCCCAGACAGAGAATTCCAATGTGCACTTAATGGGATTGATATAGAGTTGTACTCCAAACAGCACACAGGCCATCTGTCAAAACAAAAAGCTAAACTATGAGTAATAAAATCCACAGGATGATTGATCTCTTGCATTAAAGGGGGAACGAGGAAAAAAAGCAATTTGGTATATGGGCAAACCTGTGCGTGGTGCATTTTTCATGTCATATAAAAGATGGAAATCGCTTCTCCTGACTGTAGATTACAGATATATTTCAGCATCTGTAATTGTGGCAGGACACATGTGTGCTTATAACAAGTGGATAATTCCCCACCTGTTGGCAAAAGCAATCAGCTGCCTTGAACAGGAGTCTAGTCACAGTCCCCTAGGCCTCCAAGTTCCCATTTCTTTGTCTCATTGAAGCCGGTGAATCACATTATTTTGCAATATAATTGGTTGCATATGTATAATACTTTCAGACTAACTCAAGACCTATTTTAGAGCATTTATTTGAAAAAGCAGAAAGAGAATGATGATAAGATTGGCAAAAAAATAGAGAAAAATTATTATAAATCAGCTGGTGCTCTCCTGATGGATTGGACTACAATACCCAGAATTCCCATTCAGAAGGTATGTTGGCCATTTAGACTAAGGATTCAAGAAGCTGTTAGCCCACTAGATCTGGAAAACATTAATTTAGAGAAAGTTTTAAAATATTGTCCTCTTTGTTGTGCATGTTCCAAGAAGTGGACAAGGTCACAGCAAAAAATGATTTGATTGAATGTACTCTAACATTCAGTAGAATGAATGCAATAAATATTATTTCCTATATTGTTAAGCATTTCTTCCTTCTTCCTTATTAAAAATTGCAATTCACCTGCAATTTTGAGAAAGGTTGTGGAACCACTCAAAAATGTTGGCTACATGTGGTTAATAGTGCCTTGCCTGTCTTAAGGAGAAGCAGAGATCACTTAGAGAAACATCTGTTTCTCTTAGAGACATGAGTAGGAAACTGAGATGGCTAGGCAAATTGGCATATAATGTAACCAATAGGAGCAGAAGAGGAATGGATTTGCTGATTCATTAATATTTGAAGCAGACATGTTAAATGGGAACCCAGATTTGAGAGTCAGAAATTGGTTCCTTGAATCATTAAAAATGAAACCATGGTTGATTTTGTTTTTCACCTTTCCTGCTGCATACTGAACCAGGACAAATGAAAATAATTTCTCTCCCCCTCGCATACAC
The DNA here is from genome assembly GCF_016545835.1 of Crotalus tigris. Taxonomy (NCBI): domain Eukaryota; kingdom Metazoa; phylum Chordata; class Lepidosauria; order Squamata; family Viperidae; genus Crotalus; species Crotalus tigris. The sequence goes on from NW_024097339.1 coordinate 483,577, forward strand.
AAACACCCATGATGGGTGAAGCTATGTCAGGATGTACAAGCTTAGGCATCTGTTGCAAATGTTGACACCTGGGTCATGACCTCATTATTCAAATGACACAATTATGTAATTTTTCATCAGTTGCACACAATACCTGATACAAGTTTGTAAAGAGGTCATTTGCATGATGGCATTATAAATGCAAATGTTATCATTTTCTCTGCTCCTTCTATGGCTTCCTTTGTGTAAGAGAGTGCAGGGAAGTGATGCAAAATGACTGAAATGAAGCAGCTTCCTCTGCTCAAGAAGAACCCTCTAGAGATGGATGAAAAGCCTTTTCAGTGTCAATTTAGAGCAGGAGTGTCAAACTGCCAACTTGCGGGCTGGATGCATCATCTGGAAGCTGCACCCACCCCATTGCTGGCAATGGCAAAACTGTCCTGATACATTGCGTGACATCACATGATGTCACGAGTTTGACATGTCTGATTTAGAGCATTTCCACAAAGCTTCAACTCATGAATGAATGAATGAATGAACTAATTTTTATTATCAAAGTATAATAACATGTACACAGTGAGATTGGCTTAGCTTCCATCCGTGCCCCCCCAAACCCCCAACTTATTACACCCTGTGAGCTAATTGCACAGCATGCTGGCCTCTCGGGTCTGTCATGCATAAAATTATTATGTCCCATTCAAGAGCCTGACAGCCCATGGATAAAAGCTGTTGGTATGGTCCTCTTGCCCTCTACAGGAGCTTGGCAATGTTGGGCAAACACCATCATCATATGTTGCCAACTAATAGCAATAGCACTTAGACCAGCAGTTCTCAACCTGTGAGTCGTGATCCCTTTGGGGGTCGAATGACTGTTTCACAGGGGTCGCCTAAGACCATCGGAAAACACATATTTCCGATGGTCTTAGGAACTGAGACTCCACACTCTTCTGTGAGGCCATAGCTGCCCCCAGCAACTGGCAGCCTCCCCTGACCACCGGCAACACAGGAGGGGTGGTAGCGACAAGAGATGACCCCTGGTGTCCAGCCAGTCATCTCTGCTGCCCAGCTGGCTTCCGGGGATTCCCCCCGGCTCCCGATGAGAGGGAGAGGCGGCTGTGGCGGGAGGCAGTTCCTCCGGCGTCTGGCTGACTTGCCGTTGATGCCCAGCTGATTTTCAGGACTCCCCCTGAGTCCAGTGAGAGCGAGGGGCAGCTGAAGCAAGAGGCGGTCTCTCCGGCATCTGGCTGGCATGCCTCTGATGCCCAGCCGGCAGTAGGGACTTCCCTGGCATCCATGTCAATGGAGGGAGGCGGCCATGGTGCATAGCGGCCTCGCCGACTCCCAGCTAGTCCTTGGGAGCCGGGCAATGCACGTGGCCTTGCCGACTCCCAGCTGGTCCATGGAAGTCAGGCAGCACCCCGGGGCAGCATACGGACATCAGCTGGCTGCTGGCTGCTCCTTCCCTGTCCCCCACCAGTTCATGTCAAGCCCAGGGGCTTGACACACCGCTTATAAAGTTTTTGGTGAGCTGTTTCCAAAGCTAGGGACAAAGCTATAATTCAGAAATAATCACCCATTCAAAGCCACACAAGAAATGGATGGAGGGGCAGAAAAAGAAGAAAGAACACATGGGATTAAAAGCACTTCTCCTCCTCTCCCCCACTGAGGGGGCTTTTTCCTGCATCCCATGCACATTTTGCAAGGAAGTAGAGCATCGGCGATGGACACGTTCCACTCCGTGCGGTCCCCCAAGCAAATGTGGCAAGTGATGGGCAGTGTGAGAGACAATGTAACACACTGAACATTCTGAGCCATTGTGACATTTTGAATCCCACGAGCATGAAAGTACCAACCCACAAAGATGCAAGCACCACAGCAAAGATGGAAAGGGGAACCCCTTGCTGTCCCAACTCTCACGCTGCTTAAGGCTTTGCGTATGGTGAGCCACCGAGGCCAATTTCCTCCATGAGAAGAGAACACTTTCCCTCTGCTCCCCCCCCCCTGAACTCTCCTTCTCAAAAGGGGCGGGGTTGAGAGACAGGAGCTCCTCGAGTGCCCCGGCGGGCAGTTCTTAGGGAAATTACCCTCCTCTCTGACCATTCTGAAATAAAATAATAAAATATACTAAGGGCAATTTGGGATTCATTTCACTCCAAATGCAAAGCTGGGAGATGTAGAGAATGATCGGAAAGTTGTCATTTCTATAACTGAATCTTTTTCGAATAACCAGGAAGAAGATGATCCTAAATTGTCTAAAAATAGAATAGAATAGAATAGAATAGAATAGAATAGAATAGAATAGAATAGAATAGAATAGAATAGAATAGAATAGAATAGAATAGAATATAGACCAGACCAGAATAGAGTAGAGTAGAGTAGAGTAGAGTAGAGTAGAATAGAATAATAGAATAGAATAGAATAGAATAGAATAGAATAGAATAGAATAGAATAGAATAGAATAGAATAGAATAGAATAGAATAGAATAGAACAGAATAGAATTATGTTCAATTTGTAACAATGAAAATACATCCTGAATATCAATTTACATTACGATTCATAAACAGTAGCAAAATTACAGTTATGAAGTAGCAACAAAAATAATTTTATGGTTGGGGGTCACCACAACATGAGGAACTGTATTAAAGGGTCATGGCATTAGGAAGGTTGAGAACCACTGACTTAGACTTTTATACCGCTTCACAGTGCTTTACAGCCCTTTCTAAGCAGTTTACAGAGTCAGCATATTGGCCCCAGCAATCTGGGTCCTCATTTTACCAACCTCGGAAGAATGGAAGGCTGAGTCAACCTTGAGCTGGTGAGAACTGAACTGCCAAACTGCTGCCAGCCAGCAGCAGAATTAGCCTGCAGTACTGCATTCTAACCACTGCACCACCACAGTTCTCAAGAGAAAATGCAAAACATGATAGTCAGCTCATCCCTGTTATCATTCTTTCCTCACTACGTTTTTTTTTTAATGAGGAAAAAATTAAAACTAAAAGTAAGGCTCCACATTTAGGCAAGAAAAACCAAATACACAGGTATAGTATAGGTAGCATTTTGCTCAGTAGTAGCAACTGTGACAGGGATCTTGGAGTCCTAGTGGACAATCACTTAAATATGAGTCAGCAGTGTGCTGCAGCTACCAAAAAAGCCAACACATTAGCAGAGGGATAGAATCAAGATCACGTGAAGTATTAATACCACTTTACAATGCAGTGGTAAGGCCACACTTGGAATACTGCATCCAGTTTTGGTCATCACAATGTAAAAAAGATGTTGAAACTCTAGAAAGAGTACAGAGAAGAGCAAGAAAGATGATTGGGGGACTGGAGGCTAAAACATATAAGGAACGGTTGCTGGAATTGGGTATGTCTAGTTTAATGAAGAGAAGGATGAGGAGGGACATGATAGCAGTGTTTCAATAACTCAGGGGTTGCCACAGAGAAGAGGGAATCAAGTATTCTCCAAAGCACCTGAAGGCAGGACAAGAAGCAATGGATGAAAACTAACCAAAGAGAGAAGCAACCTAGAACTAAGGAGAAATTTCCTGACAGTTAAAACAATTAATCAGTGGAACAATCTGCCTCCATAGGTTGTGGGTGCTCCAACACTGGAGGTTTTTAAGAAGAGATTGGACAACCATTTGTCTGAAATGGTATAGGGTTTCCTGCCTGAGCAAGGGGTTGGACTAGATGACCTCCAAGGTCCCTTCCAACTTTATTATTATTATTATTATTATTATTATTATTATTATTATTATTATTATTAATCAGTGTAACTGAGGAGGTGCACTGAAGAATGGTAGCAAGAATAAGCAGTTCCTTTTGATTCAACAGGAAACAAATCAAATCAAACAAATCAACAACAAATCAAATCTTTATTATGGTCATAGACCAGCATAATTCTTGTAGTTGTTTCTTCTGGAGCAGGAATTCCGCTCATAATTTAGTGGCTCAGCTTTTCAAAGCCTATCTAAGCCCCATGACGAATGGGGACACAGGAGAGATCCTGATCTCAAAGCAGTAAAGCTCCTGTGTAAAAAACCTCCTCTATCTGTGTTTCCCAAATATGTAAGCAAACGAAATACATGCAGTTTGCAAAATGCATTTTATAAATATATACCCTGGAACATACTGTTAAGCAACAATGTGAGGGAAAGTATTTAAGAAAAAATTCAAAGAACCCTGATTAGAAATCCTCGTATCATTCACTTGGGTCCAGGGTTAGCAGTGCATATGTCTGAGGGTGGAGGCAAACCTGTCAAGTGTAACTAAAAAAAGATGCTGAAGTTCCTAAAGGAGAATCAGAATTTATTAGGAAAGCTACATATGCCAATTAAGAGCATGTATCTCAAATTTTCTGTCCTCATATTGTGCTGGGGGAGGGCAGAGGCAGATTATTTCTATACAGAGCTAGCTGAAATGGAAGAAGAGGGTGCATAGAGAATTGATCTTGTATGAAAAAGCTTATTTATTATATTTAAGTCCACCTGACTCCAGAGTGCCTTGCCTTACAAAGAATTAAAAAAAAACAATAGTAAACAGAAGAGTACATATCTCCAGACACAAATTCCAAAACTTCAAATAATATACCCAACAAGAATTCAACAACTCCACCTACCCTATACAGCCAAGTTTTTAAAGGACTTTTCATAACACTATTAAAATATAGATTAATGCCCCAACAGAATTAATAGAAAGCTGATTTAAGAAAAGAGGATGTAGAAGCTGCTTAGAAGAGAATGAAAAGAATTAAGCTATAGAGTGTCACAGAACCATAAAAAGAGTTGCTTAGGGAAAAGATGAAAGAGGCTATGGATGACAAGAAAAAAATGAATATATCAATTATTGCTGCAAAAAATTAGAATAAAAGAAAGGTATTATAGGGATTGTACAAAAGGGTATTCTTGTTGTTAGCCTTATTATTGCCATTTTGCTTCTGTAAACTGTGCTTGTATTAGGGATGCCATTTGGTGAGGGCAGGAAGAACACAAACACAGACCCAGAGATAAGGAAAAGAGCGGGAAAAGAATGAAATATGCTTGGCTGATATTATGTGTACTGACATGTGTAACTTTATGATTGGTTATTGCCTGCCTATATAAAGAAGTGCGTAACTGACAAGTGTGTGGCACTTTTGAACACCGCTGCCAGTGTTTAACATAGTGTTTCACCCAGTAATTTCACTTGGCCAAATAAAGTTCTGCTTCTCTTGGAAGCCTCCGCTTGAGTCTCCTGATCTGCCCTCTTGAAACCTCAAGTTCTTTGGATAGCTGCTGATCCTTACAGTATTATATACATGTAACAGTTGCAAAGAATATGGTCAAAGAGAACAAGGAATAGTTAAGAATAAAAGAGGCAGAGAAATGCAGTGTAATTTAGATGGAAATAACAATCTGTTTTGGAAGTTGGCAACGAGGTCTAAATAAGAAGTCTCTAGCAGAGTAAACAGAATGAAAAGGAGAATCAGTGAAATTATTTGGGCTAAAAACAAAGAGACAGAATGCTTAAAAAGGTATTTTAGAGATCTGTATGAGAGTGTTCGTGATATATCAAAGAGAAGAACTGAAACAAAAATGATGAAAATAAGTTATATGTGCTGTGAAATATTGAAAAATGCTAAGGCTGCAGTAGTAGACAAATAATTGCAGAAATGTTAAAATGTAGACTGTTTATACAATAACAACATGACTTGTTTAATGTGGGTATGAAAACTGCATCTGTGCCTGGTGATTGGGAAAATCTAGCCATTGTTCTCCTGTACAAAGAGAAAGGCAGCAAGAATGGGTAGCAGAGAATTAAATTATTGAGTTTTTCTAAGAATGCATTTGGCAGAATTCTGTCTGCAAAGGAGCAAGAGGAGACAATAAACAAAATTGGGGAAGGATAATCTGACTTTATGCTGGGCAGGTGGTATGCAAATTTTTGTTTTTCAGCAGGTCATTGTGAAATGAATGTGAGAAATGTGATTGCGCTTGTATTTATTAGAAGCATATGTGATCATGTGAATCGGGATGGACTATGGAGGGTTCAGTTACTGAAGGTAGCAAGAACATAAAGAAAAAATGTGGACAATAATAAACCAAAGGCTTAATACCTTGACAATGGAACAAGCAAAAGATGTATGATGTCTACTTGCTCTTTCTATATATGTATTCAGTACATGTATATAGAGTGATTACAATCAGGTTAGAGGTGGGTTATTCAGGAATGTGAATGCACACTTACTTTTGTATGCAAATGACACCTTGTTGGCTGGGACACCCAATGAATTCAGGTGATTGGTAGATAGACTGTGAGGCTCTGAAAATCAACGTATCAAAGATCAAGAGTCTATAATTTTATCATATCACTATACTACATTATGAATAATCAAAGATTATATCCAAGACAGAAAACAGAATGACTGCAAGTTTATTTATTTATTTATTTAGTTGTTTGTTTGTTTATTTATTTATATAATACATTTATATGGCTGCCCAACTTACATATGATGATTCCAGATGGCTTACGTTATTAAAATTCCATAAATATAACTGTCCCCAACTCCTCCACTTCAAACCTGCAGCGACAGCAAGCACAATCATACCAGCCACTAGATAGGCTCTGCATTCATCTGGCTTTGTCTTCAGGGCCCTGGCAAAATATTAAGGTGGGAGCCAATCTTGTCACTGGGGGAATGTTATTGAAGAAGGGGAGCCACCACAGAGTAGACCCTTCTTCTGGATTCCATTAGATGCATTTCCCTGGTAGAAGGCAACTGTAATATTCCTTGCCTTCCTGTTCTGGTGGGTTATTCACAAATGGTGAAAAAATAGAGTAGGTAGATAAATTTGTGTTTGGTGGCAGAATTTTTGCAGGATATAGGGTGGATGGAGGCATTATAACATGCAGATAGACTGGTAAAAAGGTACTGGATAGTATATGGTCTGTTGTGAGGCATTAATGTATATTGAATGAAGCCAAAATGACTGTAGCAGGATACTTACTGTATATACTCACTTTGTTTTCTGATATTGGGTGCTGTACACATCAAGAGAAACCAAAAAAAAGATATTTGAGTGCATAGAGAATGGGTTCTTTAAAAAGTGTGTTTGTGTGCTTGTGATAAAATAAAATAAGATTGGCTCAAGAATGAATGAACATGGACCAAAGCCAAAAGTAAACTCTGAGTTCTAGTCCTGCCTTAGGGATTAGAAAGTTGGCTAGGTGACTTTCAGCCAATCATCAGGAGACTGTGAGTTCTAATCTTGCCTTAGGCCCAAAAGACAGTTGGGTGACTTTGGGTTAGTCATTCTCCCTCAGCCCAACCACCTCACAGAGTTATTGTTATGGAGAAAATAGGAGAAGGAAGGAATGTTAGGTATATTCACCACCTTGAGTTATTTATAAAAATAATAAAGACAGATATAAATAAATGAAATACATAAATAACAAATAAACACAAATACTAAAAGGTATCTGACTTTCCAAACTCCTCCTACTTCTACTTCTCCCTTTCTCTGGTTTTAGAGACCTGCTACTCATATGAAATTAACAATCCTAGGTTAAGCTTCCTGGATGTATGGCAACTATATAGTCCTATAAACTTTTCAGTTTAGGAAGAAGTATCATTTTTTAAGTTTCCTGAGGCCATTTAAGAAAGCAATTTCTTTGGAATGTTGACTGTTCTCCTTGTAAAAACTCACTCTGGAATCATTTTTTATTTCTTTCCATGAATAACAAATGAATAAAATACAATGGTCTTATAGCAAATGTCAGAAATAAAAAACTTATTTGAGACAGTTAAAAAGGAACAGCTTGGTGCTTTTGTGCAAAGGCCTTCCTGCATCAGTGCACTGCATTAGTCTCCCCAGGTTAGCTGTTATACGGCATCACACCTTCCAATGGAAAAAATGACTTTACAAAGCATAATCTGTGCTCTAAGTATCAAAGATTCTATTAAAGGATAACGAATGTGATAAGCAGCTCTTCCTCACTGTTCCTCTTTTGTCACCTTTTTGGCTCACACGTATCACTCATAAATCAGTGAAAATCAACACCTACATTATGAGCAGGTAAACAACGGTCAAAGAGGCCTGCAGCCAATTCCTTTTGGCCCTCAAACCTTCACCAAGATAATGGTCTCAGTCTCCTCTTTCTCTTTTCTCTTTCTCTTTTTCTTTCTCTTTCAATATATCTCCCCTATTCTCTAAAGCACGGTCTCCCGAATTATTTTATCAACTTTTTCAAAAGAGAAATTGGGTTGATGAGAAAAAAGTATGGATCAAAAGGATTTTCCCATGACTCCTTATGGGAAAGAAGGTGGAACTTCGTAGCTTTACAGCAAAAAAAAAAAAAAAAAAATCACAATGTATCCATAGCAGGGTAAAAGGCAATAAAAACTGGGATCCAGCTAGAAACTGTCTTTCCACAGAAAAACCCCCAGTAAAGGCAAATGTAGATTGCATTTTCTATGCTCTACAAGGTTGACAAGAGTCTTCTTTTCTTTTTTCTTTTCTTTTCTTTTCTTTGAAAAAAAAACTAAGCACTTACCACAGAATCAACATGCTTGAGGGACTTCTTCAACTATGCTTCTTAGAAAGCTCTATAACACTGGAATATTGTACAGGGGAATATTGTATAGGTATTACATCTACTGGCACTGTTGTGGCATGGGGATCTACAAAGGAATTGCATGATGAATAATGTATTTGTTTTGGCATTTAATATTCAGTTGGAGAGTTTGGATATCTGTTGGCTATTGGATTTGGACCACTTGTTTATACTACAATCCCTAAGAGCACATGGCAATCCAGGAAGTATCAGGAACATACCAATATTCTTTTTAAAAAACAGCACTGGAATAAACATGCCAGCTTTTTAAATGTTTTAAATAATAAAGACGAAAACTGTCTCAGCCATCTTGCAAAATTTATTAAGTAAATGGAACCTCTGTCTGCCCCATGAGGGGATCTACAGATTTTTAATTAAAAATAGGAAGGAAACTTTGCAGTTTCAGAAATCTATTCCCCAAAGCAGACAATTAAATGGAAAAGCATTACTGTGGTCCATTAATTCTTAGATGAAAATCACATGGTACTTCAGAGACAAAAACATGAGTAAAAATAGTCACATTTCTAAGGGAATACAATAATTAAATGAGGAGGCATTTTTGTTTTACTATTTCCATGTTTTCCTGCAGACTCCATACCTGATAGAAAACAGATAAGGGAAAATATTTTTTATACTGGAGCTAAATATATTTACAGTATGTGCTTATGACAATATTTGTATCTTATCTTTCTAGTTAAAGTATTCAAGCAGATTGTAAGATATAATAAAATACATTTCATAACTAAAACAAAAGAAAGCAGATGAATCAAATAGAGGGGCCCATAAGGCTTTAAAACTTTAGAGATTTCCAGATCAACTCGTCACAGGAAAAAGGAATTGTAAACTGGGTCCAAGATGGTTCATACTTACAGGAGAAACCACCAGGAGATCTTCTAGCCACATATTAAACTGAGAAGTTAAAAAAAAATCATTAAAAAAGATTATAGCGCACCACTTCCATACTGTTGCTACAAAACTTTCCCAGGTATGATCATTCAAAAGATAACATTATATGCTTACCCAGAATTGGCTCAGTCATGGAGATGCTACTTTATGTGTCCTAACTCAGTCCTACTCAGATGCTCGAAGGAGTGCAGAAAAGAGCAACAAAGATGACTAGGAGACTGGACACTAAAACATACAAAGAAAGGTTGAAGGGATTGGGTATGTCTAGTAACCAGTTTTATGAAAAGAAGGACTAGGGGTGACATGAGAGCTGCCACTGGGGCTAAGGGGCTGCCACAAAGATGGGGGGGGGAGTTTGACCTATTCTCCAAAGCACCTGAAGGCAGGACAAGAATCAGTGAATGGGAAATAATCAAGGAGAGAAGCAACCTAGAACTAAAGAGAAATTTCCTGACAGTTAGAACAATTAATCAGTGGAACAACCTGCCTCCAGAAGTTGTGAACGCTCCAACACTGGAAGTTTTTAAGAAGAGATTGAACAACCATGTGTCTGAAATGGTATAGGGTTTTCTGCTTGAGCAGGGGATTGGATAGAACAGGGGTCCCCAACCCTCAGCCTGTGGACCAGTACTAGGCCATGGCATGCCAGCCACCGGTCTGCACAAAAAGCAAAGCCCCATCCACGGGATGCAGCAGCACACAAAACCATGCACCCTCCGGTCCACAGAAAAACCTCTCTCCACAGTCCCTGGTGCCCAAAAGGTTGGGGACCTCTGGACTAGAAGATCTCCAAAGTCCCTTTCAATTCTGTTATTCTGTTAAAAATTTAATGACTGGGAGATTCATATGGAAGAAGACCATCTAGGCTCCATGATGAAAAAGTAGATATGGTACACATCTTCAACTTATCCTCAAGCCGCATATAAGAGTTAGTAAAGATGGCAACAGTTTTAGTAAGCAATCTCCAGGATTAGTTGTTAGGATGTTACTGTAGCTTTTTACTTTGCAAGTTAACTGTTTGCTTTAATCAGAAAAGGAAATGCCTTAATTGGGATGTTAGCAAATGTAAAGAGGGTGTTAGAAAATGTGTGTGTGGGGGGAAATGTAATCTAGAAAGAAAGTGAGAAAATGAATGTAGTTGGTGATCTTGGAGGAATATGTTGGAAATTGTGATGCCCTAAGGGCAAGATCTGGTGAAGTTTGTAAGTTCATGGCTAGTGTTGAGTCCTCAAGTCAACGGCGAATGAAGAGCACACATTCTGTAATTCCAACAGTCTTTTATTCTCAGTAGTTCTCTCTCCGACACAACTCTGAGGCTCGCAGGCCTCTCTGTCTCCTTTAATAGAATCCCCGGGGCAAAAAGGTAACGATCTGGCGCGCTTCCGCACCTCGCACATGCGCGCAAGGCCAGTGCCACTCAGTCTGGTCCCGGGAACTTGCAACAGCCCGGGACCATTGCAACACCCCAAGCCTGCCTTTGCAGGCTCCGGACACAACACCCCTTCCCCCCCGGATGAGACTTATTAACTATATAGGTAGTTATACGCAACCTCAACATGAGCGTGGTGTGCCAACCCAGGGAACCTGCACATCTGTTGCAGCTACTCACTAGCCACACTACAGCATGGTACCAGGCTATTATTTTGGAATTAAGTGCCCAATACCCGCACTTCCAAGTTCCCCCAACAACAGCAGGCACCCTCTTCACCTCCCTTGCTTTGACAACAAGGTTACAAAATCTTCAAGGTATTTGGGAGATCTTTTTACTCTCTGTGACCTCCTCAGGTTCTGAGAACCCCCTAATTCCTCTTGTGCAGAGGTTGGAGTGGAGTTGCCCCTCTTTTAAACCCTGGTGGTCCCCGTGAACTGTACCCTATTGCCTGGTCTGCTTGCTTGCCCACCGGGCTCGTCAGACCAGGACTTTGCTCCCCACTGTAGCTGGTTGACCTGCCTAACTGCAGGCTCTCGGGCCCCTCTAAGTGCCCACCAGTATTTGGCATTTCTGTAGTACTCTCCAAGTTCACAATGGACCTATCAAGGGAACACTTCCCTTCACTCCCAAGCCCTGTAATGGAATTGTCTGGGGTTTCTGCAGTGCCCCAATACTCGGTTGCCTCCCATTCTATGCTGGAGGTACCTGAATCAGGATTTGCCTCTCTGACTACCTCCCTGTGTGTAGATTTCCTTTTGGAAACAGTAGCAGTACTGGGCCAGCTTAATTGTTTGTGTGCCAGTTCTCTTACATTGTTTGGGTTGTTTGGATGCTCCCGGTTATTCTCCCTGCTTGGAGTGCTGAATTGTGGTTGTGAATGATGAGTATGCCCCCTGGGTGACTCCCTGGCTGGAGTAGGCACTGGTGCCTGTATTATTTCTTGTTCCCCTGAATTTGTGTTAGGGACACTTGCGGAACCTTGGAACAGGCCTTCTTCAGCCTCTCCGTTTGGCCCCGGTTGCTGCCAACATCCTTCCCTTTGCCCACAATGGTCCCCCTCCCGCCCTGGAGAAAGCCCAGGAGTTGCAGAGGGAGAGTCCAGTCTCGTATGCAGCTGATCGATATGCCGTTGAAGGACATGACCGTCGTCCAGGGAAACCTCATAGGACAATGGACCAGTGACCTTGCATACTACTGCCGGAACCCATAGGTGACCGGACCCATAGTTCCAGATCCATACTGGGGCACCCACTTGCAGACACCGTGGTGCCCTGGGTTGGGTGACCCTAGGAGCCAATCTGTCTGGATGCAACCTGTCAAGTTTGGTGATCAGTTTGCGCCCCCAGCGAAGTTCAGCCAGGCTCTTCCCAGTGGAAGTAGAAGGTGTGGTGAGGTAAGCAAGAAGAAAGTCTGCCAACCTGTGGTGCCAGTCCCCGTAGGTCAGTCTCTTTAAAGCATCCTTAGTGATGCGAACCATCCGTTCAGCCATACCGTTGGTGGAAGGGTGGAATGGTGCTGAAGTTGCATGACGAATCATGCAATCAACAAAGAGGAAAAATAACAGCTCTCAAAAGAAACCAGCATGGCTGCATAAAGAACTCTCTGACAAATTGAAAGATAAAAAGGACAAGTACAGAAAGTGGAAAGAGGGGAACATAACTAAGTCAGAATATCAGCAAATAGCCCGAGCCTGCAAAGATGAAGTGAAGAAAGCCAAGGCTCAAAATGAACTAAGGCTTGCGACCAAAGTCAAAAATAACAAAAAAAGCTTCTTTCAACATGTAAAAAACAAGAAAAAAGTGAAGGAAATGATTGGTCCATTAGTGGGTGGAAGTGGCAAGAAGGTGACAAGCAACAGGGAGAAAGCAGAACTATTTAACTCATTTTTTGCATCTGTCTTTACACAAAGGGAAAAAACAGACCAACCTATCAAAAATAGTGCCATAAAAAACAAAACAGAAACACAAGTTAAGATAGGCAAGAAAATGGTTAGGGAGCACCTGTCCAGCCTAGATGAGTTCAAATCGCCAGGACCAGATGGATTACACCCCAGAGTTCTCAAGGAACTGGCAGATGTGATATCGGAGCCACTGAACTATATTTTTCAAAGATCCTGGAACACAGGGGAACTACCAGAGGACTGGAAAAGAGCTGATGTAGTTCCCATCCTCAAAAAAGGAAAAAAAATGGATCCAGGAAATTACAGACCTATCAGCCTGACCTCAATACCTGGGAAGATCCTGGAAAAGATAATCAAACAACGAATCAACGAACACCTAGAGGCAAACAAAGTCATTACTAAAAGCCAACATGGGTTTGTCAAAAATAGATCATGCCAGACAAATCTTATTGCATTCTTTGACCAAGTGACAAAATTAGTGGATCAGAGGAATGCTGTGGACATAATTTACTTGGACTTCAGTAAGGCATTTGATAAAGTAGATCACAACCTACTACTTGACAAGATAGAAAAATGTGGGGTAGACAGAACCACCACCAGATGGATCCGTAGCTGGCTGACCGGCCGTACTCAGCGAGTGGTCCTCAATGGAACTGCATCTATATGGAGGGAAGTGTGTAGTGGGGTGCCCCAGGGCTCTGTTCTGGGCCCAGTACTCTTCAACATCTTCATCAACGATTTGGATGAAGGGATAGATGGGGAACTCATCAAATTTGCAGATGACACCAAGCTGGCAGGAATAGCCAACACTCCAGAAGACAGGCTTCAGGTACAGAAGGATCTGGACAGACTTGAACACTGGGCACTAACTAACAAAATGAAATTCAATGGTGAAAAAAGCAAGGTTCTACATTTAGGCAAGAAAAACCAAATGCACAAGTACAGCATAGGTGGCACCATGCTCAATAGTAGTAACTGTGAGAGGGACCTCGGAGTCCTAGTAGACAATCACCTAAATATGAGCCAGCAGTGTGCGGCAGCTGCCAAAAAGGCCAACACAGTGCTAGGCTGCATTAACAGAGGGATAGAATCAAGATCACGTGAAGTATTAATACCACTCTTCAATGCCTTGGTAAGGCCACACTTGGAATACTGCATCCAGTTTTGGTCACCACGATGTAAAAAAGATGTTGAGACTCTAGAAAGAGTACAGAGAAGAGCAACAAAGATGATTAGGGGACTGGAGGCTAAAACATATAAGGAACGGTTGCGAGAATTGGGTATGTCTAGTTTAACGAAGAGAAGGACAAGGGGGGACATGATAGCAGTATTCCAATATCTCAGGGGCTGCCATAAAGAAGAGGGAATTAAGCTATTTTCCAAAGCACCTGAAGGCAGGACAAGAAGCAACGGGTGGAAACTAATCAAGGAGAGAAGCAACCTAGAACTAAGGAGAAACTTCCTGACAGTGAGAACAATTAATCAGTGGAACAGCTTGCCTCCAGAAGCAGTAAATGCTCCAACACTGGAAGTTTTTAAGAAGAGACTGGACAGCCATTTGTCCGAAATGGTGTAGGGTTTCCTGCCCGAGCAGGGGGTTGGACTAGATGACCTCCAAGGTCCCTTCCAACTTTACTATTATTATTATTATTATTATTATTATTATTATTATTATTATTATTATTATTATTATTATTATTATTATCATCATGTTGGCCTGCAAGAAAGCCTGAAACTCGAAAGAAATGAATTGAAAACCATTGTCAGAAACCAGAACATCTGGGAGGCCATGTGCAGCAAAATCCCTCTCAGTACTTGAATGGTCTTGGCAGCAATGGTGGAAGAGACAGTAACAACCTCAAGCCACTTTGAATGGCTCTCAACAAGGACCAAGAAGAATTGTCCCTGAAAGGGCCCAGCATAATCTACATGCACCCTCGACCAAGGTGACTGTGTCTCCTCCCATCTATGCACAGGAGCCTGAGGCATTTCAGGGCGTGAGCGCTGACACAAGTGGCATCCATGCACTTGGGCCTCTATTTCCCTGTCTAAATCTGGCCACCATAAATGGCTACATGCAAGTGCCTTCATCCTGACAATGCCAGGATGACCCTCATGGAGGGAAGCTAAGACTCTAGGTCTCATTGAGGTAGGAATAACAACTCTGCTGCCCCACAACAGACAACTCTGGAAAATGGATAACTCATGCTTCTTGAGCCAGAAACTTTGGAACTCCGTACCTGGACAACTCTCAGGCCATCCAGACAAGACCCATGACAGCACACGAGTGAGTGTGAGATCCGTGGCTGATTCAGCAGCCACATCCCTGGCATTTAAGGGAGATTCAGGCAACGCCTGAATGGAAAGAATGTTGATGGCAGGGGCAGGGTCAGCCTCTACCATTTGTAAAGGTAATCTACTTAGGCCATCAGCGTGGCCCATTTCCTTGCTAGGTTTGTGAACCAATGAAAAATCATAGGCTGACAGAAAGTTAGACCATCTCAGCATTCTAGGAGAGATGATATGGGGAGTTTGTTTGTTTGTGGTAAACAACCCCAACAGAGGTTTATGTTCAGTATAGACCGTGAAGTGTCTGCCATATAGAAAATCATGGAATTTTTTAATTCCAGTGACAATGGCCAAGGCTTCTCTATCTATCTTAGCATAGTTTCGCTCAGCAGAGAACAATGTTCTGGAGTAATATGCAACAGGAACCTGAGTTCCATCAGCTCTTAAGTGGCTAAGTACAGCTCCCACCCCATAAGGTGAAGCATCACAAGCGATGCACACAGGAAGAGTTTCATTAAAATGTGCAAGCACATCATTTGATGTAAGTAAGGCCTTGACCTCATTGAAGCTTTTTTCATGTGCTTGTGACCACTGCCACACTGCCTGCTTGTCTAGGAGTCTATGAAGTGGCTCTGCAACATTAGCTTTGTTAGGTATGAAAGCATTGTAAAAATTCAAGAGGCCCAGGAAAGCTTGTAACTCAGCTTTAGACTTAGGCCTAGGAGCTTGCAGGATAGCCTTCAATTTAGACTCAGCAGGGTGAATACCCCTGGCATCTATTCTGAATCCCAGGAAATCTGTAAAAGACACTCCAATTCTGCATTTGTCTTTTTTAAGTTTGAGACCTGTTTTTCTGAAATGCAGCAGAACAGCCCTCAATCTCTCAGCTAAATTCTGAGTGGATTCTCCTGCAATAAGGACATCATCAAAATAGGGGCAAACCCCTGGTATACCTCTCAGAGTGTTTTCCATCACACTTTGGAAAATTCCAGGAGCTACATTTACTCCAAATTGTAGTCTTTTGACTTTGAATGCCCCCCTATGAATTACAATAGCCTGTGCTTCAGCAGCAGCTTTGCAAAAACACGCCCCCCTTTGAGGGAGGCCAAAATATGGCTGGCTACAGGTACAGGATATGCATGCTGTTGCAATGCCTTATTTAGTGTGCATTTGTAGTCTGCACAGATGTGAATGTCCCCATTAGCCTTGAGAGGCGTAACTATGGGGGTTTCCCATGGACTTGAGTCAACAGGTTCTAAAACACCTTGCTGGATCAATTTGTCCAATTCAGCATCAATTTTCCCTTTTAAAGCAAAGGGTGCTCTCCTTGCTTTCACCCTAATGGGAATGATAGTGGGGTCCAGTTTCAAAGAAACTGGGGGGCCTTTGTAAGCTCCCAGCTGGGGGCTGAAGACATCTGCAAACTCTTTGCAGACTTCTTGTAGGCCTGGTGTTTGCAAATTGTGTAACCCTGTAACTTGGATTCCCAAGGCCTCAAACCAATCGAGTCCAATGAGACTCGTTTATTCACCCCCAACTACCAATACATCTAATGGACCTTCAAAATCCTTGTATTGTACTGTAAGGGTGGCCTCCCCCTTAACACACACCTTGGAATTTTGGAAGTCTGTTAAGACTATATTGGATGGCCTAAGCTTGGCCTGGTCTGGGTTGTTCCTGATAAGCCTCATATTCTTGACCGCCCCACCTGCTGCCTCTTCTGCAGTGACGTCTCTCAAGGCATCTTGGAAGGAAATGTCTTCTTTTGCAAAGAGTCTCTGTTGCAAGTCTCTGTTCCTAAGCCCGCGTACAAATCGGTCTCTCAGCCTTTCTTCTAAATCTTTAAAGTCACAAGGCTTAGCTGCTCTTCTCAAGGCTGCAATGTATTCTCTGGCTGATTCACCAGCTCTTTGATCCCTCTGTTCAAACGTGTGCCTCCACGCAATAACAGACAACTTGGGCTGAAAACGTTCCTTCAATAACTTCTTTAAATCTGTGTGACAGATTCAAGAGGAGCAGGGGCTGCCAAATTTTCTGAAATTTCAAATGCATCTTGACCACAGACACACAGCAAACTAGCGGCCTTCAAGCCATCTTCTCTAACTTGATTCACTCTAAAGTAATTTTCTACTCTAGCAACATAAGACTCCCATCTTTCTGGGTGAGTAACGTCGAATTCAGACAGTCTCCCTATCTTCGCCATTCTTGCTTCTTACTCTAGGAAGGGGTCTATCAGCCAGCTTACCTCAGCTTACCTCCAGCAACACTGTACTGGCAGGCCAGGTGCTGAGTTTAACGCCGTCTTCCTCTCTCCAGGACTCTTGGGCTAAGCTGACAAATCTTCTTCTTTGATCTTGTAAGCGATCCCATCCTCATCGCCAGTGTTGAGTCCTTGAATCAACGGCGAATGAAGAGCACACATTCTGTAATTCCAACAGCCTTTTATTCTCAGTAGTTCTCTCTCTGACACAACTCTGAGGCTCGCAGGCCTCTCTGTCTCCTTTAATAGAATCCCCGGGCAAAAAGGTAACAATCTGGCATGCTTCCGCACCTCGCACATGCGCGCAAGGCCGGTGCCACTCAGTCTGGTCCCGGGCAGCTTGCAACAGCCCGGGACCATTGCAATGTCCTGAGCCTGCCTTTGCAGGCTCAGGACACAACAGCTAGCATGGTAGCTATGTGTTTGTTGAAAGCAATTGCAGTCCCAGGATATATGGCACAGCATATTTATACCTGATCTTTACATGATAGGAGATCAGGCATGGTCTGATAGTGGAAAACATTAATATTTGTTCTTTACTATAGCCAGATCACTTCCTCACAATATTGCATATCATAAAAGCCCTGAACTGTGCGAGCATGGTGGATCTTTCATTTAGTCTGCTCCTGCAACCATCTGGACCCCTCAGGTTTTTTAAAGAATCCAGAGGGTTTCCAGAGTACATTTGGGGAGTCCTTTTAGATGAACTGTGGAATATGGAGGCAGTTAGATGATACTGCATGATATTGCTGACCTTGAGCAATTCCTTGGTTTACTGAGAAGCTGAGGAAATTGAAAAAACTGAAAAAAATGCCAAGAGCAATTGTGAGGGAAAAGCATAAACATAATCTATTGATTTTATCTTATTTATTTGTTTGTTTGTTTAATTGCTTGTTTGTTTGTTTACTTTATCCCACCTTTATTAATTTTACAACTAACTCAAAACATACCCAATAGTCCTTTCTCTTCCTATTTTCCCACAATAACAACACTGTGAGGTGAGTTGAGCTGAGAGAAAGTAACTGGCCCAAAGCCACCCAGCCAACTTTCACGGTTAAGACAGGAACTCACAATGTCTTGCTTTCTACACTGGTGCCTTAACCACTAGACCAAACTAGCTCTCAGTGTAGGCTAGTGGTTTACACAGTCTATTTACATTTTACACAGTCAGTTATTTACTGTTCTGCTTAGGGACCTTTAGAGAAGGATTGATGGGACAAGGCTTCTACAAGCATACCAGATGAATTTGTGTACTTTTCAGCAGAGGAAATTATTCACACATACTGTGCTGAAGTCCAAATGCCAATTGGAAAGATACTATATGGTAAACAATAAAGCAACGTCTTAAATAACAATTTGGAAATCTTTTGAGCTTGTTCAGTCAGAGGAAATCAATAAGGTAGTTAATTGTTTGAACACCACCCCCAGTATGGTTGATCTGTGCTGTCTCTGGCTTCTTCAGGGTGTCTACTGAATCAGAGAGATTATGAATGCTTCACTGGGGTGGGGAGCATGGTGCCCCTTGAGTTGAAGGATGTGATGATGCTTCCTTTTTAAAAAAAAAAACCTTCTTTAGATTTAGTTGCATTTGATAAATTCCATTTGGTTTCTAGAAAGACTGTTGATAAAGTGACAAATCCGAGAATCTTAGTAGAAACAAATTATCTAGATCCTTTTCATTTTGGTTTCACACCTGGTTATAAGACAGAAATAGTGTTGGTTGCTGTAGTAGAAGACCTAGATCAAAACAGGAGAGTTATGCGTTCTAGGGGCATCTTAGGGGCATTCATTACCATGAACCACCACAACAGTTGGAAGTGGGGGACATCATCTTTTGGTGCTTCTGCTTCTATCTAAGTAATTAGTAAGCAATTCCAGGCAATGTCCATGAGCACGCAATGATCATATTTGAGAGCTGCAAGTGGGGCTACCAAGGCCTCAATTGTCTACCCATTTCATTTAACATCTACCACGGCGGTTGTCTGTCATTCCAGGGTATGATGTCATCCATATATAGGTAAGACCCACTTCCATATCACCAACCTAGGCTGAGCCAGAAATTCCGTAGAAATCATGGAATGGAATGGAACAGAACAGAATAGAATAGAATCTGATTTTGAAGTTGCCACATTGGTTAACAATAGACATCAGGACCCAGTTCAAAATTCTGCTCATTATTTTTAAAACCCTTTCAAGCACAGTATGGACCATTTTATAATAAGCAGCATTGTGTTAGGATAGATCCTGCCTAGCTGTTTTAGACATTTAAAGAAGGCTTATTGAGAGTGGACTTGGACCCCAAGTCAGATCTTTGGTGGCCCCCAATTTATGCAACTCCTTACTCTTGGAAGCATGGGTGACCCCAACTTTCCTTGATTTTAGGAAGCAAGGTAAACTAATCCTTTTCCAACTGGTTTTTAGCCTTAACTCTATTTAGAAGGTCATCATAGTTTGTTGGGTATTTACACTATTTCTTTTAAATGGCAGGGGTGGGTTAAGCTATCATATATCATCCAGGCTCTGCTTATAAATATTGCTAAATGAAATTTAGCAAAATCTAAACCTTGTACCTCTTAGTCCCTTAGCACCTTTTCCATAGGGTTTAGCAATCTTTTCATGACCAAAAGCCAACTTCATGAAGCTATGTCATAAACAAAGTTAGGTTCTAGATGTTCTACTCTATCTTGGGAATGGAGAGTTTTCCTTATTTTTTCAGCAGTTAAGCTAATGATAAATTTAAGGCAGCTGATTTTATGGATTTCACATTTCAAATGATGGCAAAGTGTGCCCCTATTTTCAAGATGAATGTGATTCATTTTAAATGAACTGAACTATAGATATGGATGCTTTCCGTGACTCAAAATCAGGGTCATGAAAAAATAGAACATATTATGGTATATTATGTATACTATGAATGTTCTAGTTCTACTTTTAAAAGTTGTTTATTTACAAACAGATAAATGCATCTTTTCTGAAAACAAAGTTGCATGTGCAATTCAACCATCTTCATTTTGACATCATTGAGATATGTTGGCACTATCCCAACATTTCCAGTCAATTTGGCCAAGCATATATGCAGGAAACCAACTTAGAAGAGGTTTGTGCAAAGGTTATCCTAATTAATATGAGCATCTCAGTAAGCTGATAGTTTTTCAGTCTCTGGCAAGTAACAGATAGAAACACATAGAAAGAGACATTCTTATTGGGATTAGGTTAAGTTATCTGTGTTTGGTAGAAAGTCCTGATTTGGGTTTTGAATAAATATTTTCTCTGGATGGAAACATGCAAAAGGCAGGGTTTTTCCTCCAGCTTTTGAGTTAGAATATGTTAGTCCTCTGAGAAAACATTTACCCTTCTGGCTTTATAGCAAACAGTGACACCTAGTGAAAGAATACTGTTTTTTTTAAAGGAACAAAAATTATATAGTATAGGAAAATATGATTAGGTATCAGAAGGTTTTGTATACATGTCCTCCACAATTACATGCAGGACAGATCAAAGAGAGCCTGATGGAAAGACAGGTGATTAAGATGACTGGGTTGCTGTGTTTAAATAAGATAAAGATTAGAATCCATTCATCATAGCACTATCTCTGCTTCGGTCAAAGAGTATATATATTTCACATAGCATAAATGAAAGCAATGTTACCAATCATGATGTCCAATTTTATAATATAAAAATGATAAATTATACATGACAGTGGTTCAAGAAAGTCATGAATGGATTACAGATGTAATGCAAATAAAAGATATTCAATCACTGGGCAGACAGAAGGATATTAAAAAAGACTGGGCAACCATTAGGGACTTGGAAAAGATGATAGATATTTCCAGCTGTGTAGAAGCAGACTGAAAATGTAAAATGCAAGACCCCCACATCTGAGCATTGAAAAGTCTTCATGATGTCAACCTTACCCCAGGTTTTCTGTGAAAGAGATTGCAGATGGTTTGTAGTATTTCTGTCATATACAGCTTATTTACATGTACATACATGCTAAGAATAAGACATATTTCCACGGCATTAACAGATTCCATCAGATTCCTATGAAAAACTTTATGAGAGGTATCATATTTCGGTTGCAAAGATGACTCCTTTACTGTAGACAGTTGATTCTAAAAGGCAGAAGTTATCAACCAATATCCTCCTTGTCAGTTCTAAGGCTGGTTGCTATACCAGTTGCCATTTCTTTGGTTTTCTTTGTACTTTTTTCTTTATAATTTATAGTCTTATTTTTTTTCTCTGTGTTCTTTGACTTTCAGTGCTAAAGCTTGCAGATCATTGGTATTTTCAGCTATTGCAGTAGTGTCATCAGTACAATGGATGTTAATTGATGTTTCTTTTTCCAGTTTAAAACCAAACTCATTTTCTTCTTGTGCAGCCTACCACAATATATATATATATATATTCAGCTTTTAGATTGAATAAATACAGAGAAGGCATACAGTCATTTGCAACCTGAAACCAGTCTGGTTCGCCATCTACTACCTAAAGTGTGGCTTTCTGTTCTGTTAATAGATTTTCCATAAGGGCAAGGAGAGATCATGGGCTTCCCATTTTCCTAAGAACATTCCATAACTTGGTATGGAGAAGACACACAAAGGCCTTTCTATAGTCAATGAACCACATATTGATTTCTTGTTAGTATATCTTGTTCTTTCATTCTGCTATCCACTAATCATTTGGATTTTTTTCAACCCATGTAAAGTGCATCTACAAAGGATTTGTGCACCAAAGTCTTCTCTCTGTCTTTTTTTCTCCATTTTCAGTTCAGATTACCTACTGCCTTTCTGTGCCATAACATGCAACCACAATTGCCCTTTTGTCATATTTTAAGAGACATTGGTTCGGGATACCCCAACAGTATTTCAAGCAGAAAACTCTTAGGATGGCCTTAGATAAGAATGTTATCATTCTTATCTATAAGAATGTTTTCAAAGATTCTGGAGCACTGGGGAACTACCAGAGGACTGGAAAAGAGCTGATGTTGTTCCCATCTTCAAAAAAGGGAAAAAAAGGACCCAGGAAATTACAGACCTATCAGCCTGACCTCAATACCTGGGAAGATTCTGGAAAAGACAATCAAACAACGAATCACCAAACACCTAGAGGCAAACAAAGTCATTATTAAAAGCCAACACGGGTTTGTCAAAAACAGATCATGTCAGACAAATTTTATTGCATTCTTTGACCAAGTGACAAAATTAGTGGATCAGAGGAATGCTGCAGATATAATTTACTTGGACTTCAGTAAGGCATTTGACAAAATAGATCACAACCTACTACTTGATAAGATAGAAAAATGCAGGTTAGACAGCATCACCACCAGATGGATCCGTAACTGGCTGACCGGCTGTACTCAGCATGTGGTCCTCAATGAAACCACATCTACATGGAGGGAAGTGTGTAGTGCGGTGCCCCAGGGCTCTGTTCTGGGCCCAGTGCTCTTCAACATCTTCATCAATGATCTGGATGAGGGGATAGATGGGGAACTCATCAAATTTGCAGATGACACCAAGCTGGCAGGAATAGCCAACACTCCAGAAGACAGGCTTAAGATAGAGAAGGATATTGACAGACTTGAACATTGGGCACTATCTAACAAAATGAAATTCAATGGTGAAAAAAGTAAGGTTCTACATTTAGGCAAGAAAAAACAAATGTACAGGTATAGTATAGGGGGTACCTTGCTCAATAGTAGTAACTGTGAGAGGGATCTCGGAGCCCTAGTGGACAATCATTTATGAGCCAGCAGTGTGCTGCAGCTGCCAAAAAAGCCAACACAGTGCTAGGCTGCATTAACAGAGGGATAGAATCAAGATCATGTGAAGTATTAATACCATTTTACAATGCCTTGGTAAGGCCACACTTGGAATACTGCATCCAGTTTTGGTCACCACAATGTAAAAAAGGTGTTGAGACTCTAGAAAGAGTACAGAGAAGAGCAACAATGATTAGGGGACTGGAGGCTAGATAATCTGTATCTAAGGAACGGTTGCTGGAATTGGGTATGTCTAGTGTAATAAAGAGAAGGACGAGGGGGAACATGATAGTAGTGTCCAATATCTCCGGGGCTGCCACAAAAAAGAAGGAGTCAAGCTATTTTCCAAAGCGCCTGAAGGCAGGAGAGAAGCAACGGATGGAAACTAATCAAGGAGAGAAGCAACCTAGAACTAAGGAGAAACTTCCTGACAGTTAGAACAATTAACCAGTGGAACAACCTGCCTCCAGAAGCGGTGAATGCTCCAAACACTGGAAGTTTTTAAGAAGAAACTGGACAGCCATTTGTCCAAAATGGTATAGGGTTTCCTGCCTGAGCAGGGGATTGGACTAGATGACCTCCAAGGTCCCTTCCAACATTATTATTATTATTATTATTATTATTATTATTATTATTATTATTATTATTAATTGCTCTGTCTCATTAACAGATCTAGGTACTGATGAGGTAGAGGGGTGGTCAAGATTATTTGGAACAATTAAAATAGCTGAGCAATGTTTCTGCAATACTGGAAGAAGGGTCTATCTGTCTGGAAGTACCACAGAACTAGAAAGACTTTCCAAGGGTCCACCTGATCAGTCATCACATTTATAATAATAATCTTTATCTATGGGCAGCCTCAAGTAACTTTCTGAAGAAAACAACAAAACAGGAAATCTTCACAGAAGTCAAGAGTTTTAATATGTCACTCATTTCAAATGTAAAACTAAGATTGAATTAAAAGTGAAAACAGATGTAATATTCTAAAGGTGAAGAGGCAATTTGATAGTACTCCATTGCTCTGTAAACAATTATAATTGTTTGACGAATTTGAATAAGCTTTCAGGAAAAAAAAATCTGCAAAAAAAATTTTTTAATAAAAAAAGTAAACTCTTCCTTGAGTCAAGCTTGACTTTTGGTGATAACATGAAAATATTTATGTTGTTTTTCATTAACCTTACAAAAGTGATTTACCATTGTTTTTCTGCAATTTTTTTTTTGTTTGTTTGTTCATTTGTTTCAATTTTCCACTCTGGTTTACATTCCTAGGATTTCTTAGAAGTTTCCCATCCATCTCTTAACCAGATCCAACTTTGCTGATCTTTTTCCAGATGAGCCAAGGTCAACTAAGTTCTCTAACTTGCTGTGAATAAAAGTGGTTCAGAATAAATAAGGAAAAGCAATCATTTCTCTGCTCATGTATGGTTGAAAAAGCTGAAAAAGCAAGAGAAAGAAGACAGATGTCTTCAAATTATGGAGACCATTATTGAGAATCATGGAACATGTTGTCCTGCTGCCATCTAGCTGTATTATGTGATACTGTTAAGACAGGAATTGATGGCTAACCGAAATTTGAAAATTTTCAGTGTCTGGAATAATCTCTACCATCACACTACAGAATCAATCCACCTAATCATCACTAAATGGCAACAAAGAGTCTCTCTCTCCCTCTCCCCCCCCCTCTCTCTCTTTTGTGTGTAAGCTACTTTTTATGGTTTTTAGATTCTTGTATGAAACTAGTTTACTGTGTCTTATTCAATAACCATGGTTAAATAAATCATAGCATAGTACGATGTGGAAACAGCATCAGATTCATCTTCAGAAAATACATTTTAAAAAAACAACAACCACAGAAATATTTGTTCTGAAGAAAATGAGCAATAGAATAAGGACAATTCCATTTTTGTTTTGGTTTTGAGGGAAAGAGGGTTTAAAACCAGGTAAATCAATGAATTCCAATGTCCTTCCATGTTCTAGAAGTGTATTATGATAAGCCCTCTTAACATAAATGGTAAATGGTCATGCTTAATTTACAATGACCATTTATGTTAAGAGGGCTTATCATAATACACTTCTAGAACCTGGAAGGACATTGGAATTCATTGATTTACCTGGTTTTAAACCCTCTTTCCCTCAAAACCAAAACAAAAATGGAATTGTCCTTATTCTATTGCTCATTTTCTTCTCATTCTTTGGCCATGGATAATCCTTTTTCAGAAAGCTTATTTGCATATATTCAGAGACACAAATGTCTGACATCTTCCAGTAAACATCCTTGGTTTGTTTTGAAGAATATATATCTGTGCAGCCACACAAAGATTAACCTATTTGGGGGATTAAACAGCAAAACAGAAATATATCCAAATTCTGTAGCTCCCAGATAGCGAAGAATGGATAATTCAGCTCATTAATCAAAATCTAGGTCACTCATCAAAGAACAGGGAAATTACAGAACTTGCTTTATTTATTCATTCATTCATTTTCTTGCTGTCTAAATGCAAGTGACTAGGGATAGTTTAACCTCCCATTTAGCCCCCCAAAACACCCAACCAATCATCTCAGGGCATGCAGATCCATCATTTAAGTTATTTTGCTACAACAATAATACTGCCTATCTCATTTTCCTTTTGCTTCCCAGTTAAACATAGAAACAAAGAAATAGACCTATATGGAGATATACATATACTGCCATAAACAAGAGCTGTGTAGGAATTTTGCTGCACACAAAATTTGTCCCAGTTCATAAGAAAGGTGTGGTGATGCACTGCTTAGAATGCAGTATTGTGGGCTAACTCTGCCCCATAGCCTGGTGTTTGATCCTGATTGGCTCAAGGTTGACTCAGCCTTCCATCCTCCTGAGGTCAGTAAAATGAGGACCCAGATTGTTGGGGGCAATATGCTGACATTGTAAACCATTCAGAGAGTGCTGTTCATGCACTATGAAGTGGAATATAAGTCTAATTGCTATTGCTATTGCTAATGGGGCATACATCAAATGCACACGGTAAAGAATGGATAATTTGCAGCTTCCCTTGGAGTTCATCCTGATGTCCTCCAGTGTTTGTGATGACTTTTAAACTTCAATGCAACTCTCAAGACTTGCATTTCTGCTGTTTATATTGATCATCTCTCACAGAAGAACCAGCATTGGATGGTCTGATTACTGGAGGGAGGGAGGGAGGGAGGGAGGGAGGGAGGGAGGGAGAGAGAGAGAGAGAGAGAGAGAGAGAGAGAGAGAGAGAGAGAGAGAGAGGAAAGAAGAGACACTCATACCTCAGTTCTAACTGGAATTATTTTACTCCTTTATGAGAGATAAGAAAAGCTCTAGTTCAGATTGGCAATAGCATAAGATGAGGAGGAGGAGGAGGTGGTGGTGGAGGAGGAGTTTATATCCCATCTATATGCCATCTTGCATCCAAGATCACAAGTTTTACCAACTCTACAGCCCTCAGCTTGGGGGGGGGAGAATCCTCTTCATTCCTGAACAAGAGTAACTTTCCTCAACTTTATGCCCATTCTGACTGCAGATAATGGGAAATGTAGTCAAAGATCTGTGTTCCTAATTCCAATGATGCCAAAGTGAGAAAGTGTACATCACATCATGATGTAAGTTCAGTCTTTTTGTATTTGCATCACAGCCTTGCATGAGAGTGTATAAAGAGTTGCGTAGCACTGCAGCGCCTATGGTTGTAGTGCAATATACCCGGGGGACACCAGGTAAGTGGAAACTATTCTGAATTTTGCAGGCACAGATTGCTTCAACATGATATATTTATTATCTCCTCTTTCCTCTATCTCAACTAGTCCAAGCAATGTCTTCCACTCCTTAATTAAGTGACTTTCCTTCCCCCTGGCCCTCTACAATGGCTAGAATTATTCCCAGTAAAACCCTCCAGATGTTTTATTCAAGCCCAGGAGAAAAGGGTTCTGTTTCTGGTGGTTTTGTTTTCTTTGTTTAATATACTACCCATTCTCCCAGGGCGTCTGGTAGATATCAACAAAACAAAAACCAAATCAAACAATAAATAAAATCCCCATAATGAAAAATAAATGAAGAAAGCAACAGCCAACAAAACACAGATGGTAAAATCTCCGCCCATCCCAAAACACCCTCCCCAAGAGCTCTGTTTTCCTTAGCAAGGGTTAATGCATTGAGCTGAGATTGCCAATGCATTGCCAAGTAACAAAATGTCAAACAGGCAGCCTTGAGTGCTTAGGTAGGGAGAAAGGCAGAATCTCTTTTATCTACATTGCTTATTGGCATTTGGCATAATTCTACCTTGATTTCTTTAGGGTAATTTAAAAAGATAACAGGCATTCAATAGCTAGATCCTAGACCTAGAAAAACATTCCTATAGAACACGAAGTGAGGCATGTACTTGAACTTCAAATTGTAGCTGTATGCAATGAACTTTAGAACTAGTCAAGTGCCGATGATGGACTTTAGCTACCATTATAGCTTTTTCATACTGATGTTTTGCCATTTATGGTTTGTATGTACCATTATTGTATTTAAACCATCTTGAGCCCTTGGAAGTAGTGGAGTAGTATATAAACCATCCATCCATCCAAATGGTTTTGCTTTGCTTCAAGAGATGGTGCAAGTTAGAGTCAGTTGGACTTGCAAGCGAGGGTGTCCTTACAACTAGGCTGAATGAAATAGCTCTTTGGAGAAGATGCACAAGAATCAAAATAGACCAACAAAGTGACTGCCCCAGATGGTAAGTCAGGAGAATACATTATCATCTGAAGAAGTCATTTCATTGCAACTCAGTCAAGCAAGAGTTCAGAGCAGTTTACCACCTTGGTTGTCCCCTGTATAGTTATAGTTCTGATGGAATTCTCAGAGGATTAACTTATATGATGACCATAGCAACTACTTGCATTAAAAGGTACTCTAAAAGGAGGCCTATTGGCAGTTTACTAAAGGGTAAAATGGGATGACACATCTCTTGCCATTCAGCAGGATGTTCATCGCTGAATATATCCCCCAATTCTTTTTGTGCTTTTTAAGACAAAAGAACAAGTTTTATTTCCAAATTGGCTTTCGTTAGCAAGATCTGCATTGTTCATGCAAATTGAATGCAATTATGCAGTCCAGATCTAATTAGACTGATTGATATTGTCATATCAGCAAAACACATACCTTCCTTCAAAACCCATTAAACATTTGCATCCCAACAGTATTATTATTTCCATCATTTTCTTCCAATAATTTAATTTTGTGTTCTTCAGTGATTCCTGCTCATCAGACCCTGAGCTGAGAGTGGGGGAGGGAGAGAAGGAAGGGGTCTCACTATTATTTTAATCACAATTCTTACCACTGATGCTAATAATACTTAAATATTTCCAGCTGGCTTCCTCCTATGCATCACCACAAAAGGCTATAATTAAAATGTGTTTTCATCAGCTAGAGAACATGGTTGATTGACAAAGAACAGCTTATCTGAAAAAAAAAATTGAGAAGGTTAGTATAAATTTGGTGACCAGAAATAAATGTTTTGGCTATTTTTCTTTTTACATGCTATAGTTTGGACCACTTTCATTATACATCAAGTATAGAACTAAAATATTGTTGAATGATACCTTGAAAGCAGAAGTATGTAACCTTCATATTCAAAGCAGCCCCCACCAAATATTTCTTTTACCTTTATTATTTTTCTTCCCAACATAATCCAGCTGTTCAAATTGTTGTAGCACAATTTTCCAATTATGTGAAACAAGCTCTCTACAAGAATCTGAGCTACTAACAGCCAAAGGAATAAGCAGGAATTAAGGCATTCAAGGTGGGCTGGCCTTAGAACTCTTGCAGGCATGCAGGGACTCGGATTCAGCCTGGTCATCTCCTACATTATAATCTCTTTTGAATTTTAACAATATTTCTTCCTTCCTTCCTTCCTTCCTTCCTTCCTTCCTTCCTTCCTTCCTTCCTTCCTTCCTTCCTTCCTTCCTTCTATTTATTAAATTTTAATGACACCCATCTCCCCTATAAGGCAGCTCTTCATCTTGCTATCTTCCAGAAGTTGGGAATACAATTTCTCAAATCTCCAGCTAGTATAGCCAACTGATTTCTTGCTATAGAGACAACTAGACTGTTGTTTTGCTCAGTTGTTTGTCACTAATGAACTTATCTGGTGGTCATTTTTTCACCAGGATTATCTGTTACAGACCATTTTTTTTAAAAAAAAAAAAAATCTTATAAGCTTATGGAACTGCCATCAAAGATAGTATCTAACCCCCTTGTGTTCTGTTGACCCCCTTTTATTGCCTTCAATATCTAATCATCAAGGTCTTCTCTGGTGGCTCTTGCCATCTCATGATGTATCCAAAATATTTACATTTTAAATTTATTATTAATGCTTTCAATAAGGAACCTGGTTTTACTTTCTCTAGTACTGAATTATTTGCTCTTCTTCAATCTGAGGTATTCCAAACAATTTTCTGCGGCACATGAAAACATCAATTTTTGTTCATTCAGTCTTTTTGAAGGTTCAACTACAATGATTGACTGACTGGTTGATTGAAAAATGTATATATCCCCAATCTCAAGATTCTGAGCAAGGTGCAATAATATAAGCAACCCGACAGCACAATACATGATGGACTCCCAATACCAAAAATCTGTATAAAAGGAAAAGTTTTAAGCCACTTCTATAATAACAATAACAATGACAATAACAATAACAACAACAACAATATAATGTTGGAAGGGACTTTGGAGGTCATGTAGTCCAACCCCCTGCTCAGGCAGGAAACCCTATACCATTTGAGAAAATGGTTGTCCAGTCTCTTCTTAAAATGTCCAATGTTGGAGTATTCACAGCTTCTGGAGGCAGGTTGTTCCACTGATTAATTGTTCTAACTGTCAGGAAATTTCTCCTTAGTTCTAGGTTGCTTCTCTCTTAAAAGGGGAGGCAGACACACATCTGGGGTACATTCCATAATATGGGGGCTTTCTGGTTTTCTACCAAGACAGGAACTTGAGCAATTCTTCTAAATGTCCTACCCAGGCAGTCAGGATAGGTTGCATTAAGCAGTCCATTTCACAGCTATATGTTACAAGAGGGTAAAGCATATTCCTTTTGCTGTCATGTATGATGTCTCTGCAGTTTAGTATTTTGCTTCCACTTCTTTTCACCCAAGTAGCAGATGTCTTTTTATCTCATAGTTATGGTCACCATAACCCTGTGAAATTTTTAGTCAAAGATTGTATATTCTGTTATTACTTTAGCTTCTCCACATATCATTTTGAGGCTGGCATTGCTTATTGACATGAACTTTGTCATGCCTTCAGCATATAGTTATGTACATATATACTGTTATTATTCTTTAGCATGTGCTGAGCACCATCTAATGGCCAGGGACAAACCTTTCATTGCTTAGAATGTTGGTTTTGGTAGCATTTTTGACCTTACTTATCAAGCCCTCCCGGGCTCGACACATAAAAAGGGGGGACAGCCTGGTGACAGAAGAGGAGAACCAGCACAGCTCACCATTTCGGAAGTAAGAGTGAGCCACAGATCCTCCAGCGGCTGCTCTGAACTCTGGAGCAGCAAAGGGATACCTCCGGATGCCATTACATGGCGCACATGCGCAGAGATGCTGCTGTGCATGTGCAGAAGGCCGAGCCACTGAACAGCTGACGAGTGGCGAGCCATGCCTGTGCAGAAGAAGGCCGAGCCGCCAAACAGCTGATGAGCGGCAAGCCGGTGCACAGCTGAGGGGCGGTAGCCAGCAATTAGGCATAATAGTCAAGGATGTCCCTGAGAAGCCTCCGAGGTGGGTGAGTTTCCCTGATTGCTGCCGAGTGCTGGTTGGGAGATGCAAGGGTGGAGTTGTAGGTTGTTAGGCAGAGCAGTAAGGGGTGTGTGGCTTAGGATTAATTGGTGAAGGGTGGGGTTGTAATTGGTGAAAGATTGGATAGTAATTGGTGAAGGGTGTGGTAATAATTACAAGAGTGTATTTAAACAGAGCTGGGAGGCAGTTGTTCCCAGCGCAAACTTTGTAAAACATAGAACCTGATTGCTAAGGTCTGTGTGAACATCATCACTTTACCTCAAGTAAACTGGAGTTTGTTGGATAAAGTACTAAGCCAGATGCCATTTTGTAACATTCTGAGGTAACAGAAACATCTAGAGGAATCCAGCTTAGTCTGTAACACATGTCCTTCTGAAGACAAAAATCTATGTCCCATACATAGCATCATTGTTTCATCTCTGTTTAAAGAATTCCTGTTCTTTAATAAAGTATCAAGATTTACACTTACAATCTGGCTTATTAAAGGATAGTGTCATGGTTCCGACAGATGAAACCCTTCAAAAGAATTTTGAGGCATTATTTTCCTTAAAGAATCTTTTATTCAGGAAACAAAGTATTGGCACTACATAGTTGAACCTAAAAACTAAATTCCCCTCCCCTGGATACAAAGTAACAAAGTACAATTCCTACTCCCAATAACCAGTCATAAATCACATTCCCCAATTAGCCTGAAGTGCAGGCTTTCTCCCCAGCTCTCCAGCCTGCCAAAACGTTATCAGTTCTGGACCCAGTTTGTCCTTGGATTCCCCTTGGCAGAGTTATTATTATTATGACTACCTGAACTCTCATTCCAATCCCCCCTCCCAGCACCAACTAATTCTAAAAGCATAGAGAAAATGACTGCATTCTCATCTGTTGTCAAAGCAAGAACATCAGATGTTAGCAGCATTGACAGATAGGAGGGTTTAGCTGCATGTCAAGCTACACACAGGGTAACATGTAGTAAGGACAGAATAATCTTGGATTTTGTTTATTTGAACAAAAGAAGAGTAATAAACTAATCTTTGCATTCTCTTCTTTCTCTTTCAACATAGACTCTTTAAGCTTTACTTCCTTACTTCCGTGATCCATCAATTCATCAATCTGTCGATCCATTGATCCAGCCAGACAGCCATCATAATGGAAGTATGAGTGTATGACTTCCTCATCTTTTTTCCAGCAATTTTAATTCCAATTTGTATTTCTTCCAGTCCTATATTTTGCCTTATTTTGCTTTTTGCATTTGGGGATATTGTATTTTGTTCTAATGAAGTCATAAATTTCCATAAAAAACTTTTTTAGACATTTGATTTATCAAATTTAATTGATTAAATCTATTATTTACCTTTACCACTAATCTGAAGGAATGCTGCTGAGATTGTACTTTGTCTGATGATGGTATCTGTCTTTTTTAAGTTGTGAATTTGCAAGACGTTTATGATCTGAGCTGCAATCAGCACAAGTTTTTATTTCTTTACTGATTGAATAGAAGCTAAATTATATAAAGGAAAACTTAACAGCAAAGATGCCTGGTAGATGATTGAAATATTCCCCATGGCACTTATTAATATTTATGATGACCAATGGTACATACTCTTACTGTCATTGAGTTCATTTTCCTATTTTCCTCCCCTTGTGCTTTCAAAAATGCTTAATCCTACTAACCAAAGTATCTCTCTAGTCTAAAGGATCTGTTGGCTTTGTTGCCGTTACCAAATTGCTTCCTAATCTGAAAATTATTTTAATTTTTTTCTTATCTATTTCTTTATTATAGATCTGTATTTATCCTCAATATAGAGATAGATTGACCTGAGGTAATATGATTTGTTGGTCCATAAGGAGGAAGAGAACAGCACAATCATTTTTTAAATATTTTAACATATGGTATAAATAAGAACTGAAACCTGTGCAGTATTTTAAGATGGATTGTAAACAAATTATCTTATTACAATTCAAGTTAACTTTGTTCAGATTTTCTTAGTGCATTCTTTGAGACAATCCAAATGATTAGAGTATTGTATCATGTCTCCATATGCTACCAACCCTAGCTTTCCCTACATATTCATCTGCAGGAATGGTCAAATGGGTCCATCTACCCAAAGCAAGTCTCAACCTTTTTTGCTTGCATCATGACACTGCAATCCATGGGAGTTGTAGAACTTTTTCAGAGAGCCACTTCAGTCTAGTGTTTAAGGCACCAGGCTAGGAAATGGGAGACCATAAATTCTAATCCTGATTTAGCCATGAACAATAATTGGGTAACCTTGGGTCAGTTATTCTTTCTCAGTCCAACTCACTTCACAAGTTTGTTATTGTGGGGACAATAAGAGGAGGAAGATATTTTGGTTAGGTTAGCAACCTTGGGTTATTTGTCAACATTTTTTTTTGTAAAAATTTTTATTTTCAACTTTACAATACATAACAATCTTACAAATACTTCAGATAAAAATAAAACAAATTGATACACACCACATTCAGTCTTGCCCGCCCATTTCCCCCCAAACTGCATCCCACCTCAAACCAACTTACTTCTTTCCCTCTTTTTCTTCACTCACCCCCTCTCCTCCTTCACCTCAACCTTTCTACTTACTTCTCACCTTCTTCTTCTCCCTCTTGATGTGGTCCAGGGGAAATGCCCAAGCAGTTCCTCTCTCAAAATTAAAACATTAATATTATATACAATAAGACTATTTCTACTTTAGCTGAACTACTTAAACTTCAACCCACCCTTCAAGAACAAGAATATCTCTATTTGTTAAATTAAGCCAATCACTTACTAAAGTTAAAGTGGCCGCATCATAATATAATTTCAAATTTGGTGCTTTAAGTCCACCTCTTTCTCGAGCATCTTGTAAAATCTTAAACTTTACCCTTGATTTCTTCCCGCCCCAAATAAATTTATTAATACCCTTCTGCCACTCATCCAAATTAGCATCCTTCTTTAAAATGGGTATCATCTGAAACAAAAAAAGAAACTTTAGTAGAACATTCATCTTCACTACTGAAATTCTCCCCAATAACAATAGTTGTAGCTTTTGCCAATCATTTAAATCTTTTTGAACTTTAACCCATAAGCGTTCATAATTATTCTTATACAATTTTCCATTAGATGTTGTAATATAAACTCCTAAATACTTAACCTTATTAACTATTTCATAACCAGTTGTTTCAGCTTCAAAATCTTTTCCCTTCCTAGACATATTTTTCAATAATATTTTAGTTTTATTCTTATTTACCTTAAAACCAGAGACCTGTCCAAATTTGTCAACATTATAAAGGCAGAATATATACATATATAACAATAGCAATACAGACCTCTCTAAGAGGCTTATAGAGTCAACATATTGTGCCCCCAACAATCTGGGTCCTCATTTTACCTATCTTGGAAGGATGAAAGGCTAAGTCAAATCTTGAGTTGGATAGAATTGAAATGCTGGCAATCGGTAGAATTAGCCTGCAATACTTCATTTTAACCACTGAGTCACAATGGCTCATATACATACAAACATACATACATACATACATACATAAAACTTTTCTTGTGGCTTAGATTTCAAGCTTCCTTCACACCTGTTCTTCTACCTACAACCTCCCAAATCCTTCTCTCTTCAATTTCTTTCTCCTTCTGGAATATAAATTATATAAACTGGGATATAAATATAAATTGGGAGAAGGTATTCTGCATTATTATAGTTTGAGTGATACTTCTAACAGTCAACCACCGCAGGCATTTCAATTTTGCCAGACAAATCTCTCAAAATCACATAAATGTCCTATTTGCCAGCACCTAATTTCTACCAATCTGCACAACGGGAGCAGCACGTAGGCTCAGGTCCTGAGAACACCAATAGGCCCACACAAGATACTGTATCAAAAACTATTTCCACCCACATTATTCATTTCACCTAAAGCACGGGTCAGCAACCCGTGGCTCCAGAGCCGCATGTGGCTCTTTGAGCCTTTTCCTGCAGCTCCCAGCCTCCTCTGCCATTTGCAGAGAGAGAGAGAGAGAGAGAGAGAGAGAGAGAGAGAGAGAGAGAGAGAGAGAGAGACTTGCACTTCCCTTCCCTTCTCTCTATCTCTCTCTCTCTCTCACTCACGTGCAGAGAGAGAGAGAGACAGAGATAGAGACAGAGACAGAGACAGAGTGGGGGAAGAGTACTGGCAGACCAAGGGCAGGAGAGAGCCAGCCCAATAAGAATGTGTGTCAGCTTGTCGGAGAACAGCATGAAGCCAGCTTGCCAGGTGAGCAGAAGATCGGAGAGAGGGAGGGGGGAGAGATAGAGAGAGGGAGGGAGACAAAAAGAGAGAGAGGGAGGGAGGGAGAGGGAGAGAGAGAACTCATGCACAACAGCCTCTATTTCTTTTTAATTAAACTCTTCAATCAAGCTCCCCCCCCCGTGTGCGCACATTCAAGTTTTGCAGCTCCCAGTGTTTCCTTTCTCTGGGAAACAGGTCCAAGTGGCTCTTTGAGTGTTTAAGGTTGCTGACCCCTGACCTAAAGCTACCATATCTGGGCTGGAAAATTCCAAGTACACACTAGGAAGCAGCAAAGAGACAGTTCTCAGGAAGGCTTTTTATTCCTTTGCTGCCATCTACCAATATTTTTTTCAGCCCTGGTATGGTCATCCAGATTGCATCTGCATAAGTACTTAAATTTACAGATTAATTGTAATAAAGGTATATAAATTAACACACCCCATTTTTTTTAAACCCAGTCATCCAATTCTATTGTTATTGTTATATTGTTAATTTATGGCATTTGGAGAGCTGAAAGTTTGGCCTTCAGCAAATGAACAATGCTGCCTTTGCCTGCCTTTGCTAAAATTCAGTTAGCCACAAGTCTGCACAACAGGAAACTTCTTTTGCAGGCTGATTTTTTTTTTTCTGGTTCTTATCTATCTCACAGTGCCAGAATTTGAGACAATAGTCAGCTAACATCCTATTCTTTTTCCCAGATTTCCCACTTCAAATGAGCTTTTTATGGTTTGAAATTCTTCCTATCTCTCTCCTTCCTCCCCTCCTACTGTGTGACATGCAGGGCAGAATGATCAATATACAAAATGTTTTCTTCTGTTTAGCATTGGCCCTCCTCCCTTTTCCAAATCATCCTTCTAGCCAAGCTCCCCCCTCCCAAAATTCATCACTCTGATAATGACATGTCTGCTTCTCATCATCTTTCCTTCCCTCTCCCTCTTTCTCCTCCCTTCTTTTAAGAAAATGCATTTTTCCAGGAAGTTTCCCTGGACCTCCAAATAATTTGCCCTATCAAACTGTTGGTCCTATCATGGTTTGTTGACTAGATCACCATTGGATGCGATCAAAGAGCCTATTTAGCAAACTCCATA
Organism: Crotalus tigris; assembly: GCF_016545835.1. Lineage (NCBI taxonomy): Eukaryota > Metazoa > Chordata > Lepidosauria > Squamata > Viperidae > Crotalus > Crotalus tigris. The sequence goes on from NW_024097339.1 coordinate 519,841, forward strand.
GTTTACAATATTTTCATACAACCTGTTAAGCTAAACTAACAGCTACATGACATGTGAGGTGAGTTGTAAATCCAGATAACCAGCTTTCCTATGTTAACATTCTTGGTGCCTTATAACTGAAGCTTTATGATGAATATGTTCTTGAGTTTCACTGGAAACATTTCCAAAAGGTTTTCAGTGTTTGTTTTTTAAGATCCCCATCCTAATGTTTGTAAGCTGTATGCTTGCAAATGGTCAGGATTAAATATGTCTAGTTTCTACATATGTAACTATCAGGACTGCCATCCAGTTGCACCATGCATTGCTTGCTGTCAGCATGCCATACTCAATGGGGGGGATGACTGTGAGATGGGATAAGAGGGGGCATTAAGATGAGAGAATCGAAACTATGCATTGTGCCCTCCCGTGAGAGTCCCCAGCTGTTTCAAGGTCACATTATGGAATGCAGAACCATTCTCCCCATTAATACAGGAACTATTACCCAAACAATTTGTTATCACCTAATTGGACACTCATTGATAACTGGGGGGGGGGAGGTGGGAACAAGGGAAAAGTTAACCATATGCTTTGGGGGCAAAAATCATAGATTCAGCTTTGCTTCTTCTGTAATCACTAGGCTATGGTAAAGTGTACCTTCACTAACAATGGAACCTAGGGTCTTTCTTTTCTGACTGACCCACTTGGGACTGTTGACAATAGCTATCTACTGGATGTATGTAGTTAGTATAATATAGTGAACTATTTGTCTGAAAAGTATTTATGTAAAATAAAGCAAATGTCATAAATTATTTCCCTCTATATTAAAATCCTGAAGCAACATGGTAAATAGTTATATTTACCTGCAGGTAAAAACCAAAATCCTCTAAAGATCCTTCTGAAAACAAATTTCAGAATTCCACAGAAAGAGAGTGACATGAATAATAGCTAAAATGAAGTCTGTCTAATGCATATCTTCTAGGGGGGAAAAAACATAGTGAGAGAAAAAAAAAGTTGCACATACCCTGCAAACTTTATTATGCATCTGAAAGACTCTCTTCCCAGTACTTTTGGAACTGGCCATAGACTGGGATTTAAATTTCCCAACTTGCAAAAGTGCAAATGTTGCTGCAAGCATGTTGAACATTTTAGACCTTTTACGAAAAGGTGGAAAACTCCTCTGACTTATAAAATCAATCTCCATCTACCCCCAGCTTGTTCTAATGAATCATTTAAGACAGTGGTTCTCAACCTGTGGGTCGGGACCCCATTTGAGGTCAAATGACCATTTCACGGGGGTCGCCAAACAATGCAGTCCGCCATTTTTTTTCCCTTTTCCTTAGCTGTGCTACTCCCTTTTATTTTATTGGCTTTTGAAAGCCAATAGAATAGACTCTCTTGAATAGAGTCTAATTCTATTGGCTTTCAAAAGCCAATAGGAATTGTCCAGGCTGTCTCTGCCCTGCTGAGCCCGCCAAAAGTCCCATTCTGCAAACGGTGTTGCACCAGTTGAGTAGTCCTCGACTTACGACCGGTTGAGTAGTCCTCGACCTACGACCGGTTGGGGGTCACGGCATTAAAAAGGTTGAGAACCACTGATTTAAGAGAATTTTTTTTTAATTAAAAACCAGAGCAATGATTTGTTACCCTACAAACACTTTCCCAAAGTGGACAGTTAAGCAAAATGGATCTATTCTCCACCGCACAACTCAAAGAGCAGGGATTTGAAGTTGGAACTCTAACACAGAGGTCCCCAACCTTTTGGGCACAAGGGACGGTTCCATGGAGAGAGGTTTTTCCATGGACCAGAGGGTGTGTGGTTTGGTGTTTTGCCTTCATCCCGCAGATGGGGCTTTGCTTGTTTGTGCAGACCAGTTGCTGACATGCCGCAGCCCAGTACCAGGGGGTTGGGGACCCCTGCTCTAACACATCCAGGTGAAGCATCACTGTATCATATGAATATCCAGGTTACTCCATGCAAAGAAATTGGCTGACTTAGGAGGCAAGACCCAAGTGGAAACACAAGTGCAAACAGAATAAAAATAATACATTTTGTGTTTGGCGAGATCTTCAACAGGGAGAAATGTGAAAATAAATTAGTAATGTGGAGGCTATAAATTAATAATGCAGGAGACTTCAGAAAGGTCACTTGAAAACTCCCACTTAAGATAGTTTTTCCTCTTCACAATGAAACCTGGACATCTATGAGTCTCAGTGTCAACTCCGGGTTCATTCTCGGTGTTCATAGGAGGTTTTTGGACTCTTATGTTCATATCTCCCTGCAAAAATATGTGCCTTAGCAACAGTGCATTTAAATTGCACAGAGACACACGTTCCTTCATGCAAAGAAGTGTATAGGAGAAGTGGGGGAAAAGAGTCACTCCGGCCCACTTCTGTTACCATAGTAACCCAGGAGCTGAGATTTAGCTTTTTATTGGCATTGCCTAAAATATTACTTTGCAGAGGCTGTCAAAATTATTTCATTTTTAGATGTTAAAAAAGGACAAAAAATATAGAGAGAAAACAATTAGTGATGTTCAACAGCCAAAATTTCAGATACAGCTATGGTTCCCATTTGCAAAAAAAAAAAAAAAAAATCAACAACAGTGTGCTACGTTCTGCACAAATTTAAAGAAATTATTCAGAGTTATTGCACTCAAAGCAAGCAAGAAAAGATAAGAATACTGTACCCAAAGGACATAGGACAATGGAGCTGACTTTTTGAGCATGGTATCTGTCCACACATGTTCAAAATGGTGGCTGTAATATTTATGCATGTGCAAAAAGCTGAAAGCCATATATATCTGGGAGTAGTGTGGTGATGTAAAATGGGAACTGCTTTTCTACTTCTTTACTATGAAAGTAAAGAGGTTTTTTTTAAGTGTGAAGCTTTGGTCATGACAACAAAGCTTTTCAAGACCTTGTTCTTCTATTATTATGTGCCGGCCAGAGGTGACTAAGCTTGAAGCTTGTGCATCAACCTTAATACATAAGTCCTTTTCAGGGGAAAAAAAGGTAGTACAACTCCTTTGTGCTTCTTGCTTCATTATCTTTGGATGCTGTGCAGAAAAATGCTGAATCTTTTTCTCCAGAAAGTGGTTCTCCCAAATATAGATTGATAATACAATGCTTTCTCCTTCTAGACATCTACTTTTTCACTTTAGCAAGTCATATGAGCAAAAAAAAAAAAAAAGTAGTAGACCTAACCCTAACCCTAGTTTCATTTTCAATGGCAATAGAATTTTCCCATATATTTTACAGCAGACCACAAACAAGTCAGAACCAAAAGCTCTCACTGCCATTTCACTATCATTAATTTCATTTTTAATTTCAATAGACTTTCCCCAAATATTGGACTAGAAAGAACATGGAACAAAAAGCTGTCACCTTGCTTAAATAGAAAATCTCAGAGAACCTATCCCTAGCATTAGTTTTCAGCCATAACCCTAGCCCTAATTTCATTTTCAATGGCAACAGGATTTTCATCTATATTTTACTGTGGAGGAAAAACAAGTCAGAACAAAAACCTGTAACTATCTCTGTTCTTAGAGAAACCCTTAGAAATATCTTAGATATCACTTTTTGTCTTGACTCCAAGGTGACCTAACCATAACTCTAACCATAACCCTAACTCTAGTTTCATTTTTAATGTCAACAGAGTCACCGCTGCTTTTCTTAGAAAACATCTATCACCACCATTAGTTTTCGGAAAGAACTTCAAGTAGACATAAATTAACCATAATCCTAAACCTAGTTTCATTTTCAATGCCAATATAATTTTGCCATAAATTTTGCTGTGTACCAAAAAGAAGTAAGAATGAAAACCTGTCAATGTCACTTTCCTTAGAAAACCTCTAAGAACCTATCCATAAGCTTCAGTTTTCGTCCCTGATAGTAAGGAGACCTAACCCTACTCCTAATGATAGGGGACCTAACCCTAACCCTAACGATACCCTAGTTTCATTTTCAATAACAAAGGGATTTTCCCATGTATTTTACTGAGGAACAAAAGAAGTCAGAAAGAAAAGTTGTAACTGTCACTTTCCTTAGAGAGTCTCTTATTCTATTCCTGATATGCATTTTTGGACCTGACAACATGAAGATCTAACCTTAATCATAACCCTAGTTTCATTTTTAATTTCAATAGAATTTTCCCATGTATTTTACTTTGGAACACAAAACAACTAACCATCTAAAGCTGTCAACATCATTTTACTTAGAAAACCTCTAAGAATCTATCTCTAGTATTAGTTTTTGGCCATGACTTTAAGTACACCTCACCCTAATTCTAACCCTAGCCCTAATTTCATTTTTAATAGCAAGGGGATTTTCCTAGATATTTTACTGTGAACCAAAAACAAGTCAAAATAAAAGAGCTCACTGTCACTTTCCTTAGAAAACTTCTAAAAACTATCCCTAGCATAGGTTTTTGGCCCTGACTCCAAGGAGACCAAACTCTAACCCTAACCCTATTTCCATTTTTAATGGCAATGCGATTTTCCCATGTACTATATAGTGGACCAAAAAGAAGTCAAAATGAAAATCTCATGCTGTTGCTTTTCTTAAAAAAAAACTCTAAGAATCTGTCCCTAGAATTAGCTTTTGGCCCTGATACCATGGAGAACTAACCCTAACCCTAATCCAAACCCTAACCCTAGTTTAATTTTTAATATCAATAGAGTTTTCATATGTATTTTATTGTGGAAAACAAAGAACTCGGAAACTAAAGCTGTCACCATCTCTTTCATTAGAAAACCTATAAGAATCTATTCCTAGTGTTGGTTTTTGGCCCTGACTCCAAGGAGACCTAACCCTAACCCCAATCCTAATTTCATTTTAATGGCAATGGGATTTTCCCCATGCGTTTTACTGTGAACCAAAAACAAGTCAAAGTGAAAAGCTCTCATCATCAGTTTCCTTAGAAAACCTCTAATAATCTCTCCTTAGGATTAGTTTTTTGCCATGTCTCTAAGTAGCCATTACCCTATCCCTAACCAACCCTAACCCTAACCTAATTCCATTTTCAGTGGCAAAGGGGTTTTCCTGTGTATTTTAAAGTTAAAGTTAAAGGTGTTCCTTGTCCTGTCATGTTCAATACAGGGGGCCATGTCTTAGCTGAGGGAGCCAGCATTGTCCAAAGACACTTTCCATAGTCATGTAGCCAGCATGACTATACACCAAAGGTGCACAGAATGCTGTTATCTTCCCACCGATTTGTTACCTCTTCATCTACTCATATTTGCATGCTTTGCAACTGCTAGCTGGGCAGGAGCTGGGGCAAGGACGGGAACTCATCCCCTCACGTGGCACTCAGGATCTCAAACCCAAGCTCTCAGCTCTCTGACAAGCTCATCTTTAACCACTGAGCCATTGTGCCCCCCTCCCCCCATGTATTTTACTATTTGCCTAAATCAAGTCAAAAGAAAAGATTTAATCATTGTTTTCCTCAGAAAATCTCTTAGAAATCTATCACTGATATCAGTTTTGGCCCTGATTACAAGGAGACCTAACCCTAACCTTATCCCTAACCTGAGTATAATTTTCATTGGCAATGGAACTTTCCCCGCCCTGATCTGAAGAAAAGGTGGAATGCAAATCTAACCAAATATATAAATAAAGCCATCAAGTTCAATTTTCTGCAAACATAGGAATCCATATCCTGTGTTAGTACCCATCATATTTATCTATCCAGCCTTTGGGTGAACTCCTCGAGCAACAAGGAGAAGGACGAGGGGGACATGATAGCAGTGTTCCAATATCTCAGGGGCTGCCACAAAGAAGAGGGTGTCAAGCTATTTTCCAAGGTGCCTGAAGGCAGGACAAGAAGCAACGGGTGGAAACTAAGCAAGGAGAGAAGTAATCTAGAACTAAGGAGAAACTTCCTGACAGTTAGAACAATTAACCAGTGGAACAACCTGCCTCCATAAGAAGTGAATGCTCCATCACTGGAGGTTTTTAAGAAGAGACTGGACAGCCATTTGTCCGAAATGGTATAGGGTTTTCTTCCTGAGCAGGGGTTGGACTAGATGACCTCCAAGGTCCCTTCCAACTTTACTATTATTATTGCTGTTATTATTATTATTATTATTATTATTGATTCTCCTCCTTTCCTCAGTTATTATTTTCCCTGCCTAGTTCTTTTGTCATTATAATGTTCTTTTTCCTAATTTTTAAGCAACATCTGCCTTCTTGTAATTTAGGACCAGTATTCTCTGAATTGCACTCAAGGATAGACAACACCCATTAACATTGTCTGGGTTATATGTTGGGATAACATTGTGAGGTTGCACATCTTTGCTATGTGTGGTATCGATATATTTCTCCAAATATAAGCATTTTTCTTGACAATGTTAATCAAATGTTAAATAATTTTCCTCAGGCAATGACTTCTTTCTATCAATCAACTTCCTGGGGATAGATGGATAATTTTACTGGTCCATCACTTTGAAAATCTATCAAACCCATAACCGGCTTTTGTGATCTGAACCTTTCCTTTTAATAAATAACAATGGTCTGGCCATGTTTTTTCTAGCTCTCAGCTCACAATGTGGCAACTACCTTTGGCTGTCACAAAACAATATTTCCCAATTAGCGAGAGACCCATAGCTATCCATTTTCATTACTTCCTACTAGACAGCTCTCCATTTAGGACACCCCATCTATCACCAAGCAAAAATTTTGACATATTTAACAGCCTGTACCTTTTAATAAAACTCAACTTTGTTATTTTGCTGGGTGGGTTTTCTCTCTCTCTCTCTCTCTCTCTCTCTCTCTCTCTCTCTCTTTCTCTCAATGTGGTTTGCTTTCCAGCTGATTTTTATTAGGTCTCTGAAAGCTTTCACAACATTTTCACAGGATCACTCAGGCTAACAATATCAAGTGATTTCCTAAATATCACCACAGATTGCATTAGGCAAGAGAAATGAAAATATCTATTTTATATATTTTGAGAAAGCAAGAGGAAGTTGTGTTCATTCTGATTTTAGCAGTCCCCATGAATTCTCTCATATAAGTGGTTTATGGTAGACAGATGATATGATTGAGAACCATCCCAGCAAAGAAGTCATGCTGAATATTTTGGAAGGAGCCATGTCAGCATTTGTGTTTATGTCTGCTGGTAAGCAACATTTTTGTTTCCTGAAATGACATCCTTGCACTTGATGTCCTTACATTTCATTTTTGTCAGCTATCATAAGATAAATAAATAAACCTCCACTTGAGGGAACTAGGCAGACCATAGCTGTGAAAATCCTTTGCTAAGTGAGGAGAGAAAATATTCAGACATACACAAAATGACATACAGTAGAAGATGAAATGTTGGGCTTTCCCTGCCCTTTAGTTCTCCAAGGCCAGTATAAAAATTGCTTATTGCTCACCAGCAAAATCATGTTTGTGAATTTGTTCTTTAATGTGAAAGAATCAATACACACTCAAAGCAACAAGCTTATTTTTGCAAGCAGTTAGTTTGGCTTAACAAGCCCTGAAAGGTTTTCCAGCCCAGTTACTATCACACCCCAACAGCAATTGAGTGACTACAGCAAATGTAAAGGAGCCAAAAACTCCACCAGGTATAAAAAGTCCTAGGAAAAGAGAGAAAGAGCTTTGGTTTTTCTCCTCTGTCTTCTTAATGAGGACACTTTGGAAACCCTGACTAGAGAAATCTCAGTTATGATCCATTTACTGATCAGTGTGAATGTTTTTGTTCCTTTGTTTCAAACCTAATATCTACTTATGAAACAGCACCTGATCAAGCTTCAGCTAACCCTAGTACAGAACTGACTGATTCAGTGTCTATAACTCTGCTACCTTGCTGTATGGCTACCAACTTGCCTCTGGTGCCTTGGTTCCTCTTGGCTCCTGGATAATTCTGTTTGCTGCTTGTTCATGGTCCTATATAAATTCATAACCTTGTCTTCTACAAGGCCTGGAATACTATGAGTTTTTGAGTTACGAATGGAATGGGCAGGCCCCATTATACTCGTAACTCGAAGCTCCATTACCTGTAGCTGCCCATCTCACAAAACAAGTGATTCTAGGTGGCATAGAGCAAAATTATTTATTTATCATCATCATAGTTTTTTATAAATAACTCAAAATGGCCAACATACTTAAAATACTTTCCTCCTTTTCCTGCCCAAAACCCCTCTATGAGGGAGGTGGCTGATGAAGGAAGGAAGGAAGGAAGGAAGGAAGGAAGGAAGGAAGGAAGGAAGGAAGGAAGGAAGGAAGGAAGGAAGGAAGGAAGGAAGGAAGGAAATAATAATACACAAAGAACAAGTCAGCCAGATGTCCAGACTGGATTTGGCATTTTTATCCACCTATTGAGTCCTTCACAAAGAGGTGGAATAGGCAGATGTTGATGTTTAATGGTATTAAAGGTATTGTCACAGGATATAAGCTGCTCTGAGTAAAGCTGCCTTTTGAAACTGACTGATGGTGAATTTGTCAATGCCGATAGTGTTCAAGTGATGTGCCAGTTGTTTTGGGACCCAAGGCACCTATTACTATTGGGGCTACATTTGCTTGCTTTTGCCATAGTTGTTCTATTTGCAGGCCTTTGTATTATCTTCTCCAGTTCTTTCTCTTCTCTTCTACTGTCTCCAGGTATATGGCACGTCCGCCATCAAGATATTTTTGTCTTTGTAATTGAAAAGTGTTAAGTCTGGGTTGTTTTGTGACAAGTGCCTATCATTTTGAATTCTATTATTATTTGAAAAACATTAGATAGTATTGTATAAAAACATTTTTGTAAAAATGCAACTAAGAAGATAAATAATGAGTAAAAGGGTGGCAGAAATAATGGAGCCAGCTCACTAGTTTACCAGTTCCCTGGGATTCTCTGGTTTGATGGCACAACCAGGTCTTGATGGATCTTCAGAAAATCAGAAATGATGATGCAAAGTGATGGCAATCAGACCGCCAAATATAGTTCCTTAAGTGACAGAAGCCACAGGATACTCTTGATACTAGATATGGTGGGATGGGAAGAAGCTTATCCACCCCAAGATCAAAATATCCAGACACAAACAGAGCAATGTGGTATATGCAGTGCAATGCAGTGAGACATGTGCAGACCTGTACATGAGAGAAACAAAACAACTACTTCACAAATGCATGGAACAACACAGGAAAACAAATTCATCAAAATAGGATTCAGCAGTCCATCTGCATCTGAAAGACAATGGTCACTCTTTTGAAGACAGCAAAGTTCACATTCAGGACAGAGAAGAGCATGGTTTGAAAGAATCATCAAAGAGGGTATCTATGTCAAAACTGAGCAGCCCTCTCTCAACAGAAGGGGAAAGATATGACACCACATATCTCCTGTCTACAATCCTTCCAGCAATCCCAAGATTTCACACCCATTTGCATGCTGATTCAGGTGACTGAAGATACAGTTAAAACCCCCAAGTGGCCTCAGTGACTTTCATAAGGCTAACAACCAACCTCATAATACTAATGAACAGATGACTGCAAAGAATATAAATCCTTCTATTCTCCACCAGTCAGTTAGAACTGAAGAAGCTTCTTGGATGAGAAGCAAAAGGGTTTTAAAGGGAAAAAAAACAAGGAAGTCCAGTTGCCTTTTGGGAAAAGCACTTTTGGGACAACCATAACCTGATTGTTTATGTTAAAATGTGAAGGCATCTGAAGAATATGCAGAACTCTCCTCAAAAAATCTTCCAATGTATTGGAACAATGTATTGTATTCAATTTCCCTTGAAAGAGCCGAGGTGGCGCAGCAGTTAGAGTGCAGTACTGCAGGCCACTTTAGCTGACTGTGTTCAGCAGGTCAGCGGTTCAAATCTCACCGGCTCAAGGTTGACTCAGCCTTCCATCCTTCCGGGGTAGGTAAAATGAGGACCCAGATTGTTGGGGGCAATGTAAATATATATATACATTGCTTACTGGTGTACACCGCTTAGAGAGTGCTTGCACTTAAAGCGGTATATAAGTCTCATAAATAAATAAATAAATAAATAAATAAATCCCTCAGATATTCTACCCCATGGGGAACTTCCACACTTCTAATTTGAATTCAGGCAAAATTAGGGAGGTACAGAACCATCCTCAGAAATGGATGGCTTATGCATTACATTGAGAAGAAAACCTTCTCCCTCATCATTATTTTCCTACCTCCAGCGGTACCTAGTCCAGTGTTGAATGGCTCTCACTCTATGAAGGTATCTTCTGATATTCTGCCAAATTTGGCTTCCATGTAATTTCCATCCATGTTCCTCATGCTAATTCTCACACTGAGCAGTGGAGAAAAATGCTGTTTTGCCTTTTCTGTGACAGCTCTTCAGATATTTGAAAGTCACTATGTTGTCTCTCATAAATCTCTAGGTTAACTGCACCCATCTTTCAAAGGAATAAAAGGAAGGAAGGGGTTCCATCAAGGGCAAAGAGGCAGCAATTTCTAAACATGAGAACTAGGATCCTGAAGCTGATACAAAGCCCGGCATGGAAAGGAGACAAAGAAACACAAAAGGTGTTATGTCCTGAGCCTGTGCAAGCAGCCTCGGGGCATTGCAAGCGGTCCCGGGCAGGTGCAAGTTGCCCGGGACCAGACAGGCTGTCGCCAGTACTTGTGCGCATGCGCAAGTGATGGCGCGCCAAAAGTTGCAGATTGACCCGGGGATGGCCTATATAAGAGGCCAGGAGTTTTGGGCGTTACCGGTGTCTTCTAACTGTAAAGCTGAACTAAGAATAAAGAGTTCCTGAGAACTACAACTGCTTCTCATGTCTTGCCATTTCGCGAAGGACGCAACAAAAGGAAACACAGTGATAATAACTACGAGGTTTAAAGTCGAACTTAGCATAACAATAGTTGAAAATGAAATAAGGAGGTAGAGAGTCTTTCCATATAAATACATCTAGACTTGCTGTAGAGATAAAAATTGCTACTGGTATAACGATGCATTACCTGACTTTTTTAGTTGTGATGTTCTGCAATATAGAAGTCAGCAAGATCAAACCATATAAGCCATGGCTAGAGGACAAGCCATCATTCTAAGGACAAAAGCTAAAATAGCCATTCTAGTAATGCTGCAAATAACTAAGGAAGTAAAATCTTTTTTTCTAAAAAAAAAAATATTTTGCATAACCCTGTCGAGAAAGCATTAACCTTTAAGACTCAAAATGTAGCAGCATCCTCCAGTAAATGATTAGCAGCCAAATTCAGCAGAACTATCTTGTAGAAGGGCAAATGTCAATGCCCATGAGATTAAACTCTATCATATTGGATAAAGACAAATAATAGCTGCCTTCTGCTCTTCTTTGGAAAGAGTCAGCCTCAGAGAACAGTAATTAAAGATTGACTAAATACACTTTGGCAAATGTGGGTGATTACTATTTAACATAGCTGGGGAAAGGCAGATAACATGTTTTTTTTTTAAAAAAAAATCTCTCTTTTGTTACAAGTATGCAAGAAAACATTGATTATTCTTCCTGAAGCTAATGGCCTCTAGCTATGTAAGAACTGCCACACACAACTGCAACACAAAGTGCAACTTTGAGCATCCCTATAGATCTGGGATACTTTAAGTTCAAGGCATCTATTTGTTCCATAATCCCCCCCATCTTATCCCCCCCCCCAGAATAGGCTGAAAACATTGGCTCCTGGTGCTCTGAGAAGACAGCCATGGAATATTTTGGAGCTCACAATGCAAGTGTTAATATAACATGGATTGCCCACCTTTTTCTGTGCTGGAAGTGGATCTAAAAAGAATGGAGAGTGCTATTGCATTTTTTCAAAAAAAGAAGATTTTATGAATATTTATAGGGAACAAGAATCTGTTGGAGTTCTAAGGTATGAACCATCACACTTATTCAGCCTGGTATATATAAGTAAAGGTAAACTTCATAACTAAGAAATCCTATATCTCCAGCATAGTTTCTTCTCAAGGAAGACAAATCCTGGATAAAGAGCAAAGCCACTCGAGCAAGAATGTTATAGATGAAACCATCAGCTCTCATTCTTTTGATGGCTTCTCAGAATACATAGTTCTTCAATCAGCCACTTTATAGAAATCTAAAGGAAGCTTTCTACTCAATTACTGCAGCAACCACCTTTGGCTTTGGGACTTAAGAAATACATTCAAAGTCATGCCTCTGGCCAGTTTCGTTCATCAGCCAAGATCTGACATTAATGGAAATGTTATTTGGGGGGGGGGAATCATAAATCACAAAAGTACATTTGGCTCCAGCAAGTAAATCACATCTAGAAAAACCTATTTTTGCTCTACAAAGAAGAATCATCTTCCATAACTTTCAGACAGCCAGTTCCTTGGGTCACAATGGTTAGTAGCTGCAAATGATTTGGGGCACTTTCTCATGGTTTCTACAGTGTGTAATCCTTCCATCTTTCAGTCTGCAGAGATGTGTGTTGACGTGAATTCCATTTCCTCCATGGCCAAACTTTACTGTGCTTCAACAACAAGGACAGGGTGCTGGGTTGTCCTTAATATTTACTGCAGGTCACTCACCAGCTAGCAATTGGTAGGTCACTTTCCTTTCCCTTCCTAACCAGAGTCCTCTTCTACCAAGATAAACAGCCATCAATCATTTTCCAGAATGGGGGTCGGGACTTTGGGATATTCTCTCCTATTTTAGCCCTTTCTCCTATCTCAGCATCCAATCATGTGGGTTTATTATTATTTATTTTTTAAGTTTTCTTTCTATCAGGAGAAAACCATAGTTCTGTGTTAAACAAAACCCCAAGCTCTTCCTCCTCTCTTCCTTCTGCTTCTTACTATTCAAAATCACTTCTGCTTCTTTGTGCAAGATACTGACAGTTTTAGGGAGTTTCACTGAGTCTCTGAAAGATTAACAAAGGGTTGAATCAGTATAATCTCAGTATATATTTCCAACAGTTAAACAAACTAAGCACACTTAGCATTTTTTCCCAATCCATGATTACCTTGATCCTAGTTATGTTTACTCAGAAATAAATATAAATAAGCTTATTCATGGGTAAATGCACATCCATGTTATTTGACATAGGATTATTAATCTCTATCTTTATCAATATACAGAATGACTTCTGTTTCCTCTTGTGTGTATCCCAGGGCAATTGTGTAGAGATGTTGAGCCCAATTTGAATAAGAACTCCACAGATGCAAGACATCTAGTCTTATATGGTAGCTTTCTGAAGGAAAAGTACTAAGGATTACAGGTTTAGCATCATACCTTGGAGTTCAGCAAATCTTCTCCCAAGGAAAATCTTAAACTCACACACACACAAACACACACACACACACACACACACACACACACACACACATGCATACACTCACACACAAAGTCTCTTTTCTCACCCCACTGGCAGGCGCAAGCAACCAGAACCACTTGTGAATAGCTTAAGTCAGCAACTTTATTGACTTTTACCTATACTACAAGAATCTCCCCAGACTGCTTACCTTCCCCTGGGAACAAGTAGAAAAGGTTTCATGGCTCTTGGGGGGGTGTTGAAGGTTAGGCTTATGCCTCTTGTGACTGTGTAAGGACTGAAGACTCACTCGACCCCTCTTTCCAGCCTGGCTGGCAATTTCCCAACTTTCACTGCTTCTTTTTTGTACTTTACATAGAGATTTGCAATGGGAAGGAAGTACAGCATCCAACCACTAGGCAGAGTTATGGGGTAGGATTGATACAAAAAGTGTGATTACCATGTTTAAAATGATATTACCATGTTTAAATGATATTACCATGTTTAAAAATAAAAATCGTAACTAGATGGATTTGAGTGCAAGTGGGTAGGCAAGGAACTTTGTCCTTCGTTCCTACATCCCATCAGTCAACACATATATACTGGCTGCTAACTGGTCTACTGTGAGGAAACCAGATATATCACTTGATTGCAGCTTAAACCAAAATATATACTGTATAGAAGACAATGTCCAGAGCTGAGATAAAAGGGTGTGCCTGCAGCAAAGTTAAATGTTCACTCAGTCTGAGACCTGACCATGTCATCAACCAAATTGTCAATGAGGCATTGCCAATTATCCATATAGCAACAATTGGATCAGGAGAAGAGGAAAAACACAATTTAAAGAGTAGAACAACTGAGACATCTACATGTCATGGTAAGTGGGACATGAGGATAAGCCCCAAGAGAACACTCCTTGCCTTTTAAATGATTAAATGATCATTGATTAAATGATCCAATCATCCCTTAGAATATGTCTTGATCTGACCATAGATACCAAGGACATCAGCTAAATATCAGCTGATCTTAAAAAGTAGAAGAAACACAAACAGATCTCATTTTCAGGATTCTAAAGTTCACTGGCAAGAGAACTATTGTTTCAAATTCTTTTGTAGCCAACTCCATGTGAAAGATGTCTGGCAAGTCCAGGTGTTATCTTAGTTCAGCCTTCTGTTTGTTGCTGATTCTAGGCTTCAAGAGTTTTTGCCCCTTTCTAAAGCTTCAGATTTCTGCATGGCTGAAAAACAACAGAAGATCAAGAGTCTGAATTCTCAGATAATAAGAGGGGTACATAGCCAAGCACAAATGGCAATATCAGGGAGACCTGTGATTTATTGAACTCTCTTCAGGGATTACTGGACTTTTGATCCTGGACAGGAGGATCTGACAGACTAGTGTAATGGGAAACCAGTTGAAGCTCAATTGTTAAGTTTCCCAATCACAGCTGAAACAAAGTTCAGGACCTCTAACGGATAACCTGCCACAAAATGGTAACTTATTCTAAAAGAGGGAGAAGCTCTCATCATCAGCCTAGTGTGAATAGTCTAGTGCAATCAACCAATGGCCTCATCTTTATTTTTATTTATCTCAGCTGAAAGATGCTGCAAATGACTGGAGACAGATAATTTAAAGTTTGCTGCAAAGAGCAAAAAGGAGGCAGCAGTGAGAAGACTTTTCTGGATACCTATTTTCCCCAGTAATAGCACTTTACCTTAAACAGCAAGGAATAAGAAAACTGGGAGGGGCTGAGACTTAATTTTTAATGTGGTAAGCCACCTGGAGTCATTTGTGTGTGTTGGGTGATGATACAAATTTGTTTAGTAAATAAATATTTAATAGATCAGTGGGATGCATACAAAGACAGAACTGTAGCAGAAGAAATGGTAGAACCTAGGGGTGGAGTAAAAAGGGGAATCAGCCTAGAATCCCTACATAGCCATAAGCAAACTAAGTCCACCCATCATGAGCGCCATTGACTCTTATCCATCTCTAATCAAGTGCTGATCATTAGTTGAGAAGATTCCTGTTCATATTCCTTTTAGCAATAAATCAGCTTAACTCAACTTTCATGTGTAGACCTGATCTTTGAGGCCTGATAAAAACTTTGTGCAAGATAATGTCCTGCTGATGTGTTAGACTTTGACTGTCAATCTGGAATGACTAACAGATACCAGCTCAGAGATGAACCTTTTTCCAAAGTCAAGATTGCCCATAAGTCTGTAAGGAAAGAAATCTAATGCCATTGTCGGATTTACATTTCATAGATCATGGAATGTTGCTTTTGAAACAGCTGCATCAGCTTCCCAACAGTCTAAATCTAAGTACTGGTTCTATAAAATCTTAAAACAGTGGGCACCATTTTGTAATTCAGGGATTCCAGTGTATCATAACCTACAGTCAGTAGTAGTGCCAGTTATTCCTCTCTAATTAAACTGATCTATTGTAAGATCTCAGGGATTAATTGCTAGCTATTATGAATACTGAGGAAGCAAGCCAAATCTCTGTTAAGGGTTGTGTGTGTGTGTTTCTGTGTTGTTTGTAGAGCATCATGCAGAATCAGAATCATACAGTTGCCAACCTTTGCCCTTGTATTGGCATGGCATATGGCCTAGGTCAGCCTCTTCCCAAATTAAAGACAGCCTCTTCCCAAATTATCCTAACTGATCTGAAACTGATTATCCCAATCTGAAATAATCATTGTGTTATTATTTGGCCTACCAAATAGCAAAATTAGGTCTGTAGAAACTCACATTTGTTCCTGTGACAGCCCCATAATTATGAAACTGCCTACTCCAAGGAAGGATCAAGGTAGCTTCTTCTTTATTCTGCTTTAGACCGGCTTCAAAAACCACAACAGTATTCTGATATTCTTTTCACAATTTGAACAAAGTTTTCTAATTTTAATGCAATAAATGATCTGGGCTTTGTTTATATCTTAAAATTATGACTGCATGACTTTTATGTTTATTGTGTTTTATCCTGAACTGAATGTTGCCTTGAGCCCTCAATAGATGGAAATGCGAGATGCCAAATAAATAATCAGTACAGGGTAGAAATATTCTTCTTCTTTTTTTTTTACTGCTGCTCCTCATTACATATGATGAAAGGGATTTGCTTTTTAATGTTTTTCAGAGACATTCTCTTCAGTGGATTGTGATATTCCTGCATTTTGTTACCAATGATTGTTATGTTTAATGTTTTTCTCTTTATAACATATACTTATTTATGGTGGCTGTTACTGCATTGATATATTGCTATTGTTGCTTCTGGATATACCAATTAGGTTTTTGTTCAGGTTGAAGTGATCTATATATTTTATAAATATATTAAAATGGGTTGACCAAGGCTGTGTGTGGGTGCGTATGAACATCCCCCCCCCTTTTCTTATACAATCTTCTCTTTATTGTACTGAGCTTCTTACCTCTACTCTGATCTGCAGCCTTCCTGGGTTCCCATACTTCATTCATTCAATCCCAAGGAAAGGAATAGGAGGGTCTTTGAAACACAGAAAACTCATTCACACAATTTCTCTGCTCTCAGATTTGGTGGATGACTTCATAAGTCCATTCATGCCCAAACATTCATGCCCAAACATTAATGGTAAGATTCAGAGATAGGAACAAGAAATACTCTTTAAACTGTGTAATTCAACCTATGATCATTGGTATAGCTGGCTGTAAAGTGAATCAGACAAATGATTAGCTACTGAATGCCAGTTGTTGGAAAATAGGAATAGGAGGCAGTCAGTGGAGGCCATGTTAATCACTGATTAAGAAAATAGCTTATTGTTTTAAAAGGTTGTTGGGGCTCATCCAGTACTAAGAATAAAGTTATGTTCTCGATAACAAAGGTTTAGACTAGTACGTGGACATCACCTTACGACCACAATTGAGCCCAAAATTTCTGTTCTTAAGTGAGACATTTGTTAAGTGACTTTTGCCTCATTTTATGACCTTTCTTGGCACAGTTGTTAAGTGAATCACTGCAGTTGCTAAGTTAGCAACACATCTGTTGAGTGAACCTGGCTTCCCCATTGATTTTGCTTGTCAGAAGGTCTCAAAAGGTGATCACATGATCCTGGGATACTGCAACTGTTGTAAATATGAGTCAGTTGCCTAGTGTCCGAATTTTGATCGTGTAACCATGAGGATGCCACAAAGATCATAAATGTGAAAGATGGTCATAAGTCACTTTTTTTCAGTGCCACTGTAACTTTGAACAATCACTAAATGAACTTAAGTTGAGGACTACCTATAAAAAATGAGCAACGAAAATAGCCAATTCTATGGAAATTCCTGGTAGATATACCAAAGAATTCTGAGAAAAAAAACAACTATGAGCATGCAATACTTGGAGCAAGTGTAACATCCTTCTCTGCTGGTATTTGCTAGGTTTCCAAGCACACCGAGCCAATTATGTTCAACATATGCAATAAAATATGCACATTATTTTTTTCATTATCTGCAATGTTAGCCCAAAACAACTTCACAAGCCCATCAGGAAAGGAAAGTGGCTGCAAAATTCCCCGAATTCCTGAAAAATCCACTTCCTGACTGCCAGGAAATGCAAAAATAATTAGGATTGAAAATAGTTCATTATCTTTTCTTTGGTTCATGCATGCATTTCATCTCCCAAATGAAACTGCTACTTGATCTGGTGCTGACAGTCCTAGAGTGTGGAAAACTAAGAATGGAGTCTGTTTTGATATTAATCATCCACATCAAGTGACATCCAAAAGTCACTGTCTGATAGGAAGCTGTCAGAAGAAATGAAACCCAGCTCTCTGGGGCAGTCAATAATGGGATGGTGCGGTGTTGAGCCTGAGGCAAATGCTAAAGCATGTTCTGTAGCTAAAGGAGAAGAACCACTTTGCTGAAAAATAGGAGAGATTCAACAGGGTTTTTTATCCAGCCCTTTGAAAGCAATCTTCTCTAATGCTGGGGCCTTTTGATACTGTGAGATTTCAGTTCCCACAATCCTCAATTGGCTGAGGATTGTAGGAGCTTTCAGCTGACACAGTGTCATTCTGAGGAAGATTAATCTACACTGATCTTTCTCAACCTTGGCAACTTTAAGATGTGTGGACTTCAACTGCCAGAATTCCCCAGCCAATATCCTGGCTAGAGAATTTTGGGAGTTGAAATCCACACAACATTGGCAAGGCTGAGAAACACTGGTCTATCTGATGCATTCAGAGTATTAACACAGCATACATTTGAATAAGGAACTACTGTGTCTGTGTTTTTCAACTTTGGCAACTCTAAGATGTGTGGACTTCAACTTCCAAAATTCCATAACCAGTTATACTGGCAGGGGGGTTCTGGAAATTGAAATCCATACATCTTAGAGTTGCCAAGGTTGAGAAACACAGGCCTACGTGGATGGAGAGGACCTAGGAAATGGCACTGTCGCTGTGTTTCACTTACCTTTTACAAGAACTTGGCCAAAATACTGAATGAACAATAAGAACAAAAAGCTTAGCAACATATGAAAATGTTCACAGTAGCCAAACATTTTAGAATTGGAAAGGACTATTTTAGACTATCAATTTTCAGTTTCATGTAGGAATCCAAAACTGCAATAATTCTTGACAGATTGTTGCTGGTGCCCATGAACTTATTTTTTTGTCATACTTATATAGCTACCCATCTCAGAAACAAATGATTCTGGGTGGCATACAACAAATCTAAAAAAAACCCTATGAATATTTACAAAACAATACTATTAAAAGCTCTAAAAGTATGAAAAACATAAAGTTAAAAGAAACAAATATTGGATCAAGAACAAGTATTAAAAATAATGGAGCCATTTCAATATTCAATTTCAATATTTCACATCCAGTGAAAAGGAGACTCCCATACTTCTGGATGGCAGCCTATTCTATTATCTTATGTTAAAGTGGATCTTAATTTCTGCAATGTAAATCCATTATTTCATATACTGCATTCTGGAATAATAAAGAACAGTTCTTGATATTTTCGTACCACCTCTTCAGTTCCCTGAGCAACATCGTTTTTCTCTTTAAGGGTGAGCTGCATGGCCAGGTTCTCCAGTGTATGTCGCTCAAGGGCATGGCATCTCACCAAAAAGGCAACTTTAACTTTTTCTGCTTTACATCTAGCATTACTAGCCAGTTCTCCTGCAATACTTCATTCTAGGTGAATACCTCCATTCTAATTATAAGCAGGGGGTTGGACTAGAAGACCTCCAAGATTCCTTCCAACTTTATTATTATTATTATTATTATTATTATTATTATTATTATTAATAATAATAATAATAATAATCAATGTGTGCTGAGACGGGAACACCTCCACATACTCCTCTCTGATCACTGGTTAATTCCCTCCTCAGGCATTTTTTTCCCTTTCTGGACTTCAATTGGAGAGCCTCGGTTTCTTATTTTTCTTTGTTTCATTTATGGACTGGTGAAACACAGATTTTTTAGCTACTTCATTAACAGGATCCAATCTGGGTTGGTCACAGGGACCAGAGGTTTAGTCTGGTCTATATTCTAGAAGTTCCCTGAGGGAACTTCTGAAAGTCTGAAAGCTCAGAAAATTAAATCTCCAGCTCAGTTTGGATCCTGCAACATTATCCTGGGACACATATATTTGCCTTCACTTCATTAAAAGAATGCTCTCTCTCTCTCTCTCTCTCTCTCTCTCTCTCTCTCTCTCTCTCTCTCTCTCTCTCTCTCTCTCTCTCTCCCCACATATGAAATTCTTGACTTTTTTTTAAACAAATTCTCTTCTTGAAGGTGGAACACTGAAATCCATGAAAGGTTTTGTTTCTTTAAAAAAATTGTTTCACTTTTAGCAGGTTTACTTATGGGAGTCAAGAAGTTTAAGGAAAACTCTAAATCTTTCCAGGTTTTTTTTTAAATCCTTCTTAAAGGAAGGTGCCCCATCCCAGATACAATACTTAAGAGCAGAGTTTAAAGAGGAAAAATATTTTCTGCAATTTAGAAACTATATTTCTATTGATGCATTCTAAAAATTCATTTGTCCCTTCTGTACCACATAAAAGTGCTAATTTATTTTCGGGTTACAATGAGTTACTATTCCAAAGTTTTGCTAAACTGTGTACTCCCCATCCCTGCCTTTTTTATTGATTATTATCCATCTGGCCAGTAAATGTGCAGCTCCATCCATTCACCCCAACTCTACCCTGAATAAAAGGATTTCAAGTTGTAAAAAGGGAGATTTTTATTATTATTTTCAATATTATGCAAACTACTAAAGAAATTATCTGCTCAAAAGAATGTGATAAAAATATTCTGGAAAGATTTCTTCTCATAAATCAATACTGATTTCTAATATCACATGGTTTTCCAATAGCTACAGAGCAGTTTCTTGTGATCTGTTCTGGAATCTTACAGATATCAATATCAAGCTGATGTTTCTATTATTTTTCTGGGTCTTCATTTTTCTCAAAATAGGGACAGCATTTGCCTTTCATTGGTTATCTGGTATTTTACTCATGTTCCAGAATTTGTCAAACAAAGTAACATAAAGATCTGGCATTGCCATCTTCAAATTCTTTTCATATCCTAGAATGTACTTTATCTGACAGTGGAGATTTAAATTCTAAGTAAAGAGTTACTTCCTGACAACTTCTATCAATGTCAAGCTCTAATGCTACCCTTCAATCCTGCAAGAAAGCAAGATATAACACTGGTGGTGCAAGTAAAAGTCCAATTTTCAATTGAACAGAAGTCATTTACTTTATTAGGATAGTTTGATGAAGAATAGTAACCCTTCCTGGCCTCTTTTTATCCTTCTAACGTAGATTCCTATTTCTTGCTCCTCTTGTTCCTTTTAGAAATTTCCTTCTGTGTATTGCTGATATTATTTCTGGGTTCCATGTTGAATGGAAGAGGCTAAAGGGAAAGTTGCCATTGTTTCTTTCTATTATACAAGAACAAAGGGAGCCATACCTACAAAAGTCTACGGATTACTTGAAGTAACCTCTAGTAATCAGGTTCTTGCCATTATGATTCTAAGGGAGAAGAACTAGATAGCCTCTTCCCATGTACAGTATATCTGCCGCTCTCTGGAGCTGTTGTATTTTGGCAGGGACTGTTATTGGCACAAAAGTAAAATCTATGTTTTTTTATATGAGGGTAAGAAAACTGAGAATTTGCAAAATCTGTCACTGTTGCCCATGCTGGCTGTGCATTATGGTTCTGCAATATTTGGATGACCAAGAGTTAGCCATCTGTGTCCCAAAATATATCAAACCTCTTTGCAGAAAAATGATGAATAAAAATGTGAGGAAGTAAATGACCAAGATATGAGAAAGATTTAGAAAAAGGGGGAAATTGGTAAAACTAAAAATATCAAATGGTCTGTGTGTATATACATATGCATGCATGAAAAGCACAGAAACAGCCATCCGATTAGTTTAAAACAATCTGAATTGTCTCTTTTGATCATGCAACTTGGACTTTCTTGTCACAGAACAGAGGATTTCTGCAAAACAAATAAGCAAGAAGCAATTCAGAGCCTCAAGTTTCTAGGTTATAAACTTCAGTCCAGTCAGAGGAGCTGAATGTTATTTGTAGACCAGCTGCAGCTGGAATTGCCTATAAGAGATTGATATATTTCACTCGTCAGCAAAGCTAATTTCTTAGTGGAGATGGAGTTTGGCTTATTAGTTCAATAGCAAGCCAAGCATAAAGGAATGCTGAGATGCATATAAATGAACAGAGGGCAGTGAAGCCTGTGCACCAGCTGAAAGAAGCTGAGCCTGATGGAATGAAAAAGGCTACAGAACATACTTAGGATTTATTTCATTACTATTCCCAAACTGTTGCCCTGCATTCGGACATATTTTTATTTTGTAAATGGCCACAAGTGATTTCTACACAGAAAAAAAAGCCTGTCAAATTCTGGAGTGATGCATTTATGTATCAAAGAAGAGAAGCATTTCAGTTGTACAATACATTATGTACCTGTGTGAATGAAAGAACTTGGAGTGCCTACAGAGAAGCAATTATTTTGATCCTGGTATCTTTGTTGACATCACTGCCCTGCTGCATTATTTCCATTTGAGGGGGGGATTTGGGTGTGGGGTTTGGGGTTTTTTTTGCAATCTGTACCAAGCCACACAATTGCCTAGCACACATGCACACCTTTTTGTCCTTGTCAAACTTGGAGGGAAGCACTGAAGAAACATAGGAGTGATATGTCAGCCTTCAAGAGGTGTCAAACTGCCAGTCTGCAGGCCAGTTGTATCATGCAGAGACCACACCCATCCCAGCTCCAGCAATGCGAAAAAAGCCAGGATATGTCATGACACGTCATATGACACGACGAGTTTGACACCCATGGACTAGAGTAAGAAACCAAAGTCATGCACATTAATACTATTTTTAGAAGAAAATGCTTATAGCTAGGGTTGAACTGTGGGGTCCTTTGTGCTCTTTGAGCTTAGCTATTTTCATACAGACATTTTATTATCGAACTAGTAACATGATTAGTGTACTGATGATGTTACCTAGTTGGGTAATGAAATGCCTGCAAGAAAACAACCAAGTTCAGAGAGCAACAAGGACCCCACAATACTATTTTTATTATAAGGCTACAGTAACAGAATTTTGTAAGTCTGAATGCTTCTATCTCCCTCTTTTATCTTTATACAAAGATAACTTCATAAGAAAGTCTGAGATGCTTTCAGGTCTTGGAGCAGGGAAAATGGTTGAGCCTCTGTAGGAGGTTTTATGATTATACAGAGTTTGCCTTCTGAACAATTATGATCTGTTTCTTTCTTTTTGTTTTAATTATTCTTACTTTGTGGGGAGAGCAGAAGTAGTGTATTCCTTCAATGATAATAAACAAATGAAAATTGTATCATCTCTTACTGATTGGCATTGAAAGTTAGTGTTTGTCACAAAGGGCTTCAATCTAAACTCCAGTCTTATATCTGATGGTATAAAAAGCAGAAATTTAGACACAGAAATTTAGCAAGTGAAATTCTCCTTGACTTAAGTAAGGATAGTTTAAGAAAGGGGGCATCCGTAGTATCACAGGCACAGGTTGCCTTATGGCAGCAGTTCTCCAAATGTGGTCTGGGGACTCCTTTCAAAGGGTCCACAAAGTCGACTAAGCAAATAATTTAACATTTTATCATTTCTCAGTTTTAATTTCTAATACAGTATATATATCAATAGTATAAACCATGTAAACCAAAGCTTTTTGGAATCCTCAATAATTTTCAAAAATGTAAAAGGTTCCTAAGACCAAAATGTCTGAAAACTACTGCATTATGGCAATATGGTGGGTTTTCCCCCAACCCTCCATCATTCATAACGTGTTTAATTCTTCATCAAGTTAAAAGGTTTGAATTAAAAAAAAGGGATATCTTAGGATAGAAAGAACAAATTTTGACTAATCTATACCTTGCTTTTTTATTCAAAAGGCAGAGAAATGAAATCTGTAGAAATTCCCTAGGATGTCACAATGTTGGCAGGTTTTACAGTCCTAATTAATGGATTTTTTTTCAGTAGTAACTTTGATATGTGAAAATTTGCAACCAGTATGATCTATTGGCTAAATTATTGGCCTAGGTCTGAAAAGACTTTGATTCAAATCCACCATTAGCTCTGGAATTGACTGGTTGAGTTTAGATCAGTCATTCTCAGCCTGACCATCTCAAAGGACAGATTTCTCCATGTAAGTGAATCTGAGTCCTTGAACAACAAGGCTCTGTGGGGGGGGGAGGGGTGTCTGTAAAAATTCTCTTCTTATCCCTATGAGATATAAGTGTCTTCCTCCAATTTGGGTCCTTTTCCAGAGCCTGGGAGTTTGAGGGTTCTGCGCAGTATCTTAGCTATTCCTACCATTGCAGTCTTGTGGACAGAGAGCTCAGATATTGTTCCTGGGATTTGCTGGAGTCACTCTTCCAGCTTAGGAGTCACTGTCCTGAATGCTTCAATCACCATTGGAACCACTTTGGCCTTTATGTTCCACAAACTGTCTAGTTCCTCCAGTAGACTTCTGTACTTCTACATTTCTCAGCAGTGGTGTGCAATTGCAACACAAGTTCTGCCATTTTATGCATGTCAAAATTCATATACAAAAAAGAGAAAATCATCTGTCATATCAGAGTATTACTGCTTAATTGTTTTATGGGGAGGGAGAGAAATGCCTTTGGAGAAGGATTTGGAACTAGTTAGCTAAATAGTTTAAAAACATGAGGAAGGGAAATATAGCTAAATCTAATTTAACACATAAATGAATTGAGATGTTTTGGTGAAATAATTATGAAAAATCTTCCTTAGCTAAGTAGTGATAAAATAGAGTAAATGCTGCCCCAAGTACTTTTTTTTTTTAAATTCACAAGTCCTCTTCTTCTGTTTTAAAGCAACTGGATATCCCCATCAGAAATAAGCAGAGGAATTAGTGGGGAGGACCAGTTATGGAAGGTTTATTAGCACTTTCTTCCTCTAAAAGGGTTGGTCAGTTTCTTCTAGTTTCTCATTTCTAAAAAAATCAACTCCTTTCAGTTTATCTTCATTTCTCAGTTTTGTGAATCTGTCAATATTCTGTTTTACTCTAGGGATGTTTTAGAGATTCATGTTAAACCTAGCATATATTTTTGTATTCATGCTCCAAACATACATATATTTGTATAGTACTGTATACAGCTGTGATTTATAGATGTATTGTATCTGTGATATTATGCATTTTGTACATTATTTCAATGAATTGTTTTCATTATTTAAACTGTATCAGTTTTTATGACTTGTGGACTTGAACTGGGGGTACCCTAACCATTATACCAAAACAGCTCACAAATCAGTTGTGTCAGATGCAAACTGTTTTTCTCCATCTTTATTACACTACTCAAAATATCTCCTAGCTTCGAATCTTGAGAATGGAAAAAGAAAGGATGACAACTAAAGTAAAGAAAAGAAACTATTGGCTTAAGGATTAATATCTGGGGCACTTGTCTTCTCACTCTGATGCTTTCCAGATAAGTTAGGATTATAATGTTCCCAAAATGCTGGAACTGCAGAACTGCAGAGCTGTAATCCCAACCCATTTGTGAAAGGAATCAATAATTTGGGCTGAATAACATGACCGCACTTAGCCAATTTACAGTGAATCTTGGAATGACAATGTCATATTCCAGCTGAGGTCCAAAGCTTACAGATGTGACTTCAGAATCATGTAGAAAAGAAGTCCTCAACCCCTGGTCCATGGACCAGCACTAGTCCAGGGCATAACAGCAACCGAGTTGCTCAAACATGCAAAGCCCCATCCACGGGATGCAGGCAGCATGTGAAACCACACCCCCTTCCTTCCACGGAAAAACCTCTCTCCACGGAACTGGTTCCTGGTGCCCAAAAGGTTGGGGGCTTCTGATGTAGAATGTTCATCATCTTTAATAGTTCTATTCGTCTCTTGGAGGACGTGTGGTCTGCTAGTCACAGGATGAGTCCTGCTATTTACTGCATCTATTTAATTGTTCAATAAATAAAAATGCCTTTAAACATGCCACACAGTGGAGAATAACATTAAAGCCACAATTGTTGGGAATTGTTTCATTTAACTTGTGACCAGGGACAAGTGTTATTGTTACTGAAGATAGAGTCCTACCAGCTGGCTGGAGATAAAGATTGATGTGATTGCCCTTTCCTTGCTTTTCTTCTTTCCTTTAATTGCCTGCAAAGTTCTGACAGAAAAGACTCTTCTGTGTTGATTCCCATTTTGGGTTGCTTCATTAATATTTGATGGCTCAGCATGATAAAATATTTAAAGCTAAATATATTTATGTGAACACATTAGCAGGGTCCTGGGCACAAATCAGATTACCAAGCTTTGAAAGCCAGCCTGGTGTCATGGTTAAAGTATTGGATGATGGCTGGATAGACCCAGGTTCCAGTTCACCATCCATCAAGAAAATTGACTAGATAAATTTCTGACCCGTTTCATACCCATCGCAATGGGTGGATAAAATGAGTGGGGATCCCTATGGAAACTGCCTTGAACCTTTGGAGGAAAGGCAGGTGATAAATATCTCAGATAAACAAAAATAAAACTTTCATATGCAGCATTTAATTAAATCTATAAACAATGTTCTTTGTATTTCTTTGAGGAAGCTTGCTGATTGTATCAGGACACCGTACGGCAAATTTTTAAATTCTTCTAAGTCACCCTGATTGAACCAGATCCTGGGGGATTCTTTGAGTCAAAAAAGATAGGACAGAAATATTCTAGAATCCCAGAAACATAGGGCTGGAAGGGATTTTGGAGGTCTTCTAGTTCAACCCCCTTGCCAGGCAGGAGTCCAAGCCAGACAAATGAATGTCCTATCTTTTCATGAAAACCAATCAGAGCTGAAGAAGCTTCTTGGATAAGAAGTGAAATGTCTTGAAAGAAAGAAAGAAAGAAAGAAAGAAAGAAAGAAAGAAAGAAAGAAAGAAAGAAAGAAAGAAAGAAAGAGGGAGGGAGGGAGGGAGGGAAGGAAGGAAGGAAGGAAGGAAGGAAGGAAGGAAGGAAGGAAGGAAGGAAGGAAGGAAGGAAGGAAGGAAGGAAGGAAGGAAGGAAGGAAGGAAGTCCAGTTGCCTCCTGAAAGAGCACCTTTGAGACAACCATGACCTGGGTGACTGAGAATCTCCATAATCACTATCAGAAAATTTCTCCTTAGTTCCAGGTAGGATCTCTCTTTAGCAAGCCTCCCTCCTCCCCGCCCGACTCTCCCCCCTCCCAGTTGCTTCTCTTCCTGCCCTCAGCTACTTTGAAAATCAGTCAACTCCTCATCTCTGTGACTAGTCCTCAAGTACTGGAGGGGATTTTCAAGAAACAGGATGCAAAAGACAATCTATGTATCACTGATGTGTTTTCCATTCATGTCTGGGTTATAGTGAGCTACCTATGGAAAAATAGTATTTCACAGATAATTTCAAGAGAGCCGAGAAATATTTCATCATGAAAGCATTTTCTCCTGCAGTATTAAATGGCACAACTCAACCCACCATAGCCTCCAGAAGGAAACTTATATTTAGTAGCAGCAGCATTCAAAGAAATAAGCAATAAGATTGATTTTATGTTAAGATTATAAACAAACCAATATATATATAATCTGACTTTATATACACATGAAATTGGTTTGAACTGTGATAAAACTGGATTTTTTAATCAATGTTTATTTAAGTACCATTTTTCTAAGGCTTATATCTCTTCAACCAGTTAGCCTCAGTCACTACATGTAATTAGAATACAGAATATAGAATACAACAAGTTGGATAAGTCCTTGGAGATCTTTTAGCCCAAGCCACTACTCAAGCAGGAGAACCTATATCAGTGGTGGCGAACCTATGGCACAGGTGCCAAAGGTGGCAATTGGAGCCCTATCTGTGGGCACACGTGCCATTGCCCCAGCCTCACCTCCCCACACAACCCCCTCCTCTCCAGCAACCCCCCTGAAGGAGAGTCGTCCCTGAGTGTGCCCCATGCGAAGCAGCGCAGCCAAAGACATGGCAGCCAGGCAGCATAGACAAGACTCTGCCCTCACACCCCATTTTGCACAGCTGATGCTGCAGGGCACAGGCAGAGGGCGTGACCACCATAGTGCTGCTGGGCTGCCTGAGCAATCTGCGGTGGGTCCTGGAGGCAGTGAGTGGCCCTGTGGGCAGGCAGGACAGGGTATGGGGGTGGAGCAGGGGTGGGGCAGGGGGTGGAGTGGGGGTAGGACCAGTTTTTGGGCACTCAGTCTCTAAAAGGTTCGCCATCACTGACCTATATTATTCCAGACAAATGACTCTTCTTTTTAAAACCTTCAGCAATGGAACACCACAACTTCTGAAGGCAAGCTGTTCCACTGATTAATTGTTCTCACTGACAGGAAATTTCTCCTTAACTCTAGGTTATATCTGACTTTGATAAACTTCCATTCATTACTCGTTGTCCTGCCCTCAGGTGCTTTGGAGAATAGCTTGACTCTTCTCTGTGTCAGGTCCTCAAATATTGGAAAACTATCATGTCACACATTGTCCTTCTCTTCATTAGACTAGACATACCTAATTCCTGCAACCATTCATCATATGCTTTAGCCTCCAGGACTCTAATTATCTTTGTTGCTCTTCTCTGTGCTCTTTCTACAATCTCAACATCTTTTTATATCATGCTGACCAAAACATTGTATTTACCAGTGCTTTTTTTCTAAAAAAAAAAAAAAGGTGCCGGAACTCACACACATCATACAACTCGCCTTCCCTACCCTACAAGGTTCCAACCAAAAAAGGTGCCGGAACTCCGTTCTGAGCGTTCTATGAGAAAAAAAGCCCTGGTATTTATATACTTGTGTGTGTATTGTATATACATACTCAGTTTCCATAAGAATTACTTCATCATAGTCAGTACACAAACTGCCAATTACATAATCAGAAGAAAGCAGTCACTAGGATTGCATGCCTTTCTCAGCCATGTTTAGAAAAGCATACCACATCACTCATAAGTCTTTTTCCTCTGCTTTTCTCCTCACCCCATAAATTCTGACCGTTGTGTACATTTCATTAATTTAAAAAAAAAAAGTTTAGAGACAAAGTCTGTAACCTTTTGGGTGCTTCCCAACAATACATAATGAAAAAGCACTATTCCAGATATAGAATTTGCATTTATCTGCTATATGCTGGGTGCCATGGTCATGACAGTGTGTCATAATATGGTGGACCACTTTTCAAACTGGAGGAGCTGAAGAAGCTTCTTGGATGAGAAATGAAAGTCTTCAAAAAGAAGAAAAGAAAAGAAAAAGTCCAGTTGCCTCGTGAAAAAAGCATCTTTGGGATAACTATGACTTGAATAACTGAGAATCTCTATAGACAAGACAGTGGAAGCTTTCATGATTTTTTTTTTTTACACTATTTATAGTGAGGCAATTTACAACAAGTATTTATAACACATTCCATGTGTTCACACAGTGTCAGGTTTCCTTTTAAGTCTTCCTCCCAGAGACATTTTCTCCCTATAAGTCTCCTGCTAGCAACTTTGTTTTCTTCCCTCTTTCTTTCTGACTCCTTCCCCAATTTTGGGGCTTCACAAGAGAGAGAGAGAGTGAAAAGAAAGAATGGGGCTAGAATTTTATTGTTGTGTTCTAGCACAGCTTGATTTTCTCCTAGATCTGCTCAACCAAACGCTTACAACCCACTGGTTTCCCTTTCATGATCCCTGAACTTGCAATCAATTTTAAGCTATGGTATTCTGAAAAAGGACAAATAGTTATCTACTCTATTTCCTCTTCAAAATGTTATGGATAGCACTTAGGCTTATATACTGCTTCTGAGGACTTTACAGCCTTCTCTAAGCAGTGTACATAATCAGCATATTTTCCCCAACAATCTGGGTCCTTATTTTACCAACCTCGGAAGGATGAGTCAACCTTGAGCCGGTGAGAATCGAACTGCTGGCAGTCGGCAGAATTAGCCTGCAATACTGTGCCACCATGGCTTTTACATCGATTTCTCCTGTATGAATGTAAACCTCTACACTTTGGTAACCCAACAAAATCAGACTTTTGCTGCAGTTTCTTTGAAAATCTCTAGCAGTTATTGTTTTTTCTGGAAAAAAAAATCCTCCAAAGATTTTGCTCTGCCAGGCACACAACTCTTTCCTTGGTGATGTGGGAATAGCAGGGTGTGAAAGGGAAATGATTGGATTTCTTGACAATGCTCAAAATTGCATGAAATGAAGAAGAAGCAATATGTTCATTGTTTTGTTATCTTGAGCTAGAGCTAAGCTGGCTAGGGAAAAGGCAAGAAACGTTTTCTGAAATTAAAGTGTTCTTCCCTCCTATGCATTAGGTAATGATCTCACACAAAAATGGATGTTTGAGTTAGAATGACAAAGGTCTTGATAAAAAAGTGGAGAATGTAATATAAAGATCTCCAGCCAAGAACAAGATGTAACCTCTCAGCTGTCAGGGTTTGTCTGGGTCATTCTCACTTAAAAGCAAAGCTCATTTCATAGTTTGGCTTCATCCAAAGCAAGCATTACATTTTTAGAATCCCTGTGAAATGTGAATAAAAACATTAATTCTCAATAGAGAAGAGAAAATAAATCTATTCTAGTCTCAAAAAACTTTTTTATAGTTAGCAATATGTACATACATGCATATATTATACACACACACACAAAATTTAATTTTGTTTTTCATCAAACTTAACCATGGCTTGCTGAATAAAGCTCAGTAATCTGAGTTTATCACAGTAATCCACTAATTTATACAGGTTATAAAGCACAATGTATAGACCCAACCTATCATTTGCTGTTACAAAGGATCCTCCCAACCTTGCTTTTTGCAAAGCTTATTCTAGTTTCAAGGTTTAATTTGTACCACAATTATTTTAAATGGTGAATAGAAGGTGAATTTTAAATGAATCTCTATTTTTCTCTCCCAGGCGTTTAAATCATCTACCTATGGATTAATCCACTCTTATCTTAACTTAGAAATGACTCTATTCTTAGTTGCAGAATAGGTCTGTTACAGGTTGATGACTATGCTGGGAACTTCATGAAGGATAAGGGCATTAAGCCCTAGTTTTCACACCAATAAAATATTCACTTTAACTGCTATCTCACCTGATTGCCTATGACTGCTTCACTTAATGACTGAAATCTCAGCACTCCTGGTTGCAGTTGTTAAAAGATTATACAGGTCATTAAGCAAACGGAGTCCCAGATGAGGAGCATGGAATGCCTTGGGGTAGGAAGAGACTTTGAGAGGCTCTCCTCAAGAGCTGAAAACCCTCCCTGATGAAATCCATAAGAGAGAGAGAGAGAGAAAGATTTACTCATGGCCTGCACCAGACCTCCTGGGGGCTCCCTTATGCTCCTGAGGCATCCCATGCTCCTTAAATTATACTGCCGCTTTAGTCTCTGCTTGGATTTCAGTTCCTTCTCATTTCTAGAGGATGGAAAGAGCTGCCAGCCAAAAGATGTCAGTTCCCCTCCGTGCATGGAAGGGACTCCTTAAGCAGGGTGATGGAACGGAGCTCAAGTCTTCAGGATCTGAACTCCATTTCTGCATCTCTCCTCCATGAGCAGAAGAGAACTCTTTGGCAGGATGCAGAAACAGAGCTCAAAGCATCAAGAGGAATGGTTTTTCTTTCCTGCTGAAGTTGTTCACCTCCCTTGGCAGGAAATTCTTTCAGCCAGGCCCCAGAGATGAGAAGAAATCCTTTTGGCAGGAGGCAGTAGCTTGTAACTTTCCCTCTTGGCTTTCCCATTGACTTTCTGGGGAAGCCAGCAGAGAAGGTTGCATATGGTAACCACATGATTTTGAGGTACTGGGCAACTGATCATAAGAGCGAACAGATTGCCATATACCAGACCATGATCATGTGACAGAGGGTGATAGTGAAACACAATGTTTTATGATGGCCAGAAATACTTTATAGGCCTTAAAGCACCCATTCTAAGGCTGTTGTTACTTCAAACAGTCACTAAACAACCAGTTATAAATTGAGGTCTACCTGTGGTAGGAATAGTTTTAAAAAGCAGCAACTATATAGGAAAAAATATGTTGAACTATAATATACTGAATGATGGCATTCACAGAACAAGCCCTACTATGTCAGTTATCCATAGTGTCTGCAAAGCCTGATAATTTTTCATCTTGTTTTGTTTTGTGGCTTAGTGTATTATGTCTGGCATGTTTTCTGAATGCAGCTAATGACAGACCATGCTACTTTCTTTCTCCTATATTTAGCACAGTTGGGAAGACTCAACACTTCCATCTTTATTCCACATCTCTTGATGAGCAGATAGTGCCAAGAAAATGATGACTTCAGCTCAATAAACATGTCTGGGGTGACTGGCCTCTTCAACATAAGAAATCAATTATAATAATAGGAGAGTGGAGAAATTGAGAATGAATAGAGGTAGTTTATTTTTAAAATAAAGAAGAGTTGTTTAGTGAAATTGCCAATGTCTACATTAGAAATAGTTAGATGACAGATAGACAGAAGACAGACAGACAGACAGAGATGAGAGAGAGGGGGGGAACTCCCTTTTTACAACTCTGTAATCCCTTAATAGATCTAGGGGTAGAATCAGAGTGATTGATGGAGCTGAGAGTTTATTTGCTGGATGTTCTTCCTGATGTCACATGGAGTTCACAACAGATTTTTTTTTCTTTGCACCCTAGGAGAGAAATGTCTACTGCTACCTAGGATTGAATCTCTAAGTTGAAGGTGAATATCTTCATCACTAGGCCACCACACACACCCCACACATGTGTTTATGGAGTGTGTATACATATATACATGTATACATATATACATATACATATATAATAAATTAATACCCGCAAACGCTATGATCCAATTACAGATGAGGAGGACAGGGGTAGGGTGGATGGGAGGTGAGATCTGTTGTTAATCGATTAACCATCTGCACTGTGATGCTCCCCCATTGGGCCCCAAGCTAACTGATACTGGATTGTCCTTTGCAGAGAGTCTCTGCTGCAGACAGTCATGCTATGCCAATGGAGACCAGATCTTCAATGACATCACCTGGGTGATCTAGAAGGGGAAGTCATTCTCAGTTACACACCTATCTGTACCGTTTGAACAGGGTTTGTAGAGGACACCAGATGTGTATATACGAATGTCCAAATTTGCTGACAACAAGGACCACATCAATAGGGATGCACACACACAAAAAAACAACTCCTATTGAAAATCCCTTTTCTTCCATCTCCAGCAAGCTTTTTGCAACAGCTTTCACAATAGCACCATCCCTGGAGGCCTTCAAACAGTTTTCTACCAGTGGGGGAAAGCAGGTTAAACCTTTTCAGGAGAAGAGATGTTTTTGCTGTCCCGGGTGACAGACTAAAGGAGAAGGCTGTTATCACAGAAAGCAGGTTTGGTTTCCACCAGAGTAATTGATAGATCTGCCCTATTCCTCTGCTACTCTGTTGGCAATTGTTAATGGACATAAGTATATTTGTTATGACTGTCCTGATGTGCTGAGTTTTTAAATGACTCCAGGAAGAAAAGTGTTTGTGGGGAAGGAGGCTGCAGGAAAAATAAGAGAGATGCTAAGAGAAGCAAGCACACTGCATGCTCTGGCATGCTCCAGCTTCAGGTCCACAATTTCTGACTGTGATATTGTCTTGGAATTATAATTTCTAGAATTTTAGGGAACTGTAGACTCTTTGGGAGCTCTTAATGGAGGACTCCAAGTAAAACTATCAACAAAGAGAGCTTTCTTAAATTAGCCTCAATTGTGTTAAACAATCACAATCATGTTCCATTTTACATTCATTTAAAAATTAAACTAAAACAACATCATGGACTTACATGGAGTCTCCAAACTCTTTTTGTAAAGCTCATTTGGTAGCAAATTCTGAGATCATTATTTCCTGCCTATTTCAGTTGCCAATGATAGAAAGTAATAACTATCAGGAATTTAATATTAACTCCTTAATGAATTCTTATGATGTTCATATTTGGATCTGTGTTCTAGTTTTGCAGTGATTGCTTATTGCAATGATTAAGATCATGATTTAATGTCTATAACGGAGCAAATCAAAAATCCCTGAGCATATATACAATGAGGTACTGTTGCTAGATCTAAATCAGAAACTTATTCATGATAGATCAAAGTATAAATGGCAACACATAATGGTTATAGGTGCTACTATTTTGTACTGGATCAGCTTTTTCCAGTTTAGTCCCCTCCAGATGTGTTGGATTAAAACTTGCAGAATTCTCGACTAAGAATTCTAGAAGATGCAATCCAATGCAGAAGTGGGATGGGGAGATTCATTGAATGAAATTCATTCAGTGAATGCATTTTATGGGAATTGGTCTAGTGCTGCTATTTTTGCAAGTGTGTGCCATCGTGCCATGTATGCTTCCTAGCTAGGCAGGACATGTTGCAGATCTCAGCTATGAAGGAAATACATCTTGTGGGACCTAGGAAAAAGGCCTTCTTTGTGGTAGCTCCCTTATTTTGGAACATCATCCCCACAAGTATAAAATTCTTTTCTTCAAGGTCTTTCTGCTTTTCTACAAGACCCTGAAGATATGGTTTTAGGGATTGATTCAGAGTCTATCAAGTGGCTTGTCTAATTCTGTGGTCACCACCACGGTGTAGGGAGTCAAGTGGAAGATTTAAATTGTGGATTATAGTAAAACTAAGCTTTCGTTGTTATTGTGGCATAGTACTCCAAATGTACTAAAACAGACTGAATGATTCTTTCTTAATCTTTGCAGGAACCTAGGGTATCTCAGGGTATAATTAAAAATATCAAGATGGCAGCTGCAGTAGTATAATAAAAGCTTTGTTGTTTCTTATGTCTGTCACAACTTTTTGGATGTTTTGACCATACCCTATGGACATTCCTACAAAGACTAGTAAGAGTAAAACAAGTACAGTTAGGGTTAGTAACCCTTTATATAATTTCTTTATCTTACTAAAAAGCATTGTTGAAAGTCAAAATAGGGCTGAACTGTCAGGGCAGACCAACTTACATGGGCATACTTTTTTCTGCTGGCTCAAAGGCAAAAGGTGTGTAGAACAAACTTTTGGTCATCATCAGGTCATTGAGAAATGCACAAACATGAGAAACCTACTGTAAGTGCATCTTTGGTGATTTAAAGAAAACATAAAATATTAGTGAATAGACTTGAATTTTTGAAATCTTTTTATTAAGATGATATTGAAATTTTGTTGCTGAATGCAATAAGAATGGATACTGGACATAACACCTCTAAATGGAATTCTTAGCAAATAGTTTGATGACAGACACAGAGGTATTACAAGTATGGTATTTTTTGTGACACTCTATGGAAGTTAAAGTTGGACTTTAAAGAAGTAGGATAGGAAGAGTATTAATCTCTTTGAACTTTAATGTTGAAGAAGGCACCTGATAATACTGTGAGCAGCCAAGAAAACAAATGGATGGATCATTGAACAAATCAACCCGGAGTTTTCATCTGATACACTAATGATCAGGCTCAAATTATCCTATTTTGGATGCATTCTGTGAAGAACCAACTCTCTGGAAAAGGCTCTAATATTGGGAAAGGTGGAAGGAAAGGGAAGAAGAAGATGACCAACAGCAAGATGGATGAACTTGGTTACAGTGGTGATGTGTGCCCTGTTGGAAACTTGAAAGAACAGACTAAGGGTAGATTGTTATGGAGAAAATCTATCTATGAGGTCACTAGGATTCAAAAAATTCTTGATGGCACCTAATCAATGACAAGGATACATAATATCCATTTAGGTACTCAAATGTATAAGGAACACTTGTGATGGTATTAGGGATGTCTTGGTTGAAGACATGAATGTAAATATAGTTTTATGTGAAAATGTTAGCCGAGTAACTGAATGATTTTCTCACATGTTAAATAGATTCTATAATGGAACAAGGAATATGTACCTGAAAAGTAAGGTGTCAAAAACCATGACTGGTTCTCTTTACCAAGAATGGAATTGTTGTAATTTGCCAGGCAGCATTCACAACATCTCAGCCTACCTGCCAGTCAAAATGCTGTACAGTATTTAATTCGAATATACATTTTTTCACAGGCATGGGTTTTAGCACATAAGGCCAGGAAATAAAGGGTCCATTCTTTTAAAAGGCAAAGGCAGAAGATAAATGGAGATGAGATTTAATATGCTTGTTGTATCATCTGTCAATACCTCCAATAAATTGCTGGAATAATCCCTATATAATTAGTCCTCAACTTATGTAATTGAGTCCACAATTTCAGTTGTAAATCATATTGGTTGTAAAATGGGTCACCATATGACCAACCCAATTTTTACTTGATTTTTATTGTGTGTGTGTGTGTAGCAGTTGTTAAGCGAATACTGCAGTCATTAAGCGAATGCATTGTTTGCTGGAAATCAGAAGTAACACAAGTTTCCGGCAAAAACATTATAAATTGCAATCACATGACAGCCATATACTGTAAATGGCCACCAACATGAGTCAGTTGCTGAACACCCAAAACACAGTCACATGCGGAGGTGGAAGGTGGATGTCAGAATTTCAAAACTGTGTTATACGTCCCATTTTGGGGGTCTATCGTAACTTTGAATGGTTGCTAAGCCTAAGGGTTCTAAGTCAAGGAAGGAAGGAAGGAAGGAAGGAAGGAAGGAAGGAAGGAAGGAAGGAAGGAAGGAAGGAAGGAAGGAAGGAAGGAAGGAAGTTGCAGGGAAGTAAGAGGACTTTGTGTTGGGATCCAGATTCCCTTTAAGAAGTAGATAAATGTCACAGACAGAAGCAATGTTGAATTTTATTTATTTATTTTCTGTGGACGCTTCTGTTCTTTAGTGGAACAACCTGCCTCCAGAAGCGGTGAATGCTCCAACACTGGAAGTTTTTAAGAAGAGACTGTACAGCCATTTGTCTGAAATGGTATAGAGTTTCCTGCCTGAGCAGGGGGTTGGACTCGATGACCTCCAAGGTCCCTTCCAACTTTATTGTTGTTGTTGTTGTTGTTGTTATTATTATTAATTATTATCCCACTGCACAAGCTCAGTGACTGTATACACTTCAGTCTTTTATGGACAGAGTGTGAGTGAGAAAGATGGTCTCTAAATTTGATATATAAATAATATAATATAATAAAATAAAATATACCAGGTTG
Source organism: Crotalus tigris (assembly GCF_016545835.1). Taxonomy (NCBI): domain Eukaryota; kingdom Metazoa; phylum Chordata; class Lepidosauria; order Squamata; family Viperidae; genus Crotalus; species Crotalus tigris. Next base: position 556,641 of record NW_024097339.1, read on the forward strand.
TGCATGAGGATAATTCCTTTCATTTAAAACTCTTCAGATTGTGTGTGTGTGTGTGTGTGTGTGTAAAAGTATAGCAAGTCAGTGCCATCTTGTGGTCACTGGGGATTTTTTTTTTTAATGTAATCTATTTGTCAGCTGCTGTATATTGTAAATTGGGCATCTCTATATCTGCAGCCTCATATATTCACAATAAAGAACTGATATCTCCTGTATGGCCAGGAGACAGCAATATAACAATAGCATTATTATTTCAGGTTTACATTTTTACTTACCAGAAGGACAGAAGGGAGTAGGAGCCCCATTTTTCTCACATGCTGGAAGAAGAAGAAGAAGATGTGTTAACCCTGAATGGGACAATTCGCCACAGCCAACTTGCCATGGCCAACTCACCATGGCCAGCTCACCACAGCCAACTCACCATGGGACACCTCGCCGCAGGAGAATTCAACAGTTCAGTTTAATTATTTAAAATAATTTTTAAAATAGTTGAATTTTGGTCATTCACATTTCATTTTGTCCCTTCCTTTTTCATCCTTTCTTTAATAAGTCTATTCCACCATTTCTTCAAGATTTGTCCCGCCATGAGTTCTCCCGTGGCGAGTTGGCCGTGGCGAGTTGTCCTAGACCCGTGCTGGCCATAGAAACTACCAAGCCACTGCCCTAGAACAGGAAGCAGAACCAGAGTGCAGGGAAATGACTGCTGAACTTTTGTGCAGATTACTAGTGACCTGTTCCAAGAAATGAATGTTTGTAAAAGAAGCTAACATGACTGTATACAATGACACATTTGGATTCACTCAGATTTTTTTTAATTAACACCAGAAAGAGAAGCTGCTTAAACAAAGGAGCTCTTCCTATTTATTCCTGCCTGTTGTGAAATAACTACTTCAAACTCTAACCCCAATTAGATAATTACTTTCCTCTTTTGTCTTAGCAGGCACTCATTACCTGAAAGACACTTAATCTTCATTAATATGTAGCCCTTCTTTGCTGATGCTAAACTAAGCAACTTTTATTGCAGGGCTATAAAATTTGCCCAGTGAAAGCAACCCCTTTATGAGTCAAATTCCAAAGAACATCCCTGTCACTTGGGTTCACCGTGGATGATGGGTGAAGGGGCAGTAGTGCTGTAAATCAATCCTGCCACCTCTTTTAATGTTCTCTTGCTTTAGTATCCAAACTGCAAATTCTAAATTAGCTGGCAGTACAGGATTATTTAAAAAAACAACAGCAATGTACTAGTTATAACTTCATTTTAAGGATGTCAAGAGAAGCCTAACAGTAAGTTGAATGCAATAGAAATTGTATATGTGGCAAAAGAAGAATAAATTGGGATGAATTGATATAGATTGAAAATGAGTGATCAGTATGGAAGAAGAATATTGCGGCTTTATATTCCAAGTCTGGTTCCCCAAACTGAACTTTAGAGGAAATGAATGTTCATCCTAGCTGAATATTATGCTTTAGACTTCAGTTCTTGTCTAGAAGAAGGAAAGGAACCTTTTTTTTGCCATCTTTACACTCTTTCTTTCCTCTGAGGCCACAGGGGATGTTGGTGAGGTAGTGCTAACATTAAAGGGTAAGGATTAAACAAACTAGCTCCTTTAACAGCAATGGAAATCTGATGTACCCATTTTAAGATTTTTAAAAAACCACAATAATTTTAGTGCTACCCATCTTTCCAGGGTGAAACAGAAATAGGACTGGCAGGTACACACAGCTCAAAATGATGCCCACATCTGCTCCAGACTAAGTTTAGTGAGTATTTTTAAAGTCCCAACATTTATTTCTAAACCACAATTTCTTTATTTCCATGAAATAAATTTTCTCTATTTCTATCAGGACTAACCAGCCCTAAGCCATTTACAGCTTTTCAACTAACCAGCTCTTTTTTTTTCACAGCTAAAACTGCAGAAGGAAAAAAAGATTAAGGAAATAAATTTATTCCAAAAATGTACTTATATTCTTATATTCTGAAATGTATTTATAGTCTTGCTATTTCATTATCTCAGAAGCCATGCTTTGTCCAATGTACTGCTTAACAGGGTTAAAGCCCTCCAAACTGTATTTTCTTTCCAAGACAATTTTGAAGCACTCAGGAGAAGAAAGGAAGAGGGGAAGGGAACCACATTTGCAAAGTTACGTTGACATTGTAATTTCTGCATATTTAACAAACCAACACTCCTTTAACTGAAAGTGGTGATTTTCATGGAATGCTACCCTTTTCATTATTGCATACTTCTTTGATTTAATTTGGCATGGGACACATCAACCTTGATTTTGGAAAGCAGGGTGAGAAGGGATATGCAAGGCATAAAAATGAGTTCCTCTCAAGAGGAAGGGTTGAGTTTCTTTTACCTTGGCTAACAGCATGATTGCCACATTTTGTGCTTCGTCTGGAGCCCTGGAGATCTACTACCAGCTAGTCTAGACTGAATTCCTGCAACATTCTAATTGTGTCAGACAACAGCTCCTATAATCCTCACCTGATTATGAATAGAAGAATAGAATATTCTTTATTGGCCAAGAAGGAATTTGCCTCGGGTGCATAAGCTCTCAGTATACACACAAGCAACAAAATGGTAAATCATAAATCATAAGATACAACCAATAAAGTGATAGTCATAAGATACCAATAGGAATAGATAATAGGGAAAATGAGAAGGATAATAGTAATACAGCCCTACTACATGGTTAGATATTCTTAGGCATAAGACAGTGCTGTGGGAATCAGGTGTTTAGCAAAGTGCTGGCAAGGTGGAAGAAACTGTTTTTGTGGCTAGTTGTTTTGACATGCAATACCCTATAGTGGCATCCTGAAGGGAAGAGTTGAAACAGTTTATGTACAGAATGTGAGGGGTATGTGATATTTTCTCAGCCCTCTTTCTGGCTCACGCAATATACAGGTCCTCAATGGAAGGCAGACTGGTTGCAATTGTTTTTTCTGCAGTTCTAAGTATCCATTGAAGTATATACCTGTCCTGTTTAGTTGTTGTACCAAACCACACAGTTATAGAAGTACAAATGACAGGCTCAATAATCCTTCTGTAGAACTGTATCAGCAGCTCCTTTGGCAGTCTGAGTTTCCTGAGCTGAAGCAGGTAGAACATTCTTTGTTGTGCCTTTTTTAATGATGTTAGGTGTCCATTTCAGGTACTGTGAGATTAAAGAACCCAGAAACTTGAAGGTCTCTAACTGTTGATACTGTGTCACCTCATATTGTAAGAAGTATAAAGTAGAAGGGTTCCTCCTAAAATTTACTATCATCTCTACATTTTTAAGTGTGTTCAATTTTAGATTGTTCCAGCTACACCACAGGGCCAGTTGTTCAACCTCCCATCTGCATTCAGATTTATCACTATCTCAAATAAGACTAATAACTGTTGTATCATCTGTAAACTTCAGTACTGGAAGATGGGAAAAGATGGGAATTGTAGTCTAATTGATATGAGCTGTCCCATGAATGACAGTGGGAAACCAAAAGGATCAGAAAAGAAATTTTCAGAGTTTTTTTTCCTAAAGTTGTGCTTTTCTGTATACATTTCTTGTCCACAGATGTCTTGATCAAATATTGCTTCACCTAGCCTGAATTATTTAAGTGTATACAGTTTGGGGTGATTTAATGGCTGTCTTGAATAATTGGTGTTTGAATAGTTGATAAGTACTGAACTTCCCCAAACAGTCTTTGAACATATTATATTTAATTTAATTATATTTAAATTAAACAGAGTTTATATGATTATTCCTCATTTTTCTCCTTCCGTCTTCTTAAAAATTGGTATTCTGGAGCAAACTTTGGAAAGAATCCAGGAACAATACCTGGGCTTGGGAAACCACATATATTCTTGAGATCTTTGATTAATATATCTGATTAAAGAGGGCTCAGGAGAGAAGTTTTTACACTGATAATGGACAACTGCAACTTTTTAAACTGCAGAGATATACAATCTCTGCATCCAATGCTCGTATTTTATTTCAGAATGCCTCTTTCAGTCCATATTTCTAATTGGTTCCCAATACAAAAGCAGGACATTACTGAATAATAGAGGACAACAAGCCAAAAGAATTGTTTTTATAACCTATTTGTATAATAGTTCCTATGCTACTACAAATTCAAGAGACTATTATGAAAACAGGGAGCTATAAGTTTCTCTGTTATCAGTGAAAGGCTACCTGCTCAGTGCATCACAGGAAGAATTTAGAAAAAGAATAAGAAAAATCAATGTCTTAATGTACTTGGGGATGTATTAATTAAAATATTTTCAAAAATTGGGAATATTTCAGCTATTGGGATTCTTGTAATTCTGTCCCTTTCATTTCAATAAATCTTGTTATATAGAAAGGGAGAATCATACTTAAAAAGAATCACTTTTGGTTTATAAAAGATGAGTTGGAAACAATTTGATCTTATTCTGTTAGATGAGTCACTTAATTCAATCCTTTTCAACTTGATGCCTTCCAGTGTGTTGGATTGCAACTTTTGTGATTACATCTATACCAGGTGGATTTTCAGGAGACCAACACATCTGGAAAGTAACAGATTTGCAAACATTAAACTACTTTGCAGTTATTACATATTTTTATGACTTAGGCACTGTGCAATTCAGAACTGATTCACACAGCTTGCTCTTCATTCAATTTTGTAACACTTCATTGCCTTTACACAAAATTGCCAGAGTTTGACTGTGCAAATGGACTCAGCCAACAAAGTTGTGTGGCTATTTGAAATTATATGAAATAACTACTCTGAACATTATATGTTAATGATCAATAAAAGCCAGTTCTGACACACACACAATCCAAATAGAAATGACTTTGTCTTATATAACCTTTGGGACATTAATTTTATTTTGGCCTCCTTAGTTTTCACCTTTAGTTTTCCTAGAAAGATACCAAGGAAGAAAAATCCATTGATTAGAAAGCTGCACCTTCAAAGTGTCTAAGTGCCTTAGTATGGCAGGTCTATAGTGTCAGCTTTTGTTTATGTATTTATTGTATTTATTATATAACATATACATACACAAAAATACCCTATGGTAAGATGGGCAGCCAATAAATTTTATAAATAAATATATTTATTAGATTTGTATCCTACCTTTCTTGCAGGAATTTGAAGTGGTATTCACTCCTCAATTTTCTTTTCATAACAAAACTTTGAGGCTGAACTGAGAGAGAGAAACTGACCCAAAATCACCCAATCAGCTTCATTGGTTGAAAGGGGATTTGAACTTGGGTCTCTCCATCTGAAATTTTAACCATTACATTATACTCTGGATATTTTTGTAAGGGAATAAAACAAATATCTTGGATTTGGTAGAACTAACTATATTGATGATTTTTGGTGGACTCATGGTGGGATAAATGCTAGAAGGAGCAATGCTTGGCTAGCATTAATTCTTCCTTATGAAAAGAAATATGATGTGCTTAGAGAGTATTCCATAAAATATTGTGAACTGGATGTAATCTCTGTGGAAAAACCCCACTACTGTGACTGTGTGGGGTGACTTTGCTAAGGAGGAAAGAATTAACAGTCTCGATCACCTTGAAAAATAAGTAAACCCCCTCTTTGCTCCTAAAATTCTCAGTTAATTTACGTTCAGGTATTTTATTAAAATTTCAGACATAAATCTGTCAGAGAAGAAATCTGCTTTGCAAAGATAAAAATAAATTGAACATATTTAATCTGGTATGCAATTCATCTTCAATGTTCATCAGAATGTAATGGATCCCTACTTCCCAACAAAAGGACTTTGAAAAAGATTTTTAAAATAGTTTTACTACTGGAACTTAATAATAGAGTCCATAATGCTATCCTCTAGGAAATATTCCCTTTTTTTCTATGGATTCCATCTGGAAAAAAAGTAGAAGATATGAAAGCAACTGTTAGTAGTGGCTATCAGTGAAGTACAATGCTGGCCATCCCAAAGGGGATTTTTCAAAAGGCAAGTGGACTTTTTTTTTTGTTGTTGTTGTTCAATAAGTGGAAAAGAACCATTTTCACCAGTTAAATGTCAGCCCTTCAACATTCAAGCAAGGGCTAAAACCAGTGGTGGGATTCAAATATATGAACAACTGGTTCTCTGTGTCGATGCTGCTTCCAGAAGTATGTTCTGGACCTGGGCAACAAAAAAATTAGCTATTGGTTCTGCCAAACTGGATGAATCCCACCACTGGCTAAAATCATTCACTCTGTCTCTTAGGTCCTCAAACAGGTCAAATGCTTGAACCAAGTCTATTCCAAAAATACTCTAAAGGGTCCTTTGATGGGATCTGTAAGTAGACCATGATCTTTTCTGATTATATAGCCTATTGGGAGCCTCTAGGTTGAACATGTTTCCTTCCCTGGTTTAGATCTTAGACCTGAGAGTCCAATCTATCAGTATAAATAATGGATCTGAAGTGATAGAAAACACTGAAGAAAATGTTTGGTAGATGGAAAGGAATGGCAGAATTGCAGAATGGCATTGGATGAGTTTCTTTCTAGTCCAGTTAGAAAAATTTAAGACAGGGATGTAGCAAATTAATAATTGAGGCAGACATAAACAGCAGAGACTGGAATGCCACAACTAGACTGCAAAGTTGACTGAGTGGGGCAGACTGGGATATAGGTGGATGACAAGAAGAAAAAAGTCAAATGACAAATAAATTACAAAAATAGGGAGATTTAAAAAAAAATCAATCTGAGGCTTTGAACAAAAAGCCTTAAATTTTGAAAAACTTAACACACTTTCTGGATGGCTATAAAGCATCTTGTAAAACATTAAATCCCCCCGACAATTAAGACAAATGGTAACAAGATGAGATGAATCTAGGCAAAATACCATAACACTAAAAAGAAAAGCAGTTTTATTCCAGGAAAGCACTTAGAACCAGAGATGGGCAACAGTTTCTTATTGCTGCAAATTTGTCCATTTTTGTTTTCCAGTTTCCCATTTTTGTAAAACTATAAGGCTCTGGTTGTCAAGTGGGCTTTTTTAAAAAAGAAAAAAGAAAAAGAAAATTGTGAATTGTAAAATATGTACCGGTATGCCTTTTCATGACCTTTCTTTTTCCAGGGATGCATAATATACAATTTTGGCCTGAAACTTTCCCTCATGTAACACATGATTATTTTCATGAATATATGCATTTTTGTACTGATATTTCCCTAATCAACTTTTTAGAAATCAGCAACTAAAGGCATTGCAAAATTGAGAGAGCTGTGAATTTCAAGTGAAAATAGGTTTCACCTCTTATTTTGGTTTGAAAATGCAAAATAACTGAACTTTCCTCTGCTTCCCTGCTTGGAATATTTAACAAAGCCTGTGATTTGACAAAGCAGAGAACATACGTTACTCCAACAATTCTGATTTTGAGTATCACTTGGAGAGGGGATGTCAAAAGAGTTAAGAAGATGACAAACCATGGAATTAAAACTCTGCTCTTTTTTTACATACATAGCATGTACTTTGGGACCATCATTTTCATTTTTTGGAAATTTCTCCTCCCCACATGCTGTTCTCCCTAGTACCTCCAATAATAGTTTGTTTATCAGAACATCCTGGTTCCTGGTTTTTATACTATTTGCTTTCATTTCCTAACTTTTTTTAAAAGATGCTTATGGGAAAGAGAGAGGATTTCTGTTTAGCTTCTTTAATGTTTGTGTTTATCTCTGAATTTGAACATCCATTTTTGCAATGAGGCATTCATTTAGATTGGTTGCTATAGAAACTAGAGAAACTCTATTCCAATCCAATTCTACCCAATCCCTCCCTTATTCCGTTTGGACAGAAAATGGTTGCCTGCATTCTTTCCCAACATTTTTCAGAAAAAGACCCTGTCTCTCTTTAACAGTTCAAAATGTACATAATAATCCTACCCATATTGATTTAGCTGAGGAAGATTCAAAGCAAAACCTTTTATCAAATGTTGCCTTAAGATTATATTTTTTTAAAAAAATCTAGTTGTCTCCAATTTATCTAAGTTATGACTTTAAAAAAATAGGCTACAGAGAAAAAGTTTTAAGGGTATAGATTTTGGTTTTTTAGTGAATTTAAGATGAGGGAGAGAAAAAAGTCGCAGATACAGAGTTAATTATTTTTTTAAAAAAATCTGCAAATAATATCATGTTACTCTAAGCAAATTAATGTCGTAAAAATAATATTCAGGCAAATAACTAAGGAAATGTGCATTGACTACCAGATTATTTCCATCCATTTTCTTACCTTTTGAAACAGGTTTGTAATCAGTAATCAATATCTTTAAGTGATGCATCTGAGATTAAACATTTATTCAACTGTGAAATCCATCGTGCTCATTCATTTTGCAAACTTAGTCTTTTTTAAGTGAAATTTCAGCAAAACATAGAATTGTGGCTCAATCTCATGATATTCAGTCTAGATTAGGAATGTACCTTCCATGGTGATTAAATTAAAAAAAAGGTTTAGAGAAAAAAGAGATGCAAGAGTGGTCCTCATTATCATTCTTCAAAGCAATTGCATCTCCAGCTAGGAACCTCAGAAAAAAACATGGCTGCTGTAAAGAACTGAAGGCATCTACTACAGTTGGATCCACACACTGTTTCAGAATCCTTTCCAAAGCTCTACACAACCCAAATCTATACACAGTGGAGCCAAAAGCCTAGTTCAAACAGGAGAGCAGCTATGTAGATGTTTCCTAGGTTCACAGTTTCTTATCTGCTCACTGACAGGTTTAAGCTGGAATGGGCATCAACAGTTTCAGAGAAATGGCCTTCAATGAAGGAAGAAGGGAAGTAGAGTAGAATGAAAAATGAGTGTATTTACTCAGTTCTAGGTGGAAATATATCATACCAACTCATGAAAGCATGAAGAAACTGAGAAGGGGAAAGGAGTGAGAAAACACTCCCTCTAGCAAGACACCTTAGAAAATTGAAGATGAAAATATCAACAGTCTTTAGCAGATACTAAAGATCTGCTAAAGTTATTAATACTGGTCTTACAGATGTAGGTGTCATTTGGAAAAGAAGTACATGGAAACAGGATGTTCTAGCAGCATGATGTCATTTTGGGTCAGCAAGGCTAGTCTATATGAACCAATGGGCTAACTATCAGAGTGTAGCTGTTGGCGTTTTATTGTATTCTAGTAGCATCAATGTGTTTATTTTTTCTGACAAATACTGTGGCAAACATCAATTAACTATGTGCTGGGGTCAAAAGAATCCTTTTAAAACAAAGAATTTAGTGGGAAAGCATTTTACATGATGTATCACAAACAGTTTTTTGTTAAATAAGGTATCCAGCCTGAACTGATATGCTTCAAACTATTTCATTCCCATTTCCCTATTGTGGAATTAAAGTAGTGTTGTGTTTTCCTATTTTGTAGCAGAATAAAGAGCAAAATGTGCTCCTGCCTCAACCTGATGGCAGTGTTGTATTAATAACCACTGTGTTTGCTTAATGACCACCACAAAAAAAAAAAAAGTAAAATCAGGCACAGTCACTTGGTGATCCCTTAACAACCACTATGACTTGCTCATAACTCCTGGCTCAATTACAATTATAAATCAAGGACTACCTATAGGCTGAGTCAAGCCACACAGCACAGAAGGAAGAAGGGGTTTTTTACAGTCCTGATAAGAATAATCCAACCTTATTTTCATTTCTGGGGTTGTGCCATTTAACCTGCAGGGCCCAACCTCCGGCACTATAATTTTCTTTTAAAAAAAAGTTTTATTGATTTTTAAGAATTACAATCTTTAGTGCTTAGTAAATAACATGTTGTCTGGGTTCAGATATTTAACATTAACTTCTTCAATATAAATCTGTTCAGTACTACACAATCCAGTACTTTTTCTCTGATCCTCCTTTCTTCCCCATATTTTTTTCCATTTTCCCCTCATTACACAGTTACAATTTTTGGTACTGTTGATGTATACAAGTTAGATATAAGCATCTTCATCATATTTTACTAGTATCATACAAATAACAATAATATCAATTCATAAATTAATTATATCAACTCATAAATCAATATCCTGTTTCTGTGCTCTTATTAAAGTTTGATTTCCCATCAGTATTTGAAATATCTTTGTCAGTTATAATTTATTCAATATTAATTACATTTATATAGCTAAAAGTTTTATTCATACCAATCCTCTTCTTATTTTCATATTTCCCATATCAAAAAAAGGAGAAAAAATGTTATTTTAGTTCTAAATCATATCTTTCATTATAGAAGTCTGATTGTATCTAAGGGTCATCCATTCTTTTAATCTTATTCAAACAAATATTTAAACATATAATGCCCCCTCTAAAAGGTCAAATCTTCTGTTTTTTTTAAGTCTGCCTCTCGCTTTCTTTCTTTGCCAAGTAGCTTTCCAAGCCAGGGCAATTAGATTTTCCAGGAATTTACTTTCTATTTTTGTGAAGGTTGCTTGGCATGAGGAAGACAATTTAGGTAGGGTATTTTAGAGAGGGAGTTCCTTAAGTAACTCCCAGTTTCTTTCTCCCTCAATTTCTCTTTTCATTCTCTGTTTCCCAAGTTGTGACATTTCCCCTAACAGGGTAAAGAGTCTTCTGCATTTTCATTGTTATGGCTAAGTCTTACAGTATTTTGATTGTATATGGTTGTTTATATTTCCCTTCTTTTATCTCTTCCATTTCTAAATCCATTTCCTCTATTTCATCTTCTGATTTCTGGTTTATTTGTTCATACTTTGTGGTCGTTATCTGGGAACTTTCTAGTTATAGATTTAATTTGGAGATTTGCTCATTTATATTATCTAAATTGGTTTTAGTCTCATTATGATTTCCTTCTGAAAAGTGTTTGTTTTTTCTTGAGGCATCGTTCCTGCAGATTCTCTAATATCACCAGTCTCAGTAAGAGTAGATCAAGATTTCCTCTAGTTTTCTGGTCTTTATATGTAGCCTTTATAATCCAATAGATTCCAGAGTATAGATCCAGTCCTGAAAGCAATTTTTATAGTGATCCTTTGTCTCAAGTATCCAAAAATTGTCAGTCAGGCAAGGTTGTAATCCACAATGTTCAAAGTGTTCAAAATGTTCCACATCCCTGAAAACAGCTCAAAAGTCTCTCCCATCCAGGCATAGTCCAAGCTCAATTTTTTCCTTCTCTCCCAGTAGCTCTTGAGGTTAAACGTCTAAGCTCAGTAGGTATTTATCCAAGAAGGTCAGGGTAATAAGTATGCCAAAATATTTTCCTTTATTGCCAGCTATTCTCCCAAGTTAGGAGTCACCAAGCAGCCAGGAAGCAAATTATAGTGCTGTACACAAATCCACTACTAGATGTCATTCAAAGTCCATTTTCCACTCTTAAGACAAAAGATTGATTTCTTATATTTTGCCTCAGTGTTTTGTTTTGTTTTTCAAAGAGAAAATCTTAACAGTTATCTCAGTTTTCAAATTTATTAAAACTGTAGCTTTATGATACTTCCACTTTGGTATTGTATGTTTCTGTCCCCATAAAATTAAAATGCCACTTCCGTTCACATTCAGAGGTTTTTAGCTTCTTAGGAACCTTTCCCAGGAAATTCAGTTGTAAAATAGTAAAGAAAGGATCAATATTCTCACCCAGTTTCAGTGCGGTTTATGATGTGTTGATTGGTTCTTTTTCTTCTTCAGTTGTCAGCAGCTAATGGCCGGCCACAGGAATGTAGCCAGTGTTTCCTCTGCCAGCTTGGAGGGCTTTTCCTGTATCGAATGGAAAGACCCCCATCTCTCCATGATCAACAAGGCACCCCTCCTCTTCATCACCTCTTTGGGGTGACTTTAGGCCCTTTTTAGGGTTGGAAGCAGGGCAAAATCGGGTGCAGAAGGCAGAGCCCTGTCTTCCTGCATCCCATCCCATCGCAATGCAAAACTGGAAGTCCTCTGGCACTATAATTTTCAATTTGCTTGTGTGGTTTTCTTGAAGTGATTTATCACTGCCTTTTTCCACACAGTATGAAACAATGCCTTTGCTATTAACATTAAAGTGATCATCTGTAGCATCTCCCTGTATTCCCTGTATCAAGGGAATTGCTGCAATTGGTTGATCAAGCAGTGGTATGAAAAGGTCCAAGTGAATTATGACTAGGAATGGGGATGTGAGAGAAATTTATTTAGATTTGCATCCAGATACAAACAATATAATTTTGTATTTTTGAACCTATATCCAAACCAATAATCCTCTCCATCTTTGGAGAGCTGTGCACCATAATCCAGGCAAATTTCACTCAAAGCAAAAAATCAAACTTGATGTATTTTCAACATAGACAGAAATTGAAATTGACGGTTCACCTACCCTTACTTACAACATCAGCCATAATGTCTGCTACAGTACAAGACTGCTATAACTTTTTTGAATGGTATGTAGATGCCGTTTATGTCTATGTGCCTGTTGATGGTCAATTTGTCTGATGATCAATTTGTCTGTGCGCCAGGCTTACAGGAATTTTCTAGTATTTTGGAACTTGGCTTAGTCTAGGATGCTCACAGTTTCTCAGTTGAAACTATAATGAGGCCTGTCCATGTATTGTGCAATTAAAGTTTATAAAAGTATATAAATAAAAGTATATAAAATGAGAGCAAGCCCTACCCCCTACCAGCACTGATGATGTTACCTAGTTTGGTAATGAAACATCTGCAAGAAAACCAGCAAGCTTAGACAGCATCAAGGACCCCACAATTTAACTCTAAGCTACAAATACTATCTTCTAAGGTTTTGCCTGTAAGTTACTTAATCATGCAATCTGAGCATATAATCTCTCCTGTTTTCTTGTTTCTTTTCATCACTGCTCAAACAGCATGGAAAGAGCACAGGCAATTCAAAACTAGGAGGAAAAGGGAAACAAGATGACATCTCCCACTGCTGGATTTTTCAAACTTTGGCAGATACAGCTGGTCTCCATACTGTTGTGCACTTGCTGATTTGCTTCTTTCTGTTTGCTCAGCTGTGGAAGAAGCCAGCAAAAACCCAAGTGAAACCAATCTCATTACAGCCTGGTTTGTGATCATGATCATGGTTTACATTGCCAGCTCATTAAAAGAGAACAGGGCTTCTGTCTTTCAATCAGATTTTTCTATTGAATTGGGGTATATGCAAACCTGATTCATTGCAAGCTGTTCCCATCCAGGGTGCCCAGGAGATCTATGCAGCATCCTGTCCCCCCACAACACACACACACACACACACACACACACACATAGACAGGCACCAGGACACCTATGAGTTAGGTTGGGATGAGAAAGAGGAAGCCAAGAAGCCTTGAAAGCAGAATCTTTTCCCTTAACTCATTTGGTTTTCTAAACTGATCCTTACATCTGGACCTTTCATCAAAATAATCCATGCAGATTCCTGCAGAATGCAACTTATCTTCTACTCCTGTTTCAGGAGGAAAAACCTATAGAGTTTTGCAGAGCTACCTAGAGAGAGAGAGCTACCTAGAGAGAGAGAGAGAGAGAGAGAGAGAGAGAGAGAGAGAGAGAGAGAGAGAGAGAGAGAGAAGGAAAGGAGTCATTCTCCTATTATTACAAAATTTGTGGTGGTTTTTATATTCTATATAAAAGGATTCAAACCCAAGCAGTGAATATATTTTCAAATCTTGTTTTGCAAAAAAGAATCTGGTGCTTTTTGAGTATTCTTAGAACCCGAGATTCTGAAGCTGCCGCATGTTTGTATGAACTGGAAAGAAGGCTGACTGATCTTCTGTCCTTCTCTTTTCAAAATGATAGAATCTCTGTCTCACTCTGTGACTCTTTTAATTTGTCCTGCACTTTTGTTCCTAAGCATCCTTGGCTGATGTCGCCATGTTGCAAGAATGTCAAGATAGTATGGTGATTGGCATGCTGGCAATGATAGGAACATGCAGAAGAACCAGTCAGAATTGCTATAGATAGTCCTTGATTTACAACTGTAATTAAGCCTAGAATTATGGTTGTAAGTTGTGGTGGTCATTTAGCAAGTCACCAAGTAGTTGTGTCTGATTTTATGACTTTTTTTTTTGAGTAATTGTTAGGTGAATGTGGTGGTTGTTAAGCAAATCCATTTTCCCCAATGGATATTTTTTGCTGGAAACTGGAAGTAAATAATAGAAACCAGCAAAAAAGTCATGTGATTGGAGGACATTACAAATGGCCAGCTGCCAAGGACCATAAATGTGATCATATAACAGCAGGTTTGTTGGGACTGTCAGAACTTCACAAACAGTTTGTTTTCTGGGAATATCAATTATAACTTTAAATAAGTGACTGGCTGTTAAAAAAGACTACTTATAGTGCATTTCTGCTAAAGCTCTCAATACTCTGACAGACTGGTTTTTCTCATGTAGCTTCTTTGAGCAAAACTCTACCCTCTTTTCCAACAGGTTGACTGTTTTGATTCACTATTACAGCCATCCTATCCTTTCTTCTCCATGAGCAGGATTCAATGATAGAATGTATTTCACTTCCTTTAATGAAAAGAAGGACTAGGGGTAACATGATAGCTAAGGGACTGCCACAAAGAAGAGGGGGGGGTCAATGGTGGCAAGAAAGGTTGTAAAATGGAGCAAAGCTCAGGGAATAGGTGGCAGAACAAGTCCTGAACACCTTGGACTTCTATCTGGTGGGAGGGAAAATTTATCCAGAATGTTTGTATTGACTATTTTGTAAAAGTAGCTGCACATACATGCACACACACACACACACACACACCATTCAGAATCACACTTGAGTCTATCCCCTCCACCTACCTTTAGTAAAGTTCCCCAGGCTGTTTTTTGCTCTATTGCACCAAAGCTTTGTGGGACCAACTTTTAACAGATTCCAAGGGGGAGGGAACTAAGCCCCTCTAAGGTGATTTGCATTTCATATGCCCTGACTAAGGAAGCAACAGGAAAGATCCCCAAACCTCAGCCCTGAATATCTTGCACTGGTGAGCCCAGATTGGGATTCCTAGAGCTCATTATGTGCAATTTAAAGAAAAATTTAATAGCCTGGCATATTGGCTAACCTCAATTGGACATTACTAACCTAGATGCACTGAACTAAGAGCTAAGGCAGGAAACAACCCCTGAAAACGGGCAGCCATGTAGTGAGAAAAACCATGGCTGTGAAGAATTTTGGGAGGTAAGCAACCCTGACTGGAAGCTAAAGGTGACCTCAATATTTGAAAATGATTGGCATAGAATATTGGACACTATAAATTTCTTTTACATCTAACAATTTTTGCCTTGACTTTTAGAACCTTATAGGTTGCAAGCTCTCCTTTTGGGAGCAGGGATCTTTTTCTGCGGCCTCTATTAGTGTCTTATTTTTTGGCTTAACAGTTTAAAAGATTGTTTACCAAGTTTCCCTGACCAGATCAATTTTAATCTTGTGCCATTTAAGAGTGTCATACACACTTAAGGCACAAAGTGGGGATTGAGGGAAGTTACCCCCCCCCCAGAAGGAAATATTAAAAAGGAAAATATATTTTTCACCAAAAGTATATTTTTTGAAAAGCAGAAACCAAACCTGGCCCCAAATTTCTTTGCACCAAGCAAGAGCTAACCTCATAGAAATGCAGATATAAGACCGTTAGGAAGGTTGGAGCCAGGGAACTCAAGACAAAGAAACTCTTAAGAGTCATTAGCCCAACCCCAGGGAAGCAGGAGATGACTTTTGGGATATAATAGGACTAACCCATTACCATCAAGTATACCATAGAGGCACACCTAAAACTCAGGTCAGAATACGTGACACAGGAAATAGCCTCAAAGTTCATGCCACAGGAACAGGAAACTATTCGAAACAAAAGGCTAGAGGGGATATAAAAACCTACTACACCATGTGCTCAATCCCTTCTCTCCTCTGCTCTTTCCTGAAGAACCATCTTTCTGCTTCTTCAATAAACTGTAACCTTCTTCCCAAAGCAGTCGCCATGTTTGCTTATTTATTCCCAGCTTGGATGAACCAGGATGAAGACTTTACTTCTAACACTCACTTAACTGTCTTGTGTAGCAGTGGAAATTTTGGGCTTTTTTGTGGCTATAAGTCGAGTACTACCTGTATCTGCAACTTCCGTGGGATCCACGGCCAGCAGCATCTGCCTAATTCCCCTCCAGCTAAGCCCTGTTGAGCTACTGATGCAACAAGCAACAATCCTGCTTGCAGGAGCTGCCTAGGAGGCTTTGTTGACCTTTTTTGCTCTGCCTTTCCAGGGAAAGATGTGGCAGATCATGTTGAAAGTGATTTGTTTCAAAGGGCACCCAATGAATAATGGATGGGCTGAAAGTGGGTCAGAGTTTATCCGAAATGTTTTGCATGTTAAATGGAAATTAGCACACTGTGTTTTGACAGCCAAGCTCTCTTCCAATTGCAGACTCAGGTTGCTTCCAAAGCTGCCGAATCAGCTTCTAATCTGGACGATGATTTCCAGTCCTTTCCTTTATGGCTATTAAGTTGTGCTTAATGTGATGCAGATTCATCTGCTTTCTGTATCACAGAAAAGCAGAGTTTGCCACTGACTTCTCAGTTCCCCAGGGATATCTGTGAAAGTCTCCAGAGAAAGAGAGGCAAGTAGAAATCCCTCAAGTTTCTGCCACCATGACCTCTATGAATAATGTCGCTTGAAATACCAATGTGCATACCAAGTGTAATCTACCTGCACAGTCCCAGCTATCCACCCAATACTATAGCGGGATTTGTGTTTCTCCTTGCTCATTCCTCACACAACACTGCACTTCCCTCTGAATTCTCTTTTGGTTTCTTCTCTGTTCCTCTACACCACAGCCAATGAAGTTAGTTACATAATGTAATTCTGAGGGGGGGGGGAATCCAAGCAGGGAGTGACCTCACTTCAAAAAAGATTATTTAATTTTTCTTGCAATAAGATGCCAATCAGAATTGACAATTATCACAGAAACCAGGCTGCCTGGATTGATTTTTACCAGACTAGCAATGAATCAGATTAACCTGCACAATGTCTGAGCATGGACAGTGACATCACTAGACAAGTCCTGCCTGCAACAGAGTCATGAGTAAAGGGGGAGCTAGTGCAGTGTTCATCATGAGGCAGGGCTTGCCATAATTGGTCCTATTTTGTTGCTGGGGTAGAATGTAGTCTGGATTCCCAGGAGGGAGGGGCTGCATTCTAGAGGGCAAAAAGACAGCGAAGCATGGAAAGTTTGACTGGGAGAAAGAGACTTAAGGTGGCTCCTCCCTAGAGATTCCCAGGGTATATCTATAATGATGAAAAATTAATTTTGCAAGATAGTTGTCAGGCCCCAAGAAACAAGAAAAACACAGGGTGTTACTTTTGAGAAGTTATTTGTTTTGCTTCTCACCCGTAGACAGAAATTATGCCAAACCAAAGTAACCGTTTACATCACTATAGCAATATTCTGGGAATCAATAGGGAAGAGCCTTTTTGACTCTCTTCCTCCTAGTCAAACTTTGCATACTTCCCTGCCTCTTTGCCCTCTGGAATGCAGCCCCTTCCTTCTGGTAATTCAGGCCATACTCAACCACAGTTGCACTCCCTGAGACTGACTTTGCTCTGCAAGTGAATGAGGTGATAATGAGGCTTTCAAACTTGGAATTGTTTGGGACACAATGAAAAGAATCCCATTACCTGGATATCATTCTCCCCTTTATTTATGGAGTTGCTATTTCATGTCTTATGTGTGTTTAAATGGTAATAATCAAAAGTTGGCCTTTCCACTGGCAGTAGAGCTCTTAATAAAGCTCAATGTGTTATACTCTATCAAGCATACAGTCAGAAGGACTGAATTCAGTGCTTATTTTAGGAAAATGCATGAGATTGACCAGACAAAGAATTTTTGATATATCAGGTCAGGTAAATTGGATGATTCCATCCAAATTGGCAATCATGAATCAAAATTCATTTTGATTGGAAGAGTTAATTAAATTATCAAGTCAAATCTCAAACTAGAGTCTTTCAGCAACCTAAGGACACCTGAGGGATAATGATCTGTTGAAGTGGGTATCAAATGACTCAGATCAGCCCTTCTGGCCCACCTTGAAAAAGCTTGAAAACTAATTAGTTCAAGAAACAGAGGCAAGCATTTAAGGACAACATAGGACAGGTTTGGGTCAGCTATACCCAATTCTGTTTTCAAGCAGAATGCAAGATTATGTTTCTTTCCTAAAAAGCAACTAATAGTTTAATAACATAAATCTGAAAATCTCCTTGTATAATGCTGCCAATAAGTGTTGTTGTTTAGAGAGAGAGAGAGATTGTACGGCCCACTGCTTAAAAAGATTAGGCTGTGTGGATACTCATATCTGGGGCTTTTTCTGAGTCATCCCCTCATTTTAGAACCACCATCTTAGAAAAGCCAGAAGAGTCCCTTTTTTGAGCAGTTTTATTAGTACATTCTTAAGCACTTTGTAGAGCAACAGAGACAAATGATAATTTCCTTGGGTTAATTCAGTTCCTTGAAGGTGCCTTCTGTTTTACTACAGTGCAAGTTTCTCTTCCACATCTTACCTGATTGTTTATATGTGCCACATCTGGAAGCAATTAATAGGACAGTCCTGTTTCTGATGAGGCCCTGTGGAGCTGCTACTAGGAAGTGTGCTCTACACAGCACATTTGATCTGCAAAGAGTTATCAAAGTGCTTTGCATTCAATCTGCTTTTCATCTCTATTGCCTTTCGAATCACTGATGCTTTTACACTGATTTCATCCATATGACAGGGAGTCTGCAGCTCACACAGAGTGCCTCCATCCAGGAGAAGAGGAGAAGTGGGGAGAAAGGGGAGGAGAGTGGTGAAGGAAAGAGAAGAGGAGAGGAAGAAGAGGGAAGTAGGGAAGAGAAGAAAGGGAGAAAGAAGGTAGAGAAGAAGGAGTGTGGATACAGTGAAAGGGGAAATGGGCGAGCAACACCAAAAGTCATGTGTATGTATTTATTTCATTTTATTAAAAGTACCTTATATATGAATGTAAAGAGAATGTATGTTAACATCTGATAAATATCATGGTATATGTATGGGGGAGAGTTTGGAAAAATAAAAAATAAAAAAATATTTTAAAAAAAGAGTGCCTCCATCCAAGTGGTATTCATAGGATCACACTGATTTTGTCAGAATGATGAAAACAGCTTTGTGCCATTACACTGCAAGCTCTGCCTTTTGGGGGGATGCATATGAGGTAGCAACACAGATAAAGAGACAAGATTTGCATTGCAATACCACAACACTCCCCTCTTTCCAGTCTGTGGACACTGCTACATCCAATGACTGCTCAGCTGGATAAGCCAATAGCTAAACACAGACAACATCAGCCCATCAGTGCTGATTCTTCGTCTCCAACTTCACATTCACTGCAATTATTGCTCCCCCCGTTTCCTATTTCAAACTGACTATAGAAAGTAGCACCCAGTGATTGAAGAGGTGTCATCAGGAGTTGTATACACCCAACCCTGAGCATATTGTATTCTGACACGAACTTGATCTCTTTTAAATCCTGTCAGATAGTTAACTCAAAAGAAACGATCTTATAATAAACAAATATATTTTAATGAGAAAGATTACTTGCGTTCACGTTGAGATTGGTGCTGCTGCAAATACATGTTTGTTCATCTTTCAGATCCTTTCCTTAGGTAAGAATATGTTGCTCTTTACACCATCTTTATGTTTATAGGGAGACCTTCTATGGTCCATGCTTCTTACAGACAAAGAGATTCCCCCGTGGCTTGTGTCCAGGAAGTCTCCCCAAGACCTTTGGAACTCCTCCCACTGACCCATCTACATACCTAGCATTTAACCCAATAACTGCCAGACCTTCCAACATAGAGCTGGGCCATAGCTATATGGGCCAGAACACTCCCCGCTTGGAAATTTATATTTCCACTATTAAAATAGTAAAAACGTAGCATCAAGGCATGCAATACTCATTGTGGTTAACTTGTGACTAACTAGGTAAAAACTTGGTATCAAACATGCATAACTTTAAGGTAAACATAAAATATGCACAATTATGAAAAAGGCAAATGTTACATCAAATAATGCATAAGACAATACATAATTTGAGGTTTAATCTTCTGGTTCAGTCTTCATCGGCGATGGAACAGTGTCTTTGAGTCACGACCTGACTCACGTGGCTTCACGAACTAGATCTCGGCTGGGTAAACTAGTTCATCAAGTGGGTGGGCCCAGTGCGCAAGTCCCCTGGGCCAATAGTTCTGGTGTGCAGTCTTGTCTCCCAGTGAGACAAGGTCTTCTTCTTCCTGTGAAGGAAGCTGGACCAAATCTGGAAGAGAAAAAACTGGAACCCAAGCTTCTCAGGAACGAGGGGAACTGGATTCACAGGATACTCAGGAACTGAAAAACCTGGAGAGACATAAACAGCTGGATCTGGAAACATAGGAACAGCTGGGGCTGAAGAATCAAGATCAGGAACATCAGGAAACTCAGGAACAGCGGCTTGAGCAGAAGAGGTTCAATTGTCTAAGCTGGTCTTCCTTAGCAACAGGACTCGGTCAGTGATTAGTCTTGTGTAGAGCTAGTTGCTTGTCGTGATTCCTTAGACAGTGTCTTAGGTTCTAGGTGTAAGGCTGCTGGGTGCCTGTCGCTGTTGCACAGGTGGCATTTCACCTTAGCCGTGCAGTCCTTGGCCGTGTGATCCATGGAGTCACAGCATTTGAAACATATCCTATTCTCTTTGAGTAGGGTCTTTCGGTCATCTAGGGATTTCTTCCTAAATTCTCTGCAATCATTTAGAGAGTGAGAGAACTTGTGTATCGGGCAAGTTAGGCCTTTGGTAGTTGGAGGAGGGTTCGAAAGATCGCTTCTCGGAATTTGTTCGTCTGGAGACTTCTTTGGGGAAGGCGTGATGTCTGTTTTATACACCAAAGGTGTGGTTCTGTCCGTAGCTTGGGAAGAATTTTGGTTGGGGCTGAAGTTGTCATTTGTTGGCTCGAAGTTTCTGGCATTGCGACGTAGTTTTGCTTGGTCGGTCACAAATTCAACGAGTACAGCAAAGGCGGGTGGTGCGTCAGGGTCTTGGTTCCTGTGGGTTTCTGATATTTTGGCCCATTCGTCCCTTGACTGCTTTGGTAGTTTTCTAACTATGATCCTTTGCTTCTCGAACTGATCGAGGCAGGTAAGTTTCGGCATGTTGGGTTGCTCGCGAACTGAATGTAGCATCGAGAGCGTGTCTGCAAATTCCAACATCTGGGTGTGATCATTGATATTGATGTTAGGGAAGGTGTAAATGCAATCCAAGAGTGACTTTTCTGTCAGTTCATGTCCGCCATACCGCTCGTCGAGCCTTTCCCAAGCTTTGAGAAGGGCGGTGGCTGGGTTGCCTAGGTGGGCTAGTTGAGTGTTCTCTACTAATCGTGTGGAAGTTGGTCCCAGCCATGTTTTCATGTGTCCGAGCGCTTCGCTCGATGTTATAGCTTCATCTTGGATGGCGGTTTGGAACGTGAGCTTCCACAATACGTAGTCCTTCCCCGGTTTATCGGGAAATTTGTGTACGCCCTTGGATGCCAGATCTATGTTGCTTCTGTAAAGTCTCATAGGGGTGTAACTGGGTGGCGATGGTACATCGTTTCCAGGAGTAGGGGTGTGTGCCATGTTTGGTTGGTAACTTCCTTCGGCGCATTGGTGGCTGGGTGTATTTTGCCATGTCACGTGCAAGGGACCTTGTTGGCGTGGTCTGAACTCTGCTGCTCTGGCATTGAGCTGAGGGAGCCCAGGCTCTTGCTTGCTTATGTGTTGGAAGGTCTGTGTTTCTGGTAGAGTGTAGCTAGCTTCCTGGTAGGCTGTCAGAGCTGATGCTCGAGGCTGTCCCCTGTAATCAGGATTGGTGGCAGTTCCTTAGGGCGCTGCCTCCTGTTGGTGCAGCAGGGACTCTAGTGACTCTAGTGTGGCTCTAACTCTTTCAATCTCTTCCCTGAGCAACGGCTGGTGCTGCTGTAGGGCTGTTGGCGCTATAGGTGGATCCATCCGATTGTCATTAGTGGTATGGTTTGCTGGGTTCTGTGGGGTAATAACAGTGGGAAGATCTAGTGGCACTCCCCGCTGTGCAGTTGTTGCCATTGCTGGGTTAATAATGGTGGAAACATCTTGTGGCACTCCCCGCTGTGCAGTCATTGCCATTGCTGGTAATCCCATTAGGTTCGATGTGGCAACAACGGCGGGAGGATCTCGTGACCTAGGTGTCGTGACAT
Source organism: Crotalus tigris (assembly GCF_016545835.1). NCBI lineage: Eukaryota > Metazoa > Chordata > Lepidosauria > Squamata > Viperidae > Crotalus > Crotalus tigris. The sequence continues at coordinate 578,758 of NW_024097339.1, forward strand.
CAACTCTGCAGTTGACCAGCGAATCAGGTTGTTGAGATTCCTCTGTTCGTCTACTCTGTCTTGGGGGGCTTGTGGCTGGCTGTGGTGCTCTCATCTGTGCATTCTGGAGTGCGCTTTGGTTGTCCACATAGGCTAGTACACGGCTGTGAGAACTTTCCCTTCCTAGACTTTCCAAATTGGGCGTTGACATGGCATCTTCTAACTCTCTCTGCAGGATCGCTTCTATTGCGGCTGCCTCTTTTGCTCTCTGTTGTCGCTGGAAAATCTTGAAGTTGGCCTGAGCTTTGGCCAAGTCTTCTCTATGTAGCTTGTCATCTACTGCTGCTTCTGCAGCAATGTTGGCCATTGCGGTATTGATCCGTGCTTCCCTGAGACGGGCGGCAATACTCTCTGCTCTTGAGGCTCGAGATGCGTGGCTCTGGCGAGATGCCTTTGAATGGCGGGAGGATCCTGTGATATGCGAGTGTTGGGACACGCTGGAGTGTGCCTTGGACATGTGGCGAAAGGATGAGGCCTTTCCAGACACATGGGATGGTGCATGTGAATAGCGGGAAACTTCGGACTCGGCTCTGTTGACCGGTTTGCCTTTCTGGTGAGGGTCAGGCTGTGGGGAACCATGTGAGCTCACTAGAAGCTTCTTACGTTCCTCGTTTATTAGCCTGAGGCTTTGCATCTCGCTGTCGACTCTTAGGTCTCTTAACTGTTCTTGAATGTCCTTGAGTTGCTGTTCAGAGTCCATCCATTGCACGTAGGCGTCTTCCTTATCTCCTTCCACTGCGTGTGCCCGTTCTGATGAGAGTTCCTCCTTCTGTTCGTGGTAGAGTTTGTATAATCTCTCCCAGCCTCTTTCATGGCGCCTGTGGATGGTGTGCCATTTCTCCATCAGATGTGAGTGCATGGCTTCTGTGAGCTTTCTGTGTTGTCTAAGATCGTATTGACCCTGAGACATTATTGGCTTTGTTGAGGCTTGAGTTTCAGCCTCTGCGTACTGGTCAAGGTTGGCTGTTTGCAGCATCTCTCCTTGACTGGCTGGTTGGGGTGTCTCATCTAGGCTGGTTAATTGAACCCCTTTGTCCGAATCAATAAGACACTCCTCCATGGTTAGGGTAGGTTCCGTGTCCTTCTCAGCTATTTTGAAGAGAATTTGAATAACTTCTCTCTTTGACCACTAGGGGTCGCTACTTGTAGATCAGCTTCTGCGGTGCTGTCTGTGGGTGGAGATGCCACTGGGTGCGTTGTCCTGTGTTTGTGAGTACTTCAGTGCAGTTCACCCTTTCACCACTAGGGGTCACTTGCTGTGGGTCAGCTACCAGGGTGCTCTGGCTTTGAGGTTCACCCATTGTCCACTAGAGGGGCTTCTCTGGGTGCGGTTAAAGGCTTGCGTGTAGAGCTTCCTTTAACCACTAGGGGGCGTCTGGAGAAAGGCTAGCCAAATTCTTCCTATTGCCACGTTACTGATAGTGAGCCACTGAGAGAATGTAGAGGTACAAACTCCCACCTGGTCATTTGCAGGCTGGGACTCCGGGTCATCAGCTGTGATAATAAGCGAAGGCAATTGGCTCTTGCTACCTGTCTCTCAAGCTGGAACAGCTTAGCCTTCAGCTTGAGTGAGTGAGTGAGTACTTTTGGTAAGTTCACTCTGTGCCCTCTAGGGGGTGTTGAAAAGGCTGGCCAAATTCTTCCTATTACCACGTTACTGCTAGTGAGCCACTGAGAGAATGTAGAGGTACAAACTCCCACGTGGTCAGTTGCAGGCTGGCACTCCGGGTCATCAGCTGTGATAATGAGCGAAGAGACTTGGCTTTGATTTCTCAAGCTGGAACAGCTTAGTGCTCAGCTTGGGTAAGTGAGTGAAAGCTTCTGATAAGATCACTCTGTGCCCTCTGGGGGGTGTTGGTAGCTTGGGATAACTTTAAGTAGCTTGCACTTTAACTAACAGATTTGCTCTGTTGTGTGCTGAATTAATTGTGGCTGTTGTGACTCAGCTAGAAAAAAAAATTGCATGACCACCAGGGGGTGCTTCTGCGATGATTCCTCCTTATAACATTGGCTGAAATTCCGAGCATACTATGGCAACAGATGAGTTTATTGAAAGGCAATAAACCTTGCTTTTGTTTGAACTTTAGAGGCAGTCATTAAACAGTTCTTTGTTTCAGGCTGCGTGATTCACTGGCAAAGAGGGGAAGGGGAAAAGCCCAAGCTCCTTTTGGTGTTAAAATTCAAACTTTTCATGCAAGAAACAAAGTAATTTTGAATCAGATACAAGGCACTTTTCATTTTGAAAGTTAGCTAGCAAGTGAATTAGCATAACAAAACTTCTGAATCACTCATTGAGAGCTGTCTTTTACACAGACACGGCTTTGCTTTGCAGGCTCTTACAAGCATCAAGAGAATCTTTACTTGCTTGAAGGTTTATGCAGAGAAAAGGCTGACCAATTTGATTCTCTTTCTTCAAATTGTTGCAGCTTTGAGAGGAGAATTAATCTTTGCCAATTTACTATTTGCTTTCAAAAGATGGCACAAATTATGAGTACATATTCTTACTATTCTGACACGAACTTGATCTCTTTTAAATCCTGTCAGATAGTTAACTCAAAAGAAACGATCTTATAATAAACAAATATATTTTAATGAGAAAGATTACTTGCGTTCACGTTGAGATTGGTGCTGCTGCAAATACATGTTTGTTCATCTTTCAGATCCTTTCCTTAGGTAAGAATATGTTGCTCTTTACACCATCTTTATGTTTATAGGGAGACCTTCTATGGTCCATGCTTCTTACAGACAAAGAGATTCCCCCGTGGCTTGTGTCCAGGAAGTCTCCCCAAGACCTTTGGAACTCCTCCCACTGACCCATCTACATACCTAGCATTTAACCCAATAACTGCCAGACCTTCCAACATAGAGCTGGGCCATAGCTATATGGGCCAGAACATATTGTAAGGACATTGCCAATTATGTATATTAGATCATGCCCAAAACAAACATTGTGTTGGGAGAAGAGAGAACAGCTAAAATCAATTTTAAGTGGCTCCCATTGAGCATCATGAGGACATGTCATTTAAAAAATGGTTATTAGAACATGTTTCTACTGTGGCTATTGAGACCTGGGAATGCATCCTATGGGTGCTTCCATGACCAATTCCTTGAAACTTTACCTTGTACCATAAGCTGTAGACTATCCTTGCTCTTCTCTTGTATTCTTTGAACTTTCTGGCTACCTTGGGTGATTCTCCAACTCTTCATAACCTTTGCCCTTCATTTGCTCTTTATTACTTAGCCAAAAGAATATTAAGTTAGTCCCATATGCCCACCATGAATGGTGACTACGTCTTCTTAAAGTGAGGGAGCTACTCTACTGTTTCATGTGAACAACCATAGTTTTGGTATACTCTGAATGATCTTTGTACAGCCCCATACAACCGAGGCACAGAGCTATAAAAACTAGCACAGTAAAAACAGGTACAGGCTGAGGAACCGTCTCACCCCAATGGGATTGGTCTACCCCACCATGCTGCCATAAATGGCATGCTGCAGACCCTGTCAGTCAAGGAATTTTGGCAAGCGGGGTCCAGGAGAAGGGCCTTTTCTATTATGACTCCTGCCTTTTAGAACATCGTACCCCCCTCCTCTGAGGTGAGACCCTCACCCACCTTCTTGAGCTTCTTTAAGGGCCTAATGGCCTGTTCTGTCACTTGGCTTGGGGTCCCAATGCAGGTGTATCACTCTGAAAATGGCTATTGTATTAGGAGAGGGCCTCCACCTTTCCTTGTGTACTTTGTGCTCCCTTACCTCCCCATCTTTTAAGTTAATGTTGTTGTTATTTATTGTTTTATCGTTTTCATGATCACTGGTTATGTTTGTAAGCTACCCAGAGTCACCTCTAGACAAGATGGGCAGCACATAAACCTAATATAGCAAACAAACAAACAAATAAAATATGTGTCTGCAGTGCAGAGCCAGTCCAACCCTTAGGCAAGTCAAACTTCTGCATGAGGCTTTTGGTTTTATGTTTCCAGGACAAATTCTTCATTCTTAAACAATTACAATTACATGAATTGTGGTCGTGCAGTGGTTAGAATGCAGTATTGCAGGCAAGCTCTGCCCACTGCCATGAGTTTGATCCTGACTGGCTCAAAGTTAACTCAGTCTTCCATCCTTCTGAGGTCAGTAAAATGAGGACCCAGATGGTTTGGGGGAAATATGCTGACATTTGTAAACCTCTCAGAGAGCGCTGTAAAGCACTTTGGAGCAGTATATAAGTCTAAGTGCTATTGCTACATTTTTATACTGTCAGACATTACAAAGAGACACTTGTAGGAATCTTGTGCCACATGGATTTTTATGCTCCTTGACTTGTGGTACAGTTAAAACATTGTGCATGCTTACTGCAACAATAAGTTTGGGGTAAATTCTGGATAACATGGAGAAGTCCTTGATGCTTTTAGTGTCTTGGACTAAGGTTTTTTTTATACCATCTAAGTATCTTTTAAAGCATTTAATACATCAAGCTTGAGAGATTCACTATTGTGCCTGTTATCAGCGCTAGTAAATACAGTCATCGGCTAAATCCCTTGGTTTGGTTTTTTTTCCCCAAAAATGGGGAAAAAATATTGCTAATACACTAGGATACCATCAAAACAACTTTCTTTTTTTTCTTTCTTTCTTTCTTTCTTTCTTTCTTTCTTTCTTTCTTTCTTTCTTTCTTTCTTTTTTTCTTTTTTTCTTTTTTTTTTGCCTTGAAAGGAAGAGATGTCTTGGTTGCTGTCAGGACAAAGGAAATATTTCAAAGTCTTTTGGAGTAAGAAATATTAGGCTTTCAACAGAATATCCCAGAATACATTCATTTAGCTGCATGTCAAGGGAATTGCTGCAATTGGTTGATCAAGCAATGGTATGTAAAGGTCCAAGTGAATTATGACTAGGAATGGGGATGTGAGAGAAATTTATTTAGATTTGCATCCAGATACAAACAATATAATTTTGTATTTTTGAACCTATATCCAAACTAATAATCCTCTCCATCTTTGGAGAGCTGTGCACCATAATCCAGGCAAATTTCACTCAAAGCAAAAAATCAAACTTGATGTATTTTCAACATAGACAGAAATTGAAATTGACGGTTCACCTATCCTTACTTACAACATCAGCCATAATGTCTGCTACAGTACAAGACTGCTATAACGGAGGGAGGGAGGGAGGGAGAGAGAGAGAGAGAGAGAGAGAGAGAGAGAGAGAGAGAGAGAGAGAGAGAGAGAGAGAGAGAGAGAATAAAATCCCATATCAAAAGAAGAGTGAGCCCCTTCTCCAATTCACCTGGAGATTACTTTCATCTATCTTCTTCCAAACACATTTCTCCTCAGTTCACATAAATATAGTTTGCCAGTATAGTGCAGGGAAATTAGTCATCGGAAGGGATGGGGGTGGATTCCTTTTTATTCCAAAACTCAGACAATCTTTCCACCTTTTCAAACTGTTGGTTAATAGACGAATGTTTGCTGCTTGTAGGAGATGATCAGGCTGAGCCAGAGGGAGAGTTCAAATGCATCATCAGTCACGAGTCCCTTTGCACCCACAAGAGATCTAGGTGGAATTCAAGGTCCAGCCCACCTTGAATTCCACTGACTCTTATCTACAGTTTCTTTTGGCTGTTAGTTATCTATCAATTTCCTTTGAGTGTTAGTAGTTCAGATTCTTGTAGAGAGTATAAGCTTGCAATAAATCTTTTGTTCTGTACCATCCTAAGTGAGTCCTTGTTGTGCTCACAAGGAGAAACCCCTCTTCCAAGAAACAGTCAGGAACTGCAAGAAAGAAACAACCCCTTTTATTCTCACAGACCTGAGTCAATGTCCAAGGCAAACAAACACAGTCCACAGAAACTCCATCCTCAACACGAACGGTTGCCTTTGGCAACCAGCACCTCCCACACCTTCCCTTTTATAATTCAGCCAAGGGGTGGCTTCCTAATGCCTTCTCCTTTGCCTTTGGAGTCACCCCATTGCATTCCTCAGTCCTACTCACTTCTCTTGCCTGCACTTTCATGCATCCTGGATTTGTCCCAACTGTTCTTCATCACTGTCCAGCTCAGGCTCCCAGCACAGCTGTGTCTCAGCCTGAGCATGAGTAGAGAGGCCAGGCTCCTCATCTGATTGTAAGTCTTGGAGCTCCTCGGAGCCTTCCTCTGACTCTACTGTCACTCCAGGCCCCTCCTCCTCATCTGATTCCTCAGATTCAGCTGCCGGATCCACTGGCTGGCGAGGAATCACAATATCTTTATACCCATTTAAACTGCCTGAACCTTCTGATTTCCCTGGTGCCTTATAATGCCCAGGGGTAATTCCAGGATTGAGGGACTCCTGGGAAAAAGAGGATCACCTCTTATAATCATTAGACTCTTCCTATGGACTTACAGATGACATAGCCTATTTCATTGCCAGTGGAGAACTGGGTTCAGAAGGAATGATAGAACTGCCTCTTTGAATCTATTTTCATGGAACCAAATGCTTTAGAAGATCCTGCATATAATCTCATTATGGTTCTTACCTTCTTTTCCTAGCAGAGAATGGTATGGGGGGAATCAAATATTCCCCACTTGGTTGTAGCATTTAAGTGAACAATTAAGAGTTTATTCAGACTCAGATCCAGATAGCTTGCAATTTAAAATGAAGGAAAATGTGGCACCCTCTCCTCAGTCAAGGTACACAAGCTGATTAGACTGATACTAAAATCTCACTTCAACACTTATGGCAGATAGTGACATTCAAATCCAATATGGCAGACTGTAACAGGTCCAGAATAGCAGAAACTGGAGGGTGCATTTTCTGCCTGAGGCCTTGACATAATTCTGCGTACTAATAGAGCTGGCCTTGACTGTAATTATCAGTATATCTTTCAAAGATCCTGGAGCACCGGAGAGCTACCAGAGGACTGGAAAAGAACTGATGTGGTTCCCATCTTCAAAAAAAGAAGAAAAAAAAAACAGATTCAGGAAACTGCAGACCAATTCAGTCTGACATCAATATCTGGCAAGATCCTGGAAAAAATATTCAAGCTACAGATCCGTGAACATCTAGAAGCAAGCAAAGTTATAAGCAGAACCCAACATGGATTTCTCAAAAACAGATCACACCAAACAAATCTTATTTCATTTTTTGACAAGGTGACTAAAATTAGTGGACCAGCAAAATGCAGTGGACAAAATATACTTGGATTTCAGTAAGGCATTTGACAAAATAAACTTACTTCTTGATAAGCTAAAAAAAATGTGGAATAGTCAGCATCACCACCAGATGGATTTGTAACTGGCTGACAAACCACACTCAACAGGTAATCCTTAATGGAACTACATCAAAAACAGAGGGAAGCATGCAGTGGGATGTCATGAGGTTCTATCTTGGCCCAGTACTCTTCAACATCTTTATAAATTATTTAGATGAGGGAATAGAAAGGCAACTCATCAAATTTGCAGATGACACTAAATTGGCAAGAATAGCCAACCACCCCAGAAGATAAGCTCAAAATCCAGGTGGATCTAAACAGACTTGAACACTGGCCTCTATCTAACAAAATTAAATTCAATGTAGAAAAAAGTAAGGTTTTACACTTAGGAAAGAAAACCAAACGTACCGGTACAGATTAGGTGAAACCTAGTTCAATAATAGTAACTAGTAGAGGGATCTTGGAATCCTAGTGCAGGGGTCCACAACCCCTGGGCTGTGATCTACTAGTGGGCTGTGAGGTGTTTGCAACCGGGCTCTGGAAATGGTGAACGAGTGCACATGCATCCCCATGCTTGAGCAGCGGGCAAGTGCATGCACGTCTGCTCCATTTGCAGTTAGTGGCAGGCCTTGCTGGCTGCCATCCCCTCTCCCCTCTTCCCCCTACCAGTCCACAAGGCCAGAAAGGTTGGGGAACTCTGTCATAGTAGACAATCACTTAAATATAAACCAACTGTGTGCAATAGCAGCCAAAAAAGCCAATGCAATACTAGGTTGCATTAACAGAGGAATAGAATCAAGATCGTGTGAAGTACTCGTACCACTTTATAAAGCCTTAGTAAGACCACACTTAAAATACTGCATCCAGTTTTGTCATCATATTATAAAAAAGATGTTGAGATTTTGGAAAGAGTACAGAAAAGAGCAACAAAGATGATTAGGAGGCTGAAGGCTAAATTATATGAAAACATAGGCTGCAGGTATTGGGTATGTCTAGTCTAATGAAAAGCACTGTGATAGCAGCATTCCAAAATTTGAGGGGCTGCCACAAAGAGGGGGTGGGGTCAACCTATTTTCCAAAGCACCAGAAGGCAAGAAAAGAAACAAGGGATGGAAACTAATCAAGGAGCAAAGCAACTTAGAACTGAGGAGAAATTTCCTAACAATGAGAACAATTAACCAGTGGAACACCTTTGCCTACAGAAGTTGTGGGTGCTTCCTTTCTTCAACATCAGCTTTAGGTGTTTGCAGATTTCTTGGTAATTGCCTCCCAAGATCAGAGGTTTCAGCATGAATCTTTATTCAGAGGCTGTCTATGTACCTTAGAGACTGCAACATGTTGACTTGTATCCCGAGTTGCCTTAAGTTTTAAACCTTGGCTTTAATGAAGGTGGTTGTTTTTGCAAAGTTTTAATTAATCTCAGATTAATTAAATGCTGCTTCTCTGTGCATTCCCTAATGAACAAATAAAAGCAACCCTTGCTTCCAAGATGAAAATATTGCCCTTTTAAGTCTATATATTGCACAAATTCCTTTCCTTCTTTGTGGGAGATTGCGAACAAGCAATCACCCAGAAGATCCCAGGGAGGCTCACACATGTGTGGGAGATTGTACAGTTATTCAAAAAATAATTGCAACCATTTTCACACTTCCAGAGAAAGTCCACACTTATGCAGGAAAACAAAAGACAGCTATTGTGGAGGCTATGAATGTATATCTCATGTCCTCAGCCCTTCCAATTATGTTGGATTTGAACTCCTATAATTTTGGCTGCAGATGATGATGGTGATAGGAGATGAAGCCCAACTGGTAAACATGATGTATTCAACTGGGGCAGATAATAACTTACTACTCAGATGGCTCCCTAAAAGAGGTAGGAGAGTAGACCAGCCCCTCATTTACCAAAGCACCTGAAAGCTCCAACAATGGTTGGAAACTAACCAAGGAGAGAACCAACCTAGAACTAAGGAGAAAATTAGTAACAGTGAGAACAATTAACCTGTGGAAGAAGAGACTGGACAGCCATCTATCAGAAATAGTATAGGTCTTCTGCCAGAGCAGGGGACTGGACTAGATGACCTCCAAGATCCCTTCCAACTCTGTTACTGTTACTGTTTTTTTGTTTCTCTATTTGGGAAAGGAAATATCTCTGAAACGATGATCCAACAGGGCACGGCTGTCTAGAATTTTATAAACCTGAACAGATTAGTTCTAGAAGCTTTGTATGGTGGGAAAAGAAACACATTGTTCATTAGTGTCTCCTTTTCCCCCTCTTCTTCTCCTTAGCAGAGAAAACAGACAATGTAGTCTGCCAAATGCATCAGAGAGTAGCAGATATAACTGGAAGGAAAACAATTAGCAGAAATATGACTTACACCAGAATTCAGTCCATTGTTGCTACCATTGTGTGAATTTTCCACCAGACTACAACTACATTGTTCATATCATTCTACAGAACATCAGAACTAAGAGAGTGATGCTTCATTCTTGTGCTGAAAGACTTCTATTCCAAACTGTAGTAACTGTGGAAGTAACTGAGGAGCAATGGTGAGAGATGGGGCTAAAATATGTTGATTCATCCCATCTTGCTGCTGTTGGCTGGGCCTTGAAAGATTAATCGGCAACAAAATGCCTAAGGTCATTTTTCCTCTAGACACTTAGTGCATCTCCCAAATATTGTTGTGCCAAAATTACACATTTTTAATCATTTCAGTAATGACTGAGCAAAATTATGAAAATGCTGTATGTAAGAATATAGAATACAACTTCAAGCACATGTGTCTCTGAGGTAGTCACATTGCCATAAGGGCAAATGGCCATTGATCCCTGATGGTAGCCTGCATCACTTGTCATGGTAGTGAATTCCAGAATTTGATTACCCTGTAATGAATGCTGTAATTCACTAATGGAGAAAAAGGCCGAACTATGAACAGCAGACTTTCCTAGGTCAACTCTTGCCTCTGTCATGATGTAGCTCTGTTAGCTAGTTATAATCCACAGAAATTGGCTTTTCTGTTGCAAAGATTTGTGTTTGGCATAGAATCCCTGAGGCTTGTGCTGACCACAGGAGCATTAATTTACATATCTAGTGGAGATCCCAAGGGCAGAAGCATCCCTTATGCCTGGGAAATGGTGTTACAGCCCTTCACTTAAGACCGGTTGCTTAGCCATTGTTTGACGTTTCAATGAACCTACCTGGTTCATTGAAACTAGGTTCCCCTACCTGGGAAGTACTTACAATCTGGATTCAAAGTTCTGGTAGTCACCTTCCCCACCCCCACAATTATGTGAATGCACTTTTAGCACATTTACAGCAGCTTGCAGAGTCCCATGACTGCATTTTAGAACTGTTTTGCTGAAACAAGCATCTACCTCTGGTTTTTGACAAAGCCTCTCCCAAGGCAAATCATTGGTTCACTTAACAACTATGGTGTTCACTGCCGCAAAAAGGTTGCAAAATTGGGTTAGTCATGTAATCAATCCATTTTCTACAGTCACGAGTTACAACCTTGATGGGCAGGCTCCATCACAGTTGTCACTTCCTCTAGGAAGAAGTTCAGGCTGACTCCTCCCCAATTCACTGGGGCCATAAGAGGGAGAGGAGGAAAAACACAGTTAAACTCACATTCAAGACAGTTAAGAACACATACCAGAACAGAGGATAGGAAAAACTCATTTTTTTGGCCAGAAAACACCGATTAGCTGGCTATTCTTTGCAGATATGCAAACATGTAAACTTGTGTGTGTTCATTAGATCCTGCTGTCTGAACATAATCAAAATAACTCAGCTCAGTATCAGGAGTTTTTGAAAATTATTTGGAAAGAGTTGAGAGATAGGAAGGCTATGCTCTGGAAGTATTCTCTCAGGCATACCCAGGTTTTCATATAGGTAGATAAATAGGTAGATGAATCCTGGCAGAGAAATAATTCTATTTTTTATCTTTTTTCTACAAAGACTTTATAGGACCCAATGTATGATAACTTGAAAAAACTGCCCAGTATAAATAAACTGCTTCCTCATTGTTAGGCCTTTGAGAGCAAGCCAGACACCAAGAACTACCAGATTTCCTTGTCCCATATTAGGAAAATTGACCTATTGCCACAGTTGCTGTATTCAGCTGAACTGTGCTATATTCAACATATGAATCTTATTAGGGGATTAAGGTTACCAAATACCTGGTCTCCTTTTCTTGATGTGATTCAGCCAAGCACATACTTTATGTTATTATTTTTTCACTGCTGACTGAGTTCCATATCTAGACCAGCTTTCTCTCAATTGATGTCCTCCAGAAATGATGGACTATAAATACCATCATTGCCAACCAGTTGGAGAAGAGAAAGCTACAGGTAATACTCTGCTTGGTGTGTTCAATTCCAGTGTAAGCCTCATTCTAGTAAAACATGGAGAGAAATATTCAGAAGCCGTTACAAAACCAAACAGGGCAAAAATATTCATTGAGAAAATAGATAGTATTAGGAAGTTCAGACTGGCTTCTCCATGGTTCTCTGGGGGTTATAAGAGGAAGGCAATAAAAAACTAGATTATGTTAACATACAGGTAGATTATGTAAACATACAGATTGTCAGATTATGACCGTAATGGAGCCTGCCCATTATGATTGTAAGTCACGGTGGTTGTAAAGCAGGCTATCATGTGATTTTATGACTTTTTATGTAAATGCATCATCATGGTCATTGAGTCCATTGTTCATTATGGGGAGTTTTTGCAGAAAATCAATGTTTTCACCCAAAACGTTGTAAACTGTGATCATGTGACCACAGGGGAACTGGGTGGCTAAGTATCCTTGGGGGGTTATTGTAACTTCAAATGGTCACTAAATGGTTGGTCGTAAATTAAGGATTACCCACAGCTTATCTCAAAAAAGCTTACTTCTAGTCTTCTTTTTAAGTCTGTTTCCTAATCAAGACAACCTCAAAGGGCTGACAGAAAACTCAGTTTCTTGTTTGAATGTCTGATGATTATTTCTTCCCTCCATGCATACATGCACACATCTAACAGATGATCACATAATAAGATTAACAAAATAGCAGCAAGAATGAATATCAGCTTTGATCAAAGTAGAACAGTATCTCTAAGCCTGAAAAGGTCCTGCTTCCTTTAAAGATCTGCACATGCTAATGAAAATCAATGTCCTTTGGTTCTACTCACTTATCCCAAAGTTACTTATCGTTAGAGGTCTCCAGTCCATCCTTTGTCTGCTGAGATGAAAAGGTGTCCTGATCATCTTGAAAAATAGCTGAATGGCAAAATATTGCAAAAGGCCTGCAGCCTTTGTCATTTACTTTTTCAGGATGATTGCATCAAAAACTGGCTGCATTGCTATATCCAATCCACCCAAGTCCTTGTAAAACTTGACTTCAGCTGCTTGGATAAGTACTATTACATTTGAGTGAAGATTCAGACCATCTAGTTCCCAAAGGAAGGTACAGTTGATGAATATGTCATATGTTATTTTACTGAAACCAATAAAAGCCAACTCCTTTCCTGAAAATTGATCATTGAGAAAATTTGATTTGTTTTATTTGAGGATGACCTCAACTGGTGGTCCATATTTACAAGGTGAGTAAATCAGGTTCAGTCAGGTTCCTGGCCAGCAAACACCTAATAGTACTAATAAGACTTACTAATTATGAATTATTACAATAAATGAAATCTTTTCACAATGCTTGATCTATAGCAAAAAGGAATCAACTGGGAACAAATACTAGAGAAAAATCTAAGGTGCTGGTGCTGGTCTATACAGCCCATCATGCCATAGGACTGGGTTATTTATTGGACTTCCTCCCCTTCTTTCTACCTGTCGTATTATATCGGGCAGAGGCATGTCGCATGGCTTGTCAATTAAGAAATGTCATCTGGCAGGACCATGAAGAGAGCCTGTTTGTCATTGTGCCTATCCTGTACACGTTCATCTCCGCAGAGTTCAGATTGGCCTAAATCTATTGACCTTTCACAAGGACATGGCTATAGTTGGACTGTCAATTAGAGCGTGTAAGATGGCTATATTCATCGTAGTTTTTCTTTTATCTTGGCTGTCAGTTATGGATTTTATTTTTATTGTTGGTTGTGTTTTTAACTATTGTTAGCTGCCCAGAGCTACCATGCTAAGATGGGTGAGCATATTAATTGAATTAAATGAACAAATGAGCAAGGAAGCATTGGATATTCATTCCTCAGCAGGAGTTTGATGCTCTGGATGCCATACCGATTTACTTCAAAATAAGAGGGGAAGACAGATCTGAAAATAAGCAGTTTACTGGATTACACACAAATTTAGCTAGTGCAGTTTTTATTCCCAGTAGTAGACTAGATGCAGATGGGAAACTCATAGCAGGGCATCAAGTATGGATGACATATTATCTGCAGGCTACAGATGTCTAATGTGTTCATTTCCTGTCTTTCGTCTTGATCTCTTTGCCTAGCAATTGTGCAGACTGACTTTATTTCCTTTTGCATAATCAGATTCCCCCCCACACACACACACATCTTCATCTCTGATGCCATACTCAAAACTTTGTGGTTTATACTGCCTGTCCCAAGGATCATAGGGAAAGCTGCTGTGTCACCTTTTGGGTATTACATGCTTACTCTGTTTGCATTTCTGTTTTTGCAGATCTCATCTGGCTACAGAGCTTTGCTGCCACCTGCTGCATTACCATCATATTCCATCTTTTCATTAGCAGGCGGATCAAGGAAAATCAGGTAGGGGATTTTATTAATATGAATTTCTTGGCCTCTATCCTATACTTAATGTGCCTCCCAATAGCATTTCAGGATGGAGACTGAGAATAAGCATTCTATTCTGCCCTATAAATCATGGTTCTTGAGCTGCAATGAATGGGTTCGCATAACTAATCATCTAGGTCATGACTTGAAGCAGAACCTATGCAGGCATAGCTAAGCTTTCAAGCCACTCCAGGTGTTGAAAAAAAAGAATATTAGGATATTATGTTATGTTAATAGACAATTTTAACTCTCCTCAAATAGATTTAGTTAAAAAATGTTCTACTCACAGTGAAGGAGTTACATTTCTAGGCGAACTAACAGCCCAAATCTCAGAACAGTTTACCATGAATTCTTTCAGACAGGAAGCTAGCTTGGTTTAAATCTAAGTGGTGTATACCTATGGTCTACAGCCCAGGACAGGGCTGTGGGCTCTTGGCCAGCGGGCCACAGAAACGGTTCGCTGGTGCATGCACGCATGGGCGTATTTCCCCCCCACTAATGCTAGCGCCCGCGGCCGTTTGCTCATGCATGCAGGTGCGAATGGGAATACTAGCGCGGGGGTGTGTGTCCGCAGCCCAATTGTGCATGCGCCACTAGCCCAGGCGGGTTGTGTGGCCGTTCGCATATGCACATGACACCAGCACATACTGCATGCACAGAACTGCTAGTGTGGCGCCAGAGTGTGCGGCCCCGTGCGTGCGTACACACACCAGTTTTGAAGCTGCTCTCCTTCCCTCCAGTCCTTGAGCCCAGAAAGATTGGAGACCCCTTGTGTATAGAATCTAGTCTGTGAAGCAACTCTTGAACCAATTAGAAACTAATCATAATACATAAAGTACAGTATGTGTCTATACATCTATATACAGTAGGTGTATGTGGTTTTATACACACTTACATGGCAATTCACTAACAGTTTCATAAACAGAATTTTTTTAAAAAAATAAACAGGAAAGTTTGAAATAAAATGGGCCAAATCAACACAAAAAATCTGCATTGTATAATACTATATATATCAAGACACAAATTGAAACAGAAATTACACTGCAAATGAGGAACTGTATGATTACTGACATTGTTAATAGGGCGTGCATCACTTTGGAAATAATACAGGAAATATGCAGTGCGTAGTTTTCTTCTGCAGCTACAGTATAATCTTGGGGGGAAATGCACCTGCTTTCAAGAGTTGCATAGTAAACATAATTGGGGGTGGGGGAGTTTGTGGAAAGGTACCAAGAAATTTTCTAAATGAAGAAAGAGTTGAATCTTGATTTCCCACATTTTCTCATGTGGTTTCAACTAGAAAGTAGAATTAAAAAAAGTTTCAAATAGACAACCAACATGCATGGTATGCCTTTCAATTATTGACATGTGCACTGAAATAATTGGTTTTTTTTAATTCTATGAAAAAACTAGAATAATCAACTATTTGAGAGCTTCATAATTAGTTTAGTATTCATATTATTCCTCAGGAGATGCTTTAAACCTTTTCACTAATAATTGTGCCAAAAGAAAAGGTAACCCATTTCAAAGTTGCTACTATCTGTGTTTCCCTGAAAATAAGACCCCGCCTTATATATTTTTGGCTCCAAAAGAGACACTAGGTCTTATTTTCAGGGGGGATGTCTTACCATGGACCACCACAGCCAGGCCTCCCAGGCCCCGACACCTGTTGCACCGCTGCTTGACTTCTTCAGTGGCCACTTGCCGTTACTTGCAGCTGGACGTCATGTGGTGCATTGCGCCATTGCCTCTGCTCGTGGCACGAGGCCACATGATGCTTTACGCCATTGCTGCCTCTCACAACGGCCCAAAGCTCTGTGCCGCGAGAGGCAGCAATGGCATGACCCTTAAAGAATGATCAAGCTGCAAATAAATAAAATTCCAGACATGGAGATAACTTTATTACTTGGAAATGTTTCCTTAAGGGGACAAAAAACACTTACCAATTATAATGAACATATTTAGCTTAACAGCTGAATACTGAACATGCTTTTACATCCTTGGAAAATTAACAAGGGCTGCTAGTCTCTCTTTAAACTGGCTTATTCAAAGACTAAACAGATGAATAATTCCTTCATCACAGCATAGTCCTCAGGCATGACCTCCCTCATCTCACCCTTTTTCTCCTGCATATCTGAATTTGTTTTAAAGGTTATTTAACTGCCAGCCCACAAATGTTGAACAAGCTGTAAGAAAGGACTTTTTGACTTTAGACTGCTTATGTATTGCCTGCTCTGTAAAAAGACAACTTTTTGCAAAAGGAGAGCATAACAAGGAACAGGTAGGTGTAGAACTTTATCCCCCCCCCCAGTGTGTGACAACTTACTCTGCACTGAAGGTTGCTTTCAGAGGAGGAAGTGCTGACCAGAGAGACTGTTGAGCTAGAAGCACAACAGTGAAATCCAGATGTCTGCTACAGGGAGAAGTATCTCTAGTTCAAGAAAACCTCAACTAGCTTCTGATTCAGTGGAGCTCTTAGGGGCAACTGCAGCAGATGAGTTGCTAGCAGGAATGCCCTGGAGGTTAGCAGCCATTTCTCATAAACTGGACTGAACAACCCACTTCCCCCAAGAATGACGCCAGACTGCTTTCAAGTACACCTACTGATTCTCCATATAGATCACGTTAAAGCAAAGATGCATTAACTTCAATGCTTCAGTATGAAAGTCCCATTTGCCAGTTTGTGGCCATTGTGAAACAAGAACTGGCACCTGAGAAGCTTGTTTCAATCAATTAACACAGACTCGGTTAAATGTAAGACAAATAGACCAACAGCACAACCTCTTTGCATATCTTTGTCTCAGGTGCTGAATACAAACAAGACACTTTTCAAAACTGCAAAAAAATATTAACTGAGTCAATTCTTTGTGGCAGAGGCAAACACACCTATACAGGAGCCAAAGAACCTGATTCCCAATGGCTGGAAGACCTTTTAAGGAAACAAGCAAGCTGGGGAGGAGATGGCTGTTTACTGGCCAGCACCTGATTTTTAACATCTTTGGAAGAAAACATGAATTTTTTTTTTTTGCCCATACAGAAAATGCAAACGGAAAAACAAGCAATGCTATAATCTGTGAGTTCCCTGTTAGTACATCGAAACTCGGGCAGGGTTCAGAAAACAATGACAAGTAATTCCTAGTTTTCAGGAGAATATAAAGAAAGTTTTAAGAAGGGAAAAAAGATTATTTTATACAAAACTAAACTGCTCTAAGCCTGCTTTTTAAGCCAATTGCACTGTATTCTACTTATAAGCTAAGGCCTTTGCAAGGAAATATCCTGGCTTTTTTAAAAAAAAGCTTTTCAAACTTAAAAAAAATCTTATTTTACTAAAGCTTTTCAAGCTAATCAAAAAAACATGTAATTTGTCAACATATGGTTAAGGCAGACTAGCCAACTATGTCAAGTGACCATTGAGTCTTCCTCCTTGGGGATTAATTTTGATTAAGCAAAAATATTGTCAAAGTGGCTTTTTGTGATACAAAAAGAAGGTAATGTCAGAAAATTTTCTGAGAATGTTGTATCTTAGGAAACAGAACTAAAAGGAAACAAATGAAAAATGATAGCTACCAGAATTTCTTGGCTTTGTGGTATGCTGATGGAAGTTGCTGCAAGAATCCATATGTCCTGAAATACTGATAACAATGAAAATTTATTCAAAGATCTAAGCAGAAAATTTCATCGGGGAAACTGACAACTATGCTAACAATGGCATCCCTCCCTACAGGATTATCTAGTAAACTTCTCTTAGTCTTTAAGCTATTAGGAATAGCTTAACTAAACTAAACTAACTTTACATGATTACTTCTTTTTCCTGCCAATTAACTGCGTAAGAAGCTTGATGTGCCTAATCAAGCAACATTGGGAAACAGGATGGAGTTCAAGCCAGGCAAAAGGGATACTTTGGGCTCTTTTGCTTTTGAACAATTGCCTCTCACATAATAACCTCATAAACAAAAACAAAAAAAACTCTTTGCCATGGGATCCAGGGGTTTTTTTGGTGGGGGGGGGGGGGGAGTGAATCAGCTGCTGTTCAAAAATCTGGGCCTCAAATCTTCCTGGATTTTTAAAATTAGCTAGAAGGGGTTTTTATTATTATTATTAGTCAGAATGAAAAGAGCCTTTTGTATTTTTGCACTTGGAAAAGCAAACCTCTTGAGCTGGGATCCAAACGAGGAATGAAAGAAAACTTTTTCCTTCTGGGTTATTTCTATTTGGAGAGAAAGGTTTCGTCAGAAGGGATCATCTGCTTTTTGGGCCCAATGTTTGTCCCAGCACTGCAGACTAGAAACTGGGAACTCATCCAAATTCTGGAGTTCACTGTGCCATCGGCAAATTAACCCTTTGCACCTCCCAGACCTGTCTCAGGGAGACATGTAAAGCATTTCCATCACCACACTTTAAACTTGTCCCACTGAAAGATTCAGAAACAGTTTTTCACCATCTCAAAACGATGCTGAGTCTTGATTCTCTTGAGAGGTAGAAGAGGAGGACTTCCCCTTCCTCTCCTGCCCACCTGCATATTTGAACATCAGGTATCCACCCAGGAACTCCAGAAAATGGGCAGGAGCTATGACTGTTCTGCTTCAGAAGCTGGTTTTGCGCCGCGTTGTCTCACTGGGTTTGGTGGAAGAACAGGGTACCCTGGATCTCCACGGTCCATTCCACCATCAAGATTGACTCCATCAAGTTCTTCACTTTTTTTTTTCAAATGCTGAGCAGATTCTGGTAGCTTTCCTAAGAAGAGAAGAAAATTCAGCATTGCCATTCATCTCTTTAGATCAGAGGTCCCCAACCTTTTGGGCACCAGGGACCAGTTCCGTGGAGAGACGTTTTTCCGCAGATCGGAGGATGCGTGGTTTTGTGTGCTGCCTGCATCCCGCGGATGGGGTTTTGCTTGTTTGTGCGGACCAGTTTCTGGCATGCCGCGGCCCGATACCAGTGCACAGACCAGGGGTTGGGGACCCCTGCTTTAGGTGGTGAAGAAGCAGGGCGAACAATTTGCACATATGGTATGAAAGAGACTACCCCTACCCACTCAAATATCTTTAATGGTATCTCTGGAGTTCCCAGAAATCATGCTGCCCACTTTTAACAAAAAGATTGGATTGTAATTACCATTAAACTCAACTTGCACAACTTATGCTAGAACTGTGGAAGGTAACAATCCAATGGAGTTTAGAAACACTCATTTTAAAAACAAAATTTGTGTGGGATTTTAGTTTCATTAATGCAAGTGTTACATTCCGGTTCTGCAGACGTCATGCAGCAAAAAGCAACTTGCAGAATACCTTAATGGTTCTTAAAACAGAGTACAAACGTTAATTTGGTTTTAAATTCATGCCAGTGGAAATCCACTCATAGAACACTTTCACTGATAAAAATGTGATTAAAGACTGTCAATTTTCACTGATTTTCCTCTGCAATTTTATATAATCACTCTAGAACCAGGGAGTTTGATGATCCCTGGAATAGAGGTCCTGAGTTTATAAAGGACAATAAAATGGCTTTGTTTCCCCTCTGTGAATGAGAGGGAAAAATACATGATCCTGGCCCTAGAGAGACAGTTGCTGTAATAGTTAAGTTGCTAGAGCATAATCAGGCTTCAAATCCATCCTGAACTATGGATTGGGTGACTTTGGGCCAATCTCTTTTGCATAACTTCATTCCTGGAATTTGCTGCGTAGATAAAATTAAGATTCCCAAGTACTGAATTCATGGAGGAAAAGTAAGATATGAGTCTAAGAAATAAATAAATTACTTCCCCTCACTTCTGTCTGTGAGCAAAGTAGCAACTCAAGATTTAAACCATTGCATGGATAAGATTCCGATATGAATTTTATAAGGCTAGGTAGCATATGCCAATCCTAAATATAAGGGGTGGGGAAAAAACTGTTTGCTAAAGCCCACTCATGATTTCCTGGAGCAGTGAAGTTTACTCTAAGACTGACACTTGCTAAAATTTTGATCTTCAGCTGGGTCCTACTCAAGAGAATGTCATTATTTCTTCTCTTACTTTGTATTCTTCTTTGTGAGGAGTATGACTTTTAGGCCACAGAGCATCACTGTTTTAAGTTGCATAACCTTGTTAGGACCAGAAAGTTAATAGCTGATTTTTATCAAACCTGGGGGAAGCTATTCCCTCATCTTCAGTAACCACTAACGCATCTTCAGACAAAATCGGAAACCTTGTGCAGCTCTTGCTGAATCCTTGCACTGTTATTTAAGATACCCAGCCAGACATAATAGCACTTCTATCTCCTTTTAAGCAAACACGAGAGTTTGCTTAAACTTGCCTCCCTCTATTCTTGCTGGTTTAGGAATAAGAACTAAGAGATACACTTGGTCACTGAGTAGTGCTGTTGAAAATGGGCAGGGCTAAGAGAAAAAAAGTTAAGTGCCATTATTTAATTAATAGGCAGTTTAATTACTTAGATGATTTATGATTTTGGAAAAACTTGGGTAACATACTAAGGCAGGAAAATAAAATGAAAAACAAAGCCAAACAAAGGTGATAACTTCAAGACTGGCTCGATGCTTAAAGCTCCCTTTTCTTGTCTCACTCCAAGAAGAGATGCACTTGGCATGCAATATACTTACTCTGATGAAGGTGCTGGTGTGGCCTTTGCTTTTTAGAGGGACAAACACAATCGGCCAGAAACACCATGATCTGAAAAGAAAACCAACATTCTTCAGTATTGCATTCAAGCTTTAACTTCTCCTTTTAATTCTGAGTGCAAAGAGAAATGTTTACTTACAAGGCCTAGCAGCAGCCCCAAAAACAAAGTTATAAATGCAAAAATTGCATAGGATCCCCAGTGTGGTATACCAAGGTTTTCTGTGAAATAAGTGTGACATTGCTGAAAGGGAGAAAAACAAATTTGAAAATTAGCTGGACAGCAACTCTGTAAGCCATCTGGAATCACCACGAGTGAGTTAGGCAGCCATATATATATATTTAATAAATAAACTCAAACCTAATATCTCTTCTGACTTAAAGAATGATGTGGTACGTACCCTAATCCACATGGAAAGCTGAAATAAGGCAGACATGCTGCTCATCCTGCAAAGAAATAAGGGGTAATTCTATAACCAAAGAGGCAAAAATAAAATTTACAATTAAAGAACTTTCAGTGGATTTCAGTGATCTAAGCAGCCCACTTGGGATTCAGCATTTAACTTCTATTACAGTTGTTCATGCAATTTCCATCTGTCTGCAACGTAATCAATTCCCACGTTTAACTATAAATGGAACCTAATTGTAAATGATTCCTATTGGAA